>NC_088854.1:44861289-46061289 GCF_963853765.1 Magallana gigas
ATGTACCTTTTATACTTCATGTAGCCAAGAACACCAACGATCAGTAAAAGCAAGAGAAAGCAGCACAAAGTGACACCTACAGTTATTGAGGTGTGTGTGTGGGAAGACCTTCGACTGAGGTCCTCTAAAGGTTCCTCCTCATTGCAGTAGGTACCAGTGTAACCCGCCTGGCAACTGTATGTACATAAGATTATTGTAAATTGATTCACAGACAAATAAAAATCATTAACTGGTATTATATGCTAAGCTAGGCTACATTCTTGTAAGAGAACAATATTTTGTCATTGGTACAATGTTATTGTACATGCAAAGTGTAATGAGAACATGGTATAATAATGTATTTCTTATTCTTATATCAAACAGAATTCTTTAGATCAACAAATGTAATTTGAACAAAATCATGTTATCCTAATACAAAATAAGTGAACCAAATTTAATCCTTCACTGTTTGTGATCTTACTTTGCTACTGAAATAAGCTAACATCT
This sequence comes from Magallana gigas, assembly GCF_963853765.1. Classification (NCBI taxonomy): domain Eukaryota; kingdom Metazoa; phylum Mollusca; class Bivalvia; order Ostreida; family Ostreidae; genus Magallana; species Magallana gigas. The sequence continues at coordinate 44,861,776 of NC_088854.1, forward strand.
GTATTGTCAGCATCTTAATATTTATGGAAAAAATTATATTTTAGTGTCACTTACATGCAATAATCCATTTTCTTTTCCTCCGAGTAAGAACATGTGCCCCCATTCATACACAGCAGGTTACACAGGGACACAGGAAGGGTGGAGGTCTCTGTACGGGGGCCCAGTGTGGAGTTGATCACAGATAGCAATGGTGTCAGGGTAGTGGTGGAGGGTGTAGAGATTTTTTGTGGCGGGCCGGGGGATGGAGAAGCTCTTGGTGGACTCTGTGTTGTATTTATGTGGGTTGCAGAGGTGGAAACATAAGGACCTTACACAAAAGATTTGAAAAATAAACAATGGAGAGCAATCACAAAATGTATTATCTTTCTTTAATCAAAAGAATTATCTTTTTTCAAATGCATTAAATTAAATGAACCTCATTATGGTTATGCTGTCCATGTACAATCATTTTAACAGAATCACGAATGTCATAAAAAATCTTAAATCAACTGTAAGCTCATACTTTTACAGATCTTTCCACTGATGAGGTCCCATCCATCAGGGCAAGCACAAACAGCTCCCTCTGGTGTCACCAAACACAGGTGTGAACAGGACCTCCTATGACACACATCTGAGCGCGGACCTACAACGATATAAAACCATTGCGTTACAATATTGTTCTAGAAATCATGAACTATATCCAAGTAAAAAGGGAGGGAAGATAGCAGAAACAATTCCTAGTAGTTTGACCTGCCTGGATTCTGGAGAATGGGGTGAATGACTTTTAAATGCAGAGAAAAGTCAAGGTCGGAGGTCAGAGCTTGCCTACTTCCTGTGAGACGATTGTACTTGTACAAGGAATGAGAATTCTCCTCTGTGAAATACAGGTGATCTCCAAAGACGGCTACAGATAGAAACCTCATCAGATGTCCCCCTTTAAGAATGGTTTTTCTGTAGGTACATTAAATACAAAACTGTTTTATACATGTTTATAATATTTCAATTTGTATCCATCAAGCTATAATATCAAACATTAAGATTTATTCCAAAGGGAACATAATTCCCAACAGGAAAGGGGAGGTCACCAATAATTTTATTCCTACTTCAGCCATTGGAATCATTAGAATTGTGTGAATGTTTAATTTTCATGAATTTCCTGGGTATCCCTAATTCCATAAAGTTAAATGATAGAATAAGAGGCTGTTGGTGTCCAATTGTTTGTACATTAAAAGTTTGAGTTTCCAATGTATTTGCAATTTATTACAAACTTTATAATTACTGGACAAGAAACAGAGAGAGGGGAGAGAAAAAGAGGGAGAGAGAGAGAGATTTTTACACATTTTATATAATTAAATTTCATAAAATGAATCATCTCAATAGTAGATAAAATTCATTTCAACCTGAGCTGAATTTAATGAAACCTTCAAAGATATCCTGATCACCTGTTATGTCCATTCATATCACAACTGTCAATGACCCCTCGGTAGTGATCAATCCAGTAGAGGTATCCCGAGAACAAGTCCAGGGACAGACTGCTGATCATTGTAGACTCAAAGTCCATCACACTCCCCCTCTTCTCCCCAGACATAGTACTCCTCTGGAGAGCGTCGCCGTACAACCAAAACATCAACCTAAAATTACCAATGGTTCAAAAAGCTGGTTTGTTTTGGAAATGGTTTATTTATAAATGATACTAGAAATAATATATAAAAAAATTATTTTTGATAAGTATTAAAAAAACAAATACGATAGTTTTGCAGTTTAAGAGATGTCACTGATGCTGCTGTATCAAATATTCTGATATTGTGTACATGTAGATGGAATTCTAATACAAGGTACAAAATATATTGACATTGAATACCCTTCAACCTTGCTCTAAATCCTAACTTCAATGTGAAGTTCAAATTCATCAGTCAAATATTTCAGTTTTTAATCATTTCAATCCCTGTGTAAAAAAGGGAAGTGAGAGGGTTCAATATTTTAAATGGTTATAACAATTTGAATTTCGAAAAATACTGGTAAATCAACAAATCTGAGAATATATACAATTCATCTTAAATAAAATTATTGTTAGGACCATTATTTCAAAAAACATATTAGTAAAAATTTGTTTACCCTTTAAGGGGGTGAAGAACAATGGACCCTGTTTCTTCATGGAACAGTGAGATGCATCCTTCCTTTAAGTATCTGAGGGGACACACGATTAGAGCAGGTGTTGCAATGTCTGATAGGTATAGATTTTTGCCCAGCCAATCGTAGGCCACAAAGGCAAACTTGGCAGACCTTCTCAGGAGAACTTCGGCTTTTTGACGATTCTGATTTGTTCTCAAAAGTAGCTGATTATATAAATAATAAAAAAAAACCTTTAACATTAAAATTTCAGATTTTACCCAAAATTAATTTCTTTATCTATCTGGATGCCGTAACGGTAGAAACATATAGAAGACCAGTTTGGGCAAATAACCACGATTTACTAAGCACACACGGTAATTAGGTTTTTTTGATGCAGTAGAAGGGATTTTCCATTAAAGTTTTCTAAAACACTTAATTTGCCATGAAGCAATGTCTTGGTAGGTTTCATGCGATAAGCCTATCTTGTGCGTTTTGTGCTGAAACTTGCAAAATGCATTAAAAATATGGCACCAATTGTTTGTACACTCTGCTCACCGTCCATATTCATTTGCAGATCCTGGTTGTCTTTTTTCCATTGCCGCTTGGCCTCAAGGAAATGTCTTGTTTTTGGCTCTAAACTTACAGCTTCCTCTGGCCAATTGGAATATTGGCCTTGCCAAGGTTGTCTTTCGCAAGGAGGGACAGGGCTTCCATTCTGTCATAACCTAACTCCAATGATTTTTTGGCTGTTTTTGGAGAAAGTTTTTTCATAGCTTCCCATTTTTTAACAAGCGGCTTCAGCCTTAATTTTCAACCTTACTATATGGGAGTCTGCCATTTTGTTTACACAAGGAATATTTGGAATATAGAGTGCATGTCAAAGAGGGTCTATAATCAAAGCGTGGCAGGGACAGTGTAGAGCACACGGGGATTGAATGAAATTCCTCCTTGAAACAAAACAACCAACCACAGCACATTGCTGAACAGTCCAAAAAAATAATCTAAAAGGCATTGTGGTAATGAAAGTCTGCTTCCTCTCTCACAGACATAAGGCAAAGTTCATCTTCGTCGTACAATATATACCATGAAGGAAGTTGTAGAAAGTCTCGTAGAGTTGGCAAATCCATAATGATTACGATAGTAGTCACAAAAAAAAAAGATTTTTCATCACAATATCACAATAACAATGCAAAATTAAGTTCAACACGCCTTGTAAACAGTAGAATAAATTGACGTGGCTTTGTCTATGGCGTGAATTTTGAAAATGAAGCTCAACAATGATCAAGGATGAAAAAGGGGGCACTGTCAAATATGATTGGCTGATAGATGTTATTTATTAATTTGAAGATTGATTGCATAATAGAGTTTTTTTTTTTTAGATTTAGCTAATTTGATTGCATGGTTAAGGGATACCTCCGCTAGGTAGCATTAGCATTAGGGGCCTAAGGTGATATCCGTATTGCTGGTCAAAAGTAAAAAACAATGGGCTAATTCAATTTGTCAATTACTAAATTTTATATAATTCCTTATGCTAGATAAGGGGGCACAATACAAAACCTAAGAAGGAGATGAGGGGCCACAATACAAATCCAAGATGGTGCTGGTCTAATATACTTTACAGAAACAAAAGATGTTTGTAAAACACTTATGCCCACTCCCTTGGAAACATCCGTGAAAAAAATGAATGGAAACTGCAAATAATTGGAATTTTCTGAAGTCAAAGGGACATAACTCTGCCGAAAATTGCTCAAACTTGACCTAGACATTATTATGATAAATCTGTATACCAAATTTAATTTCAATATGTGCAACCTCTGCAAAAAAGTGAACGGAAACTGCAAATAAGTGGAGTTTTTTAAATCTAAGGGGCATTACTCTGTCAAAAATTGCACTATCCTACCTAAATAGAACTTGACCTAGATATTATTATGATAAATCTGTAAAACAAATTTCATTTCAATATGTGCAACCTCTACAAAGAAAAGTAAACAGAGACTATTGGTGGACTGACTGCCCGACTGACAGACAGCTGCAAAGCAATATGCCCTCTCTTCGAAGGGGGCATAATTAATACATATTAAACAAAGTTTAATCGCACAGATTGTAATCTTTTGTACAGTATCAGTGCAAATTAGTTTATTGCATGTAAAATCACTTTTCCACATTTTCTTTTGGTTGCAATACAAGTATCATAATTGTAATAAAGAATATAATACTTTTGATTTCTCACCTTTGGATCTTCTGATGATATACCAAAGATGTCTCCTGTAGATATATCTACATCAAAGGCTACAAAAGACTTTGAGGCACTAACAGTGACTAATTCTCCATGATTGTCCGAGTCGTAGCGGGTGATCAAACCTTGCTCCAGGAACAGCAAATAGGGCAATGGATCTACCAGAAAGGAAATAAATGGCAAAAAATTCTGACACCCTCATCAATAAGATATCTACGAATTGTTCTGATCAAAAGAGTTTTTTCCTTATCTCCCATGTTTAAATGACATCATGATTGGCCATGGAAGGGATGAGCAGGTACTAGTGCATTAGCTGCAAAAAGCATTATATAGAGCCACTAACCTGGTGGAATACAAGATGAATTGCTGGAGATGAAGTCTGGAGAACATTGACACAGCCTGCCTCCCTTAGTGTTAACACAAGTCTGACTGCATCCACCATTGTCTGCCTCACATTCATTGATATCTAAACAAATAAGCTTCTTGATGCATTAATTAAAATAAAATTCATTAAATATTTTAATAAAATAAGATAGGTTCAGAAAAAAATGGGAAGAAAGGGCAATACTACATGTCCTATAAGCCATATGCTGCCGACTCAAAGGGGCTTGAGAAAAAAAAAATGGTACCTTGACAGGAGCCATTGATTTGTATTTGGTATCCGGGTCTACATCGACAGACACTTCCATAGGGCATAGAAACACATTTGTGATCACAGTGGTGATTATTACATGCTGTTTCTGAAAACAAAGATTGAATGAAGACTACATGTATTTTATCAATTTTTGTATCAGTTTATTCAATTAAATTAGCACATTGTAATAAACTAATTTCCATTGCAATATCACATGCATATGTATCATGAAGTTCAGATCACAATTATAATACACGATGCACATCCACTGCCAGTACATCTTTTATCCATTTAAACAAGATACTGTAAAAGTGGTTATTTACGCTGCTGATTATGTAAGAGTTTTTTTTATAGTCAAACAATTCACAGATGCATAATTTACCATAAAAAAGTTTTAATTTCCTACCACACGCACGGGGATAATTTATGCAATTTTAAGCTTAAAGGTTTCTTTGGGTTTTGAAGATCCAGGGTGGGTCAAATTTTAGGTATCTGCACACTAATCTTACCACACTGGTGACCTTCATCGGAGGCATCAGAACAGTCTGGCTGACCATTACAAACAAGGAGCTCCAGGATACAGTGTCCCGAGTCACACTCAAACCACCCTTCTCCACAGTCTGAAAAATATTCACAACATCTATATGTCTATAACTATGAAAAAGTGAAGGAGTTCTTATCGTGTAGTAGTGAGAATGAGGAAAATGGGCAATGTAGCTAGCTTTTGTTAAATTTGTTTCGGTCTCAGAGTATTTTGATAAAAAATGTCCTGATTGTTAATCGATCAAGATTGCTGTCCCAGAGTATATATTTAATACCAGATTTTGTCTCAAAAATGATTTTATTGTTTTCAAGGAAATTTCTTAAATTGGTCTGTAGGAATCCAAACATTAGATGATATAGGACACATAAAAAGGTTATTATATAAGAACAATTAAATTGATCTTTACTTTTCAAACCAAAAATTATTGCAAGACTTGAAAAGGGGAATAATTCAATTTTCATCTCTTAAGGTGTAATATCCCTCTGCTATTAATTTTACCATATATTTTTAAAAATATTTCATATTGATTTTCATCAAAGTCAATATCAATAGATTCAAATGAAACAAAGTTGAAGTAATGAAGCGCTGCTAGATTTTTCAAAAATTGATAATATGTCAAATCATGATATGAAGAAAACTAGACATAGTGGTTAAAAAAGGCAAAATTTTACTATCGCAGCATGAAATTAAAAATATCAAATTTATATGAAAATAATATACCGTTATATACATTGCCAATTCATATTACAAAACATAGTGAAGCGCTGCTTTTTAGATCAGAATAACATTTTATTGTATAGGTTTGTTACAAAAAATGCTTCAATCAGCAAGAGTTACCTTTCTTTATCATCGACTATTGAAGGTTTTACATACATGTTTTACATACAGTACATGATAAATTGCCACAGTTTCTAATTTTTCAGAAAAGATTTTCTGTTTTTAAGTTTGGATAACATAATAGTAAATGGATCCATATCATTATGTTTTAAACATGCTAAAAATGTAAACCAGAGCATTTTGTCATAACACAAATGGAAATCAAATTAATTGTCTTCCAGTAATTGGTATCATCTCCATATAGTGGTATACTGTCTTGAATTAAATGTGACATTGGTTTTTAGATTTTGATTTCCCATATCTGCTCTCTCAGAATAGAAACTCCAATATCCAGATTTAAACAAAGGAAATGCTATAAGTTTCAAATGATGATAAGTTACTAAGTTGAAAGTTTGCAATTGTCTTGGCCACACTTTTCTCAATTATAATTCATTCACCTCTGTGAACGAGCTATAAATAGAGAAATAAAACCTTTTTTCCATCCAAAAATTTTCTGGCCTAAAACATCAAATATGTACTGTTCATGTACTGAACTACTAAAGAAAATTTAGTTATATTTTTAAATAAATTAATCAATTGTGGGGAGTAGGGATATACATGTAGATATTGCCTCATAAAAATTTGATCAATATGATTCGCTTCTTGCAATTTTGCGTAGATGCTTTCTTTACTTTTTTACCCCCTGCTAAAAGTTGGAGTTCATTCCGTTAAAATGTTCTTTTTCTTATTTGAATTTAAATAAATATCGCATTCAAACAAAAATTAGGGCCCAGTAGCGCCTCCCTTGTTGCTACATGCTTTAATAATTGTGAGTTAACAGAAACAAAGTGAAATTTTTTTCTACAGGAGTTATCTCTCTTATCAGAGGGACATTACACCTTAAAATTTGAAAAAGATCAATTGACTTATTCTCCTCTCCAATATGTCAATTTAAAAAATGGTAAATGTAACAGCATTTTGACATAATGTAGCATTTCCCAAGAAACTATAAACAGAAAAATATTACTTTTATTTATTCACACTGGCTCTCTCCTGCAAATTTCATCTCATAATTAACAGCTGATGTTAGAGTCAAAGGAGTCTCGGATTATATTAAAACACCCCTGAAGCTTAGATTATATATGTTACAAACTGGTCAGCTAGCTGTACTATTTTCTTTTCACCTGTTATTATTGTCTGGTCACATTGACTTTTTTCCTCATCTGCCCCATCTTGACAATCAAGTACTTCATCACAAATGGCCTCTGATGGAATACACTGACTAACATCACAAACTAGGCCATCACACTCTGGAATCAAACAGATAAACACATTAACTTTCACTTTTAATCTACTGTATATATTTCAATATAGATGCATCAATGTAGATAGAAAAGTATTTGGAGTTTAACTTGTTTGGATGCTCGAGCAATTTCCATAGGTCTCACAGAGGCAACTGGTCTCTTTTATACATTCTGTCAGAGTTGAAATGAAAGATTAAAAATTAAAATTATCATAAGGAATACTTTATGTATATATAATCAGGTGGTGAGTCTAGACAAACTAGCCTATCTTACCGATGCAAGAAGTATTGTCCTTTTGTAGAAGGAACCCATCGCTACACGCACACACTCTAGAATTCTGGGATACTTGCAGACACAAGTGTGAACATCCACCATTGTTCCTACTGCATGCATTCTCCACTACTAGATTAACAGACACAATGAAATATATTGATATGTTCTAAATTCAAACTACTTTCATCTAATGTACAGTACTGAAATCATAAGACTAAATATTTGTCACAGAATCAAAGTATTGAAAGTACTGAAGGGTTTGAATTGATTTTTGGTAAGAAGGATATAGATTTAGAATCATTTTACAAACATTTATTTTCTTTGATCAGAATACTTTTATAGATAGAATTTAAAAAATAAACTTTGTCAGAGTTTTTTTGTTGTTTACCTGTCAGTTTTGGATTCCATATTACAATGCTGGATAAGGGAATAATGTCATGGAGTACAATGGTTTCTTCCTGATTATTCCGTAAGCTAACAGAAAACAAACTAGTTCCTCTGTCTTCTGTCCAGTATAAAACATTATCATAGATAGCCATTCTTGTCAGATCTCTCTCATACCCCCTGAAAAATGATCATCAAAGCAAATGTAATTTCTAACTTTTGAATAAGCATTCTAGACATGATCAAAATGAGAGCATTTTAAGATACTCCATAGGTTAGAGTAAAGACAGTTTTAAAATCAGCATGCAGTACTGAAACTGAACTAAACACAATGTGTGATGGCTGAAGGTCACAAAAAAGGATGAAACACTCTATGTTCTGGTCATGTACATGACAGGGCAAACAGATAGTTTTGAATCATGAATGGTGTCCATTACTGTAAATTCCTAATTAAACGCAAGGAATTAATCTTAGTGTAAAATCACGAGAAGCATCCCTCACGGATTTTAAAATCTCACTTTTATTTTCTGAGATTTGTGAATCATAAGAGATTAGGATAAAAGTTCCCCTTTTGCGATTTTATATTCTCGCGATTTGATACAAAAACACCAGGATCGCGGAATTAAGTACTCGCGTAAAATACGGAATCTACATTTTTAAGGAGAATGATTCAATTTTCCTTTGTTATGACAATTATAGCAAAAAAAGTAGTATATATACTAGTACTTACTGCCAATGAACTTTACGATAGCCACCATCAGGGACCTCAACAGATAGTATTTGTACCGCATCGTAATCCCCGTCAGCTATATATAGTCGACCTTCATAAAGTACAATGTCATTGGGATAATAAACATTGACTGATAGTGGGAGACAGGAAATGCCATCCAGTGTACAACTGAGAATTGTGGGATGCACACCCACAAGGGATAAATACAGGTGTCTGCAAAATCAATTTGATTAATTTTTTTCTTTTCTATCAATCAATTTCACCAAATTACACTTGGAAAAGATGAGTAAAATTCTTACCCAGTCATTACAGCAACGGCTAAAGATGTAAGTCTCTGCACAAAATGGGTGGAAGGAATCAAGACTCTGTGATATTCTCCATTTAGACTGGCCACTTCAACTGTTTTCTGTCAAATAAAATGAAAAGTCTCATCAGACTGCTTTAATATAACAGTAGCACAAAAGATTGATATATATTAACCAGTCATAATGGAAGTCTGTTAATTAACAACAATGTATATCATTGACAGAGCTGAACAAATTGAAACAGAAAAAGATCAAAGGCCTGCATTAAGTTATATATAGATTGAAGAAATCAGATCTTACTTTCCCCACATCTACCCAGTAAATATTTCCAGTCACTGCATCTAATTGTAACTTCTCGACAGAATGTAGATCCTTAGAATATATGATTTCCTCACTAAAAAAAAAGTTCAATGCAAGTGAGTATGTAGTTATTAAGGTACGATACCCCTATAAGAAAAGGATTGCTCTCACTAACTTGAAAAGGTCAATTATTTTCCCTTTTAGTCTATTATTTTAATTAGCATTTGATACAATGTTTCTGGGCCTGAGAACCTAATCATGAATTTTCTTGGTCTTACATGTATATACATCTTTCTGTAAAATGTCAAATTTTGTAAAAATCGGCCACTCAAGGTGACATGTACACATACTTAAATTGTATTAAATTTTAATATCAGCTATTATAATAATATATAATATATTATCTCAGTTTATTACAGTTTGTGCAATACATGTAAGAGTATGGTATGATATTAAAAGAAGACGGATCAGATAACAAACTCTGAGAACCCCATGTCGTCTGAGATATTGACTCTTGCTATGACGTCTCGTTGGATATCACTGTAAACCAGAATCCCATGCTTATGACCGACATCAAGGGAAGAAATCTTCTTGATGTTTTCTTCAATAACAGTTTCAATTTGGTTGTCTTGGTAACCCACAGAGAGAAGAGGAAACTGTTGAATTTGTTTCCTCGCACCTAAGTAAGCTCTCGGAACTTGTAAGCTAACTGAAATTATGACAAGGAACTTGCTTCAAATTGCATCAATATAAACTTTGAAAAAAAAATCATTATTTTAAACAAATTCATTAATTCATACTTTTGGAAACATCAGAGAAAAATATAACAGAAGTTTAAAATCTTGCATGTGTACTCGTTTGTATTATGCCATAAAATTTTAACTTTAAAACAAAAAATGGCACTTGAAAATTGAAGGTGCTGAATCAGCCATAAGCATTCATCATCATATGTTATTTAATAAAAGCAGGATTCCAATGACTCTCCTAACAAGAGTCATACTGATAGAGAAATTTATCGCTTTAGAAAGAATCAGAACATCTTAATAACAATTGTCCTTGTTAGGCAATTATTATGTGCAATACCCCCTTGTTATAATCATATTAAGGAAATACTTATCTAATAAGACAAAAATATTGTTTGTTTTTATTTGTATACAGGTATTAACCTAGCTATAATTAACATTCAAGGTTCTATACTTATAGTCATATCTTCATTGAATTTAGAGATTCAAGAGTTTGACTGACTTTGGCAAGTCCTGTTGTTACTTTCCAGATGTTTGTCCTCAGGACAAGCGCACCGATGTCCGGGGCCATTTGTTGGCAAACACATGTCTGAACAATCTGCACTAGAGCAAGAGTTGTCTGCAAAGATATAAGCACCAGACTCACCTTAAGCTTCATTTACATATATATATATATATACATGCACTATATTAGAATCTAAATATGAAGTAAAAACTGTATGCACTTGGACATTTTCAAGAGAACAACTGTGTGTCATTATAATTTCTGGAGGCTAAGTTTTTGTGGATTTCATGAAACTGAACTTGATTTAATTTACAACGATTAAAAACAAGTTCTACAACTTATATTAATGTCTCTTGTTGGCACAGATGTTAGCGCGAGGGGGTCATTGTTGTGGGAAGAAGCCGAAGTACCCGGAGAGAACCCACGAGTACAATGATTTCATGAGTACCCCTAGCCAATGAATTACCATCCTCATGCAACCACATTTTTTTTTAAATACAGTCATTATTCTTTATGCATACAAGTAAATCTATTTAGAAATATACATCTCACAGAATCTATAAAAAAAACCCACAATTAATCAATATCATAATTGGTCCCCACAAACTTAAATGATTCCATAGTAATTGAATGTATGGAATACCTTTAATTTCTTCATTTTGCAGCATTGGATGCATTATAATCAAGGAAGCAGTGCTGAGTATCTCCGACAGTTCTTTCTGAACATCTCTGCCTGTGAACTTATTTGCGGAGTATACCCCATGACTTGGGTTGGTCCAGTAAATCTGATCCTCAAACAAGGCAATACTGACTGCTCCCATTAGACGGTCATCATACAAAATGATCTATCAAGAGTAAAGTAAATTTGTAGATACTGTCTCTCACTGCAGTTACTTTTAATGTATCAAAAAAAAATCATTCTTGAGCATGATGATAACAACTTTCATTTTTCATAATTATAACTTTATCTAATGCATTTTCAGTTCAATCATTGCACTTCAATTAAGTGTACCAGTGATGCAAAACTACAAGGAACCATGGATTAAGCAGAAACAATTATTTTAAATTTGTTACATTCACCTCTAGAAGTTGAGATATACGGTATATGAATCTCCCCAAAACTTCAAGTACTAGTGGTTTTCATTTTAACACAATGTACAGCAAAAATCAAAGTACCAAGAATATGAAATGATTCATACTCCATGGAGCACAATTTTACCCTTCTACCACTATTTTACTCTCCTACCATTATTTCATTCTCCTACCACTATATCATTTTCCAACAACAATTTCACCCTCCTACCACTATTTCACCCTCCTACCACAATTTTTCCTCAATCTTAATTCTTATTTAATACCATTTTTTCATCCTCATACCAATTTTACCATTTTACCACTATATTACCCTTCTACCACTATTTCACCCTACAATCACATGGGTATGAGAATGTTGCAAACCTTTCTGTCCTTGCCATTCAGACCAATACTCTCCAGCTTATGGAACAAGATGTCTGCCCAGTACAAGCGGTATGTTGTGTAGTCAACAGACATTGCAGTGACATGCCCCACATCGTCTCTCACAAATTTTATCCTCCCCCTGCCATCGAGATCTGCTCTCCCAATCACACTGGGCTCACCAGCATCAGACCAGTAGAGATGTCTGTAATACAATCACAGCTATCATAATTATTCAATGAAAATAAATTTAGTCGCAAGATGTCATGTACAGTAAAAAGGACCTTCAGAATGATACTTTCGGGTGTTGAATTGCAAAGAATAAGTGAGAGATAGTCCATTGTATACAAGAAAATAAGATATTTTCTTTTTTTCATCTCTTTGGTTACCAATTATTTAAAAAAAATATTTTGTCAGATCCTGATGCAATATTTGGGCATCCTTGAGAATCCAAGTTAAATTAAGAATGGCTGACTTATGATTTGCTTCTTATATTAGGTAATACTTTCTTAAAACTTCATTATTATACTTTTAATATTTCAAATGATTGCACTGCCTAATGATCTTAATTTATTCAGAATACCTTAAACACCTACTGTTATATGGTAAAGAATGCAAAGATCCACAAAACACATGGTCAGATATCATCTTTATAGGTGAGAAAAAAAACTAGAACGAAAATCTCCTAGAGCCTCATTCAGAGTTTTCCCACTGTTCAGGTAGATTTTTTTACCTGTAAGAAACTTCATCTTCATTGAGTGGCAACCATGGGAATCACAGTAAGGGCTTTATTTTATTTCACCTCAATTTCATTTATTGGTAGAATTAGAATAATAGCTAGTACTGGTATATGAACCTTTGTGAGTAACCCAATTTTCAGCATTGGAAATAGCTACTACGTACTAGTAGAAAGTAAAAATCCTATGAAATCTTGATTTATGATATATCATTCATTCCAACTCTTTAACCCACACACTCCTGATTTTTACCACAAAATGTGAATCTCTATTAAATATCAGCAGAGAATCTACATTTTTTCTGATGCAGTTATTTATGCAGTTTTTGTGATCCTTGTAAATTTGCAATCTTTACATGATAATATAGACTATCCATGCTTCGTATGCAAATGAAATACATAAGCATCCTTAATGCTGTTTCATTTTTCATCACTTTCCTTTCAGATAGCCCTATCTGTGGGAATTTTGCTGTGGGTCACTCCATCCGAAGGATTATTGTTTGGTTTACCCAGGGGAGATGCTTTAAACTGTCCCCCTGTTCGTAAGTTAATTGTATTTTCAATCTATAGCTGAAATCCATCTTTTAATTGTATCATTTAAAAAAGAAAATGTTCTCTCAATATACGCATGTACATGTATTAAACCGAACTCAAAGACTCTTAATCTTATGTTTAAAGCTGGAGCCATTCCCTACTACTTCGGTACCACCGAGTTGATGTGTATGAGGTATGGCCTTCATAGGAAGAACCCCATCATGAAGAGACATGCACCAAGCCGATTCACCTTCAACCCGACCCATCGATGGATCTACTATGCTGACATGTTCCTTGAATTTGGAAATAGGATCGGAAAGGATGCAGCACTGGTCAACTATTACGTTCCGCATCTGGGCGACGTTTGTCCACTGGACCTTGAACCAGAACCAGCCGGATTTAGCCGACTGAGTCCTGAATGCGTCAAAGGCTGCGTGGAAAACTACACCGATAAATACGGCAATTACCACGTGTACACAAACAACTGCCATCATTTTGTTAACAAAATCTCCAAAATCATGTGTGAATCCGTTATTTGTCCCGAATGGTGTCTTCCTAATGTTCCAAAACTGATACCAATCATTTTTAAATGACAAAAATAGCTTACTTCATAACATTTCAAACAAGAAATAAACCTAGCAGACCTTTTATTATCAATTTTCTGTTTATCTGTAATTTAAAATACTGAATTGTACTCCAGGTTTCAATAAATGAATTAAAAGCTGCTCTTTTGAGTTTTGATGTGGAGGATATAGCTAAATCATTGTAAGGTCACAATGATATGCAGTGACACAATATTTCATAGATTTTCAAATGCCAAGTATAATAAAAATGTTCCTATAAATCGCACAACTGCAAAAGTAAACAAAAAACCAAACAGTGTCAAAGACGAAGCTTCCATTATACCAAATAGTTGCATAGAAAGCCATCCTCTGTCAAGCCAACTGGAATATGTTTTTTTTTAATTTTTTACTGAATACATGTTTTAAAGACAGCAATATAGGATTATGCATTTTGAGAACATAAATGCATTTAACTCCATAAACTACTTTACAAAGCATTCAGGTATTCGGCTGCACGATGGCAAAATGGGAGGTTGATTTTATAAAGCTTGTATCAAAATTCAATTTACTGATGATTTGACAGACATGTTTTTGTTGGTGCTCACAAAATTCAGTTGCTATCTGATATCAAAAGCATGCCACACAAACACTAACAGAAGCAGTTAATGTATTGCAACTGCACTAGAGTTTGTACACTGCAGATAGAAAATAGTTCCATCTTTTTCAAAATACATTATCCTAAAATTCTGCAATTTACAAAACTTCTGTCAATTTAAAAACATCCAGAGAGAGACAGAGAGAGACAGAGAGAAAGTTTTAATGTTTGCAAATCTTATCTAACACAGTATGCAGTATCACACATCAAAAGAGCCTGGCTTTCAATACTTTGATTACTAGTATATTATACTGTGATACTGCATACTGTGTTAGATAAGATTCAAGTAAACCCAAAGTAAACCCTGGGTTGACCCAAAGTAAACCCCGAGTGGACGCAAATTTTCAACATTGGTAATCACATATTACAAAGCTCACCAAGACGAGACATCACCCTTATGAGACATCACCTTTATGAGACCACCTTTATCATATTATATGAAAATCATATTTTATGATCTTGGATATTCATGGATTCTGTTTTGACACAATATCATATATCATCTGTTAAAAAATTGTATGATAACCATATGTTCATATGTTAATCAATACAATATATAATATCAAATTAAATATTGCATCCTATCATATTTACAATGTATATCATATAATAATATGTTTTACGGTGCTACCATTCTGGCGAGCGCAGCAAGAATTACACATACCTTGCATCATTGTCAACTTATAGTTTTATTTAGGTATCAACGAACGTCAAAATTTTTTTGAGAGTATTGCTCTACAATGAGTATGCCATAGGTACTAATTTTAATGGTCATGATACATACAGCGCAACCCCCTACCCAGAGAGAGAGAGAGAGAGAGAGAGAGAGAGAGAGAGAGAGAGAGAGAGAGCCCGTTACCTGTTTGTAGGTGTGTAATTTCCCACTTTAAAATTTAATGGTCTGATTATATGCAATATCTACATAATTTTTTTTTTACCTGTTTATTGTTTCATTTTATTCCTTTTTATTTAGTTCAAAATGTCCTATTGTTTATTTCCCCCCTACTCACATACTTACCTGCCTACTGTACATGCATGCACAATTAGCTTAAAAATGGATCGATATGACAGTAAAGTATGGCTCTTGCTAGTATATATATATATAAAATCTCTATATCAAAAAAGATTAAAAACAAATCATAATTTGTCAAGGAGGCAGGTATCACAGACTATACTGAAATAGCCAGTACACTCATTACAGATGTTTGATCCACCTATAAATTTATCGCGGGAAATATGGGGCGAGTGCACTGTGACGTCATCCATGACTTTGTTCGTCTTTGTTTACGTTTCTCGACTCAATACGAAGGTATGGAAGCATGTAACAAATCTTTTGAGTCTCGCCAAAGCATATGCGCTACTCAAAACGTGTCTTCAAACTTTAAGTCACCGTAAATTACGAGTTAAAAGTCGGCCATTTTTGGCAAAGCACCACGGGTGAAAACATTAGAGAGCATTATGGGACGTAGACAAAAAATTTTGTTTGATGAACTGTAGGTTTAGCTCGTTCTTTTTCCCGCGCACACTGGTTCTTAGAGCTCGCTTCGTTGGCCGGCGCTGTGCGCCAGCGAGCTGTGCTCGCTATAATACAATACCGTAATAAACAATGATGAGGTATCATATTGTAAAGTATGATATGAAATTGGATTGTGTTATACATTATTGTATTTGATCACATAATACAATATCATAATATAAAATGTATACAATATAGTATTATATTTCAATATCATATTACACAATACATCATACATTGAAACATTTGATATTATATTGTATAATATAGTATGATATTGTATGATACTGTATCATTTTTGATACATTATACAATATTGTATCATATGACACAATATAATTTGATACAACATTGAATCATATCAAATGATAAAATATTATGTGATAAATTAAAATATTATATAATACAATATTATATAAATATACATGTTGTATCATATGATACAATAATATATATTACAATATCATATAAAACAATTTCATGTGATATGATAATATATCCTATTTATAAACCAATATCATATTATACAATATCGTATGATACAATATTAAAGAATATACAATATTGTATCATAGGATACAATATTATATTTTGCAATATCTTATGTAATAGTATCATGTGATAAAATAACATATAAATAATACAATATAATATCATTCAATATTGTATCATAATATACAATACTATACATAACAATATCATGATACAATATCATATCATAAAATATAAAAAAAATTGATACAATATCACATCGTAACATATAACTTTTTATAATATAACATATGATATTATATTGTATCATATTAAACAATATTGTTTCATAAAATACAATACTATATCATAGGAATCAGATTGTTTCATTTATCAACAAACACATTTATCTATCGAGCAGGTTTGAGTGAGGTAGGAGATTTCTTTAGCATCTTTGATAATTGAGATCAGGCTCTGCATCTGAAGCAACCTCTGCGTTTCATTTATTATAAAGTTTAATCAACTATGCAAGCTATCATCTATAAAACATGTGACCTGTTCCAAAAAACTAAACCTCATCCAGCATCCTTAACCTATGGCTCAGATTCAGCATTCAAGCCTGTCAGGTGCATCAGTATCATAAAACGCATCATCCACGCAAGTTTGGTGAAGTTCGGACCAGTAATAACTAAGATATCATCATCAGAGGGCACTAGCAATTAACACCTTAACTTCCTCCAGCATCCGCAACCTATGGCTCAGATTCAGCATCCATGCCTGTCAGGTGCATCTGTATCATAAGACACACCATCCATTCAAGTTTGGTGAAGTTAGGACCTGTAATAACTAAGATATATTTTTTAGCATCCTTGTTAATGGAGATCAAGCTCTGCATCTGAAGCTACCTCTACAATTCACTCATATTAGAGTTTAATCAACTATGCAAGTTTGAAATACCGTAGTACTATTATCTATTAAACATGTGACCTGTTCCAAAAAAACTTAACCTTATCCAGCATCCAAAACCTATGGCTCAGACTCAGCATTCAAGCCTGTCAGGTGCATCAGTATCATAAGACGCACCATCCAAGGAAGTCTGGTGAAGTTAGGACAAGTAATAACTAAGATATAATCATCAGAGGGCACCTGTGTCAAAAACTTTAACCAGCTCCAAAAACATTAACCTCCTCCAGCATCTGAAACCTATTGCTCAAGTTCAGCATTCAAGCCTGTCAGGTGCATCAGTATCATAAGACGAACCATCAATGCAAGTTTGATGAAGTTAGGACCAGGAGTAGCCAAGATATAATCATTAGAGGGCACCTGGTCAAAAAATTTTAACCAGCTCTAAAAACCTTAACCTCCTCCAGCATCCAAAACCTTTGGCTCAGATTCAGCATTCAAGCTTGTCAGGTGCATCAGTATCATAAGACGCACCATCCATACAAGTTTGGTGAAGTTAGGACCAGTAGTAACTAAGATATAATCATCAGAGGGCACCTGCAACAAAAACTTTAACCAGCTCCAAAAACCATATCCTCCTCCAGCATCCGAAACCTATTGCTCAGATTCAGCACTCAAGCCTGTCTGGTGCATCAGTATTATAAGACACATCATCCATGCAAGTTTGGTGAAGTACAGACCAGCAGTAACTTAGATATTGCTATCAAAGGGCAACTGCAACAAAAACTTTAACCTGGTCCAACAACCTTAACCTCCTCCAGCATCTGAAATTTAGGACTGAGATTCAGCATCCAAGTCTTAAAAGTCCATAAGTAGGTCCAGATGCATCATCCATGCAAGTTTGGTGAAGATAGGACAAGTAATAGCTTAGAATACAGGACCTGCAACAAAAACTTTAACCAGGTCCGGACGCCGACGCCGACACCGACGCCGACAGTATAGCATAAGCTCCCCTTGACTCGGTGAGCTAAAAATGCAGACCCAGAGTAAACCCCAAGTAAACCTCAAAAGTAAACCTGGGGTTTAGTTGGGGTCTGCTCTGGTGTTAGGTAGGGTCTGATCTATACTGTACAATATGCCTTAGTTAGCTACATTTGTTATAAAGTTATGAATGGAACCCAATAGAAATAAGCTTCCAAGCTTTCATAGGTTATCCTGGTATCATATTTATAATATTGTGTATTTCAAATATCATGTCCATTCATGATGTATACTTATGTACGATGTGTATGTTTTATATATGTATGATGACATGACATGATACCAAATAAATCTATCTATCAATCTAATCCACTAAACTTTTATGAAACAGATGTATACACATGTACCAGTATCTCAAATGCACACATAAAAGAAAAACCCTAGTAGCTATTAATATGTATGTGTCATTCCCTTTTCTTTTTTAGGAAAAATTTTAATAGGTAAAGAAGCATCATTGCCTTGAGAAAAATATTATGTATACATAAATTTATCTTCATCTCAGAGACATGCAGAGAAAGTCATTCTATGTAACTCATAATCAATTCATAAATTACTCTCCCATCTGTTACCAAAATGACAATAAAACACACATAATCTTAAACAGAATATTTTAGTCATGATCAGCTTTTGTTTTTTGTTTACAGGTAAGTAAATGACCTGTTGTAAGATGCATAATTATTGGCCTTTCAGCTTCAGGCAAAGAAAATGTGTTAAGTCCATATTATTCTCAGAGATTTCAAATTGCGCGAGTTTAATGAAGCACAATTATTTTTTAAAAATTTAGGCTCTGGAAACTTTCAACTGACCCCCAGGGAAAGCACGTCACCACTCCTCTTTTGTTTTACAATTTTGCTCCCCAGAGATTAAAAAACCACATGTAATTGACAACCCATCTGTTTGAATTTAAAATGAGAGGCAGTTGATATTTTAAGAAATAACCTACCAGTCTTTCCCTAGACTCTGGTTGAGAGGCAGTGGGGTACAACACTGGAGCAATATGAAGGTAAAGTAAATAACTATATCCACACTTAAAAAAAGGAAAATATGTGCAAAACAGCAAGTTTTCATTTTCTAAGATATTTCTGGTGAGTAAATATATTTTGGTACTAATGACATCAATATCAATATGTTAATTATTATAGATGATGTATACTTTTAAAAAGAATTGTTATGTTTCCAATTCCATATTCCAAAGAAATGAAAATTTGTTAAAACTAAATCAAATATGGGAGCAAATTAATTCATCACATATAACATTTTACCTTTCTGTTTTAAGGCAATAATTTTTTTTTTCAAAATAGCGTTACTTAAGCTGCATTTATGATGTTGTATATTTCTTATTTTGTATGACAGGTTTTCACAACTGTGGTTTTCCTGTATGTGACAACCACTACTATTACAGAGAGTGCTATTCTGGGAGTTTACCCAACCAGGGGAAATAACCGAGCCTGTCCTGCATCTAGTAAGTCCAATTTAGGGAGGAGAGGGGTGTAAATATGTTGGTCAACCTTTACTATTTCAAAGAAGTCTGTGGACCTTCAAAGTCATTGCTATATAACTTCAATTATTTTAATTTGAAAAAAAAAAAGGGGGGAAAAATTCATTTTTGAAGATATGTTTGAAAAATACTTAAGTTTTAAAATTGTCTAAAAACTGAAAAATGGTAAAGACTTCATGGAGTGTTCCTAGTTTTGACCAAACATAATTAATACAAAAATCATTTTATTATCTCTCAATTCTCGATGAAAACATATCTTGTACCTTTACTCAACAGAGTATCTGAGATCTGCCAATTGTGAAAAATTCATCCTCTAAAATATTTTGCTTTTGTTTATAGAGGATGCCATACCATATTATTTCGGAGAAACTGACTTGGCATGCATGAACTTTGGAATACGGCGACTTAACCGCCATCGCCGCACACCACCCAGTCGGTTCACCTTCAAGTTCTCCCACCGCTGGATTTGGACAGCCGGTATGTACCTGGAATTCGGGAACAGAATTGGGCGAGACGCTGCTCTAGTCAAGACAACTTATCCCAACCTTGGCAACGTCTGCACCATGACAAAGGAGAAAACCCCAGCGGGCTACACCAGGCTGAGCCCGGGCTGCATCAGAAGCTGTATAGAGAACTACGTGGATAAGTTTGGGAATTACAGTTTCTACACCAACAACTGCCACCATTTTGTGAACAAGATCTCGATTTTACTGTGCATGGGAAAGAAGTGCCCCAAGTGGTGCAAGTATACGCCGGAGGATGATGGGGAATTTGATCAGGAGAACGAGCACCAGATGGACCTGGCTATGGAGGAGGTCGACAAGGATAGAATCCACTATCCCCACTAAGGGTCCACTTTAGGGGACTCAAAAAAAAACAGAAAGATTTTTTTTATAGTCACAACAGGTTACAAAGCAGACCGAGCAGTAGTATTTTTTTATAATCTATATATAAATAAAGGCTTTTTTTTTAATGTCAAATGTTTATTGATCATGTTTTGATTGCAAAGGATATCTGAAATAAATCAATTTAAAATGAACTTGACATTGCATTGAATGTCCTTTTTTTCTTATTGTAATTTTCTACCGGTAATTACTTTTGGTTGGGGCATGATCAAATCCAATAAAGCCAGACCTATTTTAAGCCATCGTACGATTTAATATTTAAATATAAATAAGCAAACCCTGCTGGCGCCTCAATTTGGCATCATTTGAACTTATGGATTACATAGTACAAAATCGATACGTAGTGTTATCACGGGCAAAGACACTGGAAAATGTAAATATATGAGTTTCAAAGATATTCGTTGACATCAATTATAACTAGAACTGTCCTAATGGGACTAATACCCCCGCTAGGCTAATTTCAAATGGGACATATAATTGAATTGATTAATAAAGGTTTGGAACACATACAAAAAAAAATTTCTAGAATTGTAAAAAAAAAAAATTAGTTTACAAAGAAAAATTAAATTTAAAATTGTTAGAATTTCACTGTAAATACATATCTATAACACTAATACATTTACAAATGTATGTATTTGATGATATATTTTTTTAATTTAATTGATTTAAAGAAAAACCAACAAAATGACAATAACCCCTCCCTTTGCAGTGAATAGAAATACCGGTAGCCAAGCAATGCTCTTCTGTTGATAAAACTTTCAATATCTTTCTAATAAGGCCTAAAAAAATTAATAACTTGGTTCTCAGGCCCGCCCGCATGTCTTTTAACAATGCGCATTACCCATTTTTATCATCAAATGAATAAAATAAAAATTCTCTCGTGCGCAGATCGACTGAAAAAAAAAATTCCGGAATTCGCCGACCGCATCCCGATCGTATTTTAGAATCACTAAAACTCAATCAGTAATCCTCGGCCGACTCCATTACGCTAAGGTAAAGTGTGCGACCTTGGAGTTCCGAGTAAACAGATAAGCATTGCAATGCAAATGGCGGTCAGATCAAAAGGTTTGTTTCAGTTTGACCACGATGGCATTAATTTCGGCCCAAATTCGGAAGGGATCAACTGTTTTGCTTCCCTGGCATATAGTTGGTGGGTTTTCCGAGGGATGTACTATGTTAGAACTCTTTCAATCCATAAAGAACGGCTCCATTGACCTCGGGACTTGGGTTTTCCCGGAAAAACTGCGAGATTTGCCGATAACAGTTTCTGTTGGAAAATCAAAGACTGACGCGTTTGACAATGTGATGGCAAATATGAATGTTGTCCAAACAGTATCGTTGTTTGGTCATTATGTGAGATTCAACCTTGTAGAAGATAAAGACCAAAAGAGAAGCACCGCTTGTGAAATGCCTTCGGAATCGGGAACGGAGGATTCTGGCGCTGAATCTGGTTCGTACAGTACTATGTATTTAGTTAGTGTGAAAAATCATATTTTATATATACAGTAAAACACGGTTATAGCGAACACGCTTATAATGAATTGACGCTTACAGCGAAGTGAATTTCATTCCCCAAGTCTCTATTTCATGTTGTAAACTTGACGGATATAACGAATTACGCTTATAACGAAGTTAAATTGGCCGTCCCTGGGACTTCATTATAACCGTGTTTTACTGTATGCTTAATATTTCACGATATTTTGGGCATATTTTCACGGGCGCCTGTAAAGTGCGAAACGAAACGAAACGAAACGAAATCAGACGAAACGAAACGAAACAAATCGAAACGAAACGAAATCAATCGAAACGAAACGAAACGAAATCAAAACTCGAAACGAAACGAAACGGAATTTAAACAAAACTAATATCAATTTTGACTACATAAAAGTTAAAATAAATTCATTGAAATAAATTTTTGAACCATAAAATATAACTACCTGTATGTTTCAGATTGGCGCTGTAAATTTTTAAGCCGATTATCCGAAATTTGCAAAAATTATATAATTATGTAAATAAGTGATGTACATTCCTATACCTTTTAATGTTTCTAATTTGTTTCATTAAATGATTAAAAGATATTCAGACGTTTTGAGAGAGAGAGAGAGAGAGAGAGAGAGAGATGCCTTAAAACTTATCAGCAACATCACATAGCAAAGTATATACGCAAGTTTGGGAGAGAGAGAAAGAAAGAAATAGAGAGATAGAGATATGAGGATGATACTAAAGGGGACATTCTAACATCAATTTTCTTTCTGTCGATTTGAAATATTGTAAAAACGAAACGATCGAATACAATGTGATTTAGAGCATACTGGTTGGTTACCAGTTTCTAACATATAATAAGAATTGTTGTAATATGTATAGCATGAATTTGGACGTCGTAATTTGACAAAATTAACTTGCAATATAAAGATGATTTTACTGTAAACGTATTCTTAAACTGTCTTTACCCCTTTGGCTATGTATTCTATTTTGCGTTTTTGGCGGAAAACGGCGTCCGCAAAATCAAGTACATTGCTAAATGTAAAATATATAAGTAGATAAAAAGGTAAATTCAGAAATGCGCTTAATCAAATCCATGCTAACTTGTTGAAAAATTATATTCCGCCAAATATTGTACATCCTAAATATAGTGCGCGTTACAGTATTTACGAAGACATTCCAACTCCACGATTTTTTTTTTATATCGATATGAAATATTGTAAAAATGATTCAAATACATTGTTTTTGAGTGTGAAAGGGAGAGAAAGAGAACAGGTAAAAACCCCTCTTTATATTGCACTTTAATTTTGTCAAACTACGACGTCCAAATTCATGCTATACTTTCTTATTACATGTATATGTCAGAAACTGGTAACCAACAAGTATGCTATAAATCCCATTGTATTCGATCGTTTCATTTTTACAATATTTCAAATCGATAGAGAGAAAATTGTTGTTAGAATTTCCCCTTCAGTATCATCATCATATCTCTATCTCTCTCTTCCAAAACTTGCGTATATACTTTGCTATGTGATATCGCTGATAACTTTTAAGGCATCTCTCTCTCTCTCTCTCTCTCTCTCTCTCTCTCTCTCTCTCTCTCAAAACGTCTGAATATCATTTTTATCATTTAATGAAACAATTATTAATAAGAAACATTAAAATGTATTGGAATGTACATCACTTATTTACATAATTATATAATTTTTGCAAATTTCGGATAATCGGCTTAAAACTTTACAGCGCCAATCTGAAACATACAGGTTGTTATATTTTATGGTTCAAAAATTTATTTCAAAGAATTTATTTTAACTTTTATGTAGTCAAAATTGATATTAGTTTTGTCTAAATTCCGTTCCGTTTCGTTTCGATTTTTGGTTTCGTTTCGTTTGATTTCGTTTCGTTTCGATTGATTTCGTTTCGTTTCGATTTGTTTCGTTTCGTTTCGTTTGATTTCGTTTCGTTTCGTTTCGTTTCGATTTCGTTTCGCACTTTACAGGCGCCCTATTTTCACACCATTGTAGTTGGGTATTTTCCTGATTTTATGTGATGATTTGAGGCAGAAAAGAATATTCGTATTAAATTTTAGAAAAAATATAAAATTGAATAGCACCACTATTAAATATTCATTGAAATATTTGCACCACAAGAAAAAAAACTGATTTTAATAGCGAAAGTTATGAGTACATTCTCTGTAAATGTAATTTACAATGCCATATGTAAAGTTTTTAAAAATCCTTATTGACAGGTAAGGCCAAAAGGAATGCATTTGAAGTTCTGATATCTGGTGCTCGAAAGCTGTCTTTACCAGAACCATATGCAGCAGATGGAGATATCGTTAACAACAAGAGGGTGTTATACAACCAAATGATTCTGAAACGTGTTTTGGATCTTTATCAATATTCCTGTGGATGTGAGCTTCAAGAGCTCATGCCACAAGAGAGAGAAAGGGCTCCAAAGATTTCTGCCCTTCTTGAGGGGCATATCCCACTTGTGAAAGTTGTAGAGCAAACCATATTTTGCCATTCAAGAGAAAAAATGTAGAAAATGCTAGAGAGAAAAGAAAGAAAACTAGAAAGTAAATGTTTTCAATTTCAATGTCCAATGCACATATTGAAGCGCTGTTGTTAAAAGTTCGGATTTTGAAAATAAAATTAAAAAAAAAATCCCTCGTCATTTTTTTATTGGATAAAAAGAAAAAAAAAAAGCCTCCCTCCCTCATTTAATTTTGACAAAACTGGCCTGAGAACCAAGTATTTAATTTTTTTTGGCCTAAGAGTCTTGACAGATGCAATTAGTTGTTTCAAATTTTCCTCACTTTCTCCTATGGCACAATGGAACTCAATATCAGAAAATTAATCCCATAGGACTATGATTTTCTTTGATGAACTTGTTAAATTTAATAAACTCCCAAAACATTACCATAATTACCATACTATGTAAAAATATGTAAAAAAAGAAAATTTAATATTACAAACAATTTTAAAATTGCCAAAACACTACAATCATATCAGTAATTTTGAATTTCATTTAAATTAATGCCCAATAGGGTCACTTCATCAATTTACTTGACAAATAAATTTAAACAACCTCTAAAAATAGTTTAAATTCTTTATTAATAATTATATTATATATTTCCTTATAATGATAGACCTTTTGGTTTACATGAAACAGTTTTAAAATAGCCCCAAAACCATCACCCATTTTACAGATTATCAATTTCCCCTAAACACATGCTCCATCTGAACCATGGCTCAGATAATGGCTCCCTTGGGACAAATGAATTCAGCCACACTTGTCTTTGATGTTCTTATTAGCTCCTAAGAATTTATCATTGACAAACAAAAACTTTGCATTGTCAGTTGATAGAATACTTATAAAAAAAATTTTTTTTTTATTAAATAAGACATAAAGACAAAAAACTCCATCTGGATGTATTTATATAAATATATTTTAGAGTGTTTTCTATTAATTAATTAATAAAATCTGTAAGGATTACCTCCCTTACTTTTCAACATTAGTGTACAATATATAGAATAAGGAAAATGAAAACTGTCATAAAATCATTAAATCTTGTCTGATCTTAAAAAAAATTGCAGGTGCACATCTTCAGATGGTGTTCAACATATGTAAAAATTTTCAAACTGTTCCATGCAGTAATAAAAAATTCTATAGGGGGGACAAAGTTGCGTCTACAGACAGACGGACAGACGGACGGACAGACAGACGGACAGGGTGAAACCAATATACCCCCCTAAACTTCGTTTGCGGGGGTATAAAAACATACAAAGACAACAATCCTTTTTCCATCCTAAATATTAAATGTAACTTGTAGATCATTTCTTCAACATTGTGTATAAAAAGCTTCGGCACTAGCAGCATTCCTTTATGAATCACATGAAGAATCCAAAAAATTTGATGTAATTAACATGAATCAATTATTAACAAATAATGCACATATCATTATATTATATAGTAATCAGCCTTGTGCGGTTATTATACACATTATTATCAGTTATGAATACATTATATCACAGGTACATATATAACTTTAATTCACCTATTTCTTTGGTCAATGCTGAGAGCTTTGGGGTGGCCTAGGTGAGTGATGACAGCAGTACAAACGTCCCCATTCTCCTGACACGCCAGGATCTTCCCCCGCCCACTGTCAGCAATGTATAAATGTCCAGTACTCCAGTCTACATCCATTCCCTCTGGATTCCGGAGACCTATAACAGAGTACAGGAAAGGCTTGTGTATACTTCAAATTCAACAGACCAGTAAGATATCTACATCCCTGTAGGTAATTTTTAAAAAATTTGACATGCCTTCATAAATGATCTTCGTAGATTTCCAATTTTTTGCAAAGTATATCCAAGTAAAATTGCAAAAACCATCCCTCACAGATTTTAAAATCTTGCTATAATTTTTTGGTAGTTGTGAACTATTGAAGATTGTAACAAAACTACAGCACTTGTGAATTTATGCAGTGTTTGAAATAACCATCTGCCCGACCGCCATAACTTACACTAGCTGTCATGCCCTGAATGTCTAGCTAGTATTGTGATGAGTTTAAAACGTACGGATTTTTAGTTCTTGCAATTTGAAACAAAACAGAGATGTCATTGAATTAAGTACTGTACATGAGTAACAGAAGGAATCTACAGTACTCAATCTCGTTTGAATCACCAATTCAAATACAACTTTGAGGTTCTTTCTTTTGTTGAAATTTTTTTCTGTGACCTTGACCTACCGACATTAATGACCTCCTGTCCTTGAGCCTTCCAGTCTCCATCCAGATGGGAGGAGTAGATCTTCTTGTGGACAACATCACTAAAGTACAGCACCTTGTTTGGCCCCAAAGCTAAAAGAACAATGCTATTTAATCTTAACGATGTCAGAATTTGATTTTAAAAATTCCAGATATTTTTAAAAATATCACTGATATTTATTTTTCATCACTGCATGTTTAAGAATTACAAATTTGATACCCATTGCTTTGATATGATCATGTTCTTCCACATACATATGGGCAGCATTGGACGAGATTGATCTATTCTGAAACATTTCATATCCATGGATTTCACCACCATGGGTCAAAAGAAAGATAGGTAAGGATCCTTAAAAATTAAAAAAAAAAATTTGATTCTGTTAAGGAAAACTTGCTTCTACTCCTTTACTAATAAACAAATGAAATTTGTTGAACTTGCATGCATACAATTTCAAAACATGGCAATTTTTTCTATTTTCTTTACTCTCTATATAAAATATATATAAAAGGAACTGTAGCCGCCCTAGCTATGTCCCCCATGGGTCGCAGTGAATTAAGTTGAGCCTATATCAAATGGCAAATTTACAAGTGAATGTACAGAAAATGTGAAAGTGGGACATTTTTTGACAGTTGTTCTGTCAGTCAAATATAACTGCTGATTTGCCAAATTGATGATTTAGCAACCGGTACCTTCGAAGCATATTAACGATGCCTTTACCTTAAAGAAAACAGCAATCTAGTTGTTAATTGTAATGTATGTTGACCAGGAATTGAATTCTTGTATTCTTTATTATTAAAGATCATGGAAAAGATGAATAATTTCATTAATGTATTATATTCTGTCCCAAGAAATGAAACATTTATGGTTACGAAATTTAGCAATTGGGTAAATTTTGACACTCAGGACACCTACCATTAATCGAACATTTTCCATTATCTGTAAGCTTGTATCCATGGTGACAAGAACAATTATAGCTCCCTGGAAAATTCTGACAAATATGGCTGCATAGAGGAAGTTCCGCTGCTTCACACTCATTTATATCTGTTTGGTAAAGTTGTATCTCATTAATATACATGTACATGTGTCCTTAATTCACTGTATGATTTTTGGAAAAAAAAAGAATAAAACTTTATAAAAAGTATTACCTCAAATTCAAGGAATCTAGTACATGTATTACTATTTGTTGACATTAAATATATTATTAAATCTGACAGCATTTTTCTCATAATAAACTTTGTTTTCCTTAACAGCCCCAATAGCATTGTGGTTGATACCATTCAATGGCTCAATTACTTCAGGGGAAACAACTTTGCTTAACTTCTTTTTCAACCATTATTCATGTACAGCTTCACAAATTAAAAGTTGTTCATTGATTGAATTATCGTTATCTGATAAATGTGATGCTGTTATACCTATACAAGTCCTGTTTTTTAGAGTGAGGTATCCTGGGAGACATTGACATTTAGCTCCCTCTGGTGAAACTTCACATATCTGCTGGCATTTGTTGGAACTGCATTCAGTCTTAGCCTCATCTTTCAAAAAATAAAAGAATATTAAATACACCAATATTAATATTAGTGATAAAACAGGTCTTGGTTAGGATTCCTGCCATCAGATAATATAGCAAGCAATAAAACAGGAGGAGAGTTTTTCAATAAATCATGTTCCCTTAAATTGGGATATCTCTTGTAAAAGAATCTAGGTAGTCAAGCTCGATGGTTTGAAGAACAATATGTGTTGGTCCACTTCTAATAATCCTAACCCAGTGCTGAAAATACCGTATAACGGGCAATATTTACTGCTGTGATTTTTTACGAATTTGTCTTAAAATAGGGCGATTTAAATTTTTTTACGAATTGGACATGTTCATAAAAATTAAAATCATCTGTTGTAAAAAAGGGGGGGGGGGATGGGATTTCACCGTGACTTAGTTACAGTTAACACACATACAAATCAGAAAATCGTTTTACTGTAAACGGGTCCTTAACTATTATGATTGTGTTTATTCATTTACCTTTATTTCATATGTGATATACACTTTACTTATTCCTATTAATCTGGGTATCATCATTGATGCACACCATGTGCTCGTCTCCGTTTGATTTACCAGGAAAAAAAGAAAGACAACTCCATTTCAAAAGTTTTCTCTTTTTTTCTTTCTCTCCCTGCCAATAGCGGCACGATCGGAATCGGTGTATTTCGTATATTTTCCCCTTTTCGGTGTTCTTATTGGAGAATTAGTTGTGGCAACTGATTTATTTAAAGCAGTTATAACTTTCTTTGGAATCATTTCAGAAAGAGATCCATTTGGATTTGGCATTGTAGATACTGGTTTAATATAGCTTCGTATCCCCGCCATAGTTATTGACTGAGTGATTGAAATCTAGCAACTAATGTTGTTTTAAAAAATACTCAAGACTAAATAGAAAGATCTGAACTGTTATCACCACGTGACCAAAAACGCTCAAATATACCTACATGTACAGGCGTCAGGGACTGAGCTGAAGGTCATGAACATTGCTCTCATACGTACGATGTAGAAAATTTACGTGCTGTGTTTTTTCATGCACTTCTGTGAAAATTTACGCGTTTAATTTTTCGTAAATCTCGTAAAAATAAGTAAAAAATTAGCAAGACGTAAAAAATACCCGTTATACGGTATTCTATTTCTGTGACTTGTCAAACTTCAATTTAGTGTTATCCCTTATGTTGTAAACTAGCTGTATACCAGATTGAGGTTTTACTCTCACCACATTTTCCTTGCTCATCACTACCATCCCAGCAATCCGACTTTCCGTCACAGAGGCGACTGGTATTCAGACACTGTTGATTGTTGGCACACAGAAATAGCCCCTCTCTCCTACACCTCTCATGAGGTTCTGAAAATAATCCTACCTGTACTTAAAAAAATATTTGAGGAGCAACCATGAAACCATGATCAAATCTTAATTATCAAAGCACTAAACTTGGACAATACAGACTTCTAAAAATACAATGGGATAAAAGCCATCGTGTGATACTCAAGTGAAAATTGTACAGTGCAGTTGGCAGCGTGTTTGTTTACCGGTATAATAGGTAAATATAAAATCATACAGAAATAAAATAATCACCACAGATGTGCTCATCAGATCCATCAGAGCAGTCATGCACGCCATCACAGAGTTGTGTCCTTGGAATACACTCTTCTCCATCCCAACACACAAACATGTCACCATGGCAATGAAGAATATCAGCTGAAAAGTGGAAAAGCCCAAAATTCACTTTTAAAGTAAAATACTGGTATACAAACTTTCTCAAATTTTATTCAATAACATTTTAGCACCCCCCTCCCCCTTTTTTTCTGTCAAACACATCTTCGTTTGCCATGGGGTTACAAACTGCACCTCTCCTCTTCAACCCAAGAGTTAAAGAGGAGAGGATCAGTTCTTAATATACCCTTGGCAAACAGAATGTACATTCAATTGCAGGAAATGACACATCTTTGAATTACGAGGGCAAAAAAAATTAAGGTATAAAAAATAGTACAAAGTTCTGTGATTATCTGATTGTCCAGTCGTTATGCATGTTGTCATCTCTGTGTGATGTATACCTTTCTTTGCTGCACAGAGTAGTTCATCTGACCGGTCCCTACACTGAACTCGTCCGTCACAGAGGCTGGCCGTGCTAACACACCCGTCCCCATCAAAACAAGCCACACTCCACGCTGGACATTCAGCTGTCACAAATAACATCAAACTGGTCCAGCAAGAGTTGGTCAACACTAATTGTTCTCAATGAACTAACAGGCTTTTAAAATATTTTCTACAGTTTTGATAGCTTCTAAATACTAGTAAGCATGCAATGGAAAAAAAATGTATGTTGCATGTGCTATGATGCAATGTGTTATAGAATTTTCAGTGCATGTGCTATGATACAATGAGTTATAGAATTTTCAGTGATTGTATAAATATAGATTTAATTGATACATGAATTTAGAGTTAATATTTTAGTATGGAATATTTAATCTTTTTTTAATATTTGAAATAAAAATTTGAATAATCCAAACTTAAGCCTATGTATGGCTGTGGTATAAGATAAAGGTTGAAAACTGCTTATAAATAGGCACCATCACACAGGTAAATAAACCCTTCGATGAGATTTAAAAAAAAAAAATTTGATTCGAAAATTTTTGATTTAAATCTGCATTAATGTATATCAAATGCAACAACTTCCAGTTAACAAGTTTTTCTATAAACCTAAAGCTTGTAAGATTGATCTCCAAGAAGTTTTGGATATACAGTCGTTTTACCGGTAACAAATATTTGCCAGTATCGAATAATTTTTTAGAAAAATTATTGGTGAAAGACGAAGTTATAAGGTTTTAAAAAATCCTAGCTAGGTAATTTTAATACAGAAATATATATTCTATCAGTGTGTGAAGTTGTTTGACATTTGCACGATTATTTACCTAATTGTTTACAAATTAAAAAGGTGACCCAGATATGAGCTGCCGGAAATGCAAGGCAGAAAAAACGAAAGTGTGAAAAGTTTGTTATTGACCCCTATTTGGTGGATAATTAGTAATTATAATCCATTTAATAAGATAATGCATCATATTTAATGATAATGGAGCTTTAAATGAAATTAAGACTTCAAATAGAACCACATGTAGTTTTCCTAGTTTCGATTCACTGCAATAGAAGTATTATTTGGTTGGATATATTGATTATAGATATACGGGCAAAACAAAGGCAAATCGCAAAAACTTATTATCAGTTACTATTATAGAGTGTTTTCATGAAAATTCAATTTCATAAAGTAACGCAAATGAAAACTGTTTAAGTCCAGTTTCAATTTGACGGGGAAACGGTATGATAAAAATAACGATCATATTATTAAAATTTGTTTAAATGACATATTCCCACAAATATTTTTCTTTCTTCATTTATAAGTCTATTAACAAGTACCTCTAGTACATTTTTAAAATTAATTCGCCTCAAAATATTCGGTCAGAAGTAATAGAGGGCACTTGATTCGATACTGAAAACGAATTCGAAACTAAGAAAATCGAGGGGGTGTTGAAATTACTATCTCCGTAATTCATCCTTTATATTTTTGGAAGTTTGATACTACATTTTAGAAGGACAAAGAAATGTGATTTAAACATAGAATAAAAACATTTGGAATTCCAATAATAATAGTCGCATGCACGATGAAACCGCATACTGATTCGTTACCGGTAAAACTACTGTACTGAGGGGTCAATCATCGTACTAATAGAGGCACAGAAAAAGTTGTAAACTTACCAAATGTTGTTACATTTCATCTATTCTAACGCAGATTTATCCATTTTAAGCAAAATAAAGTTTTTGTTTTATTTTTGCACTTCAAATATATCCTACGTTGATACATTGTATCTAAAACGGGTTATTATATCTCATTTGGGCGATTGGTCCAAACCTAAGAAATACATACCAATGCATACAAAATGCAAGTCCGGGGATTAGAATTCAAAGCAAATCCTGGTTTTTTTTTAATAAAGAGAAGATGAATCAAGCCTAGAATACCTGTGCATTAAATTACTGATGATTTACTTATAGTGCAGTTAATGTCGAAAAAGTTAGCCGTCTTCCAAAAACTGCGCAAACGATCATACGATAGGCTATTTTTTAATCATTTTAATCTTACCATTCATAGATCCAACCTGCATCAAGCATGCCAACAAAATGCAAAGTTCGCACAAAATCTGCATACTTTTTAGAAGCGGTCGAAAAGGCTGCCGATGGATCTTGCAGA
Source organism: Magallana gigas (assembly GCF_963853765.1). Classification (NCBI taxonomy): domain Eukaryota; kingdom Metazoa; phylum Mollusca; class Bivalvia; order Ostreida; family Ostreidae; genus Magallana; species Magallana gigas. The sequence goes on from NC_088854.1 coordinate 44,894,947, forward strand.
GCTACTCTCCCAGTACCCAAAATTTCGTGCGGTCTGCAGTGTCCTTCGCCTTTGTTGTCTGTCATGCGTGACTGGGTGATATTTAGGTTTTCTCTGCCTCGTGTTCGACCTGCTTTCGTGTAACACGGAGCACTTATTACGGAAATGACCGAAGTATTCAATCATCGTGTAAAGAATTTTTTGAATATCCAGAAATCTATATTTATAGCAATTTTCAGTTCACAAATTTCCATATTTGCTAAATATATATGGTAAGTTACGGAATCGGCCGAGGTTTGCCGAGTGGCTGACAAGAAATGAGTGAATATGCATTTTATTTGTTGCCCAATAAGGACTTCTTATTTACATGTCGAGCTAAAATATACAGTTGCGAGTTTTGCAATCGACAAAGATCTTCATCACAATACACAAGACTAAACAAGACTAAACATAGCAATACTCTTTCATAAATTCCATCATCGTCACACTTTGCAAAATGACAACTATATACATGTATATTAAATGCCCAAACCAAAAAGGAACCCTTGTAAAAAGTATATGTTATACTTTTGTATATTTAATTACAAATTTAAGTCACGTGAGAAATCATATTGAACATTTTACAATGTTTACTAAATACTGATGATCTTCATTTACATTTTTGAAATCGCAAGTGTCAATTTTTTTTAGTCAAATGTCTACAACGGTACCGTGCAGCATAGTTTGCCATTGCTATTTAGTCTTCCCATCTTTTTCTTTGTCATATTTTTTCATTTATGTATTCATTTAATTTTTTTAGAAACCATCTTGAATCCTACACTACACACATAGATATTTAAAAAACCAATATTATGCGCTCCTGTTTGCCTAAACAATAAAATGCTTTCTTTGGTGTTTCATGCATGTATGTCCTATATATATTATAAAACACCAAATAAAGCATGCAACAGTAAGTTCATTATCCTAGTTGTCGATCAGGACGTTGCTACAAAGAACAGTAATTTCTTCCATATAATATGAGAAGGTTGCCATGGTTACTAACTTCTTGGAAGACTGAGGTCAGTCCGTGCAAGTCAATGGAGGTCGTGCTCTGAGGTCAATTTAGATTATATAACCTTTGACTGGTCAAGAGATACTACATTTAGTAATCAACGCAAAGCAACAAAACTTACACCAATGAACTTTGTAAAATTAATTATGTTGAAATCTAATTCTTAAAATTATTAATAAGTGGAGTGTGTATATCTAAATTTAGACATGTGGTTTTTTACTGGTTAGAACTGGATCGTGTAGATTTCGATATTGTCAGCTTCTGTACAAACTGCGTCTGCAATAACTATTCACAAGCAATAGAGGAGAAAGTATGTATTGGATGTAAACATTTAGTATTATTTAGAGAACGAGACAGGTTCTCTATGTTTGATACAAATTTGGGGGTGGACGAGTGCGTAGCACGAGTCCACACCCAAATTTGTATCAAACATAGAGAAACTGTCGAGTTCTCTAAATGATTTGTGACACGATTGAGCATCTGACACTTGTAACTGAATTGCAGTGTCGTGGAAATTTCACTTCTTCCTATATCGAAAAAAACAGGTGCATTCCCGGGTCAATAAGTGTATTGGAGTTAGATGCATGATTATTACGCAATTTCCGCATATCGCGTAAGACTGTATCAGTTTAGATTTGAGGGTAAGATGGACATGAGCTGTCTTGATTTTCTAACGGACAAGGTAGACGAAGTGGACGATATTACCTTATCGCAGATATGCAAAAATATAAAGACAGAGCATCACGTATTTAAATTCTTCGGGCACTGCAGACAGCTGTTCAATCAATTTTGATTGCGATGATATTATGACTATTTATGGACTGTGACGTTCATAAACACTGCCTCTAGATTTGGACCAGTCGTAAACGATAAGGAATGAAGAAATCTTATTGAAGGTCAGGAAAACCAAAACACAAAATAGAATACTAGTACAAATGGGCATTGAATGTGTTTGAAAAATGGCGTATCTTCGGTAAATTCGGATAATTCTGAAGACGACGACGCAAAAACGTCTTGCCCGGAAAACCAGTTTTCATTTTCGTTTGGATCTAAGTGCTGTGTTCCTGAATGTAAAAAAAGTCCTAATTTTATTGGGAAATTTTTATTGAGAAGAACCCATACTCCTTTCCTTGCTATTTGTATTTTAGTAGTTTTGAAAAGTATTTGCATAATGATTTTGTTAAAATTGACATAAGAATTAAATCTGTTGTACTGATTGTTGCATTGATTTTTAGATCGTTCTGTATTTAAGATACAGAACAGTTGGCTAATACAGAACGGTTTATTGGCTAATACAGCACAGTTTATCAGGTAATACAGTACAGCAAATAGCTCCGCCCCCAGTAGCCTTGTACTGTGTTGTTAATACAAAATGGTAAACTTCAAAGAAAAACACCGCCATCGTGTCACAAGATATAGGTATATAGAAACAGCCAGACTGAAATCTACACGCCCCGTTTTTCGATTGGTCGAAATCTACTGCGGCTGAAACTGACAGGACCGAAATTAGCACGCCTTCTTGATCGAAACCTACAGCGACTTAAGAAAAAGTCACAGACTGAGCGAAATAAGCATTGCGATGTCAGACTCAAAGCCTTACAGGAGACGATTTGGCATTTAGCTAACATACTTATGTACATAAACAGCCATTTAGTGAATTTTGCTTACTGTTCATTATCAATTTATTTATTAACCAAACGACAAATATTGATATAAACAATAAAAGGCTTTCTTTGATGATTCATGTGGGTTAAACAAAGAAACAACATTGTAAACAACGACAAAATTTAATATCTTAAAAATTAATGAGATCAGTTCTATCACATAGCATCAAAACGTTTCTAAAAGCACCAAAATCGACCACTAATATTTATGTAAATTGTTCAAAACGAGATTAAGAAAATCTGAAATCGGGAAACATGAGGTAGTCTTTGAGATGATGAGGAATATCTAAAGAGAACACCGCCTTTCTCAATGTCTTTGGCTGAAGATTGGCGCTGATCACAAGTCTTGAGAGATGCTGAAGACTGGAAACTTCCCTGGGTTCCTTTTGCAGTCGTTGATAAAGTTCTATCACCTTGTCTCGTCCAATTTTTCGCTTATTGGTTCTTTCAGAATTTTTCTGTTTACACACAAAACCATATTTTATTAACTGTCTTGCTAACTTCATCCTTAACTTTGAATGAAAATCAACTGTATTTGTGGCAAACTTTAATAATTTGGCCAGAGGTGTCTCTCCTTCGTTGTTAGTTAAATTGAATTTAGCTCCGATTTTAATCAGAGTTTCAATACTTTTTTCGTTGCAGCGACAGCAGGCAATATGTAGTGGCGTGTCGCTGTGGACAACATCCGGTTGGTTGACGTCACAGTCCAGCTCCACCAGACGTGAAATGACGTCTGCTGAATGAGCGGCCGCTACGTGTATAGGCTGCTTGCCGTTGTCACCCGCGCTCTTTGGATCTACCCCTCCAGAAACCAACCGACTCACCAAATTAACCTGCAAGGATAGACAATTTAAACAAATGAAATATGAAATGACTCTGCCATTTCTTACCCAACAAAATTCAAACTCTTTTTTTTTTTAAACTTTGAAGCCATCCTCCCTTTTCCGACCAATTAGAAATTTCGGGGTTTTTTTCCCTGCTTGTAGGAATATAACAATAGCATGTCTTTCATTATCTAAGGCTTCATGATAGATTTGATCACGCCCAGACGAAATTATCACCTCATAATATTCAAAGAATGATTCCTTATTACAAAATTAATATAATTTTATGCCAATGTACGATTAAATATTTAAATAAACTAAACAAACCCCGCTGGCGCCTCAATTATACGTCATTTGAAGTTATGGGTTTTATAGTACAAAATCGATATGTAGTGTTATCATAGGAATGATACGAGTTCGTACCTTGTTTTTGATATTTGACATTATGACAGAAGAAATCAAATTTTCTCCCCTTCTGTCTTTCAGTGTAAGATCAGCTCCACCCTCCACCAAAGCTTCCAGGACTTTTTCATGTCCCTGAGATACTGACGTATGTAACAATGTCGTACCATTAATATGTCCATTGGGGTCTCCGCCTCTTGCTACAAGCGCCCCACACACTGAATAGTTCCCGTTGGTGACAGCCACAGTGAGAAGTTTTGTTGCGAGTGTTCGATGAGAATACGCCGTTTCCAAGAATTTCGGATCCACGTGACCAAGCAGTCTCTGCAACACATCCAGCGAGCCCGACTTCGCAACACACGTTAAAAGTTCTACGCACTCGTTGGGTACATCGGAAAGCTTTGATGTTTTAAAATGAGTCTTTAAGATGGGGTCGATGACATCCGTAAATCCTCTCGTTACGCAGTGCTGTAGAGCGCTTACTGCTTCCTCTTTGGTTGCATATGGATTGACCAGTTCCATGTTGATAGATTCTGTTTAAAAGACTGTAAAGTTAGAAGACTGTCCTTTAAAGGGATTCTACGACAAATTCCAGACATATTGCTGTATATTATGACGAATAAGATTACGCCTCCATGTGTTTAAATATTGTGGTTGTAATGACTCGGACGGATAAGCGAGTAGCGCTTCCTTAAAGGAGCGTTATTTTTGCAAGGCACTAAATATTTTATTGGGTGACGGTTTAAAAAACCACATATCAATAAGTCTTAATCGATCCAAGTGATTTTTAAGGTCTTCCGTTTTCCAACGGAAGACCTTATTGTTTTCGTTCGGTTTCTTTTTCCCTATTATTATTATTTTTTTTCTTACAAAATTTGTGCAGGCGATTTCTCGAAAATGGCTCAGCCGATTTTCGTGAAACTTTTAGATCTAATAGATATTAATCCGAACTTAATATACATTTTTTTATTTTGATGACGTCATTTCCGTTCTTGAGAAAATGACGTTTTAACGATTTTCAGAGGGTCGGCTTGTCCAGGGATCTCCTCCTAAACGGTAAAAGATATTGAGTTCAAACTTTCAGGGATTGTAGACAAGAGATTGTAGATGTGCTATTTGGCGTTCATATTTGTTATGCTCAAAAGGCGTTTAAGCTCGCCTGGTCCTGAAAATTGAGACTAAAAAAACGTCGTAATTTTTAATGGTTTTCTTAGTTTGTCTCTTTTCTGAAAAATATTTTGTTAACACTTGTAATGCAAAAAAGATTTATATTTACAAGACCTTTCATTTGATATCAAGGAAAAGGGGCTGGCCCCTCAAATTAAGGGGCCAAAGGGCTCTAAAGTCTTTCATCTGTAGCCCTTTACTGAGTGATATTTTGTGAACAGTTATAGAAGCAAATATGTTTATCTTACAGATAAATATCCAATAAATGTAATGATTTTATCATGTGTTACGTAATTAGGGGTTTTTAAGAGCCAATAAGTCCAGAATTTTGATCACCCATATCTCAGAAAGGAAAAATATTTTGAAATAAAGTATAGAGGTAAAGATGCTCAAAATGATGTACTAAATAATATGCAATTTTCAAAATTTCGTTAAATGGCCCCTATAAGGAGTTATGGGATCGGCCCCTAAAACGTTCTTTCCTATATATCTCAAGAACGGTAAAACATTTCTAAACACTTGTTGAACAAAATGTGTTGAGATTTAAATGACCTTTTATTTGATGTCAAAAAAAGGAGCTGGCCCCTCAAATTAGGGGACCAAAGGGCTCTAAAGTCTTTTATCTGTAGCCCTTTACTGAGGGATATTTTGTGAACAGTTATAGAAGCAAATATGTTTATCCTGCAGTTATTTATCCAAGCAATGTAATGATTTTATCGCGTGTTACGTAATTAGGGGTTTTTAGGGGCCAAAAGTCCAGAATTTTGATTACCCATATCTCAGAAAGGAAAAATATTTTACAATAAAGTATAGAAGTAAAGATGCTTAAAATGATGTACTAAATAATATGCAATTTTCAAAATTCCGTTAAATGGCCCCTATAAGGAGTTATGGGATCGGCCCCTAAAACGTTCTTTCCTATATATCTCAAGAACGGTAACAAATTTCTAAACACTTGTTGAACAAAATGTGTTGAGATTTAAATGACCTTTTATTTGATATAAAAAAAAAGGGGCTGGCCCCTCAAATTAAGGGGCCAAAGGGCTCTAAAGTCTTTCATCTGTAGCCCTTTACTGAGGGATATTTTGTGAACGGTTATAGATGCAAATATGTTTATCTTAGAGTTATTTATCCAAGCAATATAATGATTTTATCGTGTGTTACGTAATTAGGGGTTTTAGGGGCCAAAAGTCCAGAATTTTGATCACCTATATCTCAAAAAGGAAATATATTTTGAAATGCAGTATTGAAATAAAGATAGTCAAAATGATGTACTAAATAATTTGCAATTTTCAAAATTTCGTTAAATGGCCCCATAAGGAGTTAAGGGATCGGCCCCTAAAACGTTCTTTCCTATATATCTCAAGAACGGTAACACATCTCTTAACACTTGTTAAACAAAATGTGTTGAAATTTAAATGACCTTTTATTTTATATCAAGAAAAAGGGGCTGGCCCCTCAAATTAGGGGACCAAAGGGCTCTAAAGTCTTTCATCTGTAGCTCTTTACTGAGGGATATTTTGTGAAAGGCTATAGAAGCAAATTATGTTTATCTTACAATTATGTATCCAAGCAGTGTAATGTCATGTGTTATGTAATGAGATTTTTTTAGGGGCCAAAAGTCCAGAATTTTGACCACCTATATATCAAAAAGAAAAAATATTTTGAAATGCAGTATAGAAGAAAAGATGCTAAAAATGATGTACTTAACAACATGCAATCTTCAAAATTTGGTTCAGCGGCTCCAATAAGGAGATAAGGGACCGGCCCCTAAAACTTTTTCTTCTAAGATATCTCAAGAACAGTGACGAATTCTAAACACTTGTTGAACAAAGCTCTTACACCTGTAGCAAAATAGTATCTGGCCCCCTAGAATGTAGACCCTGTTTTTTTTTATTCAAAATCATGTTTAGCTGTTAAATAGCAAAATCAAGATAGAACAAATTCTAAAATCAGACGGAAGACCTCCTCGTTGCTCGCAACGAGATCGTGTCTAGTTCTTCTTCTTATCTTTGTTTCACTGTCGGGTGGTTTAAATTATCATTTCGCCTTAAGTACAAAAATCAAGGATTGTAAATTGGTGATTTTAATATCGGTTTATATAGGTGACAACTGGCATGTTTGTAGATCCCTATATAATGGCAAACAGAATTTGTTTGCATTTAAGATATCTGCCATTGAATTGGATCTAATTAATTACCATGATCATTTAAATACATTATCCACCCTATTAAGTTTGAAGTATAGCGCCAAACTCTAAACATGCAGTTACTAGCATTCATATAAATGCATTTCAAATGCACTCAATTTAAATAAAGATGGCTATAAATCTGTTAAATAAATCATCGTCCTTTTCTTATTTACCTATTCACAAAAATTGATACAAGAAGAAAGTGAAACACTCTGTACAAATACAAAATAATGTAAGATGTATTGATTCGAATTCTTTTCCAAATTCAAAAGAAATAACAACTCACGAACAGAATGTCAAAATTAAATATTAAAGCTAGGAAGAAATGTTCTTAAGCAAGTCGTCGGAGACATCAGTTGTGAAGAACAATTGGAAGAAAAAAATGTTTGCTCTTTGAACAACGTTAAATTGTTCTTTGAACAACGTGACAAAACCAGTTGAAAGTCAACACATTTGCGCGGTAAAATATATTTTTATCAAATTCAGTTTTTCTAGTACTAAAATATGTCTAACCTTTATTCCGATTACGATACCGCGTACTCTACCAAATCTTATTAATTAAATACCTATATTTTAGGTATATATGACGTTTAATAAAAATCGTCTAATTTTGCATTGTTTAAATTATTTCACGTCAATTCTAAAATATAATCTTTGCCTACCTTTATTCTCTGCGTGTATTTTGTGCACGTCTAAATATTTTAAAGCACTGGTACATCTACACCCAGTGATGTCATAATATACATCATTACCAGCGAATGACGACCTCATTGTTAATTGTACCCGGAATTATTCAAGGCTTTGGCACCTTTCAAAAAATACCACGTATAAAAGGCGGAACTTCCTACGGCAGAGGTTAAAAATTAAAAGTTCGTGTGTTTTGTTGAACATTAAACGTTTTGGGTTTTTTGTCGGATCTCAAATGAAAGCTTTACAATTCTTTCAGTGTTTAAATTTAAACGGCATTTCCTTTCATGTAATTGAAAATCTTAAGTGGGCCGCCACTATTATTTGATGAATTCATCTTTCGATGACTTAACTTGTTCAAAGTAAAGTGCATTTGCTCGTAAACATATTAATTATGATCGCTTTATAAGCATATATATCATGACAAAATACATTTATTTGAAAATAAAGCTGAGATCCTTACTTATTGTTGAGCATAACTTGCTCTCATACATTGGTATAAATGGGCTAAAAGTAGTTTGAAATTTAAACATTGATTTTTTAACCGATAATATGCTGTTCAGACAATTTTTCAAACAATCAATGCAATATACATGTATATACAACGCCATGTTATATCACCAGTACTTACCAATTCTTAGACGTCTGGTCAGTATGAATAACTTGCATATACATACACCATTACCTACATAAAGTCACGTTAAAGTCCTTAGAACCATCGCTTCTCTGTTGCATTAAAAGACTTATCAATAATCTGTCTGCTAAGCCGTATACAGGTGTAAATAAAGGTAACAAAGACTGGCGGAATTAATGGGCCAACTTTAATACACATTAAACAGGCCGCTATAACAATAGCACTTCTCTCTCCCTGCGTTTTTTGTGTAAACATAAATAATTCAAACTGACATTAATTTTCCCAGTGCATGGGTATAAAGTCTAATCAAACTGCTTTTTACCTTTGGTCCAGGTATGGAGCAATTTACCATTAATCTCCACACATTAATCTAGATGTCTAGCTACTATTACAATTAATCCATTTAAGTTAAGTACACAAAGTAGCCGGTGAATGTGAATTTACCACAGCTACATAAAAGCAACCTTCATATGCCACCTACTTGATATTTTCTTCGATGTTGATAAGTAATTAAACCATGTATACCACAATATCCAGGATATACTAAGTAACTTCTTTAAATGCTTGTATAATATATGAATATTGTAACACGTGAAATAATTATATATTGGTATAGCACCACAGGGGCATCTTATCTGCCCTGCTCTCTCTGACATATACATGTCGAATAGAGAGCAGAGCGGATAAGATGCCCCTGTGTTAGCACCATAATTATATTCTGATCACCAGGTGAAAATAAATTTTAACATCCCGAGACAATGGTCTCTCTCCAGTGTGAAATATATAAACAATGTACTGAACTATGCATGCCACAGTAATTGTTTTCATTTAAAAAAGGAGACATGAAGACCCGATTTTAAGCCGCCTCCCCTAAAATTAACCTGGATTGAGATCAATAACGTACCGCTTGTCAATCAAGCAAGAAACAATAGCCATTATTGTGTACCCTCTTTAGTTTACTTTCTCGCTGTAGAGACATCAGTATAATGTGCAATATGTTGTAATTTCATTTACATGTAGTATGTACAGCTGTCAGAAAAATAAAAGGGAGGTTTTAAATTCAACCACAATGGATGCATCTGATAGTTCTGATGCAATTGTGGCTATACTAAATTTTTGAGAAAGAGTCTAAAACATTAAAATTAACACTTCAGTGAAATTGTTTGTAAAAATCTTTAATTATCATACAGTGTTAATGTTTCATTTAAAAAAAATAACTACAAAAAAATTAACATATACCAGATACCTGCTTAAAAAAACAAAACATTTATGTTAAATAAATGAGGAATGAATGCAAAGAAATAAAGTAATGAATATGAAATATAGTGATTTTTGTTTTTCTTTCACATGCTCTTGTCTTGATTTGATAATCTATGTTACATTAACTTCCTTTATAATCCCCCTCCCCTTATCTTTGGTCACCAGGACAGAAAGTTACAGTTAAATTAAAGTTAAATTATTGATAAACTACATTAAAAAACAGTAAGGCAAGATGAACAGACTGTTTTTGTTTTAGATATGCACTTTGTCCATAAATAACAATCATAGCTTAAAAGATGTGTTTTCCTGATAATTTGAGATTGCGAACACTCCCACTAACCATTAAGAGATATTGCACTACTGTCACTGCTCCAAACAAGATACAACTTCTCTTTAAACAGCATTTTCAGTCACGTCCACAAAAACACAACAGGAATCTCCAAAGCTGGGATCACAAAAACATGTACTCGATAGTTATTATCCTAAATTGTTAACTTTGGCCATCATCAAGACTTTTTCAGGTGGACATTGACAGAAGCTAATGCATCTATTGCCCACTGTGGGTAATCAGCACTGGGATAAAGTTTGTCAAAAAAGTCCTGAATGAACTCTGGAAAGGCATCCTCCACTATACTCTGGTGCATGGCCCTCATCAATCGTAACTACAAATAGAGATGAAGTGAAATATATTCAGTCGTATATTTTCACTGTATATCATAATCTATCAAATTTACACGTAGGGCTATCTCAATACTGTAAATTCCTTATATTACGCGAGTACTTAATTCCGTGATCCCGCTGTTTTGTATCAAATTGCGAGAATATAAAATCGTGAAAGCTGAACTTTTATCCTTATTTCTCATACTTCTCAAGTCTCAAAGAATAATGGCGAGATTTTAGAATTTGCGAAGGGTGCTTCTCGCGATTTTACGTGGATATTAATTCCTCGCGTTTAATTAGGAATCTACAGTAGATACAGTTATTTCATGAACTATTGGACTAATCCATAAAAATATTCCATAAATTTATAAAATTATGCACATGTCTGATCCCTGTTTTCTCCAGGGGGATAGGGATGGATTACCGGTATTATGAGTCTTTTATGATGAATTTGAAAAAAGAAATGAAAAATCTCAACCTTTCAAAAAGAGGCCAAAATGTAAAAATAGTTTTATTAGAAAGAGGGTATTTAGAAGATATTTGATATCTCGGAATCTGACACTTGTCATGGCATACCTGGTAAGCAACATTGTGTATGGTGAGAAGTGAACAAGACACCGGCTCGTTCTCCACTATTCCATGAAGATAGGCCCGAGTGTAGTTCTTACAAGTCGAGCAAGGACAACCCTTCTCTATGGGTTGGAAATCCTCAGCAAATTCCGGTCTATGTAGAATCAGGGTCCCAGTGGGTGTCAGCGCATTTCCAAACCTCTGTTGAAAATTAGAGAAAAATTTATCATGAATTCCATGGAGCATGTTGATCATTTGAGTTTGGAGTCACACTTACGGCCTTTGTATTTCACACATTCATTATCTCATGGAAAGAAAAAAAAACCAAACAAAACTTACGGCTGTTCTGGTTGGAAAAACACAGTCGAACATATCACAGCCCAACGCTACACACACTACCAGGTCTACAGCAAACCTTTAGACAGAAAATATAACACAATACACGTATAAGGTCATTTCAAAGACAGTAAATTGCAATAAAATAAAAAGTCCTTAGATATCAATGGCATACTAGTATCATAAACCTTGAAATTCAGTCATAAGCTATAAATTAGATTCAAAACATTGATAGATTCACAATTATTTATGACCCTAAATGAGGAGCTATCATAACAAGTCTGTAATATAAAGTGTTATTAGGCATTGTAATTCTTCCCATGAAGACATTTACCTGGTATATAAAAAAAGAAGACTTTTTAAAATTTTAGCCTATAGTGCAAGTATAAATTGTCATGAAAATTCTATATAAATAGCCTTCAATGTTAGTGTACCTGTCCATGCATGAAAATACTTGTTAGTTTTGTTATTATTATAAATGTTCATGAAAATTCTTGCTGTGAATTTTGAATTATAGATGATGAATTACCCTACTCCCATTAAATAACGTGGTTTTTCTTTTGGTAAGTAATCTGTAGATATATTCACAATTTTCCAGAATTCATCTTTGGACTCTCCTCCACTTAATCCACCAATAGCAAATCCTGGCACATCCCTTTTGGTCAATTCTGAAAAAAGTTTAAATATACACTTCTCAATTAAATCAAACTGACAAACAATAAACACTTTGTCACCAACATTGAAAAATACCATGGATACAAATTTGACCTTTAACCTCAACAAATGACCTTGACATTTTACCATTTTGTCCTTACAGTTTACCAGAAATGTAGCATCTATTCTTTAATACCCGAAATCATATATGAGAATGGTTACACAATTAAGACATGATAGACGATCCATGCTTATATGTTTTACCTTCAGCACACTTTTTTCTAAGTTCTGGATAAAGGCCCCCTTGTACAATTGGAAATAAATTTTGGTCATGTGGTCTTCCATGGGCCTTCATGCATCTGTCCAGCCAGCGGATTGTCCTTTCAAATTGACACAAAAATTTAAATGAAAGTACTATAACAAATGGTTATCAAGGAAAAAGTAACAAACATAGCATCATACATGTATGTATTTTTATTATCGGTGAACTTACTGATGACTTACTACAGTGTATCAAATTTACAACACATGATCATTATATTCATCGGCTAACTAAGTTTCAGCTTTTTTTTCAACTTGGTACCAGTCATATGTACTTGCGGCTTTTGAAAAGTTTCAATGGAATATAGTATAGTATGAATTTTACATGAAAGAAAGTCAATATTTGACAGCTTGTTTTGATGAGCAAGCTAGATACATCTCACTGAAAGTCCAAGCTCTTGTTAAAACAGCTCTAAGTTGCATCTCTAGTGTATTCAACAATGTGATGGCTCTTTGATATTTCGAGACTCTGATGTACACACCTATACATGGCCTCCTCTACTCTCGGCCCCGTCACACAGCTATGTACAACATCATCCAACTGCATTATAATGTCAGCACCTATAGTAAATAGGCCAAAAAGTTTATTCCAAAATTGATTAAAAAAATAAAAGACATAAGGTTTTGCTAGGTATATTTCTCTTTTAATGACTTTTCAGATACTGATAGTCTTTAAATATTAATGTCTTCTGAAAGTTTTATTACATCATTAAAAACACTTCTAAAATTTTATTTGCTATCTATGGTGGCATATCTCTGCCTCTTGTGTGCTAGTTATTTTTCCATTAATTATGTCGACATGCAAGATAAATATGTTGACATGCAAGATAGTTATGTCAACATGCAACATAACTATGATGACATGCAAGAAAACTGCAATCAAATAAGACTTATAAAAAATCTAAAATATCGACAACATACGACATCCAAGATGCTAGATGCTACATATTTATGTCGACATGCAACTTATTTATGTTAAAATGCAAAATAAATATGTTGACATCCAACATATTTATGTCGACATGCAACTTATTTACGTTAACATGCAACTTCTTTATATCGACATGCAACATATCGGTATCTATGTCGACATGCAACTTAGTTATGTTGACATGCAACTTATGACTTGCACACAAGTGTCAGAGATATGCCACCATAGCCATCTCCACATCAACTTAAAAAATATTATCCAACTCAAGATATTTTTTTAGCAATCTGTGCATAATCTTTTTCTTCAATGCAGGTCTTTGCAGATATATATTCTATTTAATGGAAAAGGTTTCAAGCAGTGTGACAGCAAACCAGGTTTTCTTCTATGTGAAGAGCATCCATAATCTATTTGTTAACCCTGAATTGATAAACACTACATATCCAGAGAAATGGGGTACTCCATATGCAATATTTTGCCAAAAAATGATGTAGTTCAACAGCTGGTATTTTTCCCCATAAAAATTATTCAAAACTTCAAAATCCAAGTAATATGCCGATCTTTGATATATGTACAATCTGCAAAAAATAAACGGAGCTAGGAGTTATCCGTACAATAGGAGTATCTTTTTGGCAGCCAACCGCCCGACTGCCTGTACACCCGCCATTTTCACCATTTCAATAGCCAGATTTTTCCATTGGAAAGCCCAGGTAATAAAATTCCCCACCGACATTGAAAAAAAATTAATTTCCCTACACTAGGTCAGAAGAAGGTATATTAAACAAACCATTTCAAAGATAGCCCTAATGTAATGTAATATTTATCCAGCTGGAGAGAACTTTAACATTATTTTATGACTTGCCTATTTTATTCTGTATGTGAATGGAATGTTCTGGAGTCAGCATCATCTCAGAGCTGTCATGAGGAGACTGAAATTTCACCCCCTCTTCTGTGATCTCTGCTAGTTTTAGGAGTGAAACCATCTGAAATCCTCCACTATCCTTAAACAATAATAAATCTCATTACAATAACATCTGCTTTACGATTATCAAGAAAACATATCAAAACTACAATGTCTAAAAATGTAGAAAGAAATATAGAATCATAAAGAAAACATAAATTAATACTCTGAGTAAAGCTGTCTTGTAAACCAACTTATATAACTATGGTACCAGTAGTTTATCAAACTCAAATACATTTATTGCTTTATATAAAGCAAATATAAATATGTTTATAACTAGATATAATGCGCTGATATCCCACATACATTTAAACATGCAGAGATGTTACATGCATAACATGCATAGATGACGTCATCTTGAATGTTAAATACATGTATATGATTCTGCCTAATGCATTTGTTTACAGTAAAATCTAAATGAAGATTATTTTGTTTTAAAGAACTGGTCATATTGATCTGTATATCTAATTTTCAAAGGAAATTGAAGATATTAATGCATGTATTAATAACCTGAAAAATAGGTAACAGTATGTCATGGCAAAACACCTAAAAATGTACCAGTACATGTACATACATTTTAACAATGGAGCATTGGTAGGAGTGATATGTTGTACACTATAAATAAAGCAATCTGAGGTTGCATAGGAAGACTGTAGTGCATCTGTAACATGTGATAGATTTATGATCACTTACTGTTAAAAGAGCCCTGTCCCATTGCATAAACTCATGCAGTCCACCAGCTTTCTCCAACAGTTCTGGACCCTGAAATAAATACCAGTACATGTATTACCGGTAAACACAGGTATATGGTTTACTGTAATGAATTTTGGTATCTGAGACTTGCAAACATAAATATTTACATTCTACTGTGTTTTTCCATTAAATTCTGTGATTTTCAAATGCCTCTAAATGCAACAAGTAGTCAAAGGTCAAATTGACAAGTTTAATTATGACGCACAAACGTTGAACGCTGTAAACTGCAACGTCACAAGCGAAAATCAAAGTTCACGTTTGTGGCCGTTACTGTGGCTCTTCCAACACGCGTTACTCAATTTGTATGCACACACCGCTGCAGTTATGAGAGTGTATACTTCAAATAATCATGATTCAATGCTATAATATACGTCATAGAATACATGGAGTCACAAAGTTATATAAATGGTCACTTGCTCTCTAGTATGGGTTATCAATTTCAGAAATTGACTATAATTAAATGTGTAAAATAAGAGGAATATGCAAATATACTGCCTGAGCAACAAAGGTACTGCACCTTATGTACACATGTAGTAGAAGAAGAGAAGAAATGGACAATAATACATATAGGAAATAGACGATTGGACATGGAACCTCACTAGGAGCACCTGCATTTCTGGAGGTTTTGTACCACTAAGCTATCAAGGCTAATGACCAAGGTCAACAGAACCCTTATTTCTACTGTATCTGCTATGATACTGTAACTGCAAGTCTGCAGCTCCTGGTCGGAAAAAAATTGGTTGGACTACCAGGGAGCTACTGTTCTGTACATGTTAAAAAGTTGCAAATTATGGCGCACAAAAATAGACAGTGGATATTGGCCTGGATACATGTAGCTCTGTAATATAGAGCTCCTGCATGACTAAAAATTCAGATGTGCTATAATGCTAACGTCCTGGGTTTGATTCTCAGTCAGTAACTATTCCTTCATTGTGTTCATGATAATGTTACACAACCTTAAACAATTCCATTGCTTAAAATAGACTGAGACACAGCATCATTGCACATGCCTCTGAATTTCTATCAATAAGCTGTTAAATACATGGAAAGGGAGAGAGAGATATATACCCTATCTATATATAAATACACCAGGTGTATTCATATATAGATAGGGTCACACGCCAGTATACACCAGGTTTATTTATATATAAATAGGGTATATATATCTCTCTCTTCCCATATATTTAACAGATTACTGGCCTGTGATCAATGTGTGCTGTATATTTTTAACATTAACAGCAAGTACAAGTAATCAATTCACTTAATGTGTAATTAAATCAGTTATTCAGTTGAATAAATCAACAATTGGATAAGTTCTCCTAATTGTATTGAAACTCCCAAGATTAAATTCAGTAACGTTACATTGATTGGTTACAGCTGACAAGTCAAATCAATAATTCAATCATGGTGAATACACACCGGTCTGTGACCCAAGTGGTAAGTGTTCCCCAATATGATTCGGCAGTCCAACTCTCTGAGCTGATCTGGTACAAGCCCTTTCAGCGTACCCTGTGTGCCAACCGGCATAAATACAGGCGTGTCCACAGTGGCGTGTGGAAGTTTCATCAGACTTGCCCTTGCTTTTGTCGTAGAACATTCTGCTAATATTTTGAATGAGAGAGCATGTGTTCTTTGCATAGCCATATTTTGGAAATCCCCTTTTATGGCCAATCATAATGGATTTTCTAAAGCCACTCGGGCACATTGTTTACATTTATTCAATTCTAGCCAATGACATTGTCTTTTACAAACGATATCGGTATTCTCGCAAGCGCAACAACCATTTCCGGTGCAATGGATGAGGCTGACAAAATGCAGACCACAGGCTCGGATAATGCCTATGAGGCTGCGATGTGGAGGTCAATATCACTAACGCATGTAGAATATCCGAAAGGTTTGTGTTTAGGTCACACTTATGTATTTACTCTGCGTGCTACAAGTGTAAAATTGCAAATACATTGTGTTCAAAATATTGGACGATTTCTATCACAATATTGCGATTATCTCCCATTCAAACAAGTTACATATAATCATGATAAGAGATAGTGTACAGTAGTGTATTTGAGCTGTGGTTGCGATAATTTTAATATCTCAAAGGGACGTTCATATTCATAGTTTAAATTAGAATTTAATTCTCAATGCAATTATTAAGAAATTTGTTCCACATGCCCATTTGGTTATTTGCATGGTTTATATTCCCTTTAAACAGTTAAAGAGAACAACCATATGGTTTGAAATAATGTTAAAAGTACTTGTATTTTAAAAATTAGAAACTTTTTCAAGAAATTAATGGAGTGGGTGTAAATGTAGTCCGGGTGTTATCATGGTTATTGTGAATGTCATGTAGATTTTATACAGCTTACTTAGAATAAGTGACTATACTAATCCTTGAAAGATTTCGTTACAATTTTTTATAGTAAACTAAGTTACTAATGGTGAAAAAAGTAAACTGGGAGATCACAGGGCATATGTCCCGGACTACATTTACACGAACCCAAATTGATGTTAGTCTGTCTTAAGTTACTGTTCTTGTTACTTTTTGAAAAATTTTAACTAATAAACAGATCAATTAATGGCAGGAAAAAAAAAAAGATCTCTTCACTGACAAGTCATCTCTGTTTATACAGAGAAATTGAAAACAGATTTCTTACAGAGATTTGTAATGAGAAAATCTGACATCCTTTTCCATGATGAACTCACTCGGAACACCTCACCCATCATCTGGGAACTTTCATGTCAATTGCAATAAAAAAATCTTCATAGCCTTTTTATTTTCCAGGTGCATACTTTAATATGCATGGTAAAATAAATGTACTGTTTCAAAGGAGGAATTTTGAGATTTTTTTCATTCAAGTAAATAAATATCATGACATTTTATCCCATTTCTAGGAAGTTCTGAATGCCAAATGATTTAAGAAAATGTGATGCATAAATATCTTGGGACAGAGTACAGTATATATATAACTGTATTGATTCTGTTATGTACAGTTTTCAGTTTTGTCTTGATAATCAGTGTTTTTGTTTTAACATAATCTTTAATGGTGTTATATCTATCTCATTCAGTTTAGAGACATAATTTTGCAATATATGCAAAAAAAAAAGAAACAATACATGGTAAACAAGTACTTATTGTTCACAAACCAGTCTGAAACAAATGTTTATTTCTTTTCTCAGGTGACTTCATAGGATATGTCTTAGCTTGGTGCAGTCTTCTACCTATTTTTTCCATTGTTGGATTTATAACATTGATTTTATTTAGAAGAGATTTACACACAGTAAGTAGATGTATCTTCTTAATTGCTTAAAAGGAATCCCATCTTAATAACTGTATAATTTCCCCCAGATATTACAGGTATATTTTATGGTCTAGAGTCTAGACTATAGAGTTATTGATGTATGTACAATATGAAGTAAATATCTTAAAGTTGCGATAGTTTTTATGATAATGTTTAGTAGTTGATATTAAAGGGGTTTCTGAATCTTATATGCAGTTTTGTACAATGACTGTAATATATCTTAAATTTGATTGAAGGATCATTATTATTAAATCACAAAATAATTGAAACACTACTTCTTGTATGCTACGTTTGCTCATCACTAAGAGGTGAAGTGTGGATTTGTTTTAGATTTCTTCTCGCAGTAATGAATATCTTTACCCCCCCCCCCCAAAAAAAAAATGCATAGACATGATGTATATATTTTGATGTGCAGGAATTTTTCTTTCACATTATACCTAGTCAAATTAGATCCTATTGTACAAACTTTGCTTTGCATATATCATCCAATGCTCTGATAATGTAAACAATTACATACCATCATGTCCATTATATTTTTAAATTAGCAAATTTAATTTGCCATTTGTGAATGACCAAGATCGTGTGTAAAATTCATAGTTTAGCTATTTTTAGAACCAATAACTTGGCAATAACGCATATGGCCAGATTAAAAAAAGTCAATGAATATTGATTTATGGGGATGGGAAAAAAATGTGACGCACGCTTATATTTTCATCTCATGAAAAAAAAAATCAATCAAGTTAACATTGGTTCCACAACCTAATAACCATGATAAAAGATTTAAAAAGAATGTCATGATTACAAATAACCAAGTTGTCAATGTATGAATATTCACTTTTTAACTTTTACCTGTATTTAATTTTCTCCCTCTAGATTTCATATTTTACTGGTCTCCTGCTAAATGAAGCTTGTAATTGGATTTTGAAGCACATGATTCGAGAACAGAGACCTCTAAGGGGTAAGAGGGAGATAACTGGTGTCATGCTTTGTACTAGCTTACTGTAATAATCTTTGGTACTTTTCAGCTTAATCTTAACAAGATTTAAAACTTGTATTTCAGATCGTTCTGTCCTTTTTACTGAGTATGGAATGCCATCAAGCCATGCCCAGTTTGCATGGTTTTTCTCAACATATATGGTTTTCTTCTTATTTATAAGGTAATACATTTAAGTTCTCATTCAACATTTTTTTTATTAAAGATTTTGTTCAAGTTCTATATACCGGTATGTGAGTTTAAGCAAATGATGCAAGACGTTCATTGTAGAAACCAACACAATTTTATGTAATGAAACATAAATTTTCAAGAAGTAAGAGGTTACAGAATCATAGCTTATCTTGAAAGAGAGACACCTAGATAAGTCTTGAACAATTGTTTTGTTTTTACCTTATAGAGTATACAGAAATCATAGTTTGATGGATGATTTATGGAAATATTTAGTCAGTATTGCCTGCTTTACTGCATCATCAGCGGTTGTTTACAGTAGGTAAGTCTGAACACTTTTTGCCACACCTAGAGCCCATCTGATCCAAGGACCTGTGATCTGAGCCTTATTCATAATGACAAGCAAATATTTTTTTGTGTTTGTTTGTTCAGTGTTGTGCATTATATTTTATCTGACAGATGACAAGGCTTCTTTTATCAAAAACAAAATAATTTTTAATTATATTTTTTCCAGGGTGTATTTAGGGTACCATACATTCGGACAGGTGTCCTGTGGGGCCCTTTTAGGGATTTTCCTTGGAGCTCTATGGTTTGCAGTAGTTCAACTAATATTAACACCATGTTTTCCCTATTTAGCCTCTCAGTAAGTTAAACTATATATATCTGAATAAATTTTAAATTTATCTAATTGCTAGATGTCTTCTAGCTGCAATGATGCAGCCCTCTTCCTTGTGTTTTTTTTTAAAGGGTGGGGGGGGGGGGGTGGGTCCAGAAAATATAAGATCAAAGAGGTTTTCCTTATTACAGCTAGATGTCTTCTCACTAATAAACAAATTTAAAGGTTATAGATAGGGGTTTTTTATGTAAAATTTTGAAACTACCATATGAAATGTTATATTCTTGTTCTGAATTTGCCAAAGCTTGCAGCATACGTACCTTAATACACACAAATAAATAGAAACATATATATAACTACACACATAAAATTTTCTCTTTTGTTTTATCCAGTCCAATTGGAGAATTTTTAATGCTGAGAGACTCTACTTTAATTCCACATGTGATGTGGTTTGAGTACACGTCTTCTAGGTCAGAAGCCAGGTATAGTACTTCATCATCATTATTACGAACTTCCCTAGACTATTCTGTATGTAAAATAATTGCTAAATAGGATACATATACATGTACCAGTTTTATGATATCTATGAAAACATAGATATAAAAGATAACTTGGCTGATATCCTTTTCTGTGTCTTCGGTCGATATCACTTGACATGGGTCCATATAACCACATATCGACCTACAATGAAGTCCATAATTGTATAATATATAACAAATCACTTGGACAATCTTTCAGGAATAGACAGAGGAAAGTAACAGGGAGGAAGTCACAGTGACATTGAGAGCAGTTAGCTGGACTGGTTGTGGATCTATGCTGATCTTTCAGCATACGCTAGTGTGGTCCCCCTCCAAATCATTGGATTTGCTGCCTACTGTCGTGACTTCTGACGATTCCCTGTTTATTTTTGGAATTACCCATGGAAACAGTTAATGATATTGTAGTGGAGAGTTCCTGGGTGTAGGTTTGGAGAAGGTTGCGGATTTTCACAGAATCAGGGCATCAACATTAAGGAGCGGGCATAATTTGGATTGAATTGTTTGGTTAGGTGACTGGATCATCAATCTTGCTGAATCAGAGATAGTTTTTAAGATATTTATTTATAGAACATATATAACTGTGTTGTCAAGATGTTCTTTGTGTTTGCTTGTGTTTTAATTAAGTGACTTTTATTTTGAGGATATTTTTTGTAAGTTGGCATTTTATTGTCGTAAATTATTATTAATCAAAATGAATGTTGGTTTGTGTGTATTTTAAGTCTCCTTTTTAAAGAGGGAAGTCAATTTATTGGATTAACAAACATGTTCATGTAAACTGTATATTTGTTGTTTGTTAAGTGTGTAAATTTTAACATTTGATAAGTATCATATGAATGTGTGGTGTGTTTTACAATAGTTTGTTAAATCATACATAAAGTTTGATGAGATTTTTCACCATCAGGTATATCTAAAAAATTAAAAAATTTTTTTGTCAAGTATTAAGGAAAGTTAACAATCAGTTCAACATTCTATAAACTTCACTTAATCCTAATATTTAATTAAGGAGTCCAGGGGAAAGTATCCAGTCATCCCCACATACAATTTTGAAATATGATTTCCTGGCCTTAAACTATTTAGAAAAAAAACAACTAATGTTTTTAGCTTAAAAACTTAACTATTTTTCTATATTTATATACCAAAATCTTCTTTTCTAGGAGGTTAGATAAGCTAGTCCATGAACGGCCTTGACCATCAAAACCTTTTAAAAACATTTTATAAAAGAAGCTTTTTATAAACGCTAAAAAAACCATGATTGATGATGCTTACCAGAATATTCAGATATTGCAAGTGGGCCATATGATACCAGTTTTTTTTTTTGAAAATCTAGTCAATTCTGAGATACATGTAATTATCGGGTATAGTATATTCAATATATAACAAAAATTTAAAGTATGAGTCCCTTATTTATTGAATACATGTTTATAGTGGCATCAAATTTGCAGTGGAAAGAAATTAGGAAAAGAAGTTGATTATGTATCATTTACATTGATTCAAAATTAGTTTTAAAAAACTAACAGCATTCAGATCTATACTTTCATATGGGTAGATATATTATGGTGTAAGAATTACATGTATCCATTTTAAATGTTGTAAATCTTTTACTTTTCTGGATTTGTCATGTTATTCCAAAGCTTAAGGCATATTTACAATTAAATAACTTTTTTGAAGTTCATGTACACAACTTCTCTTTTGACCTTATATATACTATTAAAAAATTGTATATCGTTATAAAATTTCAGATTATAATGGTGCTTCTATAATATACATTAATTAGTATTTTAAAGAATTTGTTCTCAGGCAAAATATTTGCATTGATGTTCAAAGTTTTGGTTTTTATATATTGTAATTGAGTTAATCCGCTCCCAATATATCTGAAAGTTAACTACATGTTATATCTAATAAATAAAAGATAAGGGTAAGCTATTATTTGTTCATTAAAATTTGTTGTGTTCTCAATGATTTGTTTTTTAAGAACCAATATACCTTGTATTTCATATTTTAAACCAAAGATTAACATTACTCAGTTAAAGATCATATAGTTAAACATCGTATAGATCAAGAGGTGTCAACAGTACTTTGATTTGCCTCTTCAAACTTTGAGTAGAAATTGAGATATGTATTAGAGTGTTAAATTGTTTCAGAAATGTGCAGATTTTAGATAGAACATGTTTACAGATTTCATTAGTACATGTGTAGATGTTTTTTATTACTTCACTTGTTTAAAATTCTATACACATTATCATATTTTATTCAACTTTGAGCTGCTGATTTAACATATATTCATCTTTTTGAAACAGTATTGACTGTATTCAGATCAAGACTATTTTTTAATATACAAACAAATATTACATGTAGAGGTTAAATTTCTCTCTTCAATTTATCACTCTTTAAAATCTAATACAGATACAGTTATATGTTTTACAGCAAAACAAAAGCATGAAGCCAAAATCTCAGGTTCAGAATTTGCCAATGCTGCAAAAGTTCAAAAAACAGAAAACAGAGATGTCGGTTAATAAATCCATACACGTGTGCTACCAAGCAAATTTAGACATTGGAAAGATTCATGACAGTTCCCATCTCAGGTGTCTGTAGGGTATTAATTTTACAGCTGAAGTCATTCTCTGTGACAACTGACAAGCAAGCTCAAGAACCCCTTTACTCATTGGGTAAAATGGGGATAGGCCATTGATGATTGTTACGTAGTAATGTTTATAATGATATGTAATGTGTTGTCATAGTATTGTGTTATTTGTGGGACTTTTGAAGAGAAAGAGGTGTTTTGGAAGATATATTAGTAAATATGGTTGTTTAAACTTCATATATATATTGGAATAGAACTATACTTTTTTTCAAACAAGCTCTTATTTATTATATGTGGAATAAAACCAGTAATGCTACTGATTTGCACTTGTTTATGTGTGAGAGAGAGAGAGAGAGAGAGAGAGAGAGAGAGCTTTTTAGGTCACCTGAGTCACTGTTGACCTATTGCAATTGGTCTTTGACCTTTGCCTTGCGTCTGTGCATCGTCCGTTGTGCATGAACAATTTTGCAAATTTAACTTCTCCTTGAAAACTACATGGCCAATCATGACAATAAGAGGAATCTAAATTTTGAAATTTTTGCCGTTATCACCCCCAGGGACTCATTGGTTGGGCTAAATATGCAAAAAGGGCCAAATTTTAAAAAATGTTCTCTACTCCAACACATGTGGGAAAAAACTAAATGCGTGGTTATAATATCCTTGAAGCCCTCTACATAAATTGTGAAATTCTTGGCCCCTGGGCCAGGGGTTCAGACCCTAGGGTGGGGCAATTATAGCCATACAGTGAACGCGTTAAATCTTAAAAATCTTCTCTGCTCTACTCCCCATACACATTTGGGTAAGATGAAAGCATGGTTATGATGTCCCTGAAGCCCTATACCAAAAGCGTAAAATTCATGACCCCAAGGTTAGGGGTTCAGGCTCTAGGGCTTGGCCATTTGGCCATATAGTGAAATTGTTTTAAATCTTAGAAAATCTTTTTACTCCCATAATAGTTTTGAATAATCTGATGCCAATGAAGCCCTCTACCTTAATTGTGAAAATTCATGGCCCAGGTGTCAGGGGTTCAGGCCCTAAGGTGGGGCCAATATGGCCATATATTTACATTTACCAAGTATTAATTCCTCTATTTCTTATGGAAACTTATAGTTAATTCATAGTTCTATAGAAACAGCCAGACTAAAATCTACACGCCCCATTTATCGATTGGTCGAAATCTACAGCGGCTGAAACTGATAAGAAAATGACAGGACTGAAATTGACGCGCCCTGTTTATCGATTGGTTGAAACCTACAGCGACCTAAGAAAAATCACGGACTGCACGAAATGATCATGATGATGTCAGACTCAAAGTCTCACAGGGGACGATTTGTCTGTTTCTTTTAGCTAACGTACTTATATACATTAACAGTAATTTAGTGAATTTAACTAACTTTTCGTAATCAATTTAATAATTAGTTAAAAGAAAAATGTTAATACAAACAATGAAACGCTTTCTTTGATGATTCATTCGGGTTATGAAGGCAGCGATCATTGCAGAAATTTTCTGCAATGTCGCTACCTTCATATCCCAAATGAATCATCAATGAAAGCAATTTATTGTTTAAAAATGTATGAAGATCGTTTTCACCCCCACAGTAATGGGAGATAACTGAAACCATGGTTATGGTATTCATTAAGCCCTCTACCTTAATTGTCAAATTTATTACCCCTGAGACAGGAATTCAGGCTCTAGGGCGGGGTCAATATAATTATATTTCCTTCTGTACTATCACATGCAGTCGTGGGAGATAAACTAATTGCATTGTTTTTATGTTCATAATGTTCTTACTACTGATCTTAAATTGTGAAATTCACTTCCCATGGGGCAGAAGGGGAGGCGCTTTTTTTTATTTTGGGAGGATCTAGGGGTGACAAATATGCCCTTATCGTGAACACCTATTTTTCTTAGGGTAATTGCTGGCCATTAACAATTTTAACTTCATCTTGAAAACTACAAGATAAATTGTCACTCGGAATTATTGAACTAAGTAGGAAATCAACGTTAATTTCCTGTGCATTGTATGCTTGTAGTTGTAGAAATAAGCTGTATGCATGCTGCGTGCATTATAGATGAAACTGAATTTTATAAAAGATTGGCCATTGAAGGCCTGCATGTCTCTCTTTACAAAAATATTACAATTTTTTGCCCCTTGAGATAATCCGAGATGGATAATCCGATATTCCTCCCACTCGTGACCCCCCCCCCCCCATTTTCTTGTTTTTGACACATCAAATACTGAAAGCGGAGGTAACAGTCAGAGGAATCTCAGATTGCAAAATGAAGCTTAAAATGCAAACATGATGAAACTCTCTTTCATGTCAATTCAAGGGCTATGGTACTAAGGTGACCGTCAAGGCCTGTAGGCCTCTTGTCTTGTCGGCTTCTGATATAACACTCTTTTCTTGTTGAACCATATTGTTGCCAGTGGAGAATTAAAAAAAAAAGAATTACATATATTTCATTACAATCCCTTCCTCGAGCTCCCACTTTAAGAAATGAAAATAAAAGATTCTGAATATTGTATAATGGGATTTTTGGTCACATAAACTGTTTGTAATCTGTATTTTATGCATTGTTGCAAATGAACTACAGACAATATGTAAGGTACCCATTCATCTTCAGCAGCCTGTGGATAGAATTATTTAAAAAAACTTATACAATATCAGAAAGTGCCGAAAATTTGGGTCTATATGATATATTTACCAATTTTTGGATTGTAATTAATGACTATAAAAACAGTATATTTTTTTTTAGTTATTTAAAGAGGTGAAACCGAAAATTTTTATCCGAGACCCTGAAAATGAAGTGTCTCATACTAAACATTCTCGAGGTCAGAAGTTGATAAGAAGTTACAAAGATTTTGTATAAAATGTTGACTGAAGGTTAATATATTTATCAGTCCAAGGTGATATTTGTTCCTTTACTTTTTAAAATCTCCCTGCCATATCTAATACATGTGTACATGTAAGTTCTAGATAGTGTTCTTGACCCCGTGATATGTTGTATGTCAAGGTCGTCTCCAATCTTATCTAAAAATTCACATTGTTCACACGCTAATGATGAATATTCCATGCGCATTCGAAAATAGTAGATTATATATTTATCGGGTGTCTGTAACAATGGTCTTTGATCTAAATACTTTTGAAAGGCTTAATATTGATACATGTAGTTTAATATAGAACTCATAGCTAGCTTAACAACCATGGTTCAAATCAAAAAGCAAAATATTAAAGTCGTAGACTTTGCAGATAGAACTGTAGACGGATATAACAGAAGCACAGAAACAGCCAAAAACTGCTTAATCACAAGTCGTAATATTGGTACAGTTTGGACTGAACGCAGAGACCCAGCGGATTCCATAAAATTACAACACTTATACTTCTGCATGCATGGGCCTTTTGGTCCTGTGTAAGTATCAGGACTTCAATAATCATTCTATAGGAACAGAACAAGGGTCACCTAAGAACTTGGTCCTTATCAGCGACGATCGGCGTACTTCCGTCCAAAGTTGAGAAGGAGTGCATTGAGAAGGTAAACCATTGCTCGTTGGTTATCTCTTTCCTTTAGTCTGGGGTCGTTTTGGGGGCTAGTGTTCCAATTATATCATCTGTTGCCATTTTAAAGAAATGATTGCATTTATTCTGTCCTGTATTTTGATCGGGTAAGAATATTTCTTGAAACCCATTTTCAAATGGACCGTTAGACCAATTTTCAGCATTCTGGTTTTTTTTTCTGTAGTTCATGTCAAATGCTCTTCATCCATCAGAATATCATTGATTGAAACCAATTAATTTTTGAAGAAGTTTTTGACAATCATTATTAAAGGTTTAGTTTTTGTAAATCTTTAATCTGTGAGTCGGTATTTTGTACAGTGCCAATGCTGGCCCCTTTCCAGAAGGAAGCGATGCTGAGGCGAGATATGTCTTTCATCTCGCAGACAAAGACGGCAATTACTCACTCTCGCTTGCCGAGTTTCAGCGTATTTTCTTCGATTTTGATCGAAATCGTGCGTATTTTAATAAAGTCGTTTTAAATCTTCTTACTACTCTAAGTAATACATGTATCTAATTCTTTATATGCTCTAATCTATGTTAAGATTTCAACATTATGCAACATCGTTCATTACACGTGAAGACCATAATGTTTACGGTAATTGGGTTTCATAAAATTCGAAGGCATTAATTTTCATCCATTTTGAAAAACAAAATTTTAGGATGCATAAATTCTTGCATATGCTAGTCAGTGATGCCATTTTTTTTAAAACTTCGATGAAGATTAGATTTCGTGGGTCTGTTCAACAACAAAATCCACGAAAATTGGTGCTCAACGATTACCAATGAAACTATACTATTTGTCTTCTTCGGAAATGGCAACAGTATCTGTGCAGATGTTGTTCAGGTACATCTCTATAAACACATCTTTGAAGACACTATCAATCCTTCTTTGTGCCTATTGCAGACGACAAGTCAGTGACCAGTGACGAGTTCCTGTTAGACTGGATGGAGCGCCACCTGGGATCGTCACTGGAGGCTGTGATTCTTTTCCACCATCTGGACGTGGACAGGAATGGACATATCGAAGATACAGACATCCCCTGGATTCTTGCCTTTTTCGACAGAAACAGTACTATTCTTAAAACTTCTTCTTGTCAGTTGCAATTAACTGCCCTGTTGTAAATTTTGAATTTACTGGATGGGTGTAAATACAAAATTTACAACATGACATCGATTATGGTTTTGTTCCACCCCCTCAAAGAACGAAAAGCGAAATTAAATGTGGGCCGATTGTACATCTTGAGATCTTTTATAGAAATAATGATTTTCCAAATGGGAATTTTGAATGCGATTTGATTTTGATATTTTGACAGTTAATTTGCGTAATTTTATTAACTGCAATAGTCACATGCAACTTCTTTGTAATTTCAGTGGACGGGGTTGTAGGACAAGCAGAATTCGTCATCACCTGGCTGAAACTGATTAACTCTCCCCAGTCCAGATGAAGAATCCAAACACACACGTGTATGAAAGCATAATGTCTTGTTTCTTTTTTTTTAAAAATCGTTCATTAAAATCCAAAAACCCTATTTCCAAAGTTTGTTTCCTCCAAATAATAGCGATATAGGTTAACCATTGGTTTTCACAATCCTTTCCATGATTTTTCAATCATTTCATGATTGATTAATGCGGCATGCTAGTCATTTGTGTCACTTGCATGATAAGTTACATTGAATTGCTGAGCGGCATCGCCTTGAAAAACAGAAAACTATCCTCGTGGTCTTTGATATCGGCATTTAGTATAAGCATTCAGGTTATCCCACCAGTCACGTTCAATATAGATATTTGGTAGCCATGTAGAAAGGGATACAAAGTAAACCAATTGCTTTGTTTCGAATTAAAGAAGATGGATGGTTAACAAATTAACCATCAGAAAAAATTAAGGTATGATTCGGTTGGTAATTTTTAACTATTATTTAGTAAAGAAAAACGCCAAATATTTTGCCCTATGAATTTTAGTGCTTCCCTATACTTTTATATACAGCTCTTTTCTAACGGAGATTTATACAGTCTAAAAATGGCCACGATCATCGAACCCTCTTAAGCAGTGTAAACCAATCCCGAAGCTAAACCCTTTTGCTTGAATTTTTCATGACAGCCATCATGACTTCATGTACAAGTTTGCCACGATAGAAAAGATGTATCATAAATTCTAAACTCAAGGTTAATTTTAATGAAGCGAGTTATACCTGTAAAAAATAATTGAAATTTTGTCCAATAATTCGTCAAATACATCAGACTTCATGCGTAGTTAAGTCATGATTGAAAATGGATGAATCCTTTTATAATAAAAATAAGAAAACGGTCACCAGGTTTACCCATCTTAAAATGCATAATGCTTTGTCATCAAACTTAAACTGGGAGACCACAACTGGATGCAAGTATTTTTTTTGATATACTAAATAAAATATTGACTCTTTATAATCTGGAAAATGACATTTCATTTTCTTTTGATTTATAGGCAGAAAGCAGAGCTAAAAGTTCTAGCAACCTATCAATATTTCTCTTTAGGACCTAGAAATCTAGGTTCTGCAGCAATAGGTAAAGTAAGGGACAAGAATCTGACAATTCCGACACATACCCCCCCCCCCCTCCCCCCCCCCAAAAAAAATAACTGTAAACAAGTGTCCAACTTTATTCATTAAACATACAATTGAACATCTAAATGGTTCATCATGGATATTATACACAAAATACACAACAATGATTGATATATGGGCCAAGGTTTACTTCTACCAGCCACTCTTGTTTATAGCATTCATGATCTGCATTTAAAACTGTCACCATCTATCCAAGCTAGGGTTCACTTCAAATTTTTATTTCTCTAAGTAAAAGGATAAATAATTTTTAAAATGGAAAATTAATTATGTACAAATATGTACATGAAAAATTTTACTTGGAGCCAAATTATACATGTATTGAATTATATTCAAACACATGATTGATATCACTATACAAGTTGTAAATATCTTTAACTCACGTAAAAGTTCAGTTTTTTTTAAAACTTTAATTTTGTTATAATTTTACATATTTATATCTAACAGATAAAAACTGTCATTCTAGTTCTCAAAAATAGGAGAAATATCAAAAATACAATTCCTGTTTCATTTTTTGGCAAAAAGTATTCTTTGGTCTAACAAAACCAATACATACCGGTACATGTACCAAAACCTGCCAGTTCAGCAACCCATTAGTTCTACAGCTAGTTTGATTTTAACATTCACTTATTGACTTTGATATATACAAATGAATAATTTATTTGCAATTTGTCTTAAAAAAACTAGTAATTTATGCACAAACAATACTGATTGGGACAAAAATGCTGCACATACGAAAATTTAACATTGTGTAAATCAGGAATAAAAAACACATAAAAAGTTCAATATCTGATGAAAACATTACCTTTTTATTCATAACAATTTAGAAACAACGGCATATTTAATAATTCAAAACCACTAAAATGTTAGCATGAACCCCATATAACATCAAACCCCCTAGTGTACACAAAAATCGCTGTTTTTATGGATTCCAGTCGTGAAAGAAAAAAAATCAAGTTGTCCCCAGTCATCAGAAAGAATTCTACAAAAACAAATTGAAGATGATATGAAAAACGTATTTATAAAAAAATATATTTTAAAATTTATCTATTGTTGAATGAAATTGAAAATGGCCACAAAACAACATCGAAACACACTGCCAAGGATTTTGCATCGTCCACATTATGTACGACCATATTCCTAAATTTTGTTCTATTGACATAAAAATTATAGGTTGCAAGCTTTACATTGCGTAAATTTAGATCCCATTTTTGTATATTCCAAAAATTCTTTATCTTCCAGTGTCTAAAATTCATAATTATGTCATCATTGACCAAAACTTTACTTTTGTGTAAGAGCCATAGTCGTACTTTTCTTAGCGTCCTCTGTTTAAAAGCACTGTCAGTTGAAGCATGATTATTTCTGACACTATCAAATTATTTCCAATAAAAGGGGGCTGGATGTCTTTCATTTGCTAAAATTTCACAAACCAAAGCCATTTGACGATGTTATATAATATATGCGTGGTAGTAAAATTTTAGTTTGACTCCTGAAAACCCTTGGCTAGCAAAGATGCAAGTTCTTCAAAACCTTGTTTCTGAAGGCTTCCACTCCACAAACTTCCATCAGAATTAAAATTTATCAAGTATCAATACTTAAATATAGTTTGACCTAAGTTTTTCAAAAAATATTTCACATCATGAATCCTTTAAGTACAAACGCCAATCACCTACAAAATACAAAGTTATGATTTGCCAATAAAACCATTGGCACACGTCAAGGAAACTAGTTTCAATATTATTTACTGTACACAAATGCAATTTTATACTAAAAAAATCCCACTAAACCCAATATTAATTGTACTTTCATTTTAGCAATTTGCAGGTTTTAAGCTAACTGATTACTGTGGATTCCTCATTTTATGCGAGTACTGAAATCAGGGAATTAACCATTTTGCATTAAATTGCAAGACTTATCTAAAATTGTGAATGCCAGTTTTTTATGAAATTTACAACTGTTCTAAAAATGCTACTCAGGATTTTACATAAATACTAATTCCTCGCATTTGATTAGGAATCTACATTACTTTATAACTTACCAGCATCAAATTGTCCTTCTTTCTGAGGACTGGGACATCAATAACTACAAAGAAAGGAAATGCATTGATTTAAAAACTACAAATGTGTTTTCTAAATCACAACATTTGGAGGAACTGTAGACAGTAGGCACTTAAGACAAATGATGATACCACTACCTCTAATCCACTGATATGCAAAATCAAATTTTCAAGTTGAATTCCATAAAATGAGTTGTGATTATATATGAAAATAGTGTGTTAATTTTGTAATTACATCTGTGTGAAGGAAATGCTCTTTGTTTTTATAAATCTAACTTTTAAATGATACAGACAATTCCCTTCCGTTGTGACAATAACCGTTCATGTTTAGAATAGCATATTCAGCCTCTTCATAATTTGGCATAGTGACAAATCCATAGCCCTTTGATTGATTTTTCTGATGGTCCATAATAACATTAACTTTGGTCACAGTTCCTAGAGGGGAAAACATGCGCCAGAGCATTTTCTCGTCGGCCTCTGGACCAATATTGTAAACAAACAAGACGTACCCCCCTCCCTGGGAAGGTGGACTGTAGTAATCTGCTCCGTAACTACTGCTCCCTCCTCCGTATCCCCCTCCATAGGCACCACTGTTTCCCATGGGATTAAACCTGAAGCGACCTCCTGGATTTCTCATTGGACCGCGGGACCCACCCATACCCTCACCATAACCTCCATGCACTGGATAGGGAGGCTGGGTGTAGTAGTTGTACTGAGAAGGAGCTTTCACTTTTTTGGCATTGTCATCAGCAAACTTAATTCTCATTGGCTGAGTTCCTCCAGGAGGGATCTTGTTGTCTAGATCTGCCAAGGCAGCTTCGGCCTCTGCCCTTTTTGAGAACAGAATGAAACCTATTCCTTTGGATTGGCCAGTTGCTTTATCCGTAACAACACGAACTTGCACCGCATTGCCGTATGATTGAAAATAATTGGCAATTTCTTCTTCAGTGTACTGTGGAGGCAGCTTTTGAAGGTAGAGCTTGGATCCTTTTATTTCTTCATCACTTTTGCGAGAATAAGCTACTTTAAGAACTTTGTGTTCAATGCGATATCCATTCAACTGACTGATAGCAGTTGCTGCATCTTTTGGATTAAGGTAGTCAACAAAACCAAAGCCATAACTATAACCTGTGTTTTTATCTCTCACAACTTTACTAGATTTGAGTGGTCCAATGCTTTCAAACATTGTTCTAAACTCGTCATCTTGCAATGACTGGGGGAGATAATTAATGATGAGGTTTGTTTGCTCTTCTTCCATTTTGCTTCAGTCTGGATTTCCAAGTCAGCGAAAAAAAAAAAAGGAAGAATTTTTTTTTTTAAAGTCATATTGATTTAAGTTAAACATTAATTAAAATAACAACATTGAAGGATGAATAATTTTATCATGTAAATATAATTCTTTCTCATACTATAATTTCAGAGCTATGGGTGTAAAAAAAAAAAAGTTACCTTTCCGTTGATTGGAAAAAAATGCAAGATGTGAAAAAAAACTGATTCCTCAAAGTCTTTTAATACAGCCTATTAAAAAAAATGCAGAGAGAATGTCAAAAAGTTAGTCAATTAGGCCAAATAAGAAAAAAAAGGACAGTAAGTTTGCTTGTTTTACGGGTGGCTTCAGACAACGCATGGTAATGTCATGTGACCTGTACCGGTATGTACATATATTACCGGTGATGATTTCATCTGTTATATATTGTGGTTTGATGAATTCAGCTTTTTACTACTTAATACCAACTGACTCCAAGTCCAACTGCACTTCACAAAATAAAATTACATGGACAAATAAAACTGACCTCCTATGAAAAAACTGTTTGTATCCCAAAAACAGTGTCTGTACAAAGTTCTGCTCAAAAAGCATTGGAAAACTGACAGAACAATTACTATGAGTCCACATAAAATAAGCCCTTGTGTGGCTGGAAATCAGGAATATTGAATATTTAATACTGTATGTAATCCTGATGTGACCTGAATTGAAGCCTGATCATGGGAAGATTTAATTTCATCAAGTTTTACAGACATCAGTTCCAAATATTAGACCAACAGCACACGAAGTCAAAAATGTGATTTGGAAAATCTTGCTGTAACTTCCATTGCTTTCTAAGCTGCAAGTCTGTATCTCTCTGTTGAAAAAAAATTGGATATTCAACCTGGCAGCTACAGTTCTTTACGCGTTAAAAAGTTGCAATTTACAGCAAAAAAACTTGTGCTAGGTTCGGGCTATGTTAATCTTATTTCCAAACATACTCTGTACAAATATTCAATATCGTCATTTGATTTCCTCTGATATTCTTTTAAACACCATCATCAGCCCCATAAAGCAAAGCAGCATAGTTTGTTTGGATGTAAAAATGGCGTCTGGATGCGAATTTAACATACTCTATTTTCCGAGGTCAGTTAGCATGTTTAACAGAAGATCTAAGGCAAAAGCAGGCATCAGTAGAATATGATGGTTACCTTTTTTTTATACATATAATTAAATTTGTTTGGAAATAAGAAAAATCAGTCCAAAACTAGCACAAGTTTTTTGCAACTTTTTAAATTTTAAGCTAGGAACTGTAGCTTCAGGTCATCCATCCGAATTTTAAGTCCTGGAGCTACAGACCTGCAGTTTCCACTGCTATGTACATTTCATCAACTTAAATTTACTTAGATTTAAACCATCGTAAGTGTTTGAAACATATGTTTTATGGTAATATGGAGTTAAAAGAATATCCACCGTAAGAAGTTAAAGTGGGAAGGGGATTCAATTTAGCCCAATTAAATCATAACATGGGGTAAGTTAGGGCAAGATTTCCATCATTTTATGTGGCAGTGGTCTGAGATGTCGAAGAAACATCAAAACTATAAGTCTTTGCGAATGTCACTTAGATATAGACAAGGTTTAGAGGTTATTCTTTCTACCTTCAACAGTCTTAAATTACATGTGACACCATGCAAAATATCCAATGACCAAGAAATGCTATCCTTATATCTAATTTAATCAACAGGTTGCTTATTGTTATCGTTTGTTTGTAAATTTAATCAAATAACTTTAAATTCAACTCAGGAAAACAAGAGGCTCATGGGCCACATCGCTCACTTGAGCAACAATAGCCATAATTTAAAAAGCTTTATTGAATCATATACAAAATATCTGGGCAATGTAATGGATTTTCAAATTTTTCACCAGATATTTTAATGTTAAACATTAAGCCCCTTTTGTAACAGGATGATTTCTTAGTCATCTCACATACAGGTAACTCTCAATGGCTTGAACTTTGATCGCTCGAAGTTCTTGATCGCTCGAAGCGAGTCTTGGGTCCCGTTTTTCCCCCCTATATAACTAAGCAAATTTACTCTTGATTTTTCGACCTCTTGATCTCTCAAAACCGTTGATCCCTCGAAGTCAAACTGCAGTCCCGTTATTCATAATATGTAGTTTTTTACTCTCGATACCTCGAAGTGGCTGTGTATATCCAAGCTCATTATCTAATTAACACCTACTTGGTCATTTGAATGACTCCAGGAGTGAGACGTGGGACCTGCGTCACGGGTAGTTTATTCAGGCGACACTTGTCCTGCAAGGTGATAATTGTTTGATGATTGACCATACCGATATCTAACTTATAATTAACACCGACTATTTTACGATAATTTGGAGACGCATTGAAAATGAGAAATTAATTAGTACGAATTGATAATTTTGAGCCATGGTCAAAATTTTAGAATTATAAAACTGTAGAAATTATGCTTATCAGCATCATTGTTATTAAAATGATTATTGCTGAACAAGTTCTTACAGCTGGCCTATTTTTAACGAAAAAGAAAACACTGTCTAAGAACCTACGTAAAAAATTGCTTAATTGTAACATCCAGTAAGACTAATTTTAAAACTCGCCGGTTAATTCCGGAAAATTCCAAACTCTTGAAAACTCGAACTCTTGATACCTCGAAGTTGTTCCTATGGACTTCAAGCTTTCAAGAGTTACCTGTATTAAGCACTGAAGTACTCAAGATGATCTTGTTCATATACACACATGCATGTATAAACCTATTTATGTACATAAAGCTAAGAATCCCTTGCGGGACCATAATTAAAAAGTTATCCAGGGGTCACAGTCTAAACAATTAAGAATCAACGATATTAGTATATATAACATCTAAGCTTTTGAGAATAATTTACATTTTTTCGTATGTAAAATTGAACCCCCTCCTCCCCAATGTGGCCCACCAAATCCCCCAAGATCATGATCTTGACAAATTTGAATCTACACTGTCTGAGGATGCTTTTGGTTTAACGATAGAATTCGTCCCATATACTCGCTTCGTAGTAAATAAAAAATTATATTGCGCTGTATCTTGCCTAAATTTTCATAGGATTGTTCTTAAATATCTACAATGTTGCTTTTTTTATACTCCCAAATTACCACATCAACTGTTTTTGCAACGAAATTGCTGCCACTTTTAACATCACGTTTGAAAATTCGCAGTTTATGGTCACCATGTTAACGATAAAATCCAAGACATTCCGAGTGCAATTTTCCGACTTAATGGCAGGCAAATTCAAACGCATATTTTAACAAAATGCCTTGGTACGACTCATTAAATGGATATTTTGTGGACTTGACTACATATGCTTGTTCAAAACTGTTTGTAATGTACAAAAATGTGTTTTTCCTCTGCAGATTATTTTTAACAGACTTAAAATCGATGCAAAGCTAATCCGCTTTGCGGCTGATACATTGCAAGTTTATGTGACTTACTGTGACCTGAGCGAAGCCTGGTCACGGTAAGATTATTCTTTCTACAGATACCAGTACTCGGGAAGAATGGAAAACCCTTCATAAAACTGCAAAAGACATGCTTAACGCCATTGACAGACGCGTCATCAAAAATCATCAAGTCCTTTATATGTATGCATTACGCATGCATTTATCAATACAATGTATCTAACAATGCTAAAGACACTAACCAAATCTGCGTCTTCTTTTAAATAGTACACTTTTTTACATGCATAGTGCAGGGTTGGTGATTCATGCATTCACTTCCGCTTTTCTGTGGATTTTGGATTGATTGTTCTTTATTGTTTCTTCTTCTAGGCCTGTTACAAGTAAAAATGTTATGCAGAACAAACTCCTAAACTTATTGGCCAATTAAAGCATTCATAACGTCAAACAATCTCATTAAATTAATGTTACTCGTTTTCAAGATGGATAGGTAAACATGCTTCGTGATTAAAATAAAAAATAAAAACACAATACGAATCTCCTAAGTACGACTCCCAACATCCAGCACATGCGCGAAGGAAAGAGGACTGGTTTTAACGAAATGGACAGGTGCTGAAGAAGGATAGCCGATAGGTTTTATGTGAGGCTCTTTTGAAATCATTTTAAAGGAAATTTACGAAAAAGGTTATATTGTTGCATTTTAGCTTTGCAATAAGAAAACCAATTGTATGTAGATTAAAAATTTCAATTGTTTTGAGTACACATTGACGCAAATACCAGTTTATTTTTTTCTGTAAGATGACATTTCTTTAATTCTTGTAAAATGTATTGCATAACAAGATTCATTCTAAATTTATTTTTATGTGTAAAGATTGAAAATAATATTAAAAACCACCTTGCACTGCTCAAAAGTCTATGCTTTTGCCACAATATTGATTGTGATAAGATGTGGTAAGACTTTGATAAACAGGTTGGCACCAACCCCCATTTGGTGGTTTGAGTCCAGTTGGGTGGTTATAACTATTTTACCTACCAAACGGGACTCATTTTCAATTCCACTTGGATACCATTTTTTTTTTAGAAAAAGCGCATCATGTTTACTACGTACTGGTCCAGTACCGGGGCAAGTACTCCGACATGTTTGTTTCATAAGTTATGCATTCATATAAAAAGAGACCAAATTATAATCAAATGCACCCCAGAAGTCGTGTATAAACGAAGAGTTTATGTCTTCAAAAAATTGATTTTATTCAAAGTACGACATAGCCTCATTCCTTGAACTCTTTTCCTATCATCCGGGCAAGTGAGAACAATTGCAGCCAATGAAATGAGTGATCTTTTTTTTTTTTTTTTTTTTTTTATTGATATTAATTTCATTTGCACATACAATATATCATACAATATATATATACATGTAAGTATATTTAGCACAATTGAAAAGTCTGTTGACAAGATCAATTTCAACAAATTTAAGGGAGAGAAAATGAGGGACAGTAGGAAATGGAGAGTGGGGGAGAGAGTGGGGGAATAATGAGGAAACATGTATCATGTCAGAAATATTTTATTAATAATTAGGCGTAATCAAAATATTTACTACCGAGTTGTTGTATTCAGACAAGGTATATATAAATCGTGCCTTATGTAAATATGTCAATGGTCAGGATCTACATGTACATGAGAAAAAGCCACTCAGTCCATTGGTTTAAGAAATTATTGTATTTGCCTTGTTTTGTTGCAGTGTATTTAAGTGTAGTTATATGGGTTTTGAGATCAATCAGAAGTTCATGGATTGATAAGTTTTCCTGTAGACATCTTTTCCTGTATATGTAAGATTTGATTATAAGAAAAATTATACCCAAATAAATTGAATTAGGGGTTCCTAATATAAATGATTTTTCTTCTAATGTAATATGTAAACCTTTTCCGTCACATATTGATATAAAGTGGCTTAAAAGATTTTGGACATGTAAACAGTCCCAAAACAGATGCAGAAATGAGTGATCTTAAATGATGTATGTTGAAAGCTCAATATAGGTATGGAGGCCCTATCATGCATTTCATTAGTTCAATTCTGCAGCAAAAGTAAATGAAGATTGTGATAAAAATACCAAAATTACAAGGTATTAGGTTATTATTTATGTTATAGGCAAAACAAATTTTGTTATTTAAAATTTTAAGTAAGTTTTACTGAGAAATATAATGCCTCCACACCTGAATTATTTTCTGACATGCACATAGAGATCATTGTTTTAATTGGCAACAAATTTTGTTTTTGATTTGCTCGGATGAAAAATCGAAAGTTCATTGACAAAGTATTGCTAGGTATGCAACAAATCAGCATTACAAGTAATGGTAATGTAATGCATTACCTTCCAAAATCTAGTGTAATGATGGCATTACAAGGCATTACGTTGCATTACTATGCTTATTTATGCATACTATTTTTTTTTTAAACTGTGATGAATAGAAGATCTGAAAATGATTAAAAATTATTTTAAAAAGGAAAGAAGTAATATATTAAAAAAGAAATAATTCTTGAGATAAAAATGTCTTAGTTGTATTTCGTGTAATTGAATGAAAATAGATAATGAAAAACTCATTTTTTAAATTGTCATTATTACTTGCTATAAAAAAACACAATTGTATATATATATATTTTTTTTTTTGAATTTTTCTTGTTCAAAAAGTCATTGTAGTTTTTTTTTTTTTTTTATTGCAAACAGACCTTGGGCAAATAAATTTCAAGGCGAACAGAAAATGGGGCAAATGGGGTCAAGGGTGTATAGCGTTAAGGGCAATCAAGTTTTAAGTCAAACAAACATACATTCATAATTAACATACACAATTTTGTAACTCTTCAATTATTTTTTTTTCAGAAAAAAGATGGACTAGCTGAGTCTAACTTGGATATTTGCTGCATAAATAAAATTTTTCGTCACACAAAGGTATTTACATGTATTATTTAAAATGTATTTGCTTCAATGTTTAATTTATTTTTTGCTCACTGAAGAAGTTGGGGTAGTTTATTTAAACAATAAAATGCTTTTTTTGGTGGTTCATTCGGGATATGAAGGTAGCGACATTGCAGAAAAAATACGTAACCCACAATGCGGGTTATATAATTTTTTCCTGCAATGATCGCTACTTCGCTACCTTCATTACCCGCATGAATCATCATAAAAACATTTTATTGTTCATATTAACATGATACATCTTTCTTTTACCTAATTAATAAATTGATTATGAAAGTAAATTTCACTGAATTACTGTTAAAGTGTTAATGTACATAAGTACGTTAGCTAAAAGAACCAGCAAAATTGTCTCCTGTGAGACTTTGAGTCTGACATCATCATCATAATTTCGTAAAGTCCATGATTTTTCTTAGGTCACTGTAGGTTTCGACCAATCGATAAACAGGGCGTGTCAATTTTAGTCCTGTCAGTTTCTTGTCAGTTTCAGCTGCTGTAGATTTCGACCAATCAATAGACAGGGCATGTAGATTTCGACCAATCAATAGACAGGGCATGTAGATTTCAACCAATGGATAGACGGGGCATGTAGATTTCAGTTTGGCTGTTTCTATAGAGCTATGAATTAACTATGAGTTTCCGTAAGAAATACAGGGAATAATACTGGTAGATGTTAATATATATTATCACAATTATGTTATAGTAGATAAATTATCTACCAAGTAAGTGACTACTAATAATAACTGCACCAAACTTTCATATTTGGATTTTGCATCTGGGGATACTTATGCAACTGACAAAATGTAATGCTGAGTAATAGCCATAGGTTGGAGAGGGTTAAAGTGTTTGAAACAGATGCTCCGTGATGGCCATATCTTATTACTTGTTCTATCTTCAACAAACAAGGATGGATAATGCATCTTGTTTTAATTATCCACTTGAAAGGCTGGATTCAAAATCTGAGCCATAGGTTCAGATGCTGGAAGATGTTAATGATTTTGGAGCTGGTAAAGGTTTCCAGACTTGGAGCAGGTGACATGTGATGCCATTATGAAGTGGTCCAATCTTGACCAAGCTTAGATGGATGATGCTTCTATTAATATAAATGTTCATGACAGGTTGGATGCTGAATCGGAGACCTAAGTGTCAGATGCTGGAGGAAGTTGATGTTAAATGAGCAGATCACATATCTAGGCACTGCTAGACTAAACCTATGGTATTGAAATCTGCATGGTTGATATAAATAAAAATAGAGCTAGTTACAGATACGTAGGTTGATCTAGATAAAAGTGCAAGTGTACCCTGCTGGTAAAATTTTTGGGAGCAGTTGAAAGTGGACTTTGAGCTTGTCACATGTTGAGTAAAAAAAAATTGGCCATGCCTGGTTTGAGTACGCCCTAATTATCATAAAAGCATATTGACTTTGAGAATACAAAGATATGACTATGGTGAAACTTCTTTTTGTAATTTTTAGCATTATGATTATTATAAGAATTTTAAAAAAAAATGAACAATGCTTGAATCAGAAACATATTATTTACCATTATTTTTATTTGTAGGAACAAAAAAACGTTGATGCATTAACCAGGCCTTCTGTTATACTTGCCAAACAAAAAGGTAAAAATGTTGGTATTTAAGATGACATTTATTGTTTTATGTTAATGATGCATAAAAAAGATTCAGAGGAATGTACATGTAATTAATTAATACACAGTGTCAGTTACAAACCTCTCCTGATCAATCACTAATACTAAAAAAACCAACAAATGATCTCCTTCAAGTTTAATTTGTCTTAAAATTACTGTATTGGACATTTATTGAAAATGTTCACATTTTGTTATAAACAAAATTTAAGAAAAAAATGGTATTAGTGTATGATCAGTATTTGATTTTCATTGATTTAATATCTAACAAGATAGCCTCTTCATGGATAGGATCTTGTTCATCAAAGTAGTGGGAGGTCCATGGACCAT
Source organism: Magallana gigas (assembly GCF_963853765.1). Lineage (NCBI taxonomy): Eukaryota > Metazoa > Mollusca > Bivalvia > Ostreida > Ostreidae > Magallana > Magallana gigas. The sequence continues at coordinate 44,936,042 of NC_088854.1, forward strand.
AACAAATATATGCATTAAGTGGGCTCGATAGTCTTGGCCATTTTTAGACTAAACTGATCTCCTTAGGAAGAAGAGCTCTGTTTAAGGATAAAAGAAAATGATCCAATTTTAAAACCTAAATATGGGGAATTTTTATTTACTTGACGTTAATTATAGCAAAAAAAATCCATACGTCAAAGTTTAAGGAAGATCTGATGGTAAATTTGTTGACCAACCAGTTTGTTTGATTTGAACGTAGTGTACATTGGTATATTTTTCACCATCCCCCAACTCAAATGAAGTAAGGAAACATCAAAATTTACACAGTGTTTAATCTTTTCTTTTTGAAAATTGACTTCATATAATACAAAAACCCAGCAACTTGTATAGACCAGTGTCATAAGATCCTTTTTTAGATTGCGCGCCATGTCCAATATTCATACAGAATTTTCTCAGACACATGCACTTTATGCAAATTAAATCAACCAATGGATTCAGCTCATTGGCAAAACACATAATTTTTTATTGCTCCCATTGAAACTCTCGTAAATAAGATTTGATTTGTTTGAAAGAAATCAATTTTGGACTAGCGTATAAAGTTGGGTTTGATGAAAGGGATTGTTAATGGCATGAATTCATCAGGACTCTTTTGATATATGCTTTATGATCTGTTTTGATGCTTCACTGTTCATGACAGAAAATAACAATAATTTGGCTCAACACTTTAAAGAATGTAAACAGTTCAGAAAATACATATAACTGTAATGGAAATTTTAAGTTTATCTGAGATTATTTGGCATTGCCAAATTGGCAATTAATCATCTTTTCTTGCAAAATTTTCTTTTAAGCAAGACTCGGTATTTATGACAAGTTTGGTTTTTATTTCATCCAAATTAGACTGGTATGTAGCTTTGAAAGTGTTTTTGAAACTTTTAAATACAGATTTGTCAGAACTTGCATTTAAAAAAAAACCCACTAATTTTACACTGAATTGAACATTATTGACCTTTACAAGATAAAAGGGATTGTAGAATGACATGGAAATTTAAAAAGTTGTACATGTTTGGAGGATATTTGGAAAGTGAAAAATTATTTAACTTTGCATTTTAGTATCATTTAATTAATCACTGAAAATCTTCAGCCACATCCTACTACAAAGTCGATTAATCTCACTGTAATGTAGTTATATTTACTTCCAGTGTATGCATGGATTATATGTAAATGTACTAGCATGGCAAAGTTTATAATTTTATTGGAGTTGAATGTTTATAAGGTAAATTTAGAGTTTTACTAAAATAGCAAACAAAATTCTAAAAATATACATACATGTATCATGCAACAGTTATAAAAGCTTGGTAAAAAGACTTAAAATTGCAAGAACAAGAAGTACCGGTAATAGATTTACTGAATCAGGTAATTTTAGCATTTGCCCCTGGCCATTTCTTAATATGTCCTTGTTTACCAGAATTCTACAAAAACAATTTCATGTATTTAATTTTTAATGAAACCTACAGCTTTGCTATAACGTGTACATTTATAATTTTTCTTAATTGGGGTATTTCAAATTTTTGCAAATTAAACAATTAGGTCAAGAAAAGTTCAAGATTACCTTCTATCGAGTATTAATAAAACTTAAAAGTAGCGAATTGATTTTATAGATGTTTTTAACAATTTAACGCTGTGTAAAAAAAAATATCAAGAAAGTAAGCTTGAATACTTGTAATGATTACTTGAAATCCATGATTTGACATTCATTTTGCTTTTATATAACTTGCTTCCTAAACCTGATGTAGAAATTAAAATGCATTTTATTTGACATCTTTGTTGCACAGAATTTTCATTTCTTTATTTTTTCTTTAATTTCTTTTATTCTTTGGTTTTTTGTTTTCACCTATATTGTTCTTGATTGCATGCATTCAGCTATGACTTTGTTTCTTGGTGTTTTTTCCCTCATTACTGTAGATTCCTAATTAAACACAAGGAATTAACATCTGCATTAAATAGCGAGAAGCACCCTTTGCAGATTTTTAAATCTCGCCATTATTTTTGGAGAGTTGAGAAGTATAAGAAAAAAGAATGAAAGTTTTGCGTTCGTGATTTGATACAAAACAGCTGGATCGCGGAATTAAGTACTCGCGTAATACAGGGAATTTACAGTAATTCAGGAGGAGATTTGAAGCTGTGTGATCTGATTGTACAGCTTATTTTATGAATGCTCATGAAAAACAGTGTTTATTTCTCTTTCTTTGATGTACCAGTACCAGGTATAAGCAGTGCATTAGTTTTTAAGACCTTTTAAAAATAGAAAATATTATGAAAACTACTTTGTACAAATTAAGTTAACAGAACAAAATTTACTGATGGATTTAAAATCTTGTAAAGACTTGTCCCAAACTGGAAACTATTTATTGTATCGGTAAATGGGTATGACATGCTTAATTCACATACATGAGCTAAATATAATTTTCCAGTCAATATACTAAGTTTATCTTCACTCATTTTAGCCCAATCTAGCCCACTCTTCACCCCCAGAGTGCCTTTTGGTAAAAAGTGTGTGGTGACATTTAACCAAGTTTCTAGCTCTAAGGAACTTAAGGGCATAGCAGAATTACATGAAAACTCCTCATACACAGTCTGGCTCGTACTTTACCCACAGAGTGCCTTTCATCAAAGGGTGTACAGTGACCTTAAAAAAAGTTTCTAGGTCAAAGTTCAAGGTCATCAAACCATGCAAAAAATCTTTGTTAAGAGTATGAATACCTCCCTCCCCCACCTTAGACATATCTTGCTCAAACTTCACATAAACAGAGCTTTGGGTAAAAGGTGTGCAGTGACCTTGAACAAAGTTTCAGTCTTTCAAGATAAATGTAAAAGTGAAAGCAGATCTCTTTAAACTCCCTTACAGACCATTATTTATTTTCTGTTGGCTTAATCTTGCTTAGAGTAAACCCTAAAAAAGGCCTTTTGGAAAGGGGTTATGAACTTGAATTAAAACTCAATGCCAACTGGAAAACTGATTTCATAGGTTAAGGTCAAAGCAAAATCCTCTAAAATACTTTTCATCCAGATCCTACTGTCCACTATTTAAGCAGGACCCTTTGAGATGGTCACCATCTCAATGTTTTGATTTTATTTCATATGAGGTTTGTACTTTTTGTGTACAACCCCAGTAAAATCTACTTATATTTACTTCTTGCCAGTATATTATTATATTTTTTCATGTTTTGTACAAAGAGAATATTCTGCTTATGTAATTTGATAAATTTTTTATACATGTTTCATTCTAGGAGAATTAGATACAGTAATTAAAAGCATACTTACTAAAATGGCTGAGAAACTGTTCAAACTGAGAAAAAAATCAGATCAAGCAGCTATAATTGTAATCTAAGATAATTTACTTCTAATTCAAATCTTTTATCAATTTGACTGAGGATGAGACCAGGGAAATTTCTACCACCAGTACCGTAATTAAATTTTAAAGATAATTCAGCATAATTAGGACATATTTTGAATGGTGAAATATTCCAATGATGCAACCTAACTTTTTTTAAGTCAACAGTAAATATCACTTCTAACAGCTTTTTTTTTTTTGGAGAAAAAATTTCTTTACCTTGTATCTATTTGTGTGAGAATTTTAATGTTTACATGCTTCGTTCTTTTACAAAAGTGTTAAAAAATATATATACAGGGTATATTAATTAATCGAACATAAAATTTCGTCATTTCTTTGGGGTTATAATTTTTGGAATTTATAACAATACCTATGCATATGCATGACCTGACATAATATACATGCGGTATATGTGTATGTTATCCAATGCTTCAGTTTACGATAATAGGGTAACATGAAAAATGTAACATTTAAGAAAGTATGTATGGAGGATCAGATGTTATTGATCCATATCATTTACATTTTACAGTTACTCTTAATTTAAAACAAGCCAAAAATATTTTAGTGATAAATTGACATGAACCTTTTTCTCATTAACAAATATTAGCAGAAATGTATTCTTGAAAGTAGCTAATATGGAAAAAAGTAACAAAATTTGTATTGTAAAAAAATGAAAAAATAAAACAAAACTAATATTGCTTAAACAAATAGTCCCCTTTGTAAACAATCGAATGCATTGAATTATTAACTGTTTTTAATTTAATGTTCCCTTTCTTTTCCCAATCAGTTTGTCTTTTAATGTATTCTTGTTTTGTTTCTTTTTCACAGTTTTAATTGATGTTTTGTTTTTCTTTCTGATTTACCAGGAAACCTATTTTAAATTTTTTTTATGATTTATTTTTTTTCCACCATGGACTCAAAAGGAGGAACATGTCAGACCCAAACACAAATCTCATCGTCAATTATCTTCCTCAAACACTGTCTGATGAGGACTTTAAAGAGCTGTTTGAGAAGATCGGGCCACTCAAATCCTACAAAATTGTCCGTGACAAGGCCACAAATTACAGCTATGGATTTGGATTTGTGGATTACGTGAATGAAGAGGATGCAGAGCGGGCCATCCATGAAATGAATGGTCAGAAAATGGACCACAAAACCATTAAAGTGAGCTACGCAAGGAAAAACGACAGTGAAAGTAAAGGAGCCAATATCTACATAGCAAATATACCCAGATCTTTCGGGGAAGAGGAACTAGGAGCACATTTCAGACAGTTTGGTGAAATCATTCAAGTGCGATTGCTGAGGGACAAATCCACCAATGAATCAAAGGGAGTTGGCTTTGTGTACTACACTAAGCGTTCAGAGGCTGCAGCAGCCCTGGAAGCCATGAATGGGAAAACTTTGTTGAAAGGTTATCCAGCACTGTCCATTAAGTTTGCCGATATAAATGCTCGAAAAGGTCGGGCTCCGTACCAGATCCAAGTCCAGACCAACCTCCGGTACCCCACCCCAGGCAGTAATCCCTATGGTGGGGGTCCTCATGGACCAATGAGAAGTACCAATACTCGAATGCGCTTCAATCCAATGAGTGGAAACTACTCTCCTGGGGTTGGGGGAGGAGGGGGAGGGGGAGGGGATATGGGAGGTCAAATTCTGTTTGTGTACAACATTGGATACGATGCTGAGGAGAAGACGCTGTGGCAGTTGTTTGCGCCACTAGGAACTGTGACTAAAGTCAATGTTATCATGGATCATGTCAGAAATCAGTGTAAGGGCTACGGCTTTGTCACCATGAAGCATCTACATGAGGCTGAAGGAGCCATCTTGGCACTCAATGGGGCTATGTACAACAATAGACGATTGTCAGTGTCTTTCAAATCGTGACAGACCGGTCAAAGATGTAGTAAATGTCTTGCAAATCTTATGTGCATAATATTGGGATTTTTTTTTCTTTTCTTACTTTTCTTTTAGAAATGGTAGTCAAGTTTTGTTTGGGTTTTTTGTAAAACATTTTCTTTTTGGAGAAATAAGCAAGGTATGGTAACTTTATTATTTTTTTTTCTTGATTGGTCTTTCAAAGATTATTAAATATGATTTTAGAAAGAAAAGTGTCTGATACAAATAAATTTTGAAAATCAGAAGATCATAGGTACTGATATTAGCAGTGAAAAATCTGTTGTTTCAAATATTCTTTGATTTGCTATATATGTAATAGGAAATCCAGTTATTTGTCAAACATTTTTGTGTGTGTTATTTTTTTGTGTCCAAGTATTAGTGTTTTTGTTGCCGCTTTGTTAACAAAACTTTTATTCATTACAGTTCATGTGATTACCAGTTGTTATCATTTGTAGCAAGAGTTAAAAACATTTGATGTGTGTTTTATCAGTGCTTATTCATGTAATTCATTGAATAAAGAATATTAAGTATAAAAATAAGTTACTTTTAATTGATGGCCTTTAATATAATTAAAACATGTTTATAAAATACCAATTTCCTGCTGCAGAAGGCAGATGTATGGTACATAGATACATATATGATCTGGTAAAGGAAAGGAGTGGAGGACTGGGGAAACATGTAAAGAAGATGGGTGAATAAGGCAGTTAAAGTGCCTACAATGGGACAGAATAAAAATTCTTACCAATCCAAGATTTGTTTCAAAATTCTGATCTCATATAAAGTATACAGCAAGATATCAAATGTTTGAATTTTGATAATTCAATATTTGATACATTAATCCCATAAATACAGAATTAGTTTTATAACTACAATGTCAAGTATTTTAAAGAGTTTGTCTTGGATGTAAAGGCCTACTGCATATTTTTGTTTAGGTTTAATCATTAAAGAAGAAGAGGCCAATGGGCCACATTGCTCACCTTAACGACAGCCATGATAAAATCAGCTTCATGGTGTCATATACAATATATCTGAACAATTTAGTAAAATAGATCGTTTATTAGAAAAATTTCTTAATTTTCTCCAGATATTCATATGTTTTTGTACCTGGATGATTTCATGGTCATATTAATCTGTATGGTCCGGTTTTATATCATGCTAAGTATGAGTACATATTAAAATATTTGACTCTCAAATTTTGACAGAGCATTAACAACATCCATATTGACCATTCTAGATAAAAAAAAATTGAGCTCAAATCGTGTCCAAGTCCCTTTAAAGGGGCATGGTCACGATTTTGGTCAAAAATTATTTTTCTGATTTAAATAATTACATGTACAATGCTTTAGTGAGGCATTCTTAGTAAGCAGACAAAATTTGAGTGTCATTATTGAGTTATAAGAGAGTTGCAGAGCTTACAATTCTTTGACATGTAAACAAAGCTTTTGTTTACATTTTGAATGTTGAAGTAAACATTTCAAATTTAAACCAAAAATGAATGTGTTAAACGTCAGGAACTGTTTATCTATGCTTAAAATGAATAAGAAGATTAAAAAATCAGTTTGAAAAAGGTTTTTATTTGGTAAATTGAACCTATGTAAACAAAAACAGGGCACGAGCCTTGTTTACATGACACAAATTTGTGAGCTCTGTATCTTGCTTATAAAAAGACTGACTCTCAAATTCCATTTGATCATTAGAAATGCATTTCTAAACCATTGAAAATAATAAAAATCGGAAAATAGATTTTGAGAAAATTGTGACCATGCCCCTTTTAAAATTCGCGCCTGACGTCGAGGCAAGGTTGATTGTATTACAACTTTGACATCGCTATTATTAGAGTCTAAATATTGGTAGTGTTCTGGAAAATAAAAAAAAACCTATTGTTCACTATTATTTCTAAAGTTTGCTTTGTTTACAATCGATGCATAACATACTGGTTGAATAAACCCAAACATTCGGAGACGAAACCGAACGGTTCCCTTTATAACAAACATTCCCATGCACTTTTTTTTGTATGCCCATATAGATATTTTTATTTACTTTGAATATTTGTAACTTGGAAACTAGATCGATTCTGCAGGTGTAAATAGGGAAAAGTCTATAACTTTCAAAGATATTTGGTTTGTATGGAAAATTATTTGATTCTGTAGTAATATTCAAAAAATCGGACCATGCAGCTTTTTATAAGAATATTATAGAGCACTACAGTTCTTTTAAATAACATCAAGATCAAGAAGATCAACTATTGATATAATTACATGTATTTAATCAATTCAGAATCAACCAAATGTAAAGATTTTTGCATGTAATACCATATTATAGTCCATAACATTTGATTTTTTGATATTAATCAAAAAGGTCAGTATAGCGCACTTGATATAAATAAGATTTCGCCTAAAATATAGCACTTTTGCAAACATCAGACATTTTCAATATTATAGAATATTTAATTAATTATTTCAAAGAACGCAAATAACACAATTGCCATGCTGAAAAGTTCTTGCACATAATTATCTTAAACGACATCATTAAAATATTCAGGTTTTGTTAGTGATATAGGGAAATTGTTCGCATACGATAAAAGAAAATCGTATTTCATAAAGTTTTTCACGAAGATATAGAATATAATTAATATAGCATTGAATGATTTATTTTTGACGTCGTCGTGTCAATAACTGCCGTCAGGTGAGCAGACAAATTGAATAACGCGCGTTAGCGCGTTATGATAATTTGTCTGCTCACCTGACGGCAGTTATTGACACGACGACGTCAAAAATAAATCATTTAATGCTTATATTTACATTCCCTTACTGAAGAAATCAATTATTTACTGAAAAAAATCGATATAAAGTGCAGATCACGGAGGGAGTGAATAAGTAACAGCAAGAACAGCTGTTTTGTAAAACCGGTTTAAGCTGGTTTTCATATAGACTGTTGAGATGAGATCCACGAGCATGAAAATATAATCCACGATAAATAACTCTTGAAATGTTGCTTTTAACAATTAAGTCAAATTTTTTGTTGAATAATTATAAAACATGGTGTTTTGACAACATTCATGAAATACATTTTTTAACTGATAACATAGAAATCACTGTTTGAGAACTACTTATGTAAATTACTTGTATATTCATACGCAGTGAATAGGTGTTGCATTTACAGGCGTTTAAACATCACAGAATTTAATGAAAAAACACAGTAGAATGTAAATATTATCTTATGAAGCCAGAAGATTTGAATTTGTTCATAATTGATTGATGAAAATCATCTAAGGATTTTAAGGCCGATAAGGTGAAAGTTACTGATAAGTATTTGTTCAGACCACGCAGTCTATGAAAACAGTTGTTAAAGATGGTTTAATAATTTACAGATCTCGATTAATCTGTAAAGCAAAGGTAAAGCTGGTATATTTACATCCCCAGTATAATTTTCCTCTGTGTCTTAAAAAATCGATTTTCATTTAGAAATCTACGAACACGATCCAGCGAAACTATGCCGGTGTGTGATTATTCCTTTGTTACAACTTTGAAAAATTAACATACCAATGTTTGGTCAGCTCGTTTTTTCTTCAATACCACTGCACTTAATTTACAACAAAGCGTATTTCGTTTTCTGATCTTAAATGTTAACTCCAAGTTCCTGAATATTATATGTTTTGTAAGGAATAATAAGGGGCAGGGGACCTTCCTGTAATCAGTAAAATGCTGTACTCGTAATTGACATGTATCTTTGGTTAACCCCCACTCCCACCCCAACCTCGTTCTCAAAGACGGTAAATGAGATTCGATAATGTTAACAAATCATCGTACTATCAACAAATTAGAAATTCATTTCCAGAATTTGTGATTAATACATATTTTTCCAAAGAGCGTTAAGTTTCTCGATGCTAAGAAATGGTGATGTATCCTCATAACGCACTTTGATTTTTTTTTTCAAGTGGGTTATTAACTTGGTCTCGAATTTAACGCTCTTTGAAAAAAAAATTCAAGTGCGTAATTTTTTCAAAGTGCATTGCCACATTCCTTTAACATGTATGTGGTGGCCTGCTTTAGTTCCCAATGCACATGTTTTTTGCACAATCTAGTAAAATACAGTATATTTATCTGTACCTTTTAAAAAATTGTTTTGATACCTTTCATGCAACTGAACATATTTAATATATAAAAACATTAAGATTTTAATTTTATTTTTTAAACGATCTTTCCGTTGTTCGATATAGGTGAGCGTTGCTTTTACTTACAGAGTTATGCTATCTTCAGTGTAATTTTTCTTAATTTTTAAATGAATCCGTCGTACCAATCTACATTTGTGATATATAAAAAATCATGGAACATTCTTATATTTTGAGATGACCCCCATTAATAACCACTAGCCAGATGGTAGAATTTAGTCGTTTTTTTTTTATACATAAAAGGTAGAAATTGATATTACTTATCACATATTACAATTTGAAGAAAATCGTTATTATAGTATTTTTAATATGCATCGAAGTGCGGAAAATGACTGCCCGGTATTTCATGTCGAAATCTACAGCGGCTGAAACTGACAGGACTGAAATCGACACGCCCTGTTTATCGATTGGTCGTAACCTTCAGCGACCTTTAAGAAAAATCACGGACTGCACGAAATAATCATGATGATGTCATACTCAAAGTCTCAGTCACAGAAGACGATTTGGTTATTTCTTTTAGCTAACGTACTTATGTACATTAAAGGGACTTTGACACGATTTTAGATCAAAAATTTTTATTTTATTTTTTATGTATGAAATGTTTTACTGGTGCATTTTAAACGATTGACCAAAATATTGAATGTTAAGGTCAAGATACAAGCGGGATACAGAGGTAAGAATTGGTTGGTTAGTAAACAAAGCTCGAGTCTTATTGTTGTTTACAAAATATGTAATGTACGAGGGTTGTTCGGAAATTATTGAGACATTTTCTCTTATTCTTTTAGTAAAAAAGATAAACTCTTGAAATTTTACCAAAACGTAAATCAGGATAGAGTTTATCAATGTGAAAAGTTTCTTGTTCATGGCATGAATAGATCATTCCTAGAAAGCTGACCAACATGCCTTCGTCCTGTAACCCGGCGCAACCGCAAACTTTTCGCAACGTCATTTTAACGCTTCTTATTGCTCCCGTGTTTTAAACACCTTACAAACGAACTGAAAAAAGAATTATTCATTATTTCTCATCTTTTGTTTTAATTTCAAGATGTCATCATTTACATTTTCTCTCATTCTTGTTTTTTTTTAGGGAAAAATCGAGTTATTTTTATCCGAAAGTCTAATTACTGTGAATGTCTCCTGCAGTCATTTTTTACATATTTTAAAACTGTTGACAACAGTTAGTGTGTCAAAAGTTGTTAATTAATCCCTTTGGCCTAATTCTAGTTAAACAATCAGTGAAAAAAAAATATGATGAACTGAAGTTCTATACCTTGTCTTGTCATCGTATAGTTTTTTACGCTTTTGCGTGGCTTTAAAAGGTCTTCTTCTGAGATTTCCACCAGTTTAATGGTTTTCGTTGCGCCGCCTTGACGTTAAAATTCAATGTAAAGTCGTTGTCAGATTTTTATTGTTTGGTAAATATATGTGCACCATATCCGTATTTCAACTCGAACATCAGTGAAACTTAATCAACAGTTAGTCGCAAAGAATAGCAAAATGAACATATTTAATTTGATTTCTTTTATCATTAACTGTAATTCTACGGACACTTATAAAGTAGATGTTTAAGTTGTTTAATCTCCGAGTTCATGGCTGCGCCGGGTACCCCGACCACCGACTTGTTTATCTACTGTCGTAAACAAAATATTAAATATTCTTTTAATATTACTTCGTTTTATTATTTGTTGGTGTTTCTTCAGTGTCTATGCCAATTTTCACCAAAATTCGTCACTCAGAAAAGAAAATAATCGATTTGTCTCAATAATTTCCGAACAACCCTCGTACGTAGAGATTTACCATTTCTTAGACAAAATGACATGTAAAAAACAATTCAAACTAACTTGATATCTTCATAAATACCATTATCAACAAAAGAAAGATACATTTGATTGAAACTTTCACCAATACAACACATATGTAAAAAATGACAATATTCGAGCTGTGTACAAAACAGAGAATTACGAACTCTGTATCTTGCTTATAACTTGATATAGCATTAAAAACTTCTATATTTATCAGTATAAACATTGAAAATGGAAAAATTAAATTTTAAATCAAATTGTGTCCAAGTCCCTTTAAGAGTAATTTAGTGAATTTTACTTACTTTTTATAATCAATTTCTTAATTAGTTAAAAGAAAGATGTAAATATAAACAATAAAATGCTCTCTTTGATGATTCATGCGGGTTATGAAGGTAGCGATCATTACTAAAAAAATTACATAACCCGCTAACGCCACACACCAAAAAAAGCACTGTATTGTTTAAATAAATACTTTCACTATAACTGTAGTTTATATGCCAAAAAACCCCAAATTAACTCCCTTAAATTAAAAAAAAACTTCTTAACTAAGTATTGTCATCTACTATTAAAGTAGCTAAAATTAACTAAAAGGTACTGTATGCAAGCTAACAAATGATACTCTAAGGGAAATTAATTACTATAGTATTTTTCTATTTGAAAAAAATGGGTGTACCATTTTTCTTTCTATGACCTTGAACTATGACAAACAACCAAAGCCCAAGATCAGGGCATATCTTCAGGTCAAAGAAATGTTGCTTCTGATAATTTTCCATTTTTTTTACACTGATCTTGAACTTGCACAAATGACCTTGTATTCTCTTTTGAGAAGTGGACAGGCATAGCCTACATCCATCCATGGACTATTCCTGTCCACTTCTCAAAAGAGAATAATGACCTTGGGTCAAGACCATGACACAGCATCAGGTTATAAGCAATCTTTATGTGATGTAGGAATTTCCAATGTCTCTCCATAACAAGTCTATCCTCTCATTCATTATTGCATAATGGAAAATAAATTCAACAACCCAAACAAGATTACATGTGCGTCTTTTAATTTATATTCAATCACATGTGAAAAAAAAATCAAATCATAAAGTTTAGATTATATACAAAATATTTTCACCATACAAGTGAAGAATTTGAAACCTCTTGAAAAATACCTTTGGTTTTGAACTTTAATTTTAAAATATGGTAAATTGCAAAATAAGTATCTCCATCTCCATTGATCTTTGCTCAAATGGGTATATCCAGACTGTAGACAGAGTGACTAAACACTAAGGGAACTGTTAAGGCCCATGTGCCTCTTGTTTAAGCTAAACTTGTAAAGAGCTATGTGCCTCTTGTTTAAGCTAAACTTGTTAAGAGCTACTCCCAAGGAATGACTTGTCTTTGAAAATGTTCACTTATTACAGAGCAAAAACAATGTTCAAACACCTACCATAAAATATCCAGATTATATCTAGAACAACTCAGCTTTTTTACTCAACAGTTTTTACAGGAAGTTTTTAAAGTAAATAACGATGAAAATTATCACATTTCTAAGTCTCCTAACATCCACTTTTTGCGAGAGATGACATTTTTTCCTCATGAATCATTGCTTTGTTATTAGCAATCCTAGCGATCAATGGAGGAATTTTATCAGCATCAAGATTTTTCCCCCAAAGAGACTGCAACAGCCCATCAACAGTTCTGTCCAAATTTTTAATCTCCTTGGAATCCAGGTTAGTATGAAGGACAAACAAAATTAGTGCTTTCTTGTGAGGTGCATAGTCGCCATCACAGTAACCATGGAAGAGCAGCATGACGTTGGGATCAAGAGCCTCGATGTGATCAATCACCATGGTCGGTAGCTCTGTGTTTGTATTATCCAACAACTCCTTAATTTTATTGTCCAGGTCATATTTCATATTTTCAACTGACCCTGATGACGAGAGAGTTTGGGCATCTATATACGCCTCATTGATGTTTCCACTGCCTCTGTACAGTTTACTTAGTTTGGATCTGTATTTTTTGGCAAGACAGGTGGCGGTTTGAGACGTGCTTTCCCCTTTTGGAACAACCAACATAAGGACAGCAGGATATTCCGGTTCTTCCTCCTTGATAACACGCAGGACTGGAACTTTGATCTTCTTCCAGAAATCTTTGTCTTGGGTTATAAAAATACCTTGTAATTCTGACAAATATCTTTTAAAGTCTTCTTTTATCTTGACAAGTGGGTCAGTAGAATTTTTATTTTCTGTATTCTGATCTGTGCCAATTTGTAACATGTGTGGGTATCTATAATACATGTATATACCAGAACTCACAGCTATCAAGATTACCGGTACTATACATTTTAGGTATAGTTTCTTGTGTGTGCTATTCTTGGCAGACTTTGCAGGTGGACTCCTTGGCATGACTCTCTTTTCTGGTGTTGGTTTTATTGTTTTAAGTTTTTTTGCAGAATCCCTGGTACTAGCAGCTGGTGATTTAGATGATTTGGGTGTTTTATTAGGTGATTCTGGCAATAAATTTCTCTTTTGATCTTCATCCTCTGTGTAGGAATCTTCCTGTGAAGTGTCTGATTCTTCTGAATTTCTTTTTTTCATGTTTTCTTGTGCTTTTTTGGTTACTCTGGATTTTTTAGGTGAAGGCATTGTATCCTGCGATGAAAAAAAATCTATTTACCATATTCTGTATATTCACATAAAGAGTTTACCATAGATGTCTAAAGCCTTAAAGCAATTGATAGTACAGTATTTGATACAATGTAAAATTCCTGCATGTTGATGAGATTAATCCCCCCCCTCCCCATGAAAATCATAATCTCAGAGGGTATCATCTGAGGGAATTATGATTTTTCAGGAGGAATAAATCTTTGTATCCCCTGAATACACACACCAAAAATTGTTTATCATACCAAACAATTTACACTTGTACAGAAAACAGCTGGTTCTAATATTGGTAGTTCTCAACTTTCTATTATACTGCTGTCCTGAGTTTTTGCTTCCACCACTTTTTGCTTGATATTTTGATAATAATACCTTTGTGCTCAAACTACGTTCATCAACTAACATGAAAAATGTCTACATTATCTGTTTTGAAATGCCCCCTCTACCGCTTCAGGTTTTAATACACATCTCAAAATAGACAGTCTACGGAGATTTTGCATTGCATCAGCCCTTAATAAGCCCGGATGATAACGTTGAGAAATTGCGCGAGATGTCCCGAGTACGGTACTTCCGAATGGAGAAAAGATGTAAACATTTCCCATTATAAATCTCCGAAAGAAATTTGTTTTCCTCCTTGCAAACTTTTATGAGTGAAAAGGGATAATTTGTCACTGAAGATATCTTGGATATTTTCCATTTCATTGATTTCAAGTGTACTTCTTCCACAGGTATGTGTATTTTTATTAAAAATCATCAAAATGTGATGGAAGCAATAACTTGGAACAGACTTTAATCTACCTGACAGTGTGTTAATTTCCTTTTTTCTTTCATCATTGAAATTATGTATATTCAATTTTTTTTTAAATAAAAGTAGGATTTATTAAAACATTTACTTATTTTTCAAAAAGAATTATTCATCTGTTTGAATGATTAGGTCACATACTTTTTCTTGGGTTTTTTCATACCTGTGGTATAAAAACTCAGATTTCATAAGGGAGGAATGTGATATTTAAGTACCATGATAGTAGGAAAGAAGGAATGAGCATATAGGTACAATAAAGATATGACTGGACGGGAACCAAACCCGGAACCCCTGCAAGTCTAGTGAGGAGATCTTCCAATGAGTTACCCAGGCCATTATCAACAGTCCATATAGCCCCAACTACTACATTTTTATTCCTTGTGAGACTGACTTATTCCCATTGGCAGTAAAAAGGGTTAAAAAGACGTTAATGCAAAATGAACAACTTATATTTAAAAACATGTTAATATACGAAACAGTCCAGCTCAAAATAAAATCAACAGCCTCTTTAGCAAAATCAACAGACACTGATGCAAAACAAATGATCATCGATGTAAAATCGACTTTAATGGACTAAATTAATGCTAGAAAATGTAACGTGGAGAAAACCTACCCTTGAATTACAGGGAACATTTTCATGCATGGATCAAGAATTTTTTCCAGGAAGAAAGGGAGTCCAAGAGATATTTAGGTTTGCCAGGAGTGGTGGTGGGGGATCTGAACCATAAATTCGGTAATTTTACTTTGTAAATTTAAGAAATAATTTGATTTTTCCAGGAGTTGGGGGGGGGGGGTGTCCTGACTTAAGCATATCTACATAACAAAGACTTTTAAGCTATGTATTTCGTTTGTAACTTGATCTTCAAAGTTAGGTCAAGCATCAAAAGCGACAATTTACCATTCTATACATAAAAATTGAAATAATGATATTTTAATTTTTGGGCTTGATCAAATCGTGCCCAAATTTAAGTACCCGGTAACTTTAAGAAATTGATTCTGAAATTATATTTGAAACAGAATTATTTTCCTATATGCTGTCAAATAGAAAGGTTTTCAAAGATTTATGGTAAATTCTCGAGATATAAGAATACTTTTATCCCCCTTCCCCACCCACCTCCGAAAAAAACCTCAAAACACGCTATCGCCTCTATTGTAAAGGGACTTTCTAGGGGTCACTCCCGTAGATAATTTGAGTTTGTAAGGATAAAAAGAATAACAAGAATTTCATGGTTTAAAGAGTTATATTATATTTTGAGTAAATAACAATCATGCAAAACAAATGTTAAAAGATATGAAACAATATCATATAAAATCCAAATTGATAATTACCTTTATAGATAGAAATTTAGGCCCCAATCCCCGTATTAGTCTAATTGATAATTAATAATATTGCAAACTGCTGCTGCATTTATAAATGCATTTATTATACAGTATAATAATACTAAATCCCGGCCTGGTACTATAGACCTAAGTGCGCCTAAAATACCCTAGGCCTGCCCCATGGGTCACATCGCTCACCTGAGCAACAATCTATACTTATAAAATATGGCATATTCTGCAAATAAACTACAAAATGCCTGCATCAGAGTATTTGCTTACACCTTTGGTATTTCAACACATGTGATATGATGTTCGTAAGGTATAATTGAATTTTAACTGATAAGATATTATTCTGAAATAAATCAAAAACCTACTTTCATTTTCGATAAACAAGCCAAAATGAGAGTAAGGTGGTGGACATGCTTTGGCGGATCCAAGTCAGGGATAATCTCGATCAAAATATATACTTGCAATGAAATAATATTGAATGATTACGTATAGAGTGAACATATTTACTGTAAGTCTATTTAGAGAATATATAAAAGTTAAGATTTGACAAATGTTCAATAAATAAAATACCAGTAAGTCAATTCGTTTCTTTAGTGTGTGATTTTAGTTTTGATACTCATTCACTTGCGAAGCACAACTTCTGGTGAGAGAATGGGATAGAACTTTCAAGAACTGGGTAACCAAGAACACGGATTGACTAATTAACGAAAAGTGTAGGACGAGTTAATCATGCATCGTGGGCAGATACCTTGGATCCTACTTCAATTATTGCAAAAAGTTAATAAACAAAATTCAGGCACGTAGCATCAGGGGGGCCTCAATATGCACACCTCTGATATATGTACAATTGATCTGCAAAAGAACAACTTCCTATCTTGAGAACTGTAGGAGAAGTTATCCGTACAATGAGGGTACCCTATATGCAATATTTTGCCAAAAAATGACTAAGTTCAAATGCTGGTATTTTTTTTTTTATAAATTATCAGAAATCAAAATCCTAAAAATATGCACACTTCTAATATATGTACAATTGATCTGCAAAAGAACAACTTCCTATCTTGAGAACTGTAGGAAAAGTTATCCGTACAATGAGGGTACCCTATATGTAATATTTTGCCAAAATATGATTAAGTTCCAAAGCTGGTATTTTTTTCATAAATTACCAGAAATCAAAATCCTAGCAATATGCACACCTCTGATATATGTACAATTAATCTGCAAAAGAACAATTTCCTATCTTGAAAACTGTAGGAGGAGTTATCCGTACAATGAGGATACCCTATATGCAATATTTTGCCAAAAAATGACTAAGTTCAAAAGCTGGGTTTTTTTTTCATAAATTATATCGGAAATCAAAATCCTAGCAATATGCACACCTCTGATATATGTACAATTGATCTGCAAAAGAACAACTTCCTATCTTGAACACTGTAGGAGGAGTTATCCGTACAATGAGGATACCCTTCTGGCAGCCGCCCGCCCGCCATTTTCACCAATTTAATAACCGGATTTTGCTGTTGGTAAACCCGGTTTATAATAATAAAAAAGTGATTTTTTTTCAAGTCAGCTGCAACAAACCGGATTAATACCACGTACATGTATATATTACCCATTTCAGTTTAGATTTTTTATCCCTGCCCGCTCTTCTAAATATCAAACAAGAGATGTTTGTAAAACACTAATGCCCCCCTCCCTTGGAAACATCCACAAAGAAAATGAACGTAAATTAACTGCAAATAACTGAAATTTTTCTAAGTCCAAGGGGTATAACTCTGTCGAAAATTGCTCCATCATATCCAAAATCAAACTTGACCTAGATATTATTTAGATAAATCTGTATAACAAATTTCATATCAATATGGGCACCCTCTGCAAAGAAAATGAGCGGCAACTGCAAATAACTGGAATTTTTCTACGTCCAAGGGCCATTACTCTGTCGAAAATTGCTCGATTGTACCCAATATCGAACTTGACCAAGATATTATCATGATAAACCTGTAAACAAAATTTCATTTGCTATTGCCGAGCCTAAAGTTACAAATGCAGAAACTACGGATTGAAAGTGTGCAAAGTTGAAGGTTTAATTAACTAATGTAAACAATAAAGTTGCAAAATGTGCATCATGCAAAGGAACTGAGTCAAATCTTACACGTGTTTATGCCTGAGTTTTATAGGTTACACGATCAGAATTACACATATTCATGCTCAGGCTCACACATCAACACGATTGCATATTCGGATTTACAAGTTTACATGTCTGGATTTTTGAACACGATTACCCTCCATAACTTTTAAGATTAATTGATAGATAAAGTCATAAGGCGCCGAGTCCCTCAATGCAAACATCCGTTGCATAATATCTTGGGACAGACTATAAGCGACTGATTGATAAAAATTCAGGTGCATGTGATCAAAACAACAGTGTGATATTCTATATATCTTACAACTGTACAAAATACACGCCATCGGGTCACCAGAACATTATACATATCAGGTCATTAAACAATTCCAAGTGTACTGGAGGAAACAACATTCCTATGTGCACAGATTTTAAGGCTGATTTCTAAGAGTAAGAAACTTAGTAATTAGTATCAGACTCACTATGACAGTATAGGCTAATGCCTACTGTGTTTTGGTAATTCTGATAATTTTTGGTGGAGGTATCTAAATTTAACTTCAGACAATCTTACCTTAAAAAATGACGATGTTATGGCACTATAGCCTCATCTGTTGCATTTGTAGATATCCAAAGTTCAGACTTCAGAAAATGAACTTTGTGCAGTAGGATCGGATACGGTGTCCGCCAAGGCCAAACAGACTTTCGTTTTCTTGGGTTTCTCGTGCAGAGAGATCTTTATTCTAGTCCAAGGTGAAATTCAACATTTTAATTTTCATAACTTTGCATCGAATCTAGAAGACGATGATTAAACCTAGTATGAAGGCTTATACAAATAGATTTAGTTTTTAAATATAATATTTTTTTCTGCGAGAAAAGAACATGAACGATCTAACTATATAACTTAGCATCACAATAGCCACTTCCGGTAAAAATTGAGATGTTTTGACTTTAAGTCTCTATTCAGTTTTTATCAGCAGCGAGCCCTTGTTCACAGGTAGGATAAAATAACTGTGTTATTTTAATGGAAATCAATCTTTTTTGCTCTGCTTATCTTATGTTTCCAGCTCTTGACGGACTCAATCACTCAATCATTGAAGTGTACCTTTATAACTGAATTTAAAACACTTGTTTCACTTTAACTGCTTATAGTATGTTTTTATGGGGCGAGCGCATTTATGTTATACAGTGTAGCCGTCTGGATTTCGCTATCAGATTCTTCAGTCGGATCTGCATATCTATTTCTTCATTACACCAGGTCCGGTACAACCACTACTAGTGGTCCACTAGATTTAGCTACGACTTTCGACTTTTTGTTTGTTTTACATAAAGCAAAATCGCATAAAGGTAGCTGAATAAACCTTCTTCAGGTAGGTAAATAAAGCTATGTAGGTAAACCAAGCTACGTCGCTAAATCTAGTGATTGTACAGGACCTGTACACCAAAGGTCGTATGCTCAGTCTAGACATTGTGACATCATTTCAGTAAAGCAGACATCACTCGCACTTTCCGTCAAAGTAAAAATGCTCCAAACAATTTATCTAGAAAATAGCTTACAACATCAAGTTGCAAACCATACTTTGGAAGCAGCAGAATGTTTTATTCATCTTTTTAATACATGGCATGAAATTTACACAGAATTGTGGTTAAGATTCTGACAAAAGAAAATTTAGGATGGCAAAGGATGCAGTTGTTCAATATTTATCTTCAATCACCCAGGCGTTGTTGGTAGAGATCCCAGTGCTTGTCAGTAGTTTGCGTCAGTGAGCTGCTCCTGCTATTATTCAAAATTAAGGTTCATGCTGGTTTATTGCCTTTGCCTAAACATGTGACATACAGCTAACACTCAAATTTTGTTGACTCTCAGAAATGTCTCAATGAAGCATTGTTAACATTAAGACAGAAAAGTAAATTTTGACCAAAATCTTGACCATACCCCTTTAACTTACACAAGTGTCCATACTTTAAGGTCTACTGTTTAAAATACTGTACAATTTATGTATGTAGAATTAATATTAATTTTAGAATTTTTAAGTTTAATAAAGCGATAAAGGACTTCCTCTATCAAAGTTAATTACTGGTGTATATAGAAAATTAGAAATGTTGCACACGTAAGATCAGGTACCATAATGTATGAATTTCTCTCATGTTAGTTCCCAGAATGTTGTATTTTTTTTTATAAGCCTGGATTGTCAATCATTGGAACATACATGTATGTATTTAATATTTTATGTATCTTATAAAAAGAATTTGTATGAAATTGAAACAATATGTAGGGTTACAATAATATAGATGTTTCATACTTTCCAGCAACAAACAAAATGGCAACCGGACAGTTACAAACTGGGATTCCCCCACTGACGCAGGCTCCACCAACCATGTCGCAGGTTGACAGAGAGAAAATTTATCAGTGGATTATAGAGTTGACAAACCCAGAGACAAGGGAAAATGCATTACAAGAATTAAGGTATGCACTGATTGTGTTTATTTATTGAGCCAAAATTTAAACTTATTATCTTTACTCATACATTTACTATAGCTAAAACTAAAATTTTGTAATTGAATAAACTACATGTTGGGTTTATAAAATTCCCCCCCCCCCCCCAAAAAAAAATATCAGAGGTGAAATTAACCTCTTTGATTCCATATACTGTTCAATTTAGATTCCTACTCACAAATTATGTTGGGTTTTTACCCATATTTCCATTGAATCTACCACTGATTTTGAACATAACCAATTCAGCCCAAAGTGAAGATGTTAGATGCCAAAATAAATAGTGTGTTTAGTTCTTTGATCAATAATTGTTAGAAATCTATGGCCAGTCTTGCATTCACTAATGATAATCGTAGATTCCTAATTAAACCTGAAGAATTGATATTCCTGTAGAATCTCGTTTTTATTATGCCCTTCTTCGTAGAAGGGAGGGCATATTGCTTTGCAGCTGTCTGTCGGTGGTCCACCAACAGTTTTCGTTCATTTTCTTTGCAGTGGTTGCACATATTGAAATAAAATTTACAGGTTAATCATAAAAGTATCTAGGTCAAGTTTGATTTTGGGAATGATCAAGCAATTTTCGACAGAGTTATGCCCCTTGAACGTAAAAAGTTTCCTATTATTTGCAGTTTCTGTTCATTTTCTTCGTATAGGATGCATGTATTGAAATGAAACTTGGTATACAGGTTAATCATAATAGGGTCTAGGTCAAGTTGGGTACGATCGAGCAATTTTTTAACAGAGTTATGCCCCTTGGACGTAGAAAAATTCCAAGTATTTGTTGTTTCCTTTCATTTTCTTCACAGATGTTTCCAAGGGAGGGGGGCATAAGTGTTTTACAAACATCTCTTGTTTTTCAGAGAGATTTAACTAAATGAAACAATGATAATCAAATATTTACAAGATTTGATGCAAAACAGTGGAAACACAAAATTAAATACTCACTTAAAATAAGGAATTTACAGTATTGAACGTGGATAAACTACGGGAATTTTTTTTTCACACATAAAGATTTGATTCTGATTGGTTACTTTTTTTCTTTTGTGAAAGGATTCTCACAATGACAAATCATGATAAGTTTACGTATATGCATTTATTTACGATTTCATGTTTTCAGAACACAATATTTTTTCATACCTCTTAAATCTTTAGAGTTTCCCTTCATCATTGATGGATTAAGAATAGAAGATGCAGTGTATTTGTGCAAATGACAAATTTTTTATTAGTTTGCCCACAGAAAGCATACAGTATGCAAGACTGGACTTTGATTTTTGACATAAGAACGAACCCCTAAATTACACAACGACCTAAAGGTTTTATTGATATTTTCTGTGAGAAATTCTCATCTTGATTTTTATTCAAAAAAAGAAGAAGTGCTTAATGAATGTCTGACATTTTGCAGTAAAAAACGGGAAGCTGTGCCTGACTTGGCCCCAATGCTGTGGCATTCATTCGGAACAGTTGCTGCACTTCTACAGGAGATTGTCAATATCTATCCGGCCATCCACCCACCACATCTTACGGTAAAATATGAGACAGTATTGATAGTTATAACCACTTCTCCAACACAATGTGTCTGGTATATTATACTGAAAGAGTTAGACCCAGGAGTTATGTAAAAACACTGACACTGTAAGAATACTCGTTTGAGAGCTTTAAAGAAGATATAGAAAAATATGTATACTGGCACTGTACCAGTTATCGGCTATAATTTTACGTTTTCTTTTCGCATTTCCTTATTTCTTGATATATTGGAATAAAACTTTTCATATTTTAAATTGTGAACTCCTTATTTATCCATCGGTTAGATTATATCATCATTTAGAACCCAAAACATATTGTTTCTGTACTTTTTAGCAAGCCCCGAATTTGCCTATGTTTTATGATTTACTGTACCAGTTATCGGCTTCGTGATAATAACATAGTAAAATCCTTGTACATGTTGATTTATATTCTGCAAAGTGTTGATTGAATTATGTCCCTTGCGGGGTCAGCCTATAGGTCGTAGGGGTTATTATACATAAATTAAACTCATAAAATTATTCTTTTATCATCATACGGTAATACACACAATCGTACGCTAATCAATGCATAATTATACAATCAGGCGTTCAACTGTGCCATGAATCTCTCGGAATTTTGTGAGTTCCTTTTCTTTATAAATGTTATAGGTATTGATATTATATGTCAAATCAAAGAAGGGATATAATTACGCATCACAAAGAGGTCATATTCTATTTTTAACTTATTACGTCACTTCCCCCACAGCTGAAAGTGCAAAGATGTAAATCAGCGGTAAACAATGATCGTTAAAGCTCATGTTTACAACATATTGAAGAAAGTTTTCAAGCAAACTTACTTTTCTTTAATAGAAACAGATGACTGAATTAAAAAATCTCGGATATTCGCGTGTTATAGACCCGAACCCTCAGTTTAGCCGATAACTGGTCTTAGCCGATAACTGGTACAGTACCAGTAGGGTATTCAGATGCAAATTATTATAGATCAAGATAAAAAGTTTGAAGCTTTAAAAAATCTAAAAAATCAAATAACTCTTTGTAGGCAAGGCAGGAGATACATTCATTCCATCAGATTTATATAGTGTCTTCATTGATGTAGGGAAATGTTTTGCTGAAAGTATTAAACTTGTAAAATTAAATACGAATGACTGCTCTCATAATATGTTTCAATCTAATATTGAAGATTTTATTTTAGTGATTCTGTAATTTTTTTTCTGAAGTAAGAAGTAGTTTCTGGTTTTCATGTTGACTTTTGTTCTTCGTAAGTGTGTTAAAAAATAAAATATGAATCAATAGAATTTGTTAAGGATTAAATGCTGATGTGACTGTTGAATATGCTACTTTCTTTGGTTTTTGAGATTTTTAAGATTGTTTTTATGTTGGTTCTGTAGGCCCACCAGTCCAACAGGGTATGCAATGCCCTGGCCTTACTACAGTGTGTGGCCTCACACCCAGAAACCAGATCTGCTTTTCTTCAAGGTGGGCAAGCTTACATTATAATTCTGACTGTAGTTATAAATGTTCAAATGTTTATTGTAAATGTAAAGCAATTTTAAAGTTCACTTTAGTTAAGTCAATCTGGTGACTAAAATCAATTTTTGTAATGTAGATGTAAAAGCTATCATGACCCCATGTTGGACTTCCTGTAAGCTCAAAAATGCAAGTCCAATATGGAGCATTTGAACATAACAATTCTTTTTGTATGCAAAAGGCTTACACAGGCAATGCTTGCGGTCCAATTCATTTAAATGTATATTTACTTAATAAAAAATAAAATCAAAACTCAAAAACAAGGTGGTTAACAAAACAAGTTTACTTCAAATGCATGCAGTTTTGTTTGTAATCGATTTAAGTACCGGTAACAATACACAAAAATGATCACCTTAAAAGCTAAAAGTAGGTCTAGAGTTTTCTGTCAACAAACACATTGCATTAATTTTCCGTTTTTTAATGAATTTGATTTTGAAGTGATCAATAGAAAGATTTTTCCACAGTGTTTAGTCCAGGCACATGATGATATGGATTTCGCATTTATATCGGTAATTGCATTCGTCTAATTGAATAATGCATCCGTTTTATATTTATACAGCTCACATTCCCTTGTTCCTGTATCCGTTTCTTCACACTATCCATAAAACCCGCCCATTTGAATATCTGCGGCTGACCAGTCTGGGTGTAATAGGTGCTCTAGTCAAGGTAACGCTCATTATTTGTCAGTCAACACTGATTTAATTAAATGAATTAGTTTTACAGCTTTGTAGAAATGTCAATACACTCTGTTTGAAGTGTCAACAGAGCTATGGTATTGATTTTTATCCTTTTTTGCTTACGGTAGTTAAATGTTTGAGTCATTGACTCGTTAAGTGCTATCTTTGACTTGAATTTCAATACTGTTTATTATTTTATGATTTCCTTCAGTGAAATTGTCTGGGAAAATTTATTTCCGTTGGATGGTTTTTATTCAACTATTCTGTCAGATATCTGTTTTAGCTATGGTCTGTTTTATTTAATCATACTATTATTTCACTCACAAAGAACTTTTTAATAAAGTGGTTTAGTGTTTTTATGTTTACAAATTGATTTGAAAAATAATATTTTTACCAATATCAAAAGCAGAAATCGATGTACCGGTAATATTTAAAAAAAAATATGGAAATGAATTAATCCTATATTCATTCTTATTTTGTTTTTCATATTTTTTTTCACATGAAAGACAGATATAATTATGGTAGAATTTAAGAACAGGGTCATCATCAAAAAAAAATGTGCAATTGCTAAATTTTTGGGGGGAAAAGTCTTCAAAGGAGAGGGAGAAGTAATTGAAAATTTTATTTGTTACACTTGTTTTTAACTACTTTAAAGATCACTAGATTTATATTGTTAACACAATCATGCCCAAGCATTTGAGATAAAGGGAATCTGACAATGGCTAAGAGTCATATGAATCATCATCATAGGAACACTTTATGCCTACAGTACTTTCCATATTTTATATTCTTAGAGTTGTTTCATCTTTCTAACAACCAAGAGCTCACCAGTTTTTAACGCTGATGATTTTTATTCAACATATGTCTCTTTTTTCCAAACAGACAGATGAACAGGAGGTGATCACTTTTCTGTTGACCACAGAAATAATTCCACTCTGCCTGCGAATAATGGAGGCAGGAAGTGAACTATCAAAAACAGTAAGTGTGGTCACAGCTAGGTTTCTCCTCCCCTCAGGAAGCCCCTCACAATAGCTTCCCTTTGTTTCTGTCCCAGTTAGGCTGCTTGCTTTAGCGGGTTCTTCCAAGGTTGGAATTTAGGGGCAGAAACCTCAGGTTGTTGCTGAGTGTCCTACATTTCTTTTACCTTGTGAATTCCAATGTAAGGGATGTTTTGTGTTATTGTTTTGTTGTCTTTAAAGGATATGTTCATTTTATGGCATTTTACATGTTATATAGTATCTGTTATGGTGCTTGATTGGTCTTCTTCTTAGAGTTTGGTGGAGACCCTTGTTGATAAATACTCTAGCACTTCATGTTGTTTGTTTTGTCAAATTCAAAATTTTGGATCCACTAAAGAGGACTTTTTTAAGTTTGGCTCAGTTTGATGTTCTGTTCTTCATAATTGGTCTTAGGTGTACTGTACATACATGTAGTTCACTTTTAATATTGCAAGATCATATATCGGCATGAACTTTGGCAATGTTGTTAGTCTCAATTCATAATTTTAACAAATATGTGTTCTTTGCAAGGTTTGAGTCTCATGAAAGTATGAGAGACTAATGTTTTGCAAATCAAAAGTGATTTACAGTACATTGTGTATATTTCACATTTTATCTCTGAAATTGTGATAAAACCAGCTTCTTATCTGGCCTTTACAAGTACGGTAAGACAAGGCTAATGGCTTCATTGCAAAATTATTTTTTAACATTAATCTTTTGGGTTACATGAAAATATTTCTCCATACTATTACCGTAAGTATATTATACAGATATCTTATTGACAGTGGAAATACTTTGTTAAGTGCCTGTATAAAGATGAACTTGTGCCAGTTACAAGCAGAAAAAAATTGTTTCACAGTAAGCAAACTGAACTGAGAATAATGTTATTAATTACTATTGAAATCTTTTTTTCTCTTCTCTTCATTTCAGGTAGCTACCTTTATTCTACAGAAGATTCTCTTGGATGAGTTGGGGCTCTCGTACATATGTCAGACATATGAAAGATTTTCTCATGTTGCTATGATTTTAGTAAGTACTCAAAATAAATTCTTTGTATTGCATACTGGTAAGTACTGGTCGAGTATCTGGTACTGATGATGTGTATCTGATAATTTACCTTTCATTAACATGATTAAATATATTTTTCAATGTTTTGATTATGCTCTGTGGAAAACAATTATATTTCATTCTCCTTTAATTTCAAACTTTATCAGGGGAAAATGGTGCTACACTTGTCTAAAGAGATGTCTGCCAGGTTATTGAAACATGTTGTCCGGTGCTATCTGAGGCTGTCTGACAACCCAAGGTCAGTGGTGACATCTAGGTCTTATTAATGGGTACTGTCATAGTTGGCACAGTAAATACACTGGTCTCAAAGATCTTGCTATCACAGAGTTTTAGAGTTAATGTGATTGTAAATATATTCCTTGCAAGTACATTATATTATCATTTGCATATTTTAGACTCCCTTTATGATGTTTTTAGCTTGTCTAACATTTTTGAAATAAGGGAATTTTCAGACATCAAGGTAACCAATGACTGGCCTTTTTTCAACACTGTAACTTTTCTGTATGCTCCACAGGGCCAGAGAGGCACTCCGACAATGTCTGCCTGACCAGCTGAAGGACAACACTTTCTCTAGCTGTATGAAAGACGACAATGCCACCAAGAGATGGCTGATGCAGCTACAACAGAACCTGGAAGCTCCGGGAATTCCGGACCCCCGGAGTATGCCCCTGTCCTGATCCAGGTCATGCAGTACTGATGTTCATAACTCTGTCATGTGAAAAGTTGAAATCAGAACTTATGGAACATGTAAAGAAAGTGAGGGCAGTGAAAGATTTGAATGTTGGATTATGAGATTTTTGGATGTAGATAAGTTGTTGTTTTGTATGTGTTAAAAGGACCTGACTTTAGAGTCACTTTCATAGTGTCAGTGAACTGAAAAATATCAGCAGAAAAGAGAGATGGAGAATTAATTGATTCAATGATGAATTGTTACAGCAAAGTAATTTCTTTTTTGTTTATTTTTATAGTATGAAAAACAAACATGGACATGTACATTTATAACACAAGGGTGGCCATTTTTATGACCTTAAAATGTTAATTTCATTATGCAGGGATCATTTTGTGGTGTTTGATTGTATATCAAGTATGCAAAAATTATGACTTAAATTTTACCAAACACTACAAATTTATTATTCGATTGTGAAGAAATCTCAAGTATTGTTACAAATCAGGGAATTTTGAGTGCTAAAATTCAGCTCTGAAATTTTAGCCATGTTTGTCTAAAGAAAAAGATCCAATTAAAAACTTGAAGATCATGGAAACATTTAAGTGTGATGTATGTTTTTGATAGTGGAGGAGTCAGTGCACTTTGGTTAAACTGTACTAAATTAATTAGTGAATAATGGGCATAAATAAAGTTGCATTGTGTTATGAAAAAATGGGCAAATTTAACATGGGGTGAATTGGAGACTGTCCTATAACCGCAACTGTATGAGGGCAAATCTTTAAAAAGGGGCAAAACCTTTTACAGCTGTGGAAAAAAAACTGAATATATTAGTTTGTAGTTATGGGGATAAAATCCCCAAAGTTTGATTATGTAACCCTACATCAATCATAACATAAAAGTGCATGTTTTCTTTTAAGAACATACAAGTTACAGTAAAACTCGTTTAGTACGAACAAGAATATAGCGAATTCTCAGATGTAGCGAATTTTTTTGAGTCCCCGGTAAAATTCTTAAGAAATCTTTGCAAAATTTTACGGTTATTAGGAAATCGGATATAACGAATTTAAGGATATAGCAAACTGATTC
This sequence comes from Magallana gigas, assembly GCF_963853765.1. Classification (NCBI taxonomy): domain Eukaryota; kingdom Metazoa; phylum Mollusca; class Bivalvia; order Ostreida; family Ostreidae; genus Magallana; species Magallana gigas. Next base: position 44,964,219 of record NC_088854.1, read on the forward strand.
TGAGTTCCGTAGAGGTTAATAACGAAATTTAATACTTACCGATTTTTGTACAGTTAAAAAAGTTTGCACTACCATTTACTATGATAGTTAGAATTAATTTATTTTCGCAGAAAGTCTTCAATTTACTATCCGATTTTAAAGGTATTAAAAGAATGTATTTTTTTTCTAAGCTCAATTAGGAAAAATTGAAGTCTGGTTAAAGAAAACATATATATAGTGAGTTCGCTATAGTTATTATTAAGAATTCGTTATAATGATATAACGCATTACGGATATAACGAAGTAAATCCATTGGTCCCTAGGAATTCGCTATAACCGACTTTTACTGTATTTATTTTTGGGAGTTGATTTTAATCAACTCTCCTATGCAGTTACTCTGGCAAACCGAAACTGAAACTGTTTGGACCTAAGCACAAATCATCACCGCTGACAAGAGTTAGTTCTTGAAAATAATCGATAAATTCGATGTAATGTACGCTGAAGCATTTTTTTTTTAAAGGAAACTTATAAATATTCCTAAGAAATAGTCAGATTTTAAATAGTACGAACAATTTAGAAGTTTTTTGCAGTCGTATGTATTCCTACGCCAGAGTTCAATATAGTCTAGTTCAACCATCGGCTGTCTCCGTACATCTCCGACAAGCAGAGAGTCAGTCTATATTTATAGGTCGCATCATCAAGCTATCACGTGACCTGGTATTTCTTACTTGTCGGAGGTTAACGGAGACAGCCGAGCATCTGGTTGAACGAGACTAGAGTTCATTATTGGTTGGATCCATACACTTTTTGAAATATTTCGAATACCGATACATAATTTGATGAAATCAATTCTATTTTTAAATATTACACAACATGATTCATAAGAGGTTTTCTCGAAATTCTTGTCGGAAAAGTCCGAGGATCCATACTATAAAAATATGCGTAATTCAAATAGAGATTATAAACTACTTGCCAAGCAAAATAACATATCATTGATTTTAAGATAAATAATAATCGATTAAATCATCTCCCGTCAGTACTTCAGTACTTTGATTTAATAGTGTAACTATGTAGTAACCTCTTATAATACAATGTGATACCCACTATTGATGTAAGGTTGTATTTGTGGTCAATATCCTGGCCAATTATTGATCTAATTTTATCATTAACGAACTACCTAACCGTCCATTAATGAAACAATTTCAAAATCATTTAAAAAATGGTCAATATTCACTATAAATGATATAAAATAAAAACGCAAAATAAATACATATGTACATCGTCGACATTAATGATATAATTTTAATGGATTGACTTTAACCATTTATGATACAATATTGTATGAAACAGCAATATTTTGAAATTAGGTGCTATTACAAATAGGAATGGAAAAACTCATTCAAAGGACATCAATCCTGAAAAAGGTGAGTTGCCTACCCAGATGTACTTCCTGCATTTGACAAGAGCGGGTCTGACTTTATTTTGTTAAAATGTTATGCTTTAAGTTTTTTCTGGTCCATTTTTCTCACTTTAAGTGTACAAAGCATCTTTTTTCTTTATTTATTTCTCAATTGTAAAGACTTTTATTTGGGGGGGGGGGGGGGTGTAGTTCGTTCTACATTTGTATTTCGTTTATGTCAAATTTCACTAACTTTTAACACAGTCGTAAAAAGTGGGGGAGGGGGACTTTTTGTTCTAAATTATTCTTCTATACGCATAGTTGAGAAAAGTGACTGTTTCAAAAAAAAAATTATTGGTGAAAGGACCCCTTCTCCTTCCCATGATGCTACGTTTGCATGCACGACATAATTTGTTCAGATTTTATGTATACCGGTGCACGCGAGAGCATGCATATTTATTTGTAGACATCCCTGACCAAAGTTTTTTTATCCAACTTTTGGTTCATATCGCATACATAATATAATGAAGAATTCTGTCCAAATCAATCAAAATAAATCAATGGATTGCAATTAAGAATTATCTGTAAAATATTTTTTCTTTATAAAATATTCATTTCACTATATACCATTCCCTGAAGATTTGTCAAAATAAATCACCAGTGATGCACGACAAAGGGCTGCAATGAAAGCAGTCCAATCTATAATGTTTCTCTTTACAAATATTAATTTTCTAGTATACCATTGCGTGAAAACGATCAGAAGTGATGTTTTTATTTTTTTATGATATTGTCATAATTCATAATTTGTAAACCAAAAAGACTTCTCGTCTGAATACTCAGCGATTAATGGATTATTTGAATATAGTCAATTTGACATTATATAGAATGTAAATATATTATTAAAAAAATATATATATATATATGTTGCAGAATTTTATGGGTGAGCAAAAATATCTCGATCTTTAAAAGCAGAGAAACGGATCTCTTTCTATAGACTGTTCATAGATATTTTTATTCAAGTTCATGCATAGGCGTCAGAACCGGGGGGGGGGGGGGGGGATGAACTATCACCATACCCCCCCCCCCCCCCCCCCCTCCCCCCATTTTTTTCGGTTGTCAAGATTTCTGATGTCTTTCAATTTGCTTCCGACGCCACTGTCATGTAACTTGTTTTTCGGGGTTTAGCTCGTTTTTTAACATTTCCTTTTATCTAAAATAAGTATATGATATTATTTTATTTCAGTTTTTATCAACAAGGTTTTCAGAACGAGCTTACCATTTAAACTCATGACAACGTCTTTCTCTTCACATATGACATTAACTCTCTAGAATGCGTGCTCATTACTCAAAATAGGACCTCCATATGTGGGCAATAGTCATTGTTCTTATAAACATGCGTCTATAAACATGAAACCTTAATCTGAAACCAAGTGAATAAATAGAAACTCTTTTAGCTGCGTGACATAGGGATAATATAATTTCCCAATTGTTTTTATATCTATCTTATTATTAGTGCTTGTAAGATATTGTTTTATTTTATATTGGCAAACAGAGTCTGTGCCCTGGTAGGGCGCCGTGATAACCACGTAAAGAACAGTACTTGCTTACAAAATGATAATAACCCCCCCCCCCCCCACACACACACACAAATGAAACCCTCGGCATGCTTATTCGTTTGTATTATCACTCTTGTAAATAATAAGTTCTAAAAAAAATTTTCAAAAACTATGATAATTAAATAAAAATTGTGCTTCAAATATATTCTTTTATGAATTTCAAAAGGTAAAAATTAATGTGCAACACCCAAAAATGATTATTAATCACTTTTTTCAAATTTATTCATTAGGGCTCTAATGAGGATACCTCCTTGCGGTTAGAGCTGGGCAGTGTCATAATATTTGTGATAGCTAATATAATATTCTCCCTTCGGAATTTTTGAGTTTGTCCTCGGTGATTGGATCCGGTTTTAATGGCCCGGGTTTTCTTAGAACCTATTATTAATCGCAGAATGATTACTTTCCGTTCATTAAAAGTCAGTTTCTAACTATTATTTTATATGTTTTAACGGAATTAAACATGAATAATAAAGTTTTTTCTAAGTAAGTTCACAAACATCGAATCAATGAGATTGATTAATTATTAATGAAGAAAATTAAAATTATCGATCTGCCCCGGCTTCTATTTTGCCCCGGCCCGGGTTTGCCCCGACCCATTTATCAAGACTCGATCTAAACAGAACATGCATGTTATCAAACATGCATAATTTTTTATTTACATGGCTGAAGTTGATCCAATAGAAAGGACCATTTGGTAGGAATGATGCAATATAAAAATATATCATTAATGGTCAACGATGTACTTATTTTGAATTTTCAATGTAAAATATAATAAATCTATCTACTAGTATCTGATTCACTTTTCAGCGCACAGAGAAATAGACAGAGGGACGTGTATAATGCTCGTGTTTACAACAGTACTTATGCATACATATTCATATCATCAATGGTTGAAATCCATCCACTAATGCAATAAAATATACCATTAATGGTCAACGATGTACTACTTTGCACGTTTTTATCATATAGTAAGTAAGTAAATAATTTATTATAGTGACGTGTGTTTCAATCGAACATATACACATTGAAATATAACACATATTGTCACACCCGGCCCATCGGACCTATATGTCACTGTTTTAAATTTTAATACAAATATAAAAGTCAGCATGGAAATTTGGTTTGTCTTATCCTGAAAGCTTTAAATATGAATTGAGCACATTGTCGGGGAAAGTTGCAGAGTAATGTTTTAAATAAATCATTGTCATTAAAACTTATATATTGTATCATTTGGAGTGGAATTTTGATCAACATTCCACACAATACAATTTTAGAAGGGATTTGAGGATATAATCTGTATTAAATTACTAGTAGTTTCTGTGTGACATTGAACAGAATACATGTAGTATGATCTTACCCCTTGACATTCAGGATTGCTACATAAAGCGCGAAATTATATTTGCTCAAATCATTGAAAAAGGGAGGGGTAAGAAAGATTTTGATAATGAAAAAAAGCGAATGCTGTACATATACTAAAGCAAGCTGGATCGTCAACAAATTTCCCATCAGATTTGCCTTAAATTTAAAAAAAAATGATGTTTTGGCCACAATTTATTTGTTAGTATTGAAAAACTCCAATTATTATTTTTAGATTTGAAATTAGAATATTTTTGTATACATGTATATTTAGGCATAGCTCTTTATTTTAAGATAAAAATGATATTCTTTGTATTGAATTGGCCACAACCACCCAACCACCAAAATGGGCGTGCCTTATAGCATAACCGCAAAAAGGTATTGGCTGCGCCTCGTAGTAATACTACATAACATGTGCTTCATGAAAAAATAGTGGTTTCAAAATGTTGTTTTAAAGTGTAGAAATTGGAAATAATATAAATATAAGTAATAAATAATCATTCTTTGAATATTATGAGGTGATAATTTCGGTCGGAGCTTGGTCAAATCTATCATAAAGCCCTTCGGGCTTTATTGGATCATATAATATACTAAAAAAATGATTCCTTATTCCTGAAGTAAATAATGGACATAATGAAGCACTCTTCATTAAATTTTTCAATTCTCAAAGAATGATTCCTTATTCCTTAATTAAGTTAATAATGGACATAATGAAGCACTCTGTAAAACGAAATCCTAGTTTAATTTGGGGAGGGGGTCTCTGGCGTTTTTTTATGGTAAATGCACGAAATGAGTTGAATAAAAGTAAGTATGAAAGTACATAAGGATCTATCTTTACGGGACAAATGACTGTAATATAGTTCGTATTATACAGAGATTATGGAACAATGTTCTAGAAGCCAAATATTGTTGCGATTATCAACATTTGTACAAAAAAGCACATTAGACATAGCTTTCAAGCTTGTAATAAGTATAGCCATCCATCTGAGTGAAGTCAGTTACCAGAGTGTATATTTCAGGATACAACAGACAGGTATTAGACTGCTTCTCATGCGTGAAAGAGCGACATGTTTGGAAGTCCCTTAAACACGTGACCGAGCACATGATTGGCGATTTTGTCACTGATTGGTGGATGAACGACGCAGTTGGAATGGCGCCAAGACGCACGCCTTTGAACGTGGCAGAATACTGAGTGGCTGCGTTACCAAAGGTGGCATCTGAAAATAATGATAGATTTAAATATATGAAACTTCATTGTGTATGTACAAACAGATTTAAAGTAACTTTGTCTCTGCAGGGATTTAAACAATACATCTTTTTAACACCTTACAACGGATTTATCATGATATAAACTTACTAAATTTCCATCTGTTTTTTGAAACACAATCAATGAGAACGTCCAAGTCTTTATGTTGCACAAGACCTATGCAGGTAACCATTCCTGAAAAGGTTCGCGGTACACTCTCGTTGAACATACCCCCTACACGTAGTTTTCCCGGAGTGATCAGGGGTCGGTTGACGTCGTCGCCGCTGCCTCCTTCATCCTGGTTTTTTGGATCATCTTTATGTAGTTCCACGTTTTTGGCAACAATTGTAATTAATTTTTTACCGCCTGTATCCACCGAGACGCCAAACTTTTGCCACATATTGAGCACGACCTCATTAATCTTCTCGTTGACCAGGTAGGTTTCCGGACTTTTGGTTATTCTTCGGAAAGCTTTGAATAAACCATTTTCTATCCAGGCAGCCAGTTGGAAAGATCCGTCATTCGACAGATAGTCAAATACCGGACCGGATGTCCGAGGGTAGACGTACACAGAAATCCCGTAATCAGTGGAAACGTCGATTGTGACGTTAGGAACGTCAACGTCAAAGAAGAAACCAGCAGGGATTACCACGGACTTGTCATTGTCGGTGCCACTGGTAATGGGGTAACGTGCCGCAAAATCCAGGGACCGACACAGCGGGTGAACTTCGTGTATGTTCGACTGCAAAACTTCATACTTGCACGTATTGGGCAGTAGCGGCCATTTCAGGAGTGGAGAGATGACCGATTCGGTTCCTTTAAATATACCTGTGAAATAAAACAAACTCTACATTCGCATTTACCACACTCATGTATAGATGGAGGATAATCTTACTGAACATAAAGTTCTTATCTCATCGGCAAAGTTATATACCATGTATGCGCCTAAGAGGCAGTATAAATATACCACCATACATTAATTAAGGTGGGGTGCGGGTTTACCTCACGGGAAAACATATCCTAAAAGTTTGTGAAATTGTTTCTTAAGATTTACAGTTCATTATCTATATTTTTTACCAACTTTGCCTACGTTATCTTTATGTAATACCACCTCAACTTAGTATTGTTAGTGTTGCTGTTTTGGCGCTTTTCTAATGAAATATAAAGGAACATTAGCATAGTGACAGTTTAAATATCAGAATGGTTGACGCATTTAAAAAAAAAGATTTGTAATTTTAAAATCATATGGTGGCATAGATCTGCCACCACTTGTCAGATAATTATGTTAACTTCTCATATGATAATGTCGACTTGTCAGATATTTATGTCAACTTGTCAGATCTTTATGTTGACTTGTCAGAAAATAACCATAGTGACTAGAGACTCAATATTTTGTTTTCAAAGCGTGTTAGTGCCACTAACTGCCATTTACTTGTCATCATAATATCATGTAAGTCGACATAAATATCTGACAAGTTTACATAATCATCTGACAAGTAGACATAAAGATCTGACAAGTTAACATAATTATCTGTCATGTCGACATAAAGATCTGACAAGTTAACATAATTTTCTGACAGAAAAAATAATATGGCCACTAGTTTAAAGAAAATTATCATTCTATGGTGGCATAGATCTGCCACCACTTGTCAGATAATTATGTCGACTTGTCAGATCTTGATGTCGACTTGTCAGATAATTATGTTAACTTGTCAGTTCTTTAAATCGACTTGTCACTTATTCACGTGGTTAATAATTCAACACTTTAACCTTTCCACGCCCAATTTGTGCCATCCATTTGAAATAATATTTTCTGACAAGTCGACATAAGGATCTGACAAGTTGGCACAGTCATCTTTTAAGTCGATATAATTATTTAACAAGTCGACATAATTATCTGACAAGTCGACATAATTATTTGACAGGACGACATAACATCTGACAAGACAACATCAGATCTTTATATCGACTTGACAGATATTTAAAAGATCTTGTCAGATCTTTATGTCGACTTGTCAGATGATAATGTAAACTTGTCAGATATTTATGTTGACTTATATGATATTATGATGACAAGTACATGGCAGTTAGTTGCACTTACACGCTTTGACAACAAAATATTGAGTTTCTAGTCACTATGGTTATTTTCTGACAAGTCAACATAAAGATCTGACAAGTTGACATAAATATCTGAGAAGTCGACATTATCATTTGAGAAGTTAACATAATTATCTGACAAGTGGTGGCAGATATATGCCACCAAAATCATTCATATTGTAAGTCGACTTGTCAGATAATGATGTTGACTTGTCATATGTTATGTCGCCTTATCAAATAATTATGTCGACTTGTCAAATAATTATATCGACTTAAAAGATGATTATGTCGACTTGTCAGAAATTATTATTTCAAATGGATGGCACAAATTGGGCGTGGAAAGATAAAAGTGTTGAATTCTTAAACACGTGAATAACTGACAAGTGAACATAATTATCTGACAAGTCGACATCAAGATCTGACAAGTCGACATAATTATCTGACAAGTGTGGCAGATCTATGCCACCATAAAACCAAGTGTCAAATCTGAATCATCAGTTGAGGGGAAAATTGAAATTGTATGACGACACCCTTTCCAAAACGGGAAAATCCCCTTCTTTTATTTTTTTTTTTAATAATACAGGAGCATTTTGCCGGAAAACGAAACTAACATCACACCACGAAAATTTAACACGGTAGCACAGGCACCTGGCGTTATATATTTTTCTCATGATAGAAAATATGTACACTCTATCTAATAATACACACAGTACACATCGCCGCCATATTATAAGTGTCACATCAGGTTGAATTTTTGCTTGAAACTCATCGGTGAAATTATTTTGCGATCCTCTCCGTCTTCCGATCGGCCCTTCAACATATTAGCTTAGAACGGATTCAAACCAAAACGGCGTATAACACCTGTCGTTTATAAAAATCACACCTCAATTTGCATCTTCTGCCTTATATATGCGATGAAAAGCAGTTTTAGGTATGCTTTTCTTAGCATTAGCTTATTATGTAGATTGTTATATTTTATATTAGAGTTTTCAATAATGCTATACAGAGCTTTCCTTCTCAGCGAGATTAGAATAGTCTTAATTGGTTTGGCCATGCATTCAGCTCTCTTCAGCGCTCATTTTTAAGGTAGCTCACTACACCAAGGCTTACTAGTATACTTTTTATTTTTATTTACTTCACGAGAAGGCAGATTAAATATTTTAATTAATTGTTTGTATCAATCGAATAGGTTTAATATCATCATAGCTTAATGACAATAGTATCGGACTGAATTGAGAGCCGCAGATGACGAGTTTGAAAATGCCTGGAGTTTTTGTTTATATTTACTGAAACATTTTTTGAAAATCATAATTTTAAAAATCTAAAATTGCGCATTTTTTTTTTTGCTTTTTCGACTTATATATTTCTTATTTATCATGTTATCTTTCATAATCATGTATTTTTCTGCTGATTTGAGAAACTTTTTGAAGGTGTAGTGAACCACCTTAAAATTAGAAAGTAAAACTGGTAATAATCCAATGATCCATTAATCCAATGAAATAATCCAAACTGCATGTCTAAAATGATTCTATATCGTTGGAACCCATGGTTTTCTACACGTTGCACTGCTTACAAGAGCATTTTTAAAAGTGATAGAAACCCAGGGGTTCCGACGACGATGTTGCTAACCTTGTATTAATTTTCATTGCGCTATAGGAGGAATATGATATCAAAAACATGCGCGGGGTTTTTAATGCTAAGCTTAAATTGATATTTGAGACGTTATGGCGATTTACAGTATGTGTTGAGAGGGAAATCGGACAAGTGTAAAACCTTAACTTACCCCCCCCCCCCCTCGCTTTCCTCATGAACCAACGGAAGAATTTCAATCTTTCCTTGTCAGTAATCCGTTGCTTTATTTTTCTGTAACGTGGATTTTTAAGCAATCTTTTTTTTTCTTTTTTCTTTTAGAATTTTTCCCGCTTTGCTTATTTTACTGACATCATCAAGGTAATGACATATAATGAACATATTATAATTCAACAATTAGGCAAATTCCTATATACCGGTATACTGTTTTCTTACATATACAATAAACATATGTTTAATTCAAAAACATATGTTCAATTCAAACGAACTAATAAAAAATATGAACATATTGATATACATGTGCCATTAATTAAATTATAAAAAAGAAAATATAATTTCTAAATTAAAAAACATTATCTCGTTTTCCCTATAATTGTTCATATGTTTGTATTCTTGTAAATATGTTATGATAATCTCCATTGGGAGGAAAGAAAGAAACAAAGAAAATACACCTGCAAACGGTTTCGCCTCGGTCTCAAATTCGCCCAGGCAACAACATGCAGTTGTGCTTAAAAAGGGATAATTTAAGACATTAGAATTCACCACGCCTTAAATTTGCCCGCTGACAATTTTCATTTTTTTTTTTTTTTGCATTACTAAATGCGCAACAAATGGAAAACCCAACCCCATTTCTGTCTCTGAACGGTCTTTGTAATTAAACGTCCGTTGAAACAAAGAGATTAATTTTATGAAAGGTTAAAGGTGATTAGCAGTGACTGTCCTTTTATTAAGATAGTACTATTCTTATCAAATTTCTAAACAATTTCAGTCTTCATTCTATGATTTTATAACAATATGAAATGATTTCAAACTGAAATGATTTGTAGCCCTCAAGTATTGCAAATAAATGTATAAATCTTTTTTTTTTTTATAATGATTAGAATATCTAATGCAAACGAAAATTCAAGTAATAAACATTAAATCATTAGCCCAAATACATTGTAATTAAGTGGTTTCTAGCCGTAAAAGCGGTAATCTAAAGACCATACATTGTAATTATTTTTTTGTACAACTTTTTCAATGGTCATAAATAAACAAAGTTTTGAGATATTTTAGTTCTTAAAATCTTCAACATCTGTACTATTTTTGAAATGTAGTCATGCACCGCAAAATGTTTTTGAAAAGTAAGGTATGCGAAAAATGGACAACGCATGTACATGCATGGTACTTACCGGCAGAAATGTATAAAACCACCAGCAGCGTTATTCCATATGCATCCATGGTCTGCAGCTTAAAAGCATTAATACCAATTAGTAAGCATTAGCAGCAACGCTAGAAACAAGCACACGAGTATAATGATGAGTTTGCTGATGTCACCGGTGATCTATAAGTCGTTGTTTACGACCGAATCCCGGCTTCCAAAGACCCTGGTCCCTTTTTATTCTTGGTCTATGCACACCAAGCGGATTTAACCGTAAATGTCATTAATTGATTTTATTCTTTTTTATTGCAATTTTACTGCTTCCAAACAACGGTTTGACATCGGAAATCAAAGAATATCGGTAATTGGATGGGCACATTTCAAAAAACTAAATTTGATAATGGATTTGATAAGAAACGATAACTAACTCTAATGATTTGCAAATGTTGGTTAGAAAGAATAAATTACAGAACCCCTCCCAAAATACAACAAATTAAATTGCAATTCTACAATTCAAGAGGGTTGGATGGTTGTGGTCATTTTTAGACTTTATAAATCTCTATAAACAGAAGAGCTTTGTATGAAGATATACAGAAAAACAATAAAATTTTAGGTCTAGCGTATTATTAGGAAATTTTCTTCACTAAATACTTGTTTATGGCTAAAGAAATCCGGTCTAAAATTTTAATGTAGATGTTACATGGTTGATTTGTTGGCAATTGAGCCGCCTTAAACTCATGCATTATACCTTGAAAAATTCTCGACAGCTTCTTTACAGCTTACTATCAATAAGAAAAGGATTCATTGCCTGATTTTCATGATAATTGATAATTGTAGAAACAAACTTCAAATAATGTATAGTGCAAAACAACTTTATTTCCAATTAACTTTTCTTAGCTTACTAAAACAGTCTACCCAAATGGCGTCTTGGTGTGTTATTTCCGTCGCCATAGTCCCCTATTTGCACTGGCTTTTGTGCCCGTGATATTTCCCTCCAGACAGAATACTGTAAACGTACTATATTTAGCGTGTACTATATTTGGCGGAAATTAGTTTTTGAACAAGTTTGCGTGGATTTGAATTAGCGTACTCCTAAATGTGACTATTCTTATACATATATGCATGACATTTAGCGATGTACTTGATTTAGCGGAAGCAGCATTTCGCCAAAAGCTCTAAATAGAATACACAGCCAAATGTAGTACGTTTACAGTAGTTTTATATAGCAGTGTCCTTGCCAAGGGGGGATGAGTATATTGAAGATTTTCCGTTGAAAAGCTTGCTATACATAGAGAATAATACATACCCTTTTCCATATCACAGCCTGTATCAGCCCAAGACTCCAATATCAGCCCGAGGGCCGAGGGCCCGAGGGATGATATTGGTCGAGGGCTGATACAGGCTGTGATATGGAAAAAGGGTATTTATTATTATATTTATTACATACTTAGTAATAAATTATTTAAAAAGGCATCAACTTGAACAAATTGATTTTAAATATTATCTGAAATTAGTCTGTATATGTATTAAATAAAAATATGAGATTTTATTGTTTTACCAACATGTAGCTACAGAACTGGAATTTCCTCGTGTTTTAAAATTAAATGTTCCAAAACTGAAGTTTTTAATTGCATTTAAAAATGTCGACTGCAAGAAATGTTTCATTTTTCATCTGTAAACATGCACAAATGCCGAAACGGACAAAGGCAGAGGAGTTCCGCAAGGGGTGTGATACGGATCCGTATCAGCCCTAGGGCTGATAACCTGTATCAGCCCCGGAGGCCGATATGAGTTGTGTGATGTCATCTGTATCACATGTATGCCAAAAACCTGTATTTATTAGTAAGTATGTAATAAAGTGTGATATCCTTTTTTTAATAGCCAGATTTCCCGCAAGGAATGCCTATTTTAAGTAATATTACTTAAAAATATACATGTACGTTATATCAAATGTATCTCCCGAAACCGGCCGATATATTATCATTATAATGATAGATGCTTGATGAAGTCATCATGAATAATATGTTTAGCTTTTCTCAAAAACTATCAGGCCAATCTTGATCGAATAGTGTGTATCATTTGAAGAGATAGGAGTCAAACATTGCGGAAATAACCTCTTTTATCATACTTTTTGGGTTAAAATTCAAAACTGATTTTATTGTATTTTCAAAATCTTCCTATCTTTTCCAGGACAGCAGACAACTTGACTTACGGATAGGCTGAGAAACTGAATTCGTGGCCTAAAGCATGGGACAAGAGTACTTTTGATTATAAAGCGAAAAAAGCATTCTATTAAAAACGCTTTTAAACTACAAATTCTATTCAAATATTCAAATTTTAAAACTAAAAATGAAGTTTTCTCAAAATTCTATAATAAATTGTGGCACAGGCACATGGCGTTTTATATTTTTCTCATAATAAAAATATAGGCCCTCTAATAAATAATACACAAGGTGTGTATCATTAGGTAGAGAGTGTATTCGTTTATTATGAGAAAAATATATATCATCAGGTGCCTGTGATTTTGAAATTTAAGGTAGATCTGATGGATAATTTGTTAATCCTCCTCCTATATTCCTTCACAATATACAAAACTTTTAGGTAAATTAAGATTATCATCTCATTGCCTTACCGTCGTAATTTTCATGTATATGTCTATAAGCTGTATAGCTGTTGACCAATAAACAATACAATATATATTCGTTAAAACCGTGTTCTCTATAACTCACTGAATAACAGTGAAAAACTAGCAATCGCAGGGTTGGGCGTACTAGGGGTTGTTGACAGCGAATTTTTTTTTTTTTTTATCATGTATGCGTTTTTCTTAAAAGATTTTAAATATAAGCCTCTTATCTATACCATTAACAGATTAAGAAATTTTAATGCTTCAAAAGATATGGATGGGATTTTGTCTTATTTGGTGTAAGCTCGCTGGATCTTTCTTTGGCTGTTATTGAATGACCAAGTCTGAAATTATAAAAAAGCAATGTTAAAAAAACCCCCAAGGAAGCAATCAAAATTATACGCCAAATATTATTGAAATTAGTTCCAAAAATAGTTAACTTTATTACCGCAAACCGAAAGATTAATTAACCAAATGTAAAAACATATCTTAATACATGTATTGAATAATGTATACAAAAATATTACATCAATATATACTGTTAAGAGAACCGATTGTGGTTCTATAGAAACTGACAGGGCTTTTAAAATCTACACGATTAAGTTCTATCCGGTTTATCAATTGGTCAAAACCTTCAGCAACCTAAGAAAAATCACGGACTGCACGAAATAATCATGGTGTGTCAAACTCAAATCCCCTTATAAAACGACTTTGCTGTTTCGTTTATCCAACGTTGTGATGTAAATTATCAATAATTTGGTTAATTTTTTTCTTTCTCTTTACGATCAATTTATTAATATATTCTATAAAAGAAATAAGTAAATATAAACATTACGTACCTAAAAGATTTTCTTCGATGATTCATGCGGAATTAGAAGGAAGCGTTGATTGCAGAAAAAAAAATTACATATCCCGCGTCATCGGGTTCTGTATTTTTTTCTTCGACATCGCGACCTTCATGTTTGCAAGATACATAAAAAACCAACCAACCAAACAAACAAACAAACAAAAAATTAAAAAAAAAACAACAAAAAATACACCCCCCTCCCCCCCCCCCAACAAACAAAAATAAAAATACCTCCCCCCCCCCCCCCCCCCCAACAAACATTTTATTGTTTTTAATTTATTTAACTATTTCAATAATTCAATAACATATGGCAATGATGTTGTTAGGAATTAAAAAAAGGCCCGTAAATAATTGAAATGACCTCAATTTCCTGTCTGTAGGCAGAGTTGTAAGTTGCAATGAATATTGTTACAAGTTCCGCTGGCGCTGCGCCCGATCGATATTATTGTTGTCTTTGACAGGAAATTAAAAGGAATTTTAAGAAGCTGCCTTGCATTCCAGTTGGAACTACTAATCTGCTTGGTATATATACAGAATTAATTAATATCTACAACCATATCTTGATGTTTTGATTGATGAAAAATATTACTAAAATCATATCAAAGATAATTATATTCATATTCCTGAAATAAAGAGGAAGGTATTTTAAAAATTGATTTTACAGTTTCTTTGTTAAAATGTTAGAAAATCCAAAATCCGGACGTAACTGATACGTTTTTCAACTCCGGTGTTATCTTAAAAATTCACAACAAAACTTTTAGAATAAAATAACGATTTTTTTTTTCTAATTAAACTCCGCTCTAAAAGTTCGGTCTGTTAAAACAGCATTTCTAAAGCGTAAAATCTGAATCCCTTGATATTCAAATTTTAAACTTCTGTTGAAAGCGAATTGGCAATGTTAATGATTGCTCACCAATCACTGATTTTCCATTCATTAATACTTGTCTCTCTTGCTTTTTCGATCAAAAATATAGGTATTAACAAATACATCTGAAAATCATTGTGAAAGATTATTTTTTTTAACTTCCATCAAACATAGTGAGAATGTTTGGTAAAATGTCGGGATTTTACATGTTCTAAAAAGGATCCATAAAAACCCCAAGGATGTTGCTGTCAAATTAACATACTAGTATGTGACAAGGCTATATAGCGACTTTGTTTTTGATATCTTTGTGTATAATAATTAAACTGTTCACCATGAGAATTATTTTGTTGGTCAATTTACTCAATTAGTCATTTTTACTAAAGTTTAATAAAAATGATTTTGTATATAAAATGCAATTTCATTACATGTACGTCGACTGAAAAATAGATATGAATTATAAACTGAAATGCACTTACCCTGTGTGCTTCATTTCTTATACTAGTATTTGTGTAAACAGTTTCGTTCGATATCAGTATTCAGTATAAATACACTATGGTTCTATTTTTTCCACCCCAGTACCTAATGTGTACATTATGATCTATTGACCATCTGAATTAGCAGTAAAATGTTTCAGGGGTTTTTTTTTGGTCACAAGTCATGCTAATGATCTGTATTCTTCCTGTTTTTTCCCCAAGAGAGTTGACAATTTGGTCACGTTGACACAAACGGGAATCCGGGTCAAATAACAATGAAAGTTCTACATGTGTACAGGAACACTATAGTCTTATAGTCTTTTGTACAGAGGTATTCCACCAGGAGCGTTGACGCTCCTATAGTAATACTCTTGGTAACGAGCTTGGTGACTACAGTAAGAGTACCTACCACTTTAAATAAGAATTTAGAGCCCGAATGCATTAATACATTTGAATTTCTTTGCTTACAACTAAACTTTACTGTTTTTGCTTTATCATTCTTATAGTTTTTCTAAGTTTATTCACTGGTTCACACCTACTTAACATTGAAATCACCCCCCTTCCCCGAATCCCACAACCCTTGCGATAAACATGTCCCTTATTACATCCTGCGCAGCTGTTGTACTATAATAAACCGCTCCTAGAGCAGAAGATACGCGACCAGATATGTACTCTGGTAATGGTTGGACACAGAGAGTGGTCACTCAGTCAGGTACTTAGTGTGGGACGTACATATATCGTATACCTATATAGTAGCGTATAAACCGTAAAACACATGACTGTTTTGGACAAGGTAAGACAACTGGAAACTAGTGTAGTAGTTGCATCAGGGCTGTAATATGTCTGTGTCTGAGGGATCGATGTGATGTGTCTGAGGGATCGATGTGATGTCTCGGTCTCAGCCCGTCGTTAAGGGGCTGCATCCTTCTTTAAAAAATGCTAAATTCCCCATTACTTGCAAGATAGATAACAATAAAATGAAAAATAGACAACTAATAGCATCATATTACTTGTCCAAAATTTTTGTGTTAAATAATGAAAATTAAAAAAACCAACAACAATGTGATGTTCTGTATTTCTGATTTCTTACACTTGACAGCAATAATTTTGCACCAATATTAACGATCAACTTTCGTTCGATGTAAAACCGAGCACTCTGAATAGACAGTTTTTCAACAGTTTGTCGATTGATGTACGGACATGCTTTCCATTCAACATCCCCTTTCCAGTGGTTTCAAAAAAGATAGAATCTTAGGGTTACCAGGTTATATTAGTGCACTGTGCTGACATTGCCGATTAAAGTTTTCGAACAGTTCTCAAAGTGAGATTTGGATGAATGGTTTTAATACATAGAGATGAGAAGTTCGTTTATGCAAAGTGTTGAAACCCAAACCTCTTCAATTTGTAACAAACTGTATTAAGGGGATATAATTCATTAATGATAATTAATAATTATAATTCATTATTCTAAATAACAGGACTCGAGATAATCTTCATAATTTGCATAAAGTACATTTTACAAATGGAAAACAAATATTTGCTACATGTAAATGAAACAACCAAAAGATATAGTAGTTCATAAGCACCCACACTAGGTTTTTACGAGTTGATGTATATCAACTCAGTATAGTCACTGCAAAGGGGTTTTCCATCACTGGGTTAAATCACATTTTCGTATTGATGGTCTAACTAATATATCAATTATCAAAATTTCATGATATGAATGATGAAAGAATGACTTCGTTTACTGGAAGTTAGATTTATTTTCAACGTATTTTAATCAACAGAAAATCATGATTTTCTTTTTGTTAATTGATATCAATCCGCACAAGAATGTAGGTTCAAGAAAAATCTTCTGACACATATTTCATATACTAAGGATACATTATTGTTGTCATCAATAAATTGTATAAAAGATATCAAGTATGTTTCTTCATAACCAAGAACATTTTTATTGACTGATGAAAATATTGCTATAATTAAATTTGACGTATATCTTCAGTGATACTCGCGCTGTAATCGCCTTTATGCAAATGAGCTCTGCTCAGTGGTGAATGTTAAACGTTTTCCCACACAAGAGTTGAAATTCAGGAACATAAATGTTTTTCATTACTTACATTTTATCAAACGTGAAATCATTTTTGTGTGACAAAACAAAGAGGTGAAGCAAAAGAGTTGAAAATAATCAAGAGCGGGGGGGGGGGGGGGGGGGGTCTATGTGATTTGATCTTTTGTTGAGTTGAAGGTCAGTGTGGGCCTGCAACATGCACATCGGGAAAACTGCGCGCCTGTTTATATACGTCATAGATTAAAAATAGATAAGCGCGGTAGTTTATAAATATTGTGTGGCGATTTATAGTTTTGAGCAGCGTTGATTAAGAAATAGTATCTTAAACATGATGTTTTTTACAAATTGGTTTGATAAACAGAGGCAAAGCTATTTTACCTTATCTTGTAGTTAATGGTGTGCATTCTGGACATGAGTAGAATCTTGTCATTTTGTTTTTTGCTTTCTGATGCAATGATTTGAATTTTATACTAAGTATATTAATAATATTTATATATCAGTGTAGAATAACTTTAAATGCTATATAATAGAAACAGCCAGAAATGAAATCAACACGCCCCGTTTATCGATTGGTTGAAACTTAATACAGCGACCTAAAAAAAAACCCAAGAGGCCCATGGGCCACATCGCTCACCTGAGGAACAATAGGTATGATAAAGTCAGCTTAATGGAGTCAAAATACAAACAATCTGGACAATGTACAATAATACATGTAGATCCTGTATAAATAAAATCCATTTTTCCATCAATAAATCAAGGGCAATAACTCAATACAGTAATACAAAAAGATTCTAATGAAAAAATAGCTGCCTGCTTTAATTTTATAGTCATATCACATGTTGAGTATTGCAGTTCTCAAAAAGATCCTTTACAATTGTTTATATATGGGATATTTAGCTACATCAAACTCTGAACCTTCTTGTGAGGCCGAATAATTGTCCTGGAGCCAAAGTTTTAACAATCATAAAGAATCATATTGCTGATTAGTTTCTGAGAAGAAGATTTTTAAAGATTTACTTTATATATTCCTATGTAAAACGTTAACACCCCCCCCCCCCCATATGGCCTCAACCTACCCCCAGGGATCATGATTTTCACAACTTTGAATCTACACTACCTGAGGATACTTCCACAAAAGTTTCAGCTTTCCTGGCTGATAAGTCTCTGAGAAGAAGATTTTTAAAGATTTACTCTATATATTCCTATGTAAAACTTCGACCCCCCATTGTGCCCCACCCTACCCCCAGGGATCATGATTTTCACAACTTTGAATCTACACTGATTGAGGATGCTTCCACACAAGTTTCAGCTTTCCTGGCTGATTAGTTTCTGAGAAGAAGATTTTTAAAGATTTACTCTATATACATGTATTTCTAGGGTTGGATACCGTTAAGGATGAAACGGTACGATACCATACCGGTATTTTTGAAACGATACGGTATTTTTAACGATACGGTACTAGACCTTAAAAAATGAGAATGATGATTTTTTTTCTTCTTCAATAAATGTGTTTTTGATCTTTCAGTGTTATAATTTATAAAGATAGTATCATATTTACAATAACATACGAGTTTACAAACTATGTTTATGCTTCAATCTTTTAATAAAAGATTTACAAACAAATAAATTGAATCTGATTCTTAAATGTTTAGTAAAGTTACTGGTGTTTCCCCCTTTTCCCAGGCAAAATAACTGACAATGGTTGCAAACACCACCATCTGATTTCCTACTGAAATGAGACTAGACAGCCGAGCGCTTTACCCGGTTGCCAGCCATTGTTTGGTTGCACTAATTGACGAAACATCAGAAAATAGAATGGAAATATATTAAAAAAAACCTTTGCGCTATATTGTCTTTAATTTACATTTACTGTCAGAATAAAATTTAAACACTATTATTGTAAATGTATTTAACTTTTCTTTTTAAATCATTTATTGATTTATTAAAGTATTGGCAGTCGAATCAAGTATTGTACTAAGAATGATAAAGCACATATTTCGTTAATTAGCCTATCCTTTTAATACGCGGAGAATTCGATTTTAGCGAGTCTTAAATTGTTTTTTAAAATCATTTTAAATGTATAAAAAAGTTTCAAGGTACAGAAATACCGTTATTAGTACCGGTATTAAATGAAACGGTATTTTACCGGTATTTTTAAAGCAACTATTCGGTACGGTATTGGTACCGTGTACCGGTATCCAACCCTATGTATTTCTATGTAAAATTTTAACACCCCCCCAATGTGGCCTCACCCTACCCCCAGGGATCATGATTTTCACAACTTTGAATCTACACTACCTGAGGATGCTTCCACACAAGTTTCAGCTTTCCTGGCTGATTAGTTTATGAGAAGATGATTTTTAAAGAATTACTCTATATTTTCCTATGTAAAATTTCGACCCCCCATTGTGGCCCCACCCTACCCCCAGGGGTCATGATTTTCACAACTTTGAATCTACACTACCTGAGGATGCTTCCACACAAGTTTCAGCTTTCCTAGCTGTTTAGTTTCTGAGAAGAAGATTTTTAAAGATTTACTCTATATATTCCTATGTAAAACTTCGACCCCCCATTGTGGCCCCACCCTACCCCCGGGGATCATGAATTTCACAACTTTCAATCTACACTACCTGAGGATGCTTCCACACAAGTTTCAGCTTTCCTGGCTGTTTAGTTTCTGAGAAGAAGATTTTTAAAGATTTACTCTATATATTTCTATGTAAAACTTTGACCCCCCATTGTGGCCCCACCCTACCCCCGGGGATAATGAATTTCACAACTTTCAATCTACACTACCTGAGGATGCTTCCACACAAGTTTCAGCTTTCTTGGCTGTTTAGTTTCTGAGAAGAAGATTTTTAAAGATTTACTCTATATATTCCTATGTAAAACTTCGACCCCCCATTGTGGCCCCACCCTACCCCCGGAGGTCATGAATTTCACAACTTTGAATTTACACTACCTGAGGATGCTTCCACACAAGTTTCAGCTTTCCTGGCTTTCTGGTTCTTGAGAAGAAGATTTTTGAAAATTTCTCGAAATTTTTCATTAATTTCTTATTATCTCCCCTTGAAAACGGGTGTGACCCTTAATTTTCACAACTTTGAATCCCCTTTGCCTAAGAATGATTTGTGCTAAGTTTGGTTGAAATTGGCCTAGTAGTTCTTGAGAAGATGTTGAAAATGTGAAAAGTTTACGGACAGACGGACGGACAGACGGACGACAGACAAAATGTGATCAGAATAGCTCACTTGAGCTTTCAGCTCAGGTGAGCTAAAACGATCACGGACTGCGCGGAATATAAGATTTCATAATGATGTCAGACTCAAATTCCTATTGGAGATGATTTTGGTGTTTCTTTTAGCTAACGTACTGATGTACATTAACAGTATTTTAGTGAATTTTACTTACTTTTTACAATCAATTTATATTAATTTGTGAAAAGAAAGATGTAAATTTACACAGACATATTAAAGACACTAAAATGTATATATTACAGATTGGCCCTAATCATTAAAGATATTTCATATAAACAATAAAATGCTTCTTTGATGATTCATGCGGGTTATGAAGGTAACGATCATTGCAGAACATTTTTTATATAGCCCGCTAACGCGGATTATGTATTTTTTTTTTGCAATGTCGCTACCTTCATATCCCCCATGAATCACCAAAGAAAGCATTTTATTGTTTAAATATAACACAGGCACCTGACGTTTTTAAATGCTTCTCTCTAAATGAAAAAAAATCCTTGTACTATAATATATGGTACAAGAAGTTAAAGAGAAAAGTTTAAAACGTCACCTGCATGTGATTTATTAAACCGTTTAAAATATTGTGCCTATATAGTTTTGTAAAACCGTTTTGAAATTTAATGTAAAATATTTAAATGGAACAAAGTTCTGAAAGGAAGTATAATAATTTGATGAATGACAGGAAAAGAGACCATCATTTGATCATATTGACGGTTTGCTCTCAATGAAGTAGATACAGATTCATCATGGGCACAGACGTTATACATTTTTTTTTCATAATAAAAAATATATGCCCTCTACGTAATAACAAGGTACCAGTATAGAGGGTATATATTTTTAATTATGAGACAGATATATAACGTGAGTTAAATGTGGCCGATTGAATGAACTTTAAATTAGTTGTGTCAATCGTCATAACAATACAAACCACCTGTTCAAAGCTGCATGGTCTAATTTTTTGGCTACTACAGTATTAAATAATTTTCCATACAAACCAATTACCTTAGAGAGTTATAAACCTACACCTATTTAGTATTTACACCAGCAGAATCGCTGATATAAAATCGGACCATGCAGCTTTAAAAAAGGTGACCCTCAGATGTACAAGATGGCCGAACATTCCTCTATGATATTTCACGATTCATTATTTTTCTTCTTTGATATGCTATGGCCTAGGATAATAAGATTCCTCTATACTATATGAATGATTTATTTCAAATTCTGCTTGTTGAGCGCAGAAGAGGGGCAATAAATGTCTGATTCATGTAGCATCAACTCGTGTCAGTACTTTCAGTACTTTGATTCTATATTGCATTGCAATGTAAGATTCATAGGTTGGTGGAGAGCTTGTTGAAGGGGAAAAGTTTGTTTGAGCTGCCATTGGAGCATGATGCATCGTAGTGTAATTGTTTCGGGGCTCTGTTTGGCTATTATCGGTATTTGTGTTTAACGTAGAATCACCAGAAGGAACACTGCGTGCAGATTCCATCAGTGAGGGTCCACAAGGGGTAACTAGCTGTCCATTCATTCCAGCCACAGATTCATATGAGGGAGGTGCATCCATTGGAGTATCCGCTGTATTTCTAGACATCTCATGAGTTGATATGGAGTCGATGTTGGACGACCAACCATCTACGGGTACAGACTCAGAGGGGGGTCCGGAGTGCGACGCTGGTGGGACAGCGTATGAAGGCAGTGCTCCTATAATAATCCTTTGTGGCGCTGCACATTCGATATATCTCAAGTTAGCTCGTTTTCTTTTTATAGCTATCACAACTATGATGCATATAACTGTAATAACTACAGCACAGGCAATAACGGTAGGGAGTATGACAGCGATGGAAGCTGAAATAAAGAGAATAGAATAAATAATTAAATATTAGATTTTCTCCTATGAACAACTGTGATAACGAATATGTGTAATATTTACTACTCACACGAACTGGTAAACATATTGTCTGCAGTGGTCACTTCCGGTCGAACAGGTGGCACAACTGTTCCAGTAAAAATCATGTTACTGTATTGAGGGGAAACTTTGCGACATGACCAATCATAATCCTGATAAAGATTAAGTAATCTGTTTCACATTGTAATCTTATTCAAAAGACAGTTTTGAAATGAAAATTGCTTAATATAATAGAAATGAATACTAATAAAAAGCTTTGAACGATCAAAAATTCTTTTAAAAAAACCTCTTAGAAATATTGGAAGATCACAAATTCGTAAAAAAAAATTGCACTAAGAAATAACAAATCTTATTTTTTTTTTACGACTAACATATTACTCTGTATCGTCTCAAAATACTGAGTGTGGCTGCAAAAGACAAGAATATCTCGTAGCGCATTTGTCATGTTGTGAATTTTGGATTACCCAGGTGGCAGTAAATACAAAATTCACAGCATGACAACATGCAAATCAAAATAAAATTTCATGTGAAATCGTGTCTAGGTCCCTTTAAAAAGACTTCTATATATAAAGTTGTAGTAAAACTTTCAAATTTTATAGCTAATAAAAATGAACGTTTTCTTTACTAAATAATAGTTCATAGCTAAAGAGATGATTTTTGAAAATGTGAGGTGTTTAATGGTCAATTTGTTGATCATCGAGCCTTCTGAAATTTCAAAGCAATGTCGAATAGCTTATGAATCAGAATTTTATCTAATACTAAGAGTATGATATACTTTTAATTGCTTCCAAAAAGGATCTCGCTGCATAGTTGAGAGGATGGATTTCTACCCAAGAAAAAAATATTAGTTACGTTGAATTCACATCTTAGTGTTCAGCTCAAGTACTATTGTAATTGTAATTTTTTCCCTAATAATCTATCTGTATTTTGCATATTTTATGAATACGTATACAAAAAGAAAGAACGTGGATTTGGAAAAGTAATACAAATTGTCGTCGTCCGTTGCCTCGTTTTATCCATACGAGTTTTAATTATTCTTTTTTCCCCCTAAAATGTATTTAAAGTTGATTTTAAACTATAGAAGAAAAATGAAATCTAATTTATTACCTTAAATTCAGTATTCGTTTTCAACAACAGAGGGTTCCCTCCGACCTCTAAACGTATGGTGGCAGGACTATACAAGGTGTACACTCCGTTAAATGACGTCACGGGACCGTAAAAATTCGCCAAAGTCAAAAGTATTTTTGGCGTATTTCCTCCCCCTGAGTCCGACCCGGTCGTATATGGGAGATCGTTAAACCTGATGATTTTTGCAGAGCCACATTTTGACTTCTCAAGTACAACTACTGGTTGATATGAGTCAGATCGAAGTATCTACAAAGACAATGTATCTTCAAGGCAATACTTATAATTATATATATATTTGTTATAATACCAATATACTGTATACAGGGAAATATTTGCCCCTTTCACCCTTCTTGTCAGCGGGCGATTTTAAATCTCGGCGAATTCCAATGTTTCAAAACACAACTGTGTCTGAGCGCATTCAAGACGAGGTGAAACTGCTTGCAGAAGGGAAAAAATTACCCGGGTCGAAAATAACCCCGTATACAAGTACCATCTTAATGTAACTTGGGGGTCTTTCATTAAAAAAAAAAAAAATAAAATTGAATTGAATTGACAGTGTTTGGAAATAAAAAAAAAGACGGTGATTAAATAATATCAACTCAATATTTCAAAACGTGACGTAACGGATGACTATACGAGTTATAGATATTACAAGCAACTCACGGAGTAAACTATGGAATCAATGGGCACGCTTGTGTCAATATTCCATGTCACGATATGGTAAGATAACAGCACCAGGATTATAGGTTTGTCAGTTCCTCCTCTTGGACGTATAATTACGTCATACGAATTACTTTCATAAACTCCGATCACATGGACTTCATAGTTTGGGTTATCGTTCGTGACACAGCTGCGCAACTTGTAGCCGAAATTTAAAGTTTCCACTTTTGCAAGTGCAAATGGCGGGTTCTCTCGAATTATGCAGTTTCCCACTTCAGCTAAAATGAAATTGTAATTTGTTTTTATATTAATTTGTCAAAACTGCCAATCTTCCGTAATATGCTTTAAAAAGTACCGATCATGAAATTAGGATATCATGACTATTTAGCTACTTCATCATTTATCGCAGTGAAGTTCAAACTACACATACTCTTCTGCGTCTCCGCACTTGGTTTGGTACAACCGTGAAACGAACTCTGGCGGAAGTTTGCAATGAAGATACCAATGCGAGTAAGTCTAGAGCGTTAATCTTACAATTGTTACAATTACAATTGAATTCTCGTTTATATAATACAGCCCAGCAAATTACACAACTACTAACCAAACCGAATCAAGTAAATCAATTTGTCCAGGTAAGAATTAGTTAAAGCGGCATTGTCACGATTTTGGTCAAATTCTATTTTTACGTTTTCATTATTTACAATGCTTTAGAAATGCATTTCTAATGATCATATAAAATTTGAGTCATTCGTAGAGTTATAAGCAAGATACAGGGCTCGCAATTCTCTGTCATGTAAACAAGGCTTGTGCCCTGTTTTTGTTTACAAAGGTTCAATATATCAGTAAAAAATCTTTTTTTTTTGCTAATTTGTCTATCTTTTTATTTGTTTTAAGCATAGATAAACAGTTCCTAACGTTTAACTCATTCATTTTAGGTTTAAAACTGAAATTTTTCACTTCAACGTTCAAAATGTAAACAAACGCTTTGTTTACATATAGCGAAGAATTTCAAACTTTGTAACTCGCTTATAACTCAACAAATGACACTCAAATTTCGATTACCTATTAAAAATGCCTTTCTGGTGCATTGTAAAAAATAAAATCAGAAGAATAATTTTTGACCAAAATCGTGACCATGCCCCTTTAAGCAGATCTTTAACATTTTAAAACTACCTTCAAACACAATATTAATTTTAGCAGTGCATGTCAAGTGTATTTACAAATATACATGTAGTTACGACGTTTATTTAAGTACTTATATGACGAATGTTTACATTGTGAATTCTGTCAGTGTGGGGAATTATTTCGTGATCAATAAAAAATGTGAGCAACTCCCAAATCACGAACTGATGCCAGATTGAAAAAAAAATGTAGCTACTTCCACATACCGCCTCCATTGGTTCCAAAATATCAAACAATAAAATGCTTTTCCTTTATATGTAAATATTTTCTGCAATGCAAGCTACTGTACCTTTCTATCCGGAATGAAACTTCAAATGTTCATAATGACATTTATTTTATGATTCATTTAATGAATTATCTATGAAAATGGGTAAAAACAAAACGTAAATCATAATTTTGTTCGATTAAAATGTTACACAGAAAAAAAATCAATTTTCTATTTATGTGACGGTTACCATTGTAGCTGTTGTAGCTTTAAATTATCTAAATAAATATCTACATTTTTCAATGTCTTTGTCTGTGATAACACTGCCAATCAGTTTTGTACTATACAGCCTAATAAATTCAAATGCCGCTTTTTTTGGAGGGCAATTTAATCATTGATCAAATACAACAAAAACTGACTTATAGAAGCACAAAACCACTGATTGTTTATAACACTACTTCTATTGTTTGTATTTTGTTGGAACTTAAATTGTTCAAGATCGATGATCAAATTTTTGAAATATGATATCTGAAACTGATTTAGTTGATTTCTAAAAAAATTCCTATTGCGGATCAACAACTAATCTGAAAATATACAACATTAAAATACAATGTATGTAAAATGTTACGACAAAACACTTAAAAGACTTAACTTTTTTATTATATTTATATAAAAACACTTTTAGAATTGAAAAAAAAAGAAAATGAAATTAAGGTTAGTTCAGATTTCCTGTTTCAATATAAATCTTTCTTTAACATGGCATACCTTTTTCAAATAAACAAACAAAGATATCAGTATCGATATTTGCGTATACCTAATCATTTTTGTGGATTTTAAAAACACTATTTTACTTCAGTTATTGAACTTTGTAAAGACCTTTTTTTCAAATCGCAAACCCTGAGTAAACATAATCCTGTAGTAAATATTTTAGATGTAAGAGAATGAGCTCGAAAAACAACACAAATCTACTTACGGAAACAGTTCTGTGAGTTGTAATACTCTCTGTAGGATGTTGTTGAGCCATAGTAGGCACGACCCAATGTACAAACACACTGACCGTCTATACAATCGGCATAGCCACCAAACTGGGTGCATGAAAATCGCCCACCATAGCAAGAAACGCCTTTGTCTGCAATGAGAGAATCGTGCAATTATAACAGTGATGTTATTTCAAAGTCTTATATACGATATCCTGCAAAGCATCTCAAGAGGGGTAGGTGCATATATCTATTTGAAAAACTAAATGGCAAAGTAAAACACGATCAATAAATTAATTAATGTCGACTAAACATAAGTAGCAAATAACCATTACAAAGCAAACCAATATACACAAACAACATTATATAAATAGTGCCTGTTTGGGAGGGTAACTGTTGAAATTGACACCCCAAGAAAGCCATTGTCAACCGACGCGAAGCGGAGGTTGACAATGGTTTTCGAGGGGTGTCAATTTCAACAGTTACCCTCCCAAACAGGCACTATTCATTTTATTATACTGAATGTCTTATTTTTAAAGAAAATTTTACTGCTTTTATATAGAAATGAAGTGTATTCTACGGCCAACCGTACTCGCATAATTTACGCGCATGTAACAATTCGTTGTGTTACCCGTCGTCAAGTGTGTTGCTAACGCTGAGGGTAATAGAACGGATTACCTAATGCGTCCAAACCAATCAGATTTCAGTATTTAACATGAAAGTATAATAATATATAAATAGTGCCTGTTTGGGAGGGTTACTGTTGAAATTGGCACCCCGAGAAAACCATTATCAACCGACGCGAAGCGGAGGTTGACAATGGTTTTCGAGAGGTTTCAATTTCAACAGTTACCCTCCCTAACAGGCACTATTTATTTTATTATACTGAATGTCTTACTTTTTAAGAAAATTTTACTGCATTTTTACAGAAATAAAGTGAATTCTACGGCCAACCGTACCCGTTTAATTTACGCGCATGTAACAATTCGTTGTGTTACCCATTGCCAAGTGTGTTGCTAACGCAGAGGGTAATAGAACGGATTACCAACTGCGTCTAAACCAATCAGATTTCAGTATTTAACATGAAAGTATAATTAAGCAAAATAAAAACTGATAATTTCATCATGGTGTCTTACTATACATGTAAATAACCATAGTATATGGCGTACCAGGACAATACTGTAGATTACAATACTGCTCCTCTGTCCTGCTCTCCCCGTCATATAGTCGTGTTCGACTCTGTATTCCTACGTCACACGGCTTCGAACACGCAGACCAGGCCGTCCAATCAGCTACAATGCCAGCAAAACAAGAAAACAAATGGAGATTGGTTGGTATGCTTAACTAAATAGACAGTTGCAGAGCTAGCCTAAGTTTAATGTGTCCGCCTATAAATCCCTATTTGGTCCAGGGTGAGTCTCTTGTACATCCATTGTAAATGGTCAAGGAGATGAGCCTCAGAGTCAGAAAGCTCATTGATTCTGACAATTCAAGAGAGCACAATTATTGCTTTAAACTTGTGATGTTTTTTAAATGTTGTTATTGGTCCCTATAATGCAACAAATCTATTGATCATATAATTTAAACGACAGTCAAAATATTTAACATATCCGAGGAAATAAATCAAGATATTTATATTTTTTGTTGATTTCTAGAAAAAAAAACCATTTGGGTGGGCAAAGCTATGATACCACCAATTCCCTTTGTACCGAATGGATCTGATGGTCCTGAGCTCAAAAGTAAGTACCTACTTCAAATTAGAAATCAATTATGGTAGGGAGAATAACAGCACTTGAAGCTGAAATAAAGAGAATATTGCTACAATAAATAACTGTGATAAAGAAAATGTTTAATTTGAAATACTTACAATTATTGGAAAACATGTTGTTTGCAGTGGTCACTTCAGGTGGCACAACTGTTCCAGTAAAAGCCATGTTACTGTATTGTGGGGAAACTTTGTTACATGACCACACATGATCCTGATAAAGATTAATTAATCTGTTTCACATTGTTATCTTATTCAAAAGACAATTTTGAAATTAAAATTGATTTATAAAATAGAAATGAGTATTAATAAAAAGTTTTGGATGATTAAAATTTCGTAAACAAAAATCAAGCTTAAAAAATATTGGAAGGTCACATATTCGTAAAAAAAATTGCGCTAAGAAATAACATTATGATATCTTAATTATTTACGAGTAACCTACTACCCATGTATCGTCGAAAACAACTGACTGTGGCAGCAAAAGACAAGAATATCTCGTAGCGCATTTGTCATGTTGTAAATTGGGGATTTACCGGGTGGCAGTGAATACAAAATCCACAACATGACCACATAAATCTTGAAAGAAGTTCGCTCCTTAGGTTTTGGGTAGTCATTTTGGGTCACTTCTTGTCTGAAAATTCTGCATCACATATTAATTCTAGTAGTATATCTTTATTTTACAATGCCAAAACACCCTTTTGAATAAAATTGTTGTTAAAAAATTACATTTTTACAGAGTTTTCGGTGGCTATATTTTGTTGCGGAAGGTTTTCAAGAGGGAAATGAACAGTTTTCATAACTCACTAGTTTTAGAGTACTGTTACTTTAGCTTCCTAATTTTCAGCGCAGACAAAACTTTTAGATAGTTTGTGTATTGCGATATACTCATGATGTTCTAAAAAACATATTAAAACAATATTTCGATATTTCTGTAGATATATTTTGGCATATTTAGCTTATATTTCATAGAAGTTACGAAAAATTTAATTCCAATTTTGGCCTAAAATTAGCTCATTTCATGCTTTATCTCAATTTTTGATATGTGACCCCTACTTGTTTAACTTGTAAATGAGATATAAAATGTATGTCTTTTTGTATGCAAAGTTTTGGAAAGATTACATTACTACAACTTTTGTTTATTTGCGTTATAATTTGATTACTCCAAAATTTTATAACATTTGTTGGTGTGTTCATCATGTACTGGCCTTTGAAGCCACCAATAAGGCAAGAATTTTTAAACTTTGACTTAGAGTTTACTTTTATAGTCACTGCATGTGTTCAACTTCATACTGTATAAAAATCTTAACTAAATAATAGTTAAAACTGATTTTTTTAAATAATCAATTTTCTTGTCAAATTTTAGTAAAAATTTCGGGAAAATTATCATTTTTGTTTGGGACCCTATATTTCCATAAAGGCATGTGACATGGGTCACAAATAGAATAAATGAACATTTTAGGTCCCCATCTTTATATCAAAATGGTTTTCGGATGATTGACATAACTATTATTTCAGGTGCCAACCTCATTAAGGTCAAACCTCGGAATAAAGAGTATCTGATTTTAACCAATATTGTTTGCCACTTCCTGTGCTCTTCTACAATTGGAGATAAATTTCTAATTTCAATAAGATTATAAAAGGAAATTGCATACTCTAGTATCTCACACAAATTCCTGGTAAGGTATCCTAATTTTTTTTGCAAGAAAGCTTGTCAAAGTAGTAGTAAATCAATAACAAATTCCTGAAAAAAGTTATATAAAATTGAGGAACGTATTGTCTGACCTAAAAGGATCTCTTAATAAAGCTGTAATAAACATTCAAATTCTGAAGTTGTTACAAATGAAATGTTCTTTACTAAATAATTGTTTGTATAGCTAAACAGGTGATTTTTGAAATTTGAGATAGATTTAATGGTCAATTTGTTGACCATCGAGCCTTCTGAAATTTCAAAGGAATGTCGAATAGCTTATGCGTTAGAATTTTATCTAATACTTAAAGCAATATGAACTGTATTTTTTAGAATTTTATTTTGCTGCAAAAACCTGCTAGTACGATAAGTCTGCATGTAACTTAAACTTTTATGATAAATTGGATTTGAAAACAACATTGATTTTTGTCAAAAGGAAGATTTCTTTTTAAAGGAATATATAGCATATCAATTTTTGTACAGGACGACAGTAATTCAATTTTGCTCCAATTAAGGCCTTTTCCACAAAAATATGGCTTACAAATATTAAAAAACCATGATATTTTTGTCATTTTAGAAGAAAATAACATTTTTGTAAACAAGAGGCCCATGGGCCACATCGCTCACCTGAACAGCAGTTCCTTGTAACATTACATTTCGTAGCATATGCTTTTTCTATTTTAAACATTGAACCCCTTTCTGGGGACCCAGTTATGGTCCGAGGTTTATGGTTGGCTTGAACAACATAAATAGTAACATAGGAATTAAAATGTGTAGCACTGCGGTGGGACCGCACGTACACAACCTGAAAAAGAAGAGAAGAGTTCCACTTCAAGAGGAATAACTCTCAGACTATACAGAACATCAAGAAAGATAACTCTTGGTTCCACTACATTAGAGTTTACACAATTTGAGGATCCTTGCAAAGTAATCTCACAAACTGTAGCATTATAGTTCTCGAGAAAAACTTTTTAAAAACATTTTCAATATATCTTTCTATGTTAAACTTTGAACCCCTCTTGGGGCCACAGTATTAGTCCAGTGCTAAAGTTTTAATTATTTGGAATCTACATTATTTAAGGATGCTTGCATAGTTATCTCACAAGCTGAAGCATTATAGTTCCCTAGAAAAAGATTTTTCAACATTTTCCCTCTATATTTCTATGCTAATTTAAACTTTGAACACCTCTTGGGGCCCCAGTATAAGATTGAGGTCACGGCTTTTTTAATTTCGAATCTACACTATTTGAGGGTGCTTACGTAGTTATCTGACAAATTGATGCATTGTAGTTCTCGAAAAGAAGATTTTTAAACATTTTCCATATATACCGGTACTTCTACATTTAACTTTAAACCCATCTTGGGTCCCTAGTATTAGTCCAAGGGTCACTATTTTAAAACTGTCGAACCTTCATTATCCAAGGTTGTATGCATGATAGTAATCTCACAAATTGAAGCATTGTAGTTCTCGAGAAGAAGATTTTTTAACATGTTACCTTTATATTTCTATAATAAACTTTGACCCCATCTTGGGGCCCCAGTATTGGTCTGGGGTCACGATTTTACCAATTAGGAATCTACATAAGCGAAGGATGCATGCATAGAAATTCCACAAACTAAAACATTGTAGTTCTTGAGAAGAACTTTTTGAAACTTTTCCTTTATGCTTTTTAAAATGTTTAAATTTTGAACCCCTCTTAGTGCCCATCAATTGTCCGGGAGTTACAATTTTTTGAATCTACATTATTTAAGGATGTACATGTATGCATAGTAATATCCAAAACAGTTGCACTATAGTTCTTGAGAAGAAGATTTTAAAACATTTTCCTATATATGTTAAAATCTAAACCCCTACTGGGGCCCCAATTTTTGTTCGGGGGTCACGATTTTTACAATCTTCACTATATATACAACCTTTTGTGTATGTATTGGCATTTTTGGTGAAGTGGTTCTTGAGAAGAAAATTTTTAAACATTTTTCATATGTAGTTCTATGTTAAACTTTGAACCCCGCCTGGGGCCCCAGTTTTGGTCTGAGGGTCGCGATTTTTACAATTTAGAATCTTCATTATACATTCAAGCTTTTGTGTAAATATTGGCATTTCTGGAGCAGTGGTTCTTGAGAAGAAGATTTTTAAAACATTTTCCTATGTATTTCTATGTTAAACTATGAACCCCACCTGGGGCCCCAGTTTTGGTCCGAGGGTCACGATTTTTACAATTTAGAATCTTCACTATATATACAAGCTTTTGTGTAAATATTGGCATTTCTGGTGAACTGGTTCTTGAGAAGAAGATTTTTTAAACATTTTCCTATGTATTTCTATGTTAAACTTTGAACCCCGCCTGGGGCCCCAGTTTTGGTCTGAGGGTCACGATTTTTACAATTTAGAATCTTCACTATATATACAAGCTTTTGTGTAAATATTGGCATTTCTGGTGAACTGGTTCTTGAGAAGAAGATTTTTTAAACATTTTCCTATGTATTTCTATGTTAAACTTTGAACCCCGCCTGGGGCCCCAGTTTCGGTCCGAGGGTCACGATTTTTACAATTTAGAATCTTCACTATATATACAAGCTTTTTGTGTAAATATTGGCATTTCTGGTGCAGTGGTTCTTGAGAAGAAGATTTTTTAAACATTTTCCTATGCATTTCTATGTTAAACTTTGAACCCCGCCTGGGGCCCCAGTTTTGGTCCGAGGGTCACGATTTTTACAATTTAGAATCTTCACTATATATACAAGTTTTTTGTGTAAATATTGGCATTTCTGGTGCAGTGGTTCTTGAGAAGAAGATTTTTTAAACATTTTCCATATGTAGTTCTATGTTAAACTTTGAACCCCACCTGGGGCCCCAGTTTTGGTCCGAGGGTCACGATTTTAACAATTTAGAATCTTCACTATATATACAAGCTTTTGTGTAAATATTGGCATTTCTGGTGAACTGGTTCTTGAGAAGAAGATTTTTTAAACATTTTCCTATGTATTTCTATGTTAAACTTTGAACCCCGCCTGGGGCCCCAGTTTTGGTCTGAGGGTCACAACTTTTACAATTTAGAATCTTCACTATATATACAAGCTTTTGTGTAAATATTGGCATTTCTGGTGCAGTGGTTCTTGAGAAGAAGATTTTTTAAACATTTTCCTATGTATTTCTATGTTAAACTTTGAACCCCGCCTGGGGCCCCAGTTTTAGTCTGAGGGTCACAATTTTTACAATTTAGAATCTTCACTATATATACAAGCTTTTGTGTAAATATTGGCATTTCTGGTGCAGTGGTTCTTGAGAAGAAGATTTTTAAAGACATGCACCCTATACTTACTGTTTCGCAATTATCTCCCTTTTGAAAAGGGCTGTGCCCTTTATTTTAACAATTTATAATCCCCTTTCCATAAGGATGCTTTGTACCAAATTTGGTTAAATTAGGCCCAGTGGTTTTTGAGAAGAAGTTGAAAATGTGAAAAGTTTACAGACGGACGGACAGACAGACGGACGGACGGACGGACGGACGACGGACAACGGGTGATCAGAAAAGCTCACTTGAACCTTCGGTTCAGGTGAGCTAAAAACAATTTCAACGTGAAAATTCCAGCTCATATTGCTTTAAAGTGTGATATATTTTCATTGCTCCTCAAGAAATCGCAATGGATAGTTGAGAGGACAAATTTCTTAAGGAATGAATTCAATATTTATTTGTTTTATACGATATAAAATGGTTTGGGGCAGTTTACGCTTTATAAACCGCAAAGCGATTTATAAAAAAGCGTAAACTGTTTCAAACCATTTTATATGGCATAAAAGTAATAAATATTGAATTCGTTGCTTATAATTTGATTTTTTTACTCTTCATTGTAGATAAAAACGGTCATTTGACCTTTAAAATGACGTAAAATTGTACAAAATTCAAACGTAACGTCAGGCGTATTGATTCGTTTTTGACGTTAGTCTTACTATAACGTAGGCAACATTCTTTATACGATATAAAATAATTTTTTTAGCCAATCAGAAAGCGCGTTACAACCAGAATTAAATTATTACCCAAGAAATAAATGTTAGTTACTTAGAATTCACATCTCAGTGTTTAGCTTAAGACCCTGTGCTCTTTCCATCCAGTTTACTATATAAGAACGCTCGAATTTTCTCCTATTAATCAATCTTTATTTTGCCTATTTTATAAATACGTATATAACAAGGCACATGGATTTGGAATAGTCATACAAATTGTCGTCGTCCGTCGCATTGTTTTATTCATACACATTTTATTTGTATCCTTTTTTCCCTAAAATGTGTTTAAAGTTGAATTTAAACTATAGAAGAAATATGGAATCTAATTCATTACCTTAAATTCAGTATTTGTTTTCAACAACAGAGGGTTCCCTCCGACCTCTAAACGTATGGTGGCAGGACTATACAAGGTGTACACTCCGTTAAATGACGTCACGGGACCATAGAAATTCGCCAAAGTCAAAAGTATTTTTGGCGTATTTCCTCCCCCTGTGTCCGACCCGGTCGTATATCGGAGATCGTTAAACCTGATGATTTTTGCAGAGCCACATTTTGACTTCTCAAGTACAACTACTGGTTGATATGTGTCAGATCGAAATATCTACAAAGACAATGTATCTTCAAGGCAATACTTATAATTATATATATATTTGTTATAATACCAATATACTGTATACAGGGAAATATTTGCCCCTTTCACCCTTCTTGTCAGCGGGCGATTTTAAATCTCGGCGAATTCCAATGTTTCAAAACACAACTGTGTCTGAGCGCATTCAAGACGAGGCGAAACTGCTTGCAGAGGGGAAAAAATTACCCGGGTCGAAAATAACCCCGTATACAAGTACCATCTTAATGTAACTTGGTGGTCTTTCATTTAAAAAAAATAAATAAATAAAATTGAATTGAATTGACAGTGTTTGGAAATAAAAAAAGGACGGTGATTAAATAATATCAACTCAATATTTCAAAACGTGACGTAACGGATGACTATACGAGTTATAGATATTACAAGCAACTCACGGAGTACACTATGGAATCAATGGGCACGCTTGTGTCAATATTCCATGTCACGATATGGTAAGATAACAGCACCAGGATTATAGGTTTGTCAGTTTCTCCTCTTGGACGTATAATTACGTCATACGAATTTCTTTCATAAACTCCAATCACATGGACTTCATAGTTTGGGTTATCGTTCGTGACACAGCTGCGCAACTTGTAGCCGAAATTTAAAGTTTCCACTTTTGCAAGTGCAAATGGCGGGTTCTCTCGAATTATGCAGTTTCCCACTTCAGCTAAAATGAAATTGTAATTTGTCTTTATATTAGTTTGTCAAAACTGCCAATCTTCCGTAATATGCTTTAAAAAGTACCGATCATGAAATTAGGATATCATGACTATTTAGCTACTTCATCATTTATCGCAGTGAAGTTCAAACTACACATACTCTTCTGCGTCTCCGCACTTGGTTTGGTACAACCGTGAAACGAACTCTGGCGGAAGTTTGCAATGAAGATACCAATGCGAGTAAATCTAGAGCGTTAATCTTACAATTGTTACAATTACAATTGAATTCTCGTTTATATAATACAGCCCAGCAAATTACACAACTACTAACCTAACCGAATCAAGTAAATCAATTTGTCCAGGTAAGAATTAGTTAAAGCGGCATTGTCACGATTTTGGTCAAATTCTATTTTTACGTTTTCATTATTTACAATGCTTTAGAAATGCATTTCTAATGATCATATAAAATTTGAGTCATTCGTAGAGTTATAAGCAAAATACAGAGCTCGCAATTCTCTGTCATGTAAACAAGGCTCGTGCCCTGTTTTTGTTTACAAAGGTTCAATATATCAGTAAAAAATCTTTTTATTTGTTTTAAGCATAGATAAACAGTTCCTAACGTTTAATACATTCATTTTAGGTTTAAAACTGGAATTTTTCACTTCAACGTTCAAAATGTAAACAAACGCTTTGTTTACATAGCGAAGAATTTCAAACTTTGTAACTCGCTTATAACTCAACAAATGACACTCAAATTTCGATTACCTATTAAAAATGCCTTTCTGGTGCATTGTAAAAAATAAAATCAGAAGAATAATTCTTGTCCAAAATCGTGACCATGCCCCTTTAAGCAGATCTTTAACATTTTAAAACTACCTTCAAACACAATACATGTATTAATTTTAGCAGTGCATGTCAAGTGTATTTACAAATATACACGTAGTTACGACGTTTATTAAAGTACTTATATGACGAATGTTTACATTGTGAATTCTGTCAGTGTGGGGAATTATTTCGTGATCAATAAAAAATTTGAGCAACACCCAAATCACGAACTGATGCCAGATTGAAAATCAAAGTACTGAAAGTACTGAAAAGCGCTAACCTAGCTTGGTTCTAAGAAAATTTACTCTGTGCAAGCATAGGCGGAAATGAGCCTTATTGAAATTTTGGTTTATGTTTAATGAATATCAATTTAAAGTATCGAAGGCCAGATTTCTTTAAATATATGTTACTTTCTTAAGATGATGTGAATTAAAGCTGAACACGACTTGTATATGGATACTTGCCTGAAAAAAGATATGTTAAAATCACAAATTATACCTTTTGAACAGTAATTTATCACAGTTTTTGACATTTTCTTGCAAAGAATCGATTTAATTTTTCTATATTTTAGCTTCTGAATACGCACTATATTTTTTCACCACTGCGTAGCATCCCGTGCTGATGTAGGTAAGCC
Source organism: Magallana gigas (assembly GCF_963853765.1). NCBI lineage: Eukaryota > Metazoa > Mollusca > Bivalvia > Ostreida > Ostreidae > Magallana > Magallana gigas. Next base: position 45,001,254 of record NC_088854.1, read on the forward strand.
CCTCAAACCAATCGTATCTACTCGGCCATTTCCGTCACCCAGATAACTGGTTCCCTTTACCTCTTACCAGTTTAAATGATGTATATTTCTGCTCATAGAGGGCAGTTATTCCTTGCACCGGAAATAGAAGTCTAACGACAATAAAGCGCTGAGCTATGCTTAGCGCTTTAAAAAATGTAGCTACTTCCACATACCGCCTCCATTGGTTCCAAAATATCAAACAATAAAATGCTTTTCCTTTATATGTAAATATTTTCTGCAATGCAAGCTACTGTACCTTTCTATCCGGAATGAAACTTCAAATGTTCATAATGACATTTATTTTATGATTCATTTAATGAATTATCTATGAAAATGGGTAAAAACAAAACGTAAATCATAATTTTGTTCGATTAAAATGTTACACAGAAAAACTAGAACTGTCCTAATGGGACTAATACCCCCGCTAGGCTAATTTCAAATGGGACAAATAATTGAATTGAATAATAATTAAGGTTTGGAACACATATAAAAAAAATATTTAGAAATGTAAAAAAAAAAAAATAGTTAACAAAGAAAAATTAAAATCAAAATTGTCAGAATTTCACTGTAAATACATATCTATAACAGTAATACACTTACAAATGTATGTATTTGATGATATAATTTTTTAATTTAATTGATTTAAAGAAAAACCAACAAAATGACAATAACCCCTCCCTTTGCAGTGAATAGAAATACCGGTAGCCAAGCAATGCTCATCTGTTGATAAAACTTTCAATATCTTTCTAATAAGAGTCTTGACAGATGCAATTAGTTGTTTCAAATTTTCCTCACTTTCTCCTATGGCACAATTGAACTCCATATCAGAAAATTGATCCCATAGGACTATGATTTTCTTTGATGAGCTTGTTAAATTTAATAAACTCCCAAAACATTACCATAACTCCCATACTATGTAAAAATATGTAAAAAAGAAAATTTAATATTACAAACAATTTTAAAATTGCCAAAACACTACAATCATATCAGTAATTTTGAATTTCATTTAAATTAATGCCCAATAGGGTCACTTCATCAAATTACTTGACAAATAAATTTAAACAACCTCTAAAAATAGTTTAACTTCTTTATTAATAATTATATTATTTATTTCCTTATAATGATATACCTTTTGGTTTACATGAAACAGTTTTAAAATAGCCCCAAAACCATCACCCATTTTACAGATTATCAATTTCCCCTAAACACATGCTCCATCTGAACCATGGCTCAGATAATGGCTCCCTTGGGACAAATGAATTCAGCCACACTTGTCTTTGATGTTCTCATTAGCTCCTAAGAATTTATCATTGACAAACAAAAACTTTGCATTGTCAATTGATAGAATACTTATAAAAAATATTTTTTTTTTATTAATTAAGACATAAAGACAAAAAACTCCACCTGGATGTATTTATATAAATATATTTTAGAGTGTTTTCTATTAATTAATTAATAAAATCTGTAAGGATTACCTCCCTTACTTTTCAACATTAGTGTACAATATATAGAATAAGGAAAATGAAAACTGTCATAAAATCATTAAATCTTGTCTGATCTTAAAAAAAATTGCAGGTGCACATCTTCAGATGGTTTTCAACATATGTACAAATTTTCAAACTGTTCCATGCAGTAATAAAAAATTCTATAGGGGGGACAAAGTTGCGTCTACAGACAGACGGACAGACGGACGGACAGACAGACGGACAGACGGACAGGGTGAAACCAATATACCCCCCTAAACTTCGTTTGCGGGGGTATAAAAATCAATTTTCTATTTATGTGACGGTTACCATTGTAGCTGTTGTAGCTTTAAATTATCTAAATAAATATCTACATTTTTCAATGTCTTTGTCTGTGATAACACTGCCAATCAGTTTTGTACTATACAGCCTAATAAATTCAAATGCCGCTTTTTTGGAGGGCAATTTAATCATTGATCAAATACAACGAAAACTGACTTATAGAAGTACAAAACCACTGATTGTTTATAACACTACTTCTATTGTTTGTATTTTGTTGGAACTTAAATTGTTCAAGATCGATGATCAAATTTTTGAAATATGATTTCTGAAACTGATTTAGTTGATTTCTAAAAAAATTCCTATTGCGGATCAACAACTAATCTGAAAATATACAACATTAAAATACAATGTATGTAAAATGTTACGACAAAACACTTAACTTTTTTATTATATTTATATAAAAACACTTTTAGAATTGAAAAAAAAAATGAAATTAAGGTTAGTTCAGATTTCCTGTTTCAATATAAATCTTTCTTTAACATGGCATACCTTTTTCAAATAAACAAACAAAGATATCAGTATCGATATTTGCGTATACCTAATCATTTTTGTGGATTTTAAAAACACTATTTTACTTCAGTTATTGAACTTTGTAAAGACCTTTTTTTTCAAATCGCAAACCCTGAGTAAACATAATCCTGTAGTAAAAATTTTAGATGTAAGAGAATGAGCTCGAAAAACAACACAAATCTACTTACGGAAACAGTTCTGTGAGTTGTAATACTCTTTGTAGGATGTTGTTGAGCCATAGTAGGCACGACCCAATGTACAAACACACTGACCGTCTATACAATCGGCATAGCCACCAAACTGGGTGCATGAAAATCGCCCACCATAGCAAGAAACGCTCTTGTCTGCAATGAGAGAATCGTGCAATTATAACAGTGATGTTATTTCAAAGTCTTATATACGATATCCTGCAAAGCATCTCAAGAGGGGTAGGTGCATATATCTATTTGAAAAACTAAATGGCAAAGTAAAACACGATCAATAAATTAATTAATGTCGACTAAACATAAGTAGCAAATAACCATTACAAAGCAAACCAATATACACAAACAACATTATATAAATAGTGCCTGTTTGGGAGGGTAACAGTTGAAATTGACACCCCGAGAAAACCATTGTCAACCGACGCGAAGCGGAGGTTGACAATGGTTTTCGAGGGGTGTCAATTTCAACTGTTATCCTCCCAAACAGGCACTATTTATTTTGTTATATTGAATGTCTTAATTTTAAGAAAATTTTACTGCTTTTATTTTGGAATAACGTGAATTCTACAGCAAACCGTACGCGCATAATTTTCGCGCATGTAACATTTTTTAATGTTACCCGTTGCTAAGTGCGTTGCTAACGCTCAGGGTAATAGAAAGTATTATTAACTGCGTCTTAACCAATCAGATTTCAGTATTTAACATGAAAGTATAACAATATATAAATAGTGCCTGTTTGGGAGGGTAACTGTTGAAATTGACACCCCTCGAAAACCATTGTCAACCTCCGCTTCGTGTTGGTTGACAATGGCTTTCTTGGGGTGTCAATTTCAACAGTTACCCTCCCAAACAGGCACTATTCATTTTATTATACTGAATGTCTTATTTTAAAGAAAATTTTACTGCTTTTATATAGAAATGAAGTGTATTCTACGGCCAACCGTACTCGCATAATTTACGCGCATGTAACAATTCGTTGTGTTACCCGTCGTCAAGTGTGTTGCTAACGCTAAGGGTAATAGAAGGGATTACCTAATGCGTCCAAACCAATCAGATTTCAGTATTTAACATGAAAGTATAATAATATATAAATATTGCTTGTTTGGGAGGGTAACTGTTGAAATTGGCACCCCGAGAAAACCATTATCAACCGACGCGAAGCGGAGGTTGACAATGGTTTTCGAGGGGTGTCAATTTCAACAGTTACCCTCCCTAACAGGCACTATTTATTTTATTATACTGAATGTCTTATTTTTAAAGAAAATTTTACTGCATTTTTACAGAAATAAAGTGAATTCTACGGCGATCCGTACGCGTATAATTTACGCGCATGTAACAATTCGTTGTGTTACCCATTGCCAAGTGTGTTGCTAACGCAGAGGGTAATAGAACGGATTACCAACTGCGTCTAAACCAATCAGATTTCAGTATTTAACATGAAAGTATAATTAAGCAAAATAAAAACTTATAATTTCATCATGGTGTCCTACTATACATGTAAATAACCATAGTATATGGCGTACCAGGACAATACTGTAGATTACAATACTGCTCCTCTGTCCTGTTCTCCCCATCATATAGTCGTGTTCGACTCTGTATTCCTACGTCACACGGCTTCGAACACACGGACCAGGCCGTCCAATCAGCTACAATGCCAGCAAAACAAGAAAACAAATGGAGATTGGTTGGTATGCTTAACTAAATAGACAGTTGCAGAGCTAGTTTAATGTGTCCGCCTATAAATCCCTATTTGGTCCACGGTGATTCTCTTGTACATCCATTGTAAATGGTCAAGGAGATGAGCCTCAGAGTCAGAAAGCTCATTGATTCTGACAATTCAAGAGAGCACAATTATTGCTTTAGACTTGTGATGTTTTTTAAATGTTGTTATTGGTCCCTATAATGCAACAAATCTATTGATCATATAATTTAAACGACAGTCAAAATATTTAACATATCCGAGGAAATAAATCAAGATATTTATATTTTTTGTTGATTTTTAGAAGGAAACCATTTGGGTGGGCAAAGCTATGATACCACCAATTCCCTTTGTACCGAATGGATCTGATGGTCCTGAGCTCAAAAGTAAGTACCTACTTCAAATTAGAAATCAATTATGGTAGGGAGAATAACAGCACTTGAAGCTGAAATAAAGAGAATATTGCTACAATAAATAACTGTGATAAAGAAAATGTTTAATTTGAAATACTTACAATTATTGGAAAACATGTTGTTTGCAGTGGTCACTTCAGGTGGCACAACTGTTCCAGTAAAAGCCATGTTACTGTATTGTGGGGAAACTTTGTTACATGACCACACATGATCCTGATAAAGATTAATTAATCTGTTTCACATTGTTATCTTATTCAAAAGACAATTTTGAAATTAAAATTGATTTATAAAATAGAAATGAGTACTAATAAAAAGTTTTGGATGATTAAAATTTCGTAAACAAAAATCAAGCTTAAAAAATATTGGAAGGTCACATATTCGCAAAAAAAATTGCGCTAAGAAATAACATTATGATATCTTAATTATTTACGAGTAACCTACTACCCTGTATCGTCGCAAACAACTGACTGTGGCTGCAAAAGACAAGAATATCTCGTAGCGCATTTGTCATGTTGTAAATTGGGGATTTACCGGGTGGCAGTGAATACAAAATCCACAACATGACCACATAAATCTTGAAAGAAGTTCGCTCCTTAGGTTTTGGGTAGTCATTTTGGGTCACTTCTAGTCTGAAAATTCTGCATCACATATTAATTCTAGTAGTATATCTTTATTTTACAATGCCAAAACACCCTTTTGAATAAAATTGTTGTTAAAAAATTACATTTTTACAGAGTTTTCAGGGACTATATTTTGTGGCGGAAGGTTTTCAAGAGGGAAATGAACAATTTTCATAACTCACTAGTTTTAGAGTACTGTTACTTTAGCTTCCTAATTTTCAGCGCAGACCAAACTTTTAGATAGTTTGTGTATTGCGATATACTCATGATGTTCTAAAAAACATATTAAAAACAATATTTCGATATTTCTGTAGATATATTTTGGCATATTTAGCTTATATTTCATAGAAGTTACGAAAAATTTAATTCCAATTTTGGCCTAAAATTAGCTCATTTCATGCTTTATCTCAATTTTTGATATGTGACCCCTACTTGTTTAACTTGTAAATGAGACATAAAATGTATGTCTTTTTGTATGCAAAGTTTTGGAAAGATTACATTACTACAACTTTTGTTTATTTGCGTTATAATTTGATTACTCCAAAATTTTATAACATTTGTTGGTGTGTTCATTATGTACTGGCCTTTGAAGCCACCAATAAGGCAAGAATTTTTAAACTTTGACTTAGAGTTTACTTTTATAGTCACTGCATGTGTTCAACTTCATACTGTATTAAAATCTTAACTAAATAATAGTTAAAACTGATTTTTTTAAATAATCAATTTTCTTGTCAAATTTTAGTAAAAATTTCGGGAAAATTATCATTTTTGTTTGGGACCCTATATTTCTAAAAAGGCATGTGACATGGGTCACAAATAGAATAAATGAACATTTTAGGTCCCCATCTTTATATCCAAGTGGTTTTCGGATGATTGACATAACTATTATTTCAGGTGCCAACCTCATTAAGGTCAAACCTCGTAATAAAGAGAATCTGATTTTAACCAATATTGTTTGCCACTTCCTGTGCTCTTCTACAATTGGAGATAAATTTCTAATTTCAATAAGATTATAAAGGAAATTGCATACTCTAGTATCTCACACAGATTCCTAGTAAGGTATCTTAATTTTTTGCAAGAAAGCTTGTCAAAGTAGTAGTAAATCAATAACAAATTCCTGGAAAAAGTTATTTAAAATTGAGGAACGTATTGTCTGACCTAAAAGGATCTCTATATAAAGCTGTAATAAACATTCAAATTCTGAAGTTGTTACAAATGAAATGTTCTTTACTAAATAATTGTTTGTATAGCTAAACAGATGATTTTTGAAATTTGAGATAGATTTAATGGTCAATTTGTTGACCATCGAGCCTTCAGAAATTTCAAAGGAATGTCGAATAGCTTATGCATTAAAATTTTATCTAATACTTAAAGCAATATGAGCTGTATTTTTTAGAATTTTATTTTGCTGCAAAAACCTGCTAGTACGATAAGTCTGTATGTAACTTAAACTTTTATGATAAATTGGATTTGAAAACAACATTAATTTTTGTCAAAAGGAAGATTTCTTTTTAAAGGAATATATAGCATATCAATTTTTGTACAGGACGACAATAATTCAATTTTGCTCTAATTAAGGCTTCTTGACGGCTTTTTCCACAAAAATATGGCTTATAGATATTAAAAAACCATGATATTTTTGTCATTTTAGAAGAAAATAAAAATTTTGTAAAAAACAATTTCAACGTGAAAATTCCAGCTCATATTGCTTTAAAGTGTGATATATTTTCATTGCTCCTCAAGAAATCGCAATGGATAGTTGAGAGGACAAATTTCTTAAGGAATGAATTCAATATTTATTTGTTTTATACAATATAAAATGGTTTGGGGCAGTTTACGCTTTATAAACCGCAAAGCGATTTATAAATCAAAGTACTGAAAGTACTGAAACGAGGTGACTTTTTGGGTAGATGTTATTGGATCCATATAAATTCGAATAATGTAATACCGGGTATATAACTTTGCGAAATACATATTGGCATATAAAAAAGGGGAATCAATAAATGGTAAAGAGTATTACTTAAGGAGTAAAAAATCATATGTTGGGTACAATGAGGTGATGAATCATTTCATAATGATACCTCATTACTTGTATCTATATATTCTTTTTCAATTTATACAATTAAAAAACAACATTTACAACTTATTATTATTTCCACATAGCATGGTATGTAGTATTACTACGCAGCGCAGCCAGTGTTGTTTTCCGGTTTAAGATATGCCCATTATGTGCGTCGTTAATCTTTAATGAAATTATTGGGCTATACGCTTTAAACAGATACAGTTGAAAAGGTAAATATACCGGTATACCATTAAAATTGGTTTGAAAATTGGGGAAAAAATAAAGGCATGTAATTTATCAAAATGTTTATTGAATACTTTTGAAAGAAAAGGAAATTATTGCTAGGACAAATTTTTGAAACATAATACAAAATCTTGGAAGAGAGTGAGAAGAATGTTAAAATACATGTACAATAGAAATTGGAATGAATTAATATTATAGAATAGATAAAATGAAAAACAATATAGCAGATATAGTTGTGTTTCAAATATATTGAACATGATATAATGCCAAAGAAATATTCAGTAAAACTATGTAAAAAAACCCACTAGACTAACAAGTACTAGTCGAATGAAAATGTCAATCAATTTTTACAAAAATGGAATGGCAGTTAATGTGTATCAAACAAGTGGTAACATATTTTGAAATTATCCCTGATTGGCAACAACTTTGATCAATTGGCACAAAAGATACATAATACATGCAAAAATCAGATAAAGAAACGATATCAAATAACAACAAAAACTCATATACATGTATTGGTATAAAAGTTATAAAAAATGGAATAATTGATGTAAATAATACAACGGGAAGATTTAGGGGTAAAGCTTGTGTCATGTTGGTTGCAAACCAAATCACTTTTCATGTGGCAAGTTTTCGGTATATATATCTCAACATGAAAGCATCAAATGAATATTCTATTTGTTGTGGCAGAGAAAATATTGCAAGAAGATAGTAACATTTACAAGTATCACACAGCTGGTTACTTCGTTGTTTTGACTAGTTTGTAAACTGTTCACTTGATAGATATTTCTATCATTAAGATAATTAAACACAGAATATAGGTAAAACTAGCTATCAAACTATTGAACTATGAGAACAGTAATAAAATGTAACAAAAAGGAATACATGTACTAGTAATAATATCTATACACCTCAGGCTAATGATATATGTATCAGTAACTAAACACATTTGAGAACTGGTTCCTTGGTGGTAGCTACTTCTGTTCTTAGGAAACATTCAATACAAATCATAGTTAAAAGGAACTTATCAAATCATTACTCAAATACTCATGTCTAAGTCTACTGGCAGTAAAAATATAAAAGGGATAATACTGGAAATATTACATACAAACAACGTTGTTATCACACATGCATTATTGAACTGGTCTTTGATTGGTAGCAATTTCTTTCATGTAGGCACAAAAATGAATCAAAATTGTTCAAATTTGAAAAAAAATCAAACAGCAGAAGTCAAACAAATACAAGATATATGCTAAATATTTGGTATACACACAAGCTACACTAAGTCATGATATTGTTGATAATAAAATAAGGCTTCTTTCTGCACACAAAAGGAAACATATTATGGCTGTGAATTGAAGCACCAATGAATGTAAAAAATTTTAAGAATATAGCTACCATTTGAAGATTAAAAATATAAAAATTTCAATATTGAGTAATGGTTTCAAGAGTAACTATTATTGCAATAGCTGTATCAGAAAAAGAATGTCATTACACATTGGCACATATGGCTTTAAATACTATTATACAAGAAATACAATAGCAGCGTACAACAAATAAACATTAGGGAAATCAAGCTATTAGGTTTGTAGAACTTTGTACTTATACAAAATACTGCTCAAGTTTTACCAACATCACAAGAAGTGAGACAGAAAAAACACTATATCTTCTAAGAATAGCTTTCAGAAGATGATAATGAAAAAAATGCTTTATATGCATTTAATATAAACAGGTTCTAGTTTCAAATGCCATAAATTCAGGACAATTTTTACAACAGTGTGTTAGGAAATGGAAAAAAGTCTTTTTGTATTATATGTTATGTACTGTGCAAATTGTAAAAAAAATATGATGTACACATAGCTTTTGTACAGTAAGGCAATAATGCAATGCATATATTTTTTACAAAACATTGGAAAATATTACCTTTTACAAAGAATGTTCAAGTGTTTAATTTGAGGATAGCGCTTGTCATGTTTGGCAAATGATTGTCAAAAAGGAAGTAAAAAACTTTCTGCATAATATATGGTTGAAAAAAGAACATATAATGTTTTGATATACACAATCAAAGACAACAAGTAAACCTTATTATCCCCCCCCCCCAAAAAAAAAATTATACTTTGTCCTTCAATGAAATAAACAATGATTTATTACAAACAGAATGCTTGGTCTAAGATTGCAATACGCTCAGTCTAAGATTGCAATATGCTCAAAAGGTAAAATAAAATACACAATTATAAGAATGATTTTTTTAAGTAAAGCAAGTGGTTTGAGATGAGCATATGTGTAAGGCAAACAATTGCGATTGCAAAAACCTTAAAACTATTTTGTTTTGCATTTTGATATGCAAAATCAATTCCAACTGCACTCAATAACAAAAATCAATACCTAACTTGTTTTTACACAAGAATTTTTAAATTAAAAGGAAAATGACGATATTAACATGTTCATTATAAAATAGATTTCTGAATCCATTTTGAATATTTTCATTGTTTACCTCTACAATTATAGTTGCAAGTTAAAATTCAGATTAGACTATTCTCATACCCCCCCCTACCCCTTTCATGAAAAAAAAATTTATATTTCAAAAATCTCAAAAATGCTAACATAAGATATGATCAGAGTAATATAGAAAAATGAAGTTACAAAATGATGGATTGGACAGGAAGGCATTTATGAAGATTTTGTGATGCTGTTGATCTCTTCAACTGTTGAGTCTTTCAAAATGAAAGAACATTGAAGTGGCAGATTATTCTGTAGCTCAGTTTCTATGTCTTCAGTGTTGCAACCAAGAGCAGCTGCAATCATGCAAATTGGAACTTCATATGTTGCATACTCATCATGTACATTCATCAGGAGGGAGATGTTCAGCTCTGTTTTCTCAAATGCAATGGCTGATCCATGTATTTGAGAAACTGGTGGCTCACACTCCTGAAACAAAAAGAAAGATCTTAGGTAAAGAAATGTGCGCTAAAAACACCAATTTCATTGGGAATAACACTGTGTACTGCTAAAAACAGTCAATACCATATTAAAGAAAGGGGAAAGAATCAGTTCAAGCATTATGCATTGTCAAATTATAGAGAAAACAATTCCTAATATTATATTCATGCATGTTTCTATTGTATTTTAAACATTAAACAGAGCCATCTTACTTCAAGAATGCTTTTTGAAGTTGTTGAAACAGAAATTTCTTCATTGAAGCTGGTCACAACAACATTTGTGATTGACAGATATTTCCCGACTATGGATGAGTCACTTAGGTTTCTCCACAGGGAGACTTTTATACTGTCTGTCTCGTCCTTTAGAGCAACACTTTTAACATTGACATCAACACCTTTCACTTTCACGGTCTTTGTCATGTCCTCCTGAAATAAAATAAGGAAATACATATTATATTGTTTGTGAATTAAGCATATTTATAATACTTCATTTGTTTACAATTTAAACAAAATTCATTAGAACATCATGCTTATCTGCCATAAAAGTTAGTCGAGCTCACACTTGATCTCAGTCTCACTTTTCCACTATGTATTCCTTCTGTAAAAGTGAGACTGAGATTAAATGTGAGCTCATCTAAGTATTATGGCCCTGGGGCCAGAAATTGAATAGTTGTATGCATGTACTTTAACTGATTAAAAAATGTAAAATTCAATCTGAGAGAATTCTAACTGGCAATATAAAATGCATTTGAGCCCAATCTATTTATAAATTATCACATCTGCTCATTTGTTGAACTTCCTACACTTAGGTAACAGTTTGAAATAATCTATGGGCAATTGAAGCTGTCATAAAGATTTGGTATTAATATATAACATCAAATTTTATGACAAATGTTTTCAAACCGTATCTGGCAAAGAATTATACAGAAGTAGTTGAAGTGTATACTTACAGAGACAACTCTACCCTTCACAGACACTAGTGACTTAACAGGGGAGGTCTTGACGGCCTTGATAGGGCGCGTCACAGCAGGTGGTGGATTCGCAATCCTCTTGCCCTTCTCCAATATATCCTGTGGAACCTCCATGGTTCCTGTTTTCAATACTTTTGTGTTTTTTGTTATGACAATCGCAGGTTCGCCTTCATTCTTGAAAATATAGTTCATAAGGATGACAGTGCTATCTCCAGTTAATGTTTTCAGTTTAGAAGTGTCATAGAGAGTGCCTTTTATTGCATCTGTTGCATCCCCCATTCCAACTGTCACACATTCTTTTTTCTCACCACTGTCGATTTGATAATTCTGAATATTGCCAACAGCACAGACTTTCACTTTCAGTGGCTGTGCATAAGGTTTACCACCTCTAGAATCCTTTAGTTTTGCAACTGTTAGCATCTGTAATTGAAAAATGAATGAATTTGATTAAGTGTTAAGAAATCATTGTAATATCTTGCTATAATTATAGTAATAAAGTGCAAAATCTTCTATATATTCAATTTCTTGAAATAAAATATTGTAATAATGTGGTAACAACCTTAAATACTGTCATGATATATATTAACATTAAGGCAGATGTCAACAAAAAGCAGACTTTTCAAGATGTAAATTTTTATTCAAATAGGAATTAATATAATGAAGTATTAGCATTTATAGTCAGTGGCCTTTCTTTGTTTATATGAGAATAAAGTGGTAGCAATCCAAGTACTTTCTAAGCAGTGAAAGTACATGGTTTATCATTTTTAAAATAAATTTTAAACAGTGCAGAACAAAAAAGTTCTATGTCATGAATACAGCTATTTCAGTGCAATATATAGGGGCTTATGATCTGAGAAGTAAGCTTCAAGTGTCCCCCAAGTTTGAATTTGAGTTTCTGAAATGTTTGTGTATATGTGGTCAAGTGCAGATCCATAGTCAGTGGTAGAATTTGTTGGTAGGTATTTAAAATTGAATTCTGACAGGAATTTGATGATATTTCCTGTTTGTGATGAAAGGTTGTCAATATTGAAGTCCCCAGTCAATACTACAGGTGTTTGATCGTCTAAACAATCTCGTAACATACCCCCAAGCATGTTTTTTAATGTCAAAAAATTTGTCTTTGGTGGAATATACAAGAACAAAAATAATATTGGTAACCCACTGCGAATTTCAATATCCAAGGAAAAGAACTGAACATTATGTTCTCTCTTTTTGTTAATATTTTTTACAGTGAGTGATTCCTTGACATAAATAGCAAGACCATATGAGGGTCTTTGGGTACCATGTTTTGGGGAGTCAAACCTATGCATTGTATACCCTGGTAATGACAGTGTCTCTTCTTCATCAGTTTCAACAAGTCTTGTTTCAGATATTGCTAATACATCTGATGACATAAGGTTTAAATCCTTTTCTAAATCCTCCTTGTGCTTATGAAGTGACCTTATGTTAAATGATGTCAGAACTGTAGTACAAGGACCATATGCTGCCAAATTGTCAATGCAGACATTCAATTTTTCCTCAGTTCTAAGCCTGTTCATTTCTTCTAACACAACTGGAGACAGCGACATTTTTTTTTCATTCAAATAGGTGATGTGCAAGTTTTCAATATGGGTAACCCTACTAAGTCCCACATAATGCATATGGTCATTTTTTCTAGAGCCAAAATTTATAACTGCTGATTTCATAGTTGAGCCTTGGGCTTTGTGAATTGTTTTGGCAGCTCCTAATCTTAATGGAAACTGTCTTCGTTTTACATGATATGATCCATTCATTTGAATTTTAAACTGCCTTGTTATTTCTAATATTGGTGTCCAAGTTTTCTCAATGTAAGTTTTGAATAGCCTTGCATATTCTCTGCGCAACTCCTTTCCAATGTTATCATCATCAAATTGCACCCAAATAATGCTACACCTTGTTGATCCTTCAACACGATAATCAAAGAGTTTTACTGTGCATGATGCACCATTTGTTATTCCATCTTGAACATTAACATTATTGGTTATTTCAGCTGGGACTCCAATAACTAAGAACAACATTGAAGACAACCCCATTGTTTTGGCAGAGTCATCAGGAACTCTTGCTAATACTTTTGACTTTACTGCTTCATCAGATGTGCCAATAACCCAGTCAATAGCATTAATGCTGACTTTGTGTGAATCATCTGCCATATCATATATCTTGTTATTGTAAGACTGTACTTCATTTCTGGTAGCAAACAAATGGGGTATATTTGCAATATCTGGAGTCTCTGCCTTAACACAATGACACAGTAGACTGATGTCTTGTTCAGTTTGATTTCCCTCTCGTAATCTGTTCAGTAGTTCAGCGAAAGTCTTGTCATCTTTTTGGCGCATTATTATGGTTAATTCAAACAGCTTGAAATTGTCTCTCCACAAATTTGCTGCTAATGGACCATAATCTTTATTTGAGTGAGAAAAAATCCAACTATCCATGACAGGTTTTAGCTGAAAGAGATCACCTACTGCAATAACATTTACTCCACCAAAAGGCAATGTGCATCCTTTAATTTCTTGCAGTCTGAGGTTCATGAAATTGAACATGCCGTGACCAACCATGGATATTTCATCAATGAATATCACCTTTAAATTCATGTATCGTGTTCGAAAGGTATTTAGTTGTTGCATGTCTAGTGGTTTGTATGCAAATCCCCTGCCAACTGGAATACAGAATGCTGCATGGATTGTAGAGCCATTTATGTTATGAGCTGCTTTTCCAGTAGGTGCACAGAGAAGAACATGCAAGTTGTCAGGATTTTCATGAACTTGGTGAGAGTAGAATTTTAACAATGCTTGATATAGGGCTCTTGTAAGTACACTTTTTCCAACCCCTGCTCCGCCAGACAAAAATGCATACAAAGGGTCTTTCTTAGTTTTCAGCCAGTGTAACACATGATAAAAGAATTCCCTTTGCTGGTGGTTAAGAACTCTTAACATTTCTCTGTATGGAATATCTTCCATTTCACCCATTTGCGAAATATCATCATCAATTTGTTTTCGTTGAATTCCAAGCTCAAGGCCTATGTCATAATCTGGTGCATGTTTACCAGGATCAAAACAACCCCATCTGTTTGAGAGTGTTGATCCTTCCTCTCTATCTATTTCTTCTTCATGTTCATTTCCTGGAGCCACAAAATCTGTACACAAATCCTCTGCATCTACATTATGAAGCATGTTTTCTATATCATTCAAAACCTTTCCTCCCAGCTGATATTCAGAAAGCTTTTCTTGTATTTGAATTTCAATTGACTTGTATCTTGCTTCAAAAGATTGAAATGTATTCATTAAATCTTTTTCTTCTTTTCTCCATGGAGTAAATAACATCAAAAGTTCACGATAATGCTTTTCACTATCTGTTTCAATATCAAAATGTACCCATCTTAAAACCATTGGCTTTTTTCTTTTGATTATTTCTGTACCATTCCTAAACATGTAACTTTGAGCAAATTCACAGGAATCTGTTATGACAGAAATTGCATCTTCTGAAATTTCATCCTCTGGTTCATTTTCAGGCAACTCCTCTGAAGTGTTCTGTTTGATGCTTTCTTTGTGATATTTTACTTGAAACCAGGCCACAAAATCAGCGAGACAGATTCCCTCAAGAGCTTTTGGTCGTTGTTGATACAGTCTTATGATATTGCCCGCTTCAATGTCTGTACTGCTTTCTTTCAGGCCTTCTAAAACATGTCTAGGTTTTAACAAAACAACTCGCTCATCTACTGGAGCAGTATTAATAAATGTCACAGATCTTGATGTATGACGCAGTGGTATTTGAAGTACCAAGTATACTGCTTCCTGAGCACCAATCTCAACATGAGAAAGAAACTTGTTTCCTATACGCCTGACTTGTTGGCGAATATCTGAGTCATTTTGTCTTGCTTCTTCACAGGCATGCCGCAGCAAGTTAGACATTCCTCTTTGACCTTTAGAAATGTAGGATACTATGTAAGTAGCACATGCATATGCATCCAAAATAAATTGAATGTCCATATTTGCCTGCCAGCTCTTTAGAAGAATATCATTGTATGAATTAATTCTCACTTCGTTTGGATTTCGCTTCAAGAAAACTTTTTCTTGTTTCAAAGATGACCTCACTGCCCTGAAGTAGCAATCCATGTTGATTTGCAGTTCTGATAAAAAGTCTTGAAATGACATTTCAACTGCAGAGTCTCTAAACTTTAATGAATTAAGGTATTCTACAATTTTTTGGTAAGTTGTTGCTGCTGTTGAGAAATCACCATCATCTTCATCTAAGGGTGCAAGAACAACAGTTTGTGGCATTGGTGGTATGGGGAATTGAAATCTACATATAGGTTTATTCTTTTTCATACAAGTCCTTGCATGACGATGCGTTTGGTAATTTATCAAAAAATCATCTGCCCCATGCTTTTCACAAGTTGTGTACTTATCAATAAACTGAGCCACTTCTTCGTATGGGTGAGTTTGAACAGTTGGAGCATCTTTGATCCAAAGAAGCATATGCACATGAGGAGAACCTCGCTGTTGGAACTCAATCCTGTAAAAATAATCTTCAATGATGCCTACAGGATTCATTTTATGATTCAGTACCTCTGCAAAGAATTTGTTAAACCTGAAGTCAAAATATCTTGCACAAGTTACAGGGTCAGACTTGATGAGTTTACTTTTGTGTTCCCAGCTCATGTTCCTGATTTCCTCTTCTGTGTATGTCACATTTTCAATTAACTCCCCGAGTGTTCTAAGAAGTGGTGTCCATTTTGTTTCAGCTGCAGAAAATGAACAGAACCATGTGGGTAAACCCAGTTGTCTGATCATAGCAAAAATGTCCCTTTTTGCTTTTTCCCAGTAAGGGGGTGAGCCTCGTAAATTTCGTAAAACATGAAATCCTTCATTCAATCGTACAATTGAATCAGCAGTCTGTGAGTCAAGTATTTGTGCTGCAGTGTATTTCTGACCCTGTACTTTACATTTCCTCATGGCAAGCATTACTTTGTCTTGTATTTGCTTAATTTGTATTCTTTTCAACTTGTAAAACAGATTTGGAACACATTGAGCGCATCTCCTATCAACATTTCTTAACTCCCATTTGCAAATAGTACTGTAATGCAACGGAACACTTCTAAATTTGTTGTCTGGTCTTGCTTCACCACAATAAATGGTAGGAAATGCTAAAAATTCTGCGTTTTTATCTTGAAATATACTTAAAGGACTAAAGTTTTCACCTGGGGCAATGCTCAAAACCTGATTAAATTCTCTGAAGTCAACACTTTGCATCATAGTGTCCATATTGCCTGTTGGCCGTTCTTCCACACTACCTTCTTCTGTCCAAGCTTCTATGATGGACTCTTCCACTGAATTTGCAGTCAATGTGGAATTTGAATTTGATTCATTTTCTTCTTCCGTTTCGACATCTTGGCAATTCCATGACTCATTCAATTCTATACCTTCTGCTCTGAATAAAGAACTATTCTGTATTAACCATTTTGTTGCCGCAAGGACTTTATTTGGGCGTATCCTTTCAAATGCCATCGAATGTTTAAAACTCATGCTCCGCTTGAATTTCAAAGGTATAGTTTCATTTTCACTTAAGAGTCGAGGTAATTTTTTAACTGTAGAAGTTACATCAGCAGGAACGTTCACAACATTTCCTGTGATACTCATTTGGCCACCACGAGGTTTTTCTCGCAACTGCATAAACGGGATTCTGGGGGCAATAAGTCTCTCTTCAAGAGGTGTAATGTTCAATTCAGGAGGTTTTGAGGGGAATTTTAAACCATTTATAAATGAACAAGGAGGAACTTTTTCTGCTTTTAAATATTTGTGACAGGTGTTACAAATAATGTCTTGCTTTTGAAAGCCATGCTTAATCAAAAAATCTTCACATATTCCAGTGGCTTTTCTAACTGAATGTTTAAACCATATCTGAGAACAACTTTTACAGACAAAAGATGGGCCTGTATTCACAGATGAATGAAATTGCTTAATCACTGTCTCCTGTTTGTTCGATAAATGAATATTGTTGCTTTGAGTCTGACTAGTTCCTGTATGACATGTTTGGCACGGACTAGAAACTGGTTGTATACTATCCATTGTTAAACAACACCTATCTTCATTTTGTCTTTGGACATGTCTTTGGACAAAAGTCATCATTTCTACATTTACAAGTGAAATTGTATACAATTCAAATGCTGCACTTTCACACCTAAATAGCTTTCTCAATAAAGCTTGTAAGTTTGAAAAACTACTGACTGTCAACAAAACAGAGTGACCATCTGCATCAACGTTTCCATTTGAATCACGTGCATGTGGATCAAATATGTGGAACAAAGTGCCAGAAGAGAATATAGCAACAGAACTGCCTTTGCATATAAATATACCCCCATCTCTGGTATTTGCAAAGCATAAATTCAGTGCTGTAGCAAGCGAGAGAAAGGAACCATTATCTTTATAATTGGCTTGTATTTCCCCTGAAAAAACTGGTACAGCTGATATATGAAGCAGTTGATTTAGAATGCAAACATTTTGGGGCAAGTCCTCTGGGTTAAGGTATTCATGAGGACATGTCTGTCTTGCATGCTTATACAAAATATCGCCTTTTGTAAGTACAAAATGAATATCATTTGAATCCCAATTTTCAAACAATTTTTGATTAACTGCATTATAAGCAATGCAAACAAGTGAATTTGCAATGCATTGCTTACCTCTGCTAAACTCCGAGAAATTATTTGAACCTTGATGAATGTTAGCAGAAATGCATTTTAAAACTGTCGGATATTTTCTCACATTAGGTTTTGGTTTTTTAACAGAGTTCGGACTCTCCCTTTCATGACTTTCTATATCATTTTTTTTTCTTTTCCTGGTAGACTTCATATCTGATGACGACATTTTTTCGGACTTGGTTTTTAATTTCCTCAATATTTCAGTTTGATGTTTTCTGGGATTAATTTTGTAAGTCTTTTAACAATTTCATAGCTTAATCAAAAGAGTTTCAGAATTATCTTAAATTTTAGTATTTTTTTTTTATGCTCCTGTAGTATTTATTCAGTTCATAAAAACATTTTGTCAATATCATTATCTATTCCACTCTATGATGAACCACTCCTAGAAAATATCCACTCTTGAAATTTGAACTCTTGTTAGTCTTGTGTCAACTCTGAGATATAATTCAAAGTATTGTATCAAAGTTTGCAAATCATTTATCTAAATATCAATCGAGTTTTTCATTTACCAACACCACTCCAAGAAATTTTCCACTCTTGAATCTATGTAATACAATGTATCAACTCTTGCAAGTGTCAAGTTTCGCATTAAAGCAATGGAATATTGATTCGCAAAATACTGCAAAGAAAGCTATCTCGAAATAACAAATAAGTTTTACTCTTCAATAAGCAACATAATTACAAATACAACTTCACTCTATGATGAACCACTCCTAGAAAATATCCACTCTTGAAATTTGAACTCTTGTTAGTCTTGTGTCAACTCTGAGATATAATTCAAAGTATTGTATCAAAGTTTGCAAATCATTTATCTAAATATCAATCGAGTTTTTCATTTACCAACACCACTCCAAGAAATTTTCCACTCTTGAATCTATGTAATACAATGTATCAACTCTTGCAAGTGTCAAGTTTCGCATTAAAGCAATGGAATATTGATTCGCAAAATACTGCAAAGAAAGCTATCTCGAAATAACAAATAAGTTTTACTCTTCAATAAGCAACATAATTACAAATACAACTTATCCTTTATTTTTCTTAACTCAGTTTATGTTTACAGTTACTGATATTTCATGAAAGAGCGCGGGAAATGGCGCTCTGCCTTTTCGATGGTGTCAGGAGAAAACGTACTCAGGAGAAAACGTACCCAGGAGAAAACGTACCCAATTTCTAGGGTACGTTTTCTCCAGGAGAAAACGTACCCGGGTACGTTTTCTCCAAGAGAAAACGTACCCTATGAAAATCATAGATATACTACTTAATAGTTTTTAATACTTTTAAATGCTATTTTACATAATAAATATACAGAAATGTATGAATTTTATAGATATATGAATTTAATACTTCATATTTTTAAAGGGTTTGGACATATTAAATATTCTTCAAATGCTACTTTAATGCATATTTCAATGCATAAATATATAAAGATTTATTTATTTTATAAATAATACCTTTATAATAATTGTAGCAACTTTTATTTTAGTACGAATTAATGACCTGTCATAAAGTGTAATCAATCTACTTCTTCTAAGTTTTCCATTCACCGTTAGCCTTACCTATATGAGTATCTCTATGTGAGATCCCCCTATCGACTTCTTGAGATACTCATCATTTAATTAGTTCTCCAAATTAGATTGCAATAAAAACTAATTATTTAACGGTTTCGTTATGATGAATTAATTGCCGACTAATAAAACTGCTCAGGCGATGTTCGTGTATGTGTATGTAACAAATTATTGTCTAATTAAACAAAATTACTGTCTTAAAAATTTATATACGTGACTATGTATTTAAAAACAACAGCAACAAATGATACAAACGTTTATTAGGGCTTTTCGACTTTCGGTCGAAAAGACCTATTGTTTTCGTTCTGTTTTATTATTATTATTCTTCTCGACAAAGTTTCGTCATGGATTTTTTGAAAACGGAATAGAAAAATCAAAATTTAATGTTAGCTTCTTTTAGCAATTATTTAGTTCTCCCGTATGTCCTTTTTTGGACCTCCGGTCTATATACTTCCGGTTTACACATGCAAAAAACAAAATATTAAAAGGACCTTTGTATCTTTTTTATTTTTTGATTATTAACTAAGAAATTTTGGATTAAGATACTTCATAGTATGATATACAAAATCGTAAGCAACAACTTTTTTCTATCTCTTGCTGTTTTTGAGATATTAGACTTCAAACTATGAAAAAAGGGGGGATGAAAAAACTGAAAATTGAAATAACCACCAAATTTTTTAAATGAGGAATGGAAAATGTTAAAACTGTCATAATAATCATACATTTAAAGTTTCGTTTGAAACCATTGAGAACTTCCGGTTTTACAAGTTGATAAAAAAAATCGTCTATGGGTGTTTTAATGTTAAACTGAATTCATGCGTGCCACTTTTTCTCAAACAGTTTTCAAGTAAATATTTCCACATTTAATATTTATATTGAGGGACCTAATTTGCAGACTTGAAAATATTTTGAGATAAAATTTTTGAAAGATAAGGGATCTAGAGGGGTCAAAGCTAAAAACAACCCTTTAGCTGTATCTTTTTTATTTTTCATCCGATTTTTAAAATCTTTTCGGTTTTAAGTTTTGAGTAAAGAGTACAATTTAAAAAGTATGGTCCGTAGGGCCATTTTTTGACTTCTTATAGGAGTATTAAGGGTGTGAATATTGCAACTTTCTAAAAGTTGAAAAAGTGATTTAGAAAGAGTTATCTCGCTTTGCTCAATGAACGTAGAACATTAATACTCTAGGCATACCACGCCTATTGTTTACATCCAGTTAATACGGTATTAAAACTAACAGAATGTATCCCAAAACAAACATGCGATAAGGTTGTCTAAAATTAACACATTGTAACTTTTATAATTACCTTGATACATAAAGCGTTGACAGAAATATCTTTTTCAGTTCTCTCAGGGCCAATCTTTCCTCTCGATGATGTTGTTGACAAACACGATAGCGTGGCGCGTATGGATACAGAAAATAGTACGCTGCTTGACGAGTCAATAAATTTCTGCTTTAAAAAAACCACTTTTCACAAAATTGGAATAACTATTTCAATTTAGTATTAATTCGAATTTATAAACACAATTTTTCAAAATTCAATATAATTACAATGTGAACTATTTTTTGATAGGTGGTGAACTAACTAGGTCATTAGCATTTTTTTCAGACACATGGAGAACGCGGTAAACTCAGAGCGTTAATGCCGACTTTCTCGGATTATATCTATTTTCTTTTTATATAGATGTATGCGTGAGTGTATTCAATGCAGTAAATATGCAATGATTGTATGAAGCAAAACGATTCTCATCGATATGAAAGTAATAGATATTATTATTATAGAAATCAGAGTAGGAGAGAGTACTAGATTTACCGCTTGCCGAGTCTGGCCGCTTGTTTTATATAATGCGAATGAATACAACAGCAACCTTATCTTTTTATTTGTTATTATTTTATTTTTGAGGATACAATTTGGTTGATTATTCGAGAAAAATATTTTTGTTATGTTTAAAAACGCAAACACTTATTTGTGACTCCTTTTGAAGTCTACATTTCATATGAACTATATTTCATATCGAAGGGATAAAAATTGAAATTTCATAAAATCTTATTAAACTTGTTTATTCCATAATGTAAACTATTTATTCGTATATCAGTTTCAAAATGAATTTGAATAGCATTTCAGTTGTATTAACAACTGGTAGTGATTAAAGGGGGGCGCCATTGAAGCTGGACTCTGACTTACGAGGCTGACTTACGTCACCTCGAAAAAGCGTAAACTGTTTCAAACC
Organism: Magallana gigas; assembly: GCF_963853765.1. Classification (NCBI taxonomy): domain Eukaryota; kingdom Metazoa; phylum Mollusca; class Bivalvia; order Ostreida; family Ostreidae; genus Magallana; species Magallana gigas. Next base: position 45,023,252 of record NC_088854.1, read on the forward strand.
ATTTTATATGGCATAAAAGTAATAAATATTGAATTCGTTGCTTATAATTTGATTTTTTTACTCTTCATTGTAGATAAAAACGGTCATTTGACCTTTAAAATGACGTAAAATTGTACAAAATTCAAACGTAACGTCAGGCGTATTGATTCGTTTTTGACGTTAGTCTTACTATAACGTAGGCAACATTCTTTATACGATATAAAATAATTTTTTTAGCCAATCAGAAAGCGCGTTACAACCAGAATTAAATTATTACCCAAGAAATAAATGTTAGTTACTTAGAATTCACATCTCAGTGTTTAGCTTAAGACCCTGTGATCTTTCCATCCAGTTTACTATATAAGAACGCTCGAATTTTCTCCTATTAATCAATCTTTATTTTGCCTATTTTATAAATACGTATGTAACAAGGCACATGGATTTGGAATAGTCATACAAATTGTCGTCGTCCGTCGCATTGTTTTATTCATACACATTTTATTTGTATCCTTTTTTCCCATAAAATGTGTTTAAAGTTGAATTTAAACTATAGAAGAAATATGGAATCTAATTTATTACCTTAAATTCAGTATTCATTTTCAACAACAGAGGGTTCCCTCCGACCTCTAAACGTATGGTGGCAGGACTATACAAGGTGTACACTCCGTTAAATGACGTCACGGGACCATAGAAATTCGCCAAAGTCAAAAGTAGTTTTGGCGTATTTCCTCCCCCTGTGTCCGACCCGGTCGTATATGGAAGATCGTTAAACCTGATAATTTTTGCAGAGCCACATTTTGACTTCTCAAGTACAACTACTAGTTGATATGAGTCATTTCGGAGTATCTACAAAAACAATTCATCTTCAAGGCAATACATGTACTTATGAATACATATGCATGTACATGTATATATGATTTGTTATCATATCAATACACCATCTTGTTGGACCTTGGTCTTTAATGTGAAAAAAAATAAATAAAATTGAATTGACTTGACAGTCTTTGGAAATAAAAAAAAACGGTGATTAAATATCAACTCAATATTTCAAAACGTGAAGTAACGGCTATGATAAAGGAAGTAACTGTACGATTTATAGATATTACAAGTACATTGTAACTCACGGAGTAAACTATAGAATCGATGGGCACGCTTGTGTCAATGTTCCATGTCACGATATGGTAAGATAACAGCACCAGGATGATTGGTTTGTCAGTTTCTCCTCTTGGACGTATAATTACGTTATACGAATTTCTTTCATAAACTCCGATCACATGGACTTCATAGTTTGGGTTATCGTTCGTGACACAGCTGCGCAACTTGTAGCCGAAATTTAAAGTTTCCACTTTTGCAAGTGCAAATGGCGGGTTCTCTCGAATTATGCAGTTTCCCACTTCAGCTATAATGAAATTGTAAAATATGTCTTTATAATCATTGTCAAAATTGCAAATCTTCCTTAATATACATGTATATTATAGAGTACTGATCATGAAATTAGGATATCATGTCTATTTAGCTACATGTACTTCGTCATTCATCACAGCAAAGACTCAACTACCCATTGTCCTCTGACTGCGTCTCCGCACTACCGTGAAACGAACTCTGGCGGAAGTTTGCAGTAAAGATACCAATGCTAGTAAATCTAAAGTATTAATCTTACAATTATTACAATTACAATTGAATTCTCGTATATGATCATGATGATACTGCTCAACACCTTGCAAAACTACAAACGAAACCGAATTAAGTAAATCAATTTGTCCGGGTAAGAATTCAGTTCAGCAATTCTTTAAAATTTTCAAACTACCTTCAAACACATAATTTAGCAGTGCATGTCCAGGGTATTTACAAATATACATGTAGATACGACGTTTATTTAAGTACTAATATGACGAATGTTTACATCGTTAATTCTGTCAGTGTGGGGAATTATTTCGTGATCAATAAAAAAATTTGAGCAACACTTAGATAACGAACTGACGCCAAATTCAAAAAATAAAAAATAAAATAAAATGGAGCAACTTCCACATATGACCTCAAAATAATTAAACAAATGCCCTCTTATGTAAAATGTTATGACAAAACACATAAAGACATTAACCTTTTTTATTATATTGCTTCAAAAAAACTTTCAGAAGTTAAAACAAAAATAAAAATGAAATTAAGGTTAGTTCAAATTTCCTGTTTGAATATAAATCTATCTTTGTCATGGCAAACCTTTCTCAAATAAACAAAACATGGATATCAGTATCGATATTTGCGTACAACTTGTTATTTATGTTTTTTAAAATCACTATTTTACTTCAGTTATTGAACTTTGTAACAATATTCTTTTAAAAACTCAAACCCTGAGTAGTGAGAATTTTAGACGTACGAGTAAGAGCTTAAAAAACCCAACACAAATTATCTACTTACGGAAACAGTTCTGTGTGTTGTAATACTTGCTGTAGTTGTTACGACCCAATGTACAAATACACACACCGTCTAAACAATCGGCATAGCCACTAAACTGGGTGCATGACAATCGCCCACCAAAGCAAGAAACGCCTTTGTCTGAAATGAAAGAATCGTGCAATTATTACAGTGATGTTATTTCAAAGTCTTATATACGATATCCTGCAGAGCATCTCAAGATGGGTATCTATTTGAGAAACTAAATAGCAAAGTAAAACACGATCAATAAATTAATTAATGTCGACTAAACATAAGTAGTAAATAACCATTACAAGGCAAACCAATATACATAAACAACATAGCAAAATAAAAACTTACAATTTCATCATGGTCTCTTTTATATAGACTACAGCAATGAATATACGATTTAACCCGTTGTGCTTACTTTCAGATAATCCGTGTTCTATATTACACGTACTATAGATGTTTCTACAGTTACTATATTTCATATATACATGAACATGTAAATAACCATAGTATATGGCGTACCAGGACAATACTGTAGATTACAATACTGCTCCTCTGTCCTGTTCTCCCCATCATATAGTCGTGTTCGACTCTGTATTCCTACGTCACACGGCTTCGAACACGCGGACCAGGGCGTCCAATCAGCTACAATGCCAGCTATAGGATGATAAGTACACTTCGATCAAAAACCGGAGAGTGGCATAGCTAGTCTAAGTTTGATACGTCCACCTATAAGGTCCCTAATACTGTGGTTTCATCAATATTCGTTGAATACCAATTTTCGTGGATTTCGTTGTTTAGTTGATCCACGAAATTAATTGTTCATTGAAGTGCAATTTTTATTAACATTGCATTGATAGGGTTATTGGTCACGAATTTACGTATCCTTGAGACTGTGATTTTCACTTAATCCACGAAAATTGATACCCTTGAATATTAATGAAACAACAGTATAGCTTATGTTGAATACAAAAACATTGAAATAAAAGATACTACACCAACTGACATCTATAACTTGTATATTGATATTATTACAAGAAAAAAAAATCTTTCCTAATAAATCAAGACATTTATATTTTTTGTTGATTTCTAACCACTAAATCATTTCGGTGGGCAAAACTGTGATAATTAATTCCCACTCCCCTCCCCGTAAGAAAATGTGTCAGAACAATGAACACTGTTTTAACGGTGTCGTTTTTATTTACTCGTGTCTGAAAAACTATCAAAATTTATGTGAAATTCATATAATTCTGAACCATCGTATAAAGAGGGGCCCCGAGAAAGTAGTTACAGCATATCATTTTTGTACAAGTATTTAACGTTTAGCAAGACATTTCTAATGTATAATCAACCAAAATTTCAGCGTCAATCATAGAATTATACGCAAGATACAGAGCTCACAATTTTGCTATAGTCTGTCCCAGGATATTTATGCTGCACATTTGGACGATTTTTAATAAAAATACACATACCTGTGAAAGAAGTGCAATTGAAATAGTTGAAAGGGATATTTTCCAAGATAATTTCATTGACACATTATCATCTTTCACGCAGAAAAATTCACAGGAAGGAAAACAGATTCCTGACGGAGATTTATAATGGGGAATGTTTACATCTTTTCTCCATTCGGAATACACTCGGAATACATCGCACAATTTTACAACGTTATCATCCGGGCTTGCTGCAATACAAAATCTCCGTAGACATCAAATTTTTTAGCATTGTATTGAAACCTGATCAGCTAACAGGGGCGTTTCGAATGAGAAATCTTGGAAATTTTCCATACTTTTGAATGAACATCGTTTAAACTCTGAGGTATTTATAAATATCATGCAATTAAGCAAAATGTGAATCCAAGATATCTTGGGACAGAGTATAGATTTTTAACTTGGTATTTCCTACTCAGCATCTAAAATGTAAACAAACAAAAAATGGCCTCATATCTGTGTACAAAGCACTGTATCTTGCTTATAATTTGAAGCTTAACACTCAAATATGGTTAGTAAATAGAAATTGTAAACAATTAAACAGAAGAGACATGCATTAAAACAAAGAGCAAAATTTATTTTTCAAAATGAATCATAATATATACCTAGTTCATATTTCCGTCAGTGATATTAAACTCTGTTTGAACTGAATTAACTCTAGAAAATGCTTAGCATCTCAACAAAACACATTGCATGAATCAACCATTACGCAAAAGATCATACCGAATTACCAATAGAATGAATTGTTTTTAGCACTTTGATAATACATTATATTTTGCTTATTTGCGCAGGTAAACAGTCAACTGTCTGATTTTCCGAAGTCTATGTTTGATTTGATACGTAAAAATTACAAAATACAGGCGATTGTTCCCCAGGTTTCAAAGCATAAATAATATGAAAATGAACGAAAATCAAAACATGCTAATATAACACAACCGTCAAATGTGAAAATTGTCAACGCATTGAAATATTTAACCTCAATTTACACAAAATCGGCATCAATGAATCTTGCATGTTTCAAAGATTTCCTTTGCACGCGAACTGTTGCACAACATTTGTCAGCTTTAAACAAAGATCCTACTTTACACCGTCCCGTTTTAGAAGTAGTGTAGTGTTTGTGGACTCATTCCTCGTACGGGCTATCTAATAGTCCGTGACGTCATTACGCGGGAATCTGCACGAGGAGCATTCTACCGCCTGCAGTCAGCGAGGGAAGACGTAGGATAGGTGGTCACATACCACTATTTTTACCCTGTGGTCATTGACCACGCAAGTAGTTCCATTCTAAAAATGTATGTATTATATCAAAAATTCCTAGGGGTACTAAATGGTCGAATTTGGTTCCTTTTATGGCATGGATGGAAAGAAGAAGGTTTGAAAAAAATACAGACAGGAAAAAATTTAGAAAAATTATCTTTACAGGCGCAATAGAAAGGGTGTAAAGAGGCCAATGTTTACACAAATTCCAAAGTGAAAGTGAATTTTTCATGGTATGGGTTATTTTAGGGGCCATATCTCAGTCCCCTCTCGATTGATTTTCCTGTAGTTTGGATATGTTGTTGGACTAGTGTCATTCTATAGGTATGCTGTATTTGAACTCATTTGAGCCGGTGGAATTTTTTATATGATTTATTTTTGTATAAAGGAATAAGAGGGAAAAATAATTGTGGTCTGTGTCCAGGTGCTAGACGAGGCGACTGCCAACTCCAGTAGCAACCCACGGATTATACATGTATTAGTGATAGTGACTGAGAAACACTATAGTATGGAATACCGAACCCGAAGTTATAATCTGATCAAAACACGCATTTCCTTTATTATTATTTTCGTAAACTCATATTTGAAACAGAATTAGGCCATATTTTTTGCAATTTATATTTTCCTTGCCATAAGAATAATCTATGCTAAATAATGTTTAATTTGACTCAGTACTTCTTGAGAAGAAGGTTATTAAAAAGTTTTCTCCGCTTTGAATAAAAATCAGTCTTTCATTTCTGCAATTTATATTTGCCTTCCCATAAGGATGCTTTGTGCCAAATTTGGTTGAAATTGACCAAGCAGTTTTAGAGAAGTTAAAAATGTAAAAAGTTTACAGACGGACGGACGACGGACAAAATGTGATCAGAATAGCTCACTCGAGCTTTCAGCTAAGGTGAGCTAAAAAGTTCCAAAAAAAGATGGACGTGTTTGTATAAAACTAAGAAATATGCATTTTTTAAATTCTGTAAAATTTATCCAAATATTTTGAAGTATTAAAGCTGTAAATCCCCACTTTCCCCCTTTTAAAAGATGGTGATTGACACTGCAATTAACTAGAAAAAATATGATTTAATTCTCTCTAAACGCTATGTGTACTCCAATATCAGCCCGAGGGCCGAAGGCCTGAGGAATGATATTGGTCGAGGGCTGATATGGAAAAGGGTAATATGTATTATTAAATTCATTACATACTTAGTAATAAAATTTAAAAAGCCATCAACTTGACCAAATTGATTTTACATATTATTTGAAAAAAGTCTGTACAAATACGTGTTTTTAATGAAAATATGAGTTGTAATTGTTTTAACAAACGCGTAGCTTCAAACCGGAAATTTCCTCAAAGTTGACTGCTTTTTATTATTTTAATTGCACTTAAAAATGACGACTGTAACAAATGTTTAATTTATTTTTCGTTTGTAAACATGCACAAATGTCCAGGCGAAAAAAAGGCAGAGGAGTTCCGCAAGGGATTGTGATACGGATCCGTATCAGCCCTGTAGGGCTGATAACCTGTTTCAGCCCTGGAGGCCGATACAGATTCTGTGATTACGGGCCGCCAGAAGGCGGTCCGTTATTTGATATACATTCAGATATTGTAACTGCGTGTCTGCGGGATAGTTCTTTTTTTTTTTTATAAAATTATTATCATGCTTATTTTTATGAATTCAAAGTAAATTTGCATGCAGAAATGTGTTTTATGACTTTAAAAAATATTACATATTTTTTGTTTTTCTTGTAAATGTAAAGCAGGTCATAAACTGTTGTGTTAGACGCGTTTTTATCGAAACTATGATCTATTCGGAAAACTTCAGAGTTTTTCATTTCTTTTCAAAACAATGTATCTGGATCGGTAGACGGGACATACTAAAGACCTGAAACATTATTAAAATTTACCATCAAAATTAGTACTGTATAACAACCAACTCGTTTGCTTCTTTGTGATGTGTTTTCAATGTAAACAACCAATGATGATTCATACAACAATCATATTTTTTGTGGCCAATTTGATGCATGCATCAATTAAGTTTTCTTGTGTCATCTGTATCACATGTGCAAAAAACCTGTATTTATTACTAGGTATGTAATAAATCAAGATATTAATAATTCTGCTGATTTCCAACCGTAAACCATTTCAGTTGGCAAAACTATGATACCCACCCATCCCCTTGGTACCAAATGGATCTAATACTAGTAGTCCTGGGCTCAAAAGTAAACTTGTACAGAAATAAACGATTTAGTTTTTTCCTTAACCCCCCCCCCCTCCCCCCAAAAAACAAAATGATGAAATGTCTCTCTCTCTCTCTCTCACATAATAAATATTATTAATATACTTCCATGTTAAATACTGAAATCTGATTGGTTTAGACGTAGTTGATAATCCGTTCTATTACCCTTAGCGTTAGCAACACACTTGGCAACGGGTAACACAACGAATTGTTACATGCGCGGAAATTATGCGCGTACGGTTCACCATATAATTCACATCATTCCTCTACAAAAGCAGTAAAGTTTTCTTTAAAATTTAGACATTCAGTATAATAAAATAAATAGTGCCTGTTTGGGGGGGGGGGGGGGGGGGGGCAAGAGTTGAAATTGACACCAATCAATTTCAATATCAATTTTAACTCTTACCCTCCCAAACACGCACTATTTATATTATGGTGCTGGCGTCAATAACAGCTAACACTATTCCAGACGTCAAATATTTGAACAAACAAAAGAATGATATAGTTAAGGCATACTGTATATATGTACTTCGATGTCAATACTAGACGGTATGGTTTTTACATACAGTTCATGTACATGTGATATGAAGCTTTTCAAATGATCTTGATCAGAAATGATTTTGACCCAACCAGGCTTTCGTATACTAGTAACAAATTATGTTTACAGATCAGCGAACCATTTTAGAAAAAGGATGATGTTGGTATAAAGACAGAAAATAAGTGCTGTATTACTGTTTATAAAATCAGTCCATATCTTTTTGAATATTGAAGCTGTAAAAACACCCGCCCCCTTTTTTTTTGAAAAGAGATGGTGATCGACACTGCCATATACTAATTCACTCTAGATACAAAAACATTCCATTTCTCTCTGAACCTTTATAGCAGGTTATCGTACACCAGACATACATGGTTTAAATTTCCTTTTGTTTTTTTTTGTGTAAACTGTACATGTAACGTTATTATTTATAAACATAAACGTCTAAGAATTATATTTTTTTTTACCAATTTTATTTCATCAATAAAATATTATTCATGGCGGTGATGCAGTTATCCATTTTCAATGATTACTCTTTAGTCAAATAATATTCATTAGTCAAATAATATTTATTGAAGCTTTCATTCAAAATTCATTAAATATGACCTACCTTGATAAGTAAGGATCAAGACAACAGGTAATCCTACATCGTATATACTATACATCTTTTACTATCAAAGAAAGTTTATTCAGTATGAAAGCCCATCAGGGTCCGAAACAAATAAAGTTACTTATTGCACTAGTATTACATGGTTAATACTTAAAGGGGCATATGGTCACGATTTTGGTCAAAATTTATTTTTCCGTCTTAATAATGCTTTAGTAAAGTATTTCTTATAGTCAACCAAAATTTGAGTGTCAGTCGTCGAGTTATAATCGAGATAAAGAGCTTACAATTCTTTGTTATGTAAACAAGGATGGGGCAATGTGTTTGTTTACAATTTGAATGTTGAATACAAAATCCCAGGTTTAGACCTCAAACGACTGTGAAAATCGCTAGCAACTGTTTATTTATATTCAAAACGAATAAGCAGATATAGAAAAATCAGCTGGAAAAAGAACTTTTACCGGTATATTGAACCAATGTAAATACAAGGCACGAGCCTTGTTTACATAAAAGTCAAAAAAATGTTAGTTCTGTAACTCGCCTATAATTCTAAGACTGGCACTCTAATTTTGCTTGATCATAAGAAATGCATTACTAAAGCATTGTCAACAATAAAAATTGGAAAATTTAATTTATTAAGAAATATTTTTTTCATTATCTATATATACATACAAATGCTTGTTTGTCATACCTTAGTGTTAATCAATAAACGATAGATTCAGTAAATATCAAAACCCAAATGAATAGAATTGCGTACAAATTACATACATACAAAGTAAATTTTGAAACAAAACGATGTAAACATTTTGGGTATATACATGTAAGCTGAAAACACAATATTCATATCCACTGAGTATTTTCGTCTCTATGATCGATTGTGATTGATATAGAAACAGACTACTTTAACATTTACACGATCTAGACGTAACCAGTTAAAATTATTAAAAATTACTATTAATAAAATTACTATAAACCAGTCAATTATATGCATAAATATAGGCAACTCTTTTACTTTTAAGAAGTGCTGTCAAAGGCATTTCTTAGCTCTTTATACATGTAAATATCAACTTTAATTCATGTACGTATTAATAATAAAATTTACTAATTAAAATTATTCAATAGTATTAGAAATGACATCGTCGGAACCCCCGTGGGTTCCGACGATGTGAGAATGATTGCTAGTAATTCCTAGCTCTCTGATTGGCTGAAATTCAACATCCTAGAAATAGACCCTTCGTTAAATGAAAATTCGCGTTTCTTAATGTGTTTTTCAATATTACTCCAAACTAAATAAAGGTGATGAGGGTTTCCTCCCTTGATAACATTCAATTCAATATGTCTGTATCAGTCAGTCACAGATAAATATAATATAACAATCATTGCTGTTGTTTTGTTTTGTTTTTGTTTTGTTTAATACGATTATTTATCTATCCTCGAAGAACAATATTCACAATGACCCAAATGGCCCAAACATGCCAAAGAAAATTAACCCCCAAATTGAATAAATGTCAGAATTTCTGTTTCATTTGCATGCTTATTCTATTTGATATACATGTATTTTACCTCATATTATACTTTTTGATCCAACATAAAACGATTACATATACGATATTATACAATTATTGCTGTTTTTTAAGGTTAATACTAGGATTTAGGTATCCGAGAAGTACAATATTCACCGAACCCGTAGGGCGGGGTAAATATTGTACTTCGATGGTAGCTAAATCATAATATTGACCTTGATCTCAAAATCAGCAATACTTGTTTGATTATGTCACGCAGTGATGAATTGATACATACATATCAAATCGAGTTTCATCTCATATGTACATGTATATGAAAGGGGGGTGATTAAAAAAAGAATGATCAAGATCCCGAAACATTTGTCAGCGGCTTTTGCAGAAATCTGCCATGATTTTGGTAATTTTAAGGAAGGAATCTTTTCTGGTTTTCGACTTGTTAAACGTAAATTTGATTAACTGATCATTAAATCAAGATGAAAGGAAATTAAAATAGTATATTTTTCTGTCTTTTTTACGATCATACAACTTGGCATAGAAAAAGTAATCAATGTTTAGAATCTAACAAGGACTATATTTGTGGCGGAATATTGGCGCAGGAAAAGATCACATGTTTCGCAATTCAGAATTGCTGCAGATTAATGGGTCTGTTTTAGCATTTTAAAAACAATAACATTAATGTTGGATTTTTTATGATTATGATAATATGATTTGCCTATCAAATTACATCTTTATAAGCTTTTTTAAGCGCCCATTCGATACATTGATTTGTGTGAAAAAATCACTAAAATCAGTTTTTCTCTCTTATTAAACGGTCAATATATTAGCTTTTCTGTCAATTTATATCTTTCTATAAAGTCTTCGTAATACATAAAAATCAGATTGGTCAATGGAAGCATAAAATATAATCAAAATTTCTTCAAAATTTAAGAAAATTAGAGGAGATGCGGGCTAAGCAATATCAATTTTAGTATAAATATTTATTCCAATTTAGGAGTATAAACTGATAGACATTCTGATATTCTATCAATTCATTGAATCTTCAAATCTTAAATGAATGTCCACATAACAGCAAAGAGCTACATTTAATTTTATCATCCTTTAAGTTGAGGAAAAAGGTAGTGACCTTGACCTGTCCTTTATGCGAAAAAAAAAGGTCAAATTTGATTAAACTAATAGTATACAATTATTTAATGCTTGAGCAGTCAAAAGACCAAAATATTTTTCCCGAGGTGCAGGGAACAGCTCAGTATGATCTATTGCCCGAGGCCAACAGCCGAGGGCAATAGATCATACTGAGCTGTTCCCTGCACCAAGGGAAAAAATTCGGTCTATTGACTGTTCAAGCATTAAATAATTGTTTTATTACCTAATTCCTTTTTTAGTTTTCGGGGTTTACAATTTGCATATTGCAGATCGTTTTCGTGCCATTATGCAATATACTCAGATTTTTTTTCATCTTTTACATGCACAAAACCTGTTGCATGCATTACAACATCTCAATTTAATATTAGTTTACACAAAGAAGGGGGAGTCTTCAACCCATTAGATTTTAAATAGTCCTTAGATAGTCCTTATATAAAGCTTTAAAACTGTTGGATATTTGATACTCCATTTTGATAACATTGAATTTGGTTTCACCAAGTATTAAAAACATCGTCAATATAAAGGAATATACATTCCCTGAGAACTATCGAAAGGCATACCCGCGTTCTGAAATAGGTTGCCGGTCCAATAGATCGCAGTCTATTGACCGGCGGTCTAATAGATCGCAGTCTATTGACCGGCGGTCTAATACATCGAAGTCTATTGACCGGCAGTTCAAAATAGACGCAAATATTTAATTTGTAATAAAACAACAAAATCCCTTTGATTAGGTAATAAAATCATTTGCAAATATGATCCGTTTGACAGTGTCAAAATTTTATGAATTTCTTATTATAAGAAGTATGTTTGATAACGAGAAGACTTCTTCCTTAAACAAACGTGAATGAAATTGATATTTTATGATTAATGCCAATAACCTTCTGCTCCAAATGAATTAAAATGAATAAAAAGGGTTGGCCTATGTCTTATGATAGACGATATACATATTGAAAAATGAGATTAATTGGACCCAACTTGTTAACATATTACTTGATATTGCTCAACAGCCGATCGAAAATTTAGCAATCACGAATAACTTACGTGAAAGATACATGTACGGCTTACAAAAATTGTATTCGTATAATTATACAGTGGCGTAGCTAGACCAGAAACGAAGTGCATGCTAAAATTGGCCGGGGGTGTGGGGCCGCCATGAGGCCCCCAGTGGGTCTAGGACGAAGCCTGGTGGGGGCCCAGGGGGCGAAGGCCCCGGAAGCTCATGAATTCTGACGATTTTTAACACTAACAATCATCGCAGAAATTGAAAGGAATGCTCACTATTTAAGCATATTTTTAAGCATTTATAATTGTTTTGGTTATAGTTTAGGCATAAAATAAAATCACCTAACTTATTAAAAGCTTATTAAAAGAAGAAAACACTTTTGACGCTTGTTTTAGACCCACTCAAATCTTTTATTCTTAAGTTCATTTTCACCTAGTTTATGCTAATGAATAAAGCTGTGATATCTATGGGGGAAATTAAAAGGATGTGCTTTATTAGGTACATGCATTGTGTACTGTTCTTTAAGTATTATAATAATTATGATACTGTAAGACAACATTGCGTGTCTATATTTGGTACTTAAGACGTCTTTGTTTAGCATTTATTCCGGATAAAGTAGGATTGGGTGACGGAAACCGGTTGAAGGGATAGCTAAGTATGTACCTTAATACTTGAATTCTTTTTTTTCTTTTTTTTTTTTTTTTTACTGAGTTTCTTCCTTTTCCCCCCAAATGATGTGCATGCTCAGGCATATAAGCATACATGGTAGCTACGCCACTGTTATATGAAGGAAAATGGTATAAATACACTGGAATGAATATCACGTGACACGCTTGGTACATTCGGTGTCTTCCCACTTAGCCAACATTTTGAGAATATATAGGTAAAATTCAGGTAGATCTGTGTTGGTTAAGTGGTTATGGGGTGCAGGTAGATAACAAAGAACTTTAATTACAGGTAAATTGTAGTCTGCTTTCAGATAAAAGTAGGGGAATTAAATATTTGTTACAGTAAAATTAATATGGATTGAGCTTCTTTTCATTTTAAAGTAATTCAGATGAAAGTGGGGGAATAAAATATTTGTTGCAGTAAAATTAATATAAATTGAGCTTATTTAAAAAAAAAGTTATTTAGTTGAAAATATAATTTACAGATCGCCCTTACTTTGTGACTTTAATTGTGATAATGCTTTGTTTACTAGTACAGTGTATCTTTATCACATTTTGAATTAATTTTTTAAGTTGGCTCAACTTTAACATAACCTTAAACAATGATGCAGGTATATAAAAATCAAAGCTGTAAATCCAATTTCATTTTTTCTTCCTTATTTTCCTTATGCTCTAATGTATTATCGAATTCCGAAATATCCAATCTACACAATATAAAGTCAATAAAACGCAAAAATGCTTGGCTAAAACTTGATGGAAATTATGACACAGAGATTTTAATTAAATATTTTCCTGCACTGATCAATTTAAAATATCCAAAATCAGGGACATATAAACTAACCATGCTAAAATCAAATCAAAATGGCCAATGGAAAACAGTTAATATTTCATAGTTTTCATGCTTGTGGTTTTGTAAATTACTTAGCATAATCATACATGCCTTTCTATATAGCATATATTCATTAAAAACTTCAGACCGATATCAGTTGCGTAATTATACATTCAATTTAAGTAATTAATAATTATGAACCATAACTGTTCTTGTCTAATGCATGTACAGATGTTGGTTGATAGATACTATGTTAAAGTGTGCCATATTTTGTATTATACGGCACACTTGTACATGAATTAACTATAATACATGTAAATAAAATACTTACTTATAGTCTGTTCCAAGTTATTGCTTCCATCACTTTATGATGATTTTAACAAATATACACATACCTGTGAAAGAAACACAGTTGAAATCGATGAAAGGGAATATATCCAAGATGTCTTCAATGAACAATAATTATTATCATTTTTCACTCATAAAAGTTCACAGGAACGAAAACTTTCTTAATGAGATGGGAAATATTTACATCTTTTCTCCATTCGGAAGTACTTGGGATACCTCGCGCATTTTTTCAACGTTTTCATCCGGGCTTATTAATGGCTGATGCAATGCAAAATCCCCGTAGACTTTCTATTTTTAGATGTGTATTGCAACCTAAAGAGGCAGAGGGGGCGTTTCAAAACAGATAATCTGAACATTTTTCATATTAGTGGCTGAACGTAGTTTGAGCACAAAGGTATTTTTGATTATCGAAATGTCAAGCAAAAAAGTGGTGGATGCAAAAGCTCGGGACAGAGTATCTATACTACTATATTAAAATAATAGACTCGAATTTTTAGTCTTTAATACCGAGAAATCGGAAGAATACTGTCTTTTGTTTTATATATTTTAAACATCTTTGGTACTTGAAGATTACCAATTTGTTTTTATTTTTTCTCAGTTAAGCTTCGCTAATTAATAATCAACGAAAATTCCTCAAAAAATCCCGGAAATCACCTGGATTTTTTGGATTTTACAATCTTGCACTTGCGCAATACATTCACAATAACGGGATCTTTAGTTTATATTTGTTTCCACAATATCACATCTGCCTGAATAAACTCAGAAATGATAATACAAATACGGGTAAATTTTCATTGGACTTTTGCTATATATTTTGTTCATATAAATTAATGATTTCTTATGAGAGAAAGTATAAAATAACAAATATACATTTCAACTAAGCACTTACTTTCATCTTCGTGATGACAAAAAATATTTGATTACATGCAAAAATGTTACATTATATTTGTTAGGAGAGTGAAGATAGAATATGTTTTATCGTAAAAATGAATAATGTCCTACAGACCCAGTTTTACAAAGAATATACGATTACGTGTACGTTGGTGAAAAGGTGTTGAGTTCTTCCATTCTATGGATTAAAATTTTTAGTTGAAAGGTATTTGCAGTCTCAAAAAGGTTTGTTGTGATGTATTTGACTGTTATTTTCAAGGCAACATCATTCATTAACTTTCTCCAAAATCGTTCCAGAGCGATTCTGCAATTTTCTGCTACTTTACGGGTATAAGTAAGGGAGGGGCTTTTCCCGAGACACAGTTACTAGGTTATTCAAACTAAGGAACGTGTAGTGAAATTAATAGCATTATTGTAGGCTTAAAGCTTGGTTATGTAAATGTCAATAATAAGGTGTATCGATGTACCTATTTCTAAATGTTCGATATGCAATGTCAACCCGTGCACGCACGGGTCAAAGTCTAGTAGTATGTAATTATCTTAAAGAGAATTGCTGATTTGTTTTATTTGAGTTATTCTGGTTTTTGTTAAATCTATTTTTTCCAATAATTGGCAAAACTAAACAGGAAAAATGCCCACATGTGTGCAACATGTGTTAAAACATATATTTTACATATATATTTTACACATGTGGACATTTTTCCTGTGTAAGGATTTCTTTTAAAATCAATAAGAGTAACATCTAAACATTTGAATAACGTAATCTAATGTAGATCCACGTTTCAATTAGTATTACTAGCAGTTTTCATTTTAAATCAGAATTACTTTACTACGCGATTATATTTATTAAAATTTATTAATTTTAAACATGCTTTTGTTTATTTGTGTTCATCAAATTATTCCTTTATTTAAAGGGATTTAGACACGATTTTAGATTGAATTTTATTCTCTATTTTTTATGTATAAAATGGTTTACTAGCTCATTTTGAATGATTGGCCAAAATATGAATGTTAGAATTCATATTATAAGAGAGATACAGAGGTAAGAATTCATTGTTATGTAAACAAAGCTCGAGACTTATATTTGTTTACAAATAATGTAAAGTATGGAATTACCATTTCTTTAACAAAATGACTCGTGGTAAACAAGGTAAACTGATTCAATGTGTTAATAAATAATATCATTAACAGAAGAAAACAACATTTGATTGAAACTTATACCAATAAAACACATATGTAAACGATAAACAGAATATCTTGCTTATAACTCAATATTTGACTTTTTTTATATACCCATATTAACCATTCTAAACATTAAAAATGGAAAAATAAAATTTAAAATTTTTAACTCAAACCGTGTCTAAGTCCCTTTAAAGCCATTTTCTCGTGATAAAAAATACATTTACACGCGATAACAGACTATAGCCTGCTGATCACTCAGGAGTAAAAATCAATATGTAGGCCAGGTGGGAATTGAGAATTTCAGAATGTTGGCTAAGTGAGAATAACGAGTGCACATTAGGGAAACATCAACCGTTTCTAATGGGACAAGTCAAATGGATTTTTGCATCTTTTGAAAAATTACATATTTAAGCGCAGTGAAGTATATTTTTCTCTTCGCATGTGTAGATAGATTTTCAATTTATAAAATACATTGATTAGCCTAATGAGAAAATGAATCTAACTGCGCTCGTGTATTTTAAAGGCTTTCAAAAATGTAGGCCATTGCTAGTCTAACATTGTACCCCTACCACAAATAAAGGAGTTTATTATATGATTAATGAATTTAAACGTTCTAGAAAACTTAAATTCACATGCACGTGACCTTCGAGGTGAATATTTTACTTTAAAATCAATTCTGTTATAAGAATTGTATTGGATAAAACATGTATTCTATGAGGTAACAAACACACATGAATATTTTTATCCTCATTATACAGTGGCTGATTCAGTTTTTTGTGGGGTTTTTTGTTGTTGTTGTTTTTTTTTTTTTTTGTACTCTATACTATATAACCTTTCTGAGTGTATGACAAAAATATGGAGCTCAGACCCACTCTATGAAAGAAAAGGCATTGAAGTTATATATATAGTATAAATTACACCATTTGGAGGTTTTGAATACGCTAGTTTAAATCAACCTATTGCATGTATTAAAAATATTTAAGGGCTACAAACCGATGTTACGTTAAATATACATTGTTTTTAATTATTTTTTAAAAAAGTATCAGATTTAATATTTTAATTTTGCAGCATCTAATCATTCCTCATATGGGCATTTTACACGTCTTATTCACCCAGCTTCTTTAAAAAAAAATTAAGTTAAACTACTGAGTCAATGAATGAAATTAAAATTTATTAAAATTGTATAATTTTCATATTTTTATCATTACTGAAAAATTGTTCTCTATATACTTTTTTGGTCGGTAGGCCGAGTTCGTGATAGGCCGTGATCCGATAGGCCGACCTAGTCATGGGCCGAGTATGAACATGGTCCGACTTCTCCAGTGACCAATACACATGGTAATTAACGATAGTCTAGACGGGTGGTCCGGGGATCATAAGTCCGTGCATGCTACCTGAGCTAGTGATGACATTTATGGTCATCATTTACGGTATTGATTTAGCATATATAGAACGGACCTGAAACCTTGCTTGTACATGTACATGCAAGCAAATCTATAAAATTGTTTTTTATTTAAAAATGAACATTTGGCATTCAGTTATGCATTTCACTAGTATCGAGAAATCTAAAAACAGACACTTTGTAGGGGGGGGGGGGGCGTTAGAAAAAATATACGCTAGAATATTTCAAGTTAAAACCTAAAACAAACAGCTTTTACCCCCATGTAAGGGCACAACTGTCCACTGGAAGAATCCATTCGACAGTGAGTGTCTGGCCTTTATGCTTTCCAGGGGCGGATCCAGGATTTGAAAGTAGAGGGGGTGTCTGGATTCTGCAGATTTTGTAGAATGAAGTCTTCATATTTTGTGATATTTCTTCCCTTAAAAAAATAAAATCATTTACAATTATTAGAGGTTTGTAGATTTAAGACCAGTAGTAATCCCATCAAAATACTCTACCCCCCCCCCCCCCGGAAGCTCCTGTATTCTACAGATTTTGTAGGGTAAAAATGAAGTCTTCATATTTAGACTTTTGGGATATTTCTTCTCGTTATTATACTAAAAAGTAATAAAATTATTTACACTTTTTCAAGGATTGTAGATTTAGGACCTGCGTAGTAATTCCATCAGAACCCTATGCCTTACAGAAATATAAGAATTTAATCATTTCCTTTCACCCCCCCCCCCCCCGGAATGGCTGTAAATTAATCTGATAGTTTAAAAAAATCAAGTTCAATGGGATGATGTAATGAAGTTTAAAACAAGATAACCATGCAAGCTTGTATTATGATAAACATGGAAGCTAAAACCACAAGTTATTACTAGATGCTGTCATTAGACAGTAATACCCACACCATGTGTTTGCCCCTAAATAACACTGTTTTGTACCAGTTTAATTAAAAATGAAGGCTATATGCAAGCTCCGGTAATACAATTAAAATTTAAAATTTTCATAACTGAAGGATGAGATCCCTTCCCATATGATAATACACATCGTGACATGAGCAGCACTTTATGTGCAATTTGGGGTAGAACTGTTTGCAGTGAATTTTCAGTTAATCAATAATCTTAACATTTTATGTCATAGAAAGTATAATGGTCTACATAATTATTTCAAACAAAATTAAAAATTAAATTATGCCCCCTCCCCGTGGCGGTTGTCGGTTTTAGATTTGCTTCTGTGTGCCTACATGAACATCATCGTGTGCACAGATTTAGAGAAGGGGTGGGAGTGAGGGGTCCAGACCCCCCCCCCCCCCCATGAAAATTCATTTATATCAATTGTAAAATTACCAAAAATACACCTTGGACCCCAATGCTCTTACAGACATGTAAACGCTCAAACCCATTGCGCTTCAATGTTAGGAAACATTATTTGGGGGGTAAATATTTAATCAATATTCAATATACTTTATTGTTTATCTCAATAGAAAGTATACATGTACATTACAATATGCAGGTGTCCTGCACCACCTTAAAGCTGTTATTTACCTAATAAAATAGTGCAAGTGGATTTGAAGAATAGGTCATAAAAATACATGCATGTTACAAATAAATGATCTTTGTCTGAAGTTACGTACACAACACAGGTCTGCATGTTTCATTAGCGGGTACTAGTTTTACCCAGCTCTTCGATTAGATGAGTTCACGTGTATATATACATGGGTGTTGCTAAAACGCGGAACGGAAAATGGAACGGAAAGCGGAACGGAAGGGAAAACGGAAAATCTTATCTAATGTTATTTACCTCATAGATTTGTTAATCATGCTAAAACGATATACTTTATGTACCTTTTTAATTTTTTTGAAAGATTAGCAATATTAGATTATTTATTCAAGAATATTTATTTCCTCAAAATTAACAGTAGATGCATTGACCACTATATTCTGTCCCAAAATATCCTCGATTCACTTTTTGCTGTATATTTATATATACCTCAGGGTTCGAGCAATTCTCTTTTAGAAGCATTAAACATTCTCATTATTCTTTCTTTAAAACGTCCTCTCTAGCTTATCAGCTGGTATAAATACACGGCTAAAAATAAAGAAGTCTACGGGGTTTTGCATTTCAACAGACCCGGATGATAGTGTTGAAAAATTGTGCAAGGTCTTCTGAGTGACTTCCAAATGGAGAAAAGATGTCAACATTTTCCATTATAAATCGTCCAAATGTGCTGCATGAATATTTTGGGATCGACAGACTATTTAAGAAATGAATTCAATGTCTACCCAAGTTATACTCGTATATTGAGTTCATTCCTTATAATTTAATTTTCTGGAATTTGCTGTACAAATTGATTCCGTTTTACTTTTAAAAATGATATAAATCTGTTCAAAATTCAAACGTAACGTCAAGTGAATTAGTACGTTGGTGCATTGTGACGTGTCTTGTGACGTGCAAACCAGGTTATACAAATTTAACTAAATTTTTCTATCCAATCAAATGCCGCGTTACAACCAGAATTAAATTATAGTCCCAATATATAATCGGAAAATCAAACCAGGCAACTTCTAGAACTCTCTATTCGGATCATATGTATATAGCTGCTGGAATAAACAACTGCTTAGTAATGCAAACGTAAACAAAATTGCATTGCTAAAAATACTAGTTTCACAAATTACTAGTTTCACAAATTACCGGGTATTTTAATGTTTACTGTATTTTGATTTTTAATGTCGTCAGTCCTACGGTTTTTTTTTTCTTCCATCTCAATGATACTGTATCGTCTGTATGATAAAAGATCGTCTAGAACACCGAAAATTCAATTTTGATGTAAGTATATACATCATATTTGAAATATAAAAATACTCAAAACACGCATAAAACGCTTTCACTAACTGCGTACGTTACGCTGTTATGCCAGCAATACCATATAAGAAAAATAAGTAAAAAGTTATAGCTAATTTGCTCGTTTAATCATGTTAATGTTTCACAATTCGTATACATTTGATTTTTCCGTTTCCGTACTCAACTAAAGCCGAATGAATACAATGCTATAATTGATAGACATTCATATGAATATTAATAAGATAACAACGTGTTGATAATCATTCATTAGATATAAATAAAAGGTACAAAGTATATCGTTTCTGGCCAGTCTATACCCTTTTTAAGCAATAAACGTGATGATATTTTCCATTCCGTCCCGCGTTTTAGCAACACCCATACATGCATGTCTGTGTTTTTCGTATGCAGAAAAGGATTAATTAAGATCAGCTAAAGGAATTCATTATTGTGTTTTAATTGGATTATCATTATGATGTTGACCAATTTAGGTAAGCATAATACATGTAGTAGCAGTAGCATAATATAATGAGATGCCAGCATACATATATATAGAAATACATACTATTTTAAATATTACTGTTAAATTCATTAATGACTGCTTTGAACACAGATGTCAATTAGTCTAAGGAAATGTTAAACTGATCTATATAGATCAGTAAAAATATATATACTGTACATGCAACTATTGTAAACATACAATGATGTTCTTATATATTCATTGGGCCTTTGCCAATTATTGTAATTGTGTTTGTGCCAATAAAATATTTGTATTTGTATTTGTATATAAGTTCTACTTTCACTTTCTAAATGTGATCTCCCTTTGACAGCATACTGTATCATCATCTTTTAATATTTCAATAAGCTTATCATCGTTACCTATCCTATCGCATTTGTAAAGTTTCTGTCATTTTAGTTGCAAAAGTTATTTTTTTCATTTGTCAGACTGCATGCAGTATTGAGTTGACCCCATATTGACCCTGTATAAACAATTTCTTATTAAATTTGTGTATTACATGTAAGTAGGTGTAGACACTTAGGCCTAAAAAAAATAGTGTGTTTAGGGTAAAATTGATGAAAAAATTAGGTTAGGTAGGTGGAGATTTTTTTTAATTTTATCTATTTTTTTTGCCTGAATCCTAAGAATGTTTGTTTGTTTCATATTTAAAAACGTATTTTTTTATTGGAAATAAGATAAAATTCACAGTCGGATAAAATCAGGCATCTAAAAATGGTAGGATCGGGCCATTTTTGTAGGTTAGGTCGGGTTACCCGAAACACACAACTTTTTTTCTTAGGCCTTATCATTTTTATATGAGTTATAATAGGAAGGAAGGAGTATTTCTTTCTTAATGTATTATAATGCATTAAAAACAATGTAGGTCATGACCTTAGGGACTGTTCTGACCCCACGAAACAGGAAAATACAAAATATCTTCTAATGTCATTATGATGCATCAAATGGTGTAAAGTAGTCATTAATGACCCCCAGGTGTTGTCTTTAACCCCCCCCCCTGCCTTTATGAAATAGGAAATGATATGATACACTGTATATTTTGTTAACTTCTGAGATCTGAGATCCTCATCCCTAAACCATATAATTTATTTTTGCTCTTTGTGTCATTGCGCATAAAATTGTATGTAGATTATGCCCCCTTGGAGACACCCTGACATTTTAGAACTAGAAATGATAATGTATTTTATCTTATTCATATGTTATACAGTAGTGTTTGATCCATGTGGGTAAATCCTAGCCTAATGATGTCACTGCTTTGTTTAGGAGACTTTACAATTGCCCCAAATAGGCGAATACACATTGAAGTGATGCATATAACATTTTGTTTATAAATCTTAAAAATTGAATTAAGCAATTTCCAAAATGTAAATGTGAATCACGAGAGAAAAAGCAATCTAGAAATGATTTAAAATTTGCTACTGTACACATGTAAGAATGTATTAAGAAGACTGAATCTTTATAACCAGGTTAGATTGGGGGGGGGGGTGAATGTGGAGTATAAACATTTATAATTTGAATCGTTTATTGTTATTAATTTTAACTTGTCAATGAATACTACTTATTGATCCCAAGGTAGAAATATGACCTCTGATCATATCTCAATAGATCATTTGTCAATTATTCAAGGTGTAATATAATTTTTTTTAAGAATAACATTTTTTACCAGTTTATAAAAGTTTTTAGACACCCAAATTATATTTTGATTTTAATAGATCATTCGACAATGGAGGGGGGGGGGGAGAACAGTTTATACTTGAGTTTGTTTGGGAGTGGGGGTTCCAAGTCATATATTTGACAATTTTTTAATGTAATTTAAAATAAGACTAAGCCATACTACAGTCATGAACATGAACAGTATAGAACAAAACACAAACTTTAAATACATGTACATGTATATATACATAGGAAGTATTACAAAACAGATTTTTGATCTATATAAGGTTCTTAAATTGAATCACATATCATGAACATATTATATTATTGTTTCTTTGTTCAAGGCATATAAGATCGTATGTAGGTCATGATCCCAAGTGCTCTTCCTGAAATTATTAAATATCATCAAAACCATTGAGATCCCCACCTTAATCCAAAGTTATTATTCCTCCTTAGGTCATGCAGGCGCATCAGATCATTATGGCATGTAAGTCATGACCCTAAGGGGTCATCCTGACCCCCTTAGAATCAGAAATTGTCAATTATCTTTAAATTATTGATGTTTGATGATCCTATCTCTATTTAATCTTTATTATTAAGTCTCCCGAATGGAAATTTGGAGACTTATTGTTTTTGTACGGTTTTTAATACGGTACATGTATTATTATTCATCTTCTTTTTCTTCTTTCCTGCTCTGAACTTGTTTCTCAGAGATGGCTGAACAGAATTGTACAAAACTCTAGGATATGATAGGCCTGCATATCTAGTTGTGCACCCTGGTTTGATTTTTCTCATTTTGGGTTAGACAACCACTTTTCGGAGGAGGGGGGGAGGGGGGTGTCAAAAGGGTGGGGGTCTAACATTGAACCTTGTAGGAAGAATCGTAGACTCTATTGTAAATGGTAACTTGAAAACGGACAAAGATAGTAATATAGGGATTTCATAATCATATATTGGCTGTTTCTGGCAATATATAGGGTTTATTAGATCTGACCCCTGGGGTCATCCCCACCCCCCAGGAATTTGAAATTACCATATATCTCAGAAACTGTTATAATCATGACCCCTAAACCATATATATTCATGTTTCTGATGTCAAGGAGCATCACATGTTATGTAGGTCATGGGCCCTGTGGGTGGTCCTGACCCCCTCAAACAGCAAGTCCCTTAATATCTTCAAAACAGTTGAGATCCCCACCCTTAAACCATATATATTCTTGTTCCTTGTGTCAAGGGGCATCAAACGGTATGTAGGTCATGGGCCCCGGGGGTGGTCATGACCCCCCTTGAACAGGAAGTGCACGAATATCTCGAAAACAGTTGAGATCTCCACCCCTTAACCATATATATTCTTGATCCTTAAAGGGCATCAAAAGGTATGTACCGGTAGGTAATGGGCCTCAGGGTTAAATTTAATTTTTCAAAACTGTAATGCACATCTATGGAACAGTTCCTATCATATCCCGAGATATGATGTGTCTATCCATTAAATCATAAAAGGAGTTCTAGGATCTATGTTTTTTTGAACTGATAAACGTCAATTTTTCTGCTACTTTTTGACTCCCTGGATGAAATTTAAATTTTGAAAACCTTACTGCACATCTATAGAACAGTCCCTAACGTTATCATATCCCAAGATATGATTGTCTATCCATTAAATCATAAGAGGAGCTCTTGGATCAATGTTTGTTTTTTTAGTGATAAACGTCAATTTTCTGCTACTATTTGACTCCCTGGATGAAATTTAAATTTTTAAAACCTTATTGCACATCAATAGGACAGCCCTAATTATATCCCAAGAGATGACGTAGCTACTCCAAAAGTTGTAAGAGGAGTTCTGGGAACCATATTTTTTTTGCCAAAAAACGTCATTTTTTGTTGCCCACTGATCCCCTTAATAAAAAAAAAAATTCTGGAACTTGATCACGCCTCAATATGACACCCCCAATCATATTCTAGAAGATCATTTGGCTACTGCCAAAAAAAAATGACGTTACGGTTTTTGAAACCAGTTTTTTTGTAAAAAAAGACGTCATTTTTTAGCCATTAAATAACCCCCAGGACAAAATTGAAAATTCCGAAACCTTATTGCGCATCTATAGGATACTCTAAAACATATTCCAAAAGATGATTTGTCTACTGTTGAAAATGTAGGAGGAGTTCGAGGAAGAAGGTTTTTTGTGAAAAAACGTCATTTTTTACCAATAATTTGACCCCCAGGACTAACAGAGAATTTTTGAAACCTTTTTACAAAACAACATGATACCCCAAATCAAACTCCAAGAGTTCAGTTTGCTGGTTTATAAGATGTAGGAGCAGTTTGAGAAAGTAAAACGTGACAGACGGACGGACGGACGAACGGACGGACGGACGGAACGGGGTAACAACAATACGGCTAAAAATAAAGAAGTCTACGGGGTTTTGCATTTCAACAGACCCGGATGATAGTGTTGAAAAATTGTGCAAGGTCTTCTGAGTGACTTCCAAATGGAGAAAAGATGTCAACATTTTCCATTATAAATCGTCCAAATGTGCTGCATGAATATTTTGGGATCGACAGACTATTTAAGAAATGAATTCAATGTCTACCCAAGTTATACTCGTATATTGAGTTCATTCCTTATAATTTAATTTTCTGGAATTTGCTGTACAAATTGATTCCGTTTTACTTTTAAAAATGATATAAATCTGTTCAAAATTCAAACGTAACGTCAAGTGAATTAGTACGTTGGTGCATTGTGACGTGTCTTGTGACGTGCAAACCAGGTTATACAAATTTAACTAAATTTTTCTATCCAATCAAATGCCGCGTTACAACCAGAATTAAATTATAGTCCCAATATATAATCGGAAAATCAAACCAGGCAACTTCTAGAGCTCTCTATTCGGATCATATGTATATAGCTGCTGGAATAAACAACTGCTTAGTAATGCAAACGTAAACAAAATTGCATTGCTAAAAATACTAGTTTCACAAATTACTAGTTTCACAAATTACCGGGTATTTTAATGTTTACTGTATTTTGATTTTTAATGTCGTCAGTCCTACGGTTTTTTTTTTCTTCCATCTCAATGATACTGTATCGTCTGTATGATAAAAGATCGTCTAGAACACCGAAAATTCAATTTTGATGTAAGTATATACATGTACATCATATTTGAAATATAAAAATACTCAAAACACGCATAAAACGCTTTCACTAACTGCGTACGTTACGCTGTTATGCCAGCAATACCATATAAGAAAAATAAGTAAAAAGTTATAGCTAATTTGCTCGTTTAATCATGTTAATGTTTCACAATTCGTATACATTTGATTTTTCCGTTTCCGTACTCAACTAAAGCCGAATGAATACAATGCTATAATTGATAGACATTCATATGAATATTAATAAGATAACAACGTGTTGATAATCATTCATTAGATATAAATAAAAGATACAAAGTATATCGTTTCTGGCCAGTCTATACCCTTTTTAAGCAATAAACGTGATGATATTTTCCATTCCGTCCCGCGTTTTAGCAACACCCATACATGCATGTCTGTGTTTTTCGTATGCAGAAAAGGATTAATTAAGATCAGCTAAAGGAATTCATTATTGTGTTTTAATTGGATTATCATTATGATGTTGACCAATTTAGGTAAGCATAATACATGTAGTAGCAGTAGCATAATATAATGAGATGCCAGCATACATATATATAGAAATACATACTATTTTAAATATTACTGTTAAATTCATTAATGACTGCTTTGAACACAGATGTCAATTAGTCTAAGGAAATGTTAAACTGATCTATATAGATCAGTAAAAATATATATACTGTACATGCAACTATTGTAAACATACAATGATGTTCTTATATATTCATTGGGCCTTTGCCAATTATTGTAATTGTGTTTGTGCCAATAAAATATTTGTATTTGTATATAAGTTCTACTTTCACTTTCTAAATGTGATCTCCCTTTGACAGCATACTGTATCATCATCTTTTAATATTTCAATAAGCTTATCATCGTTACCTATCCTATCGCATTTGTAAAGTTTCTGTCATTTTAGTTGCAAAAGTTATTTTTTTCATTTGTCAGACTGCATGCAGTATTGAGTTGACCCCATATTGACCCTGTATAAACAATTTCTTATTAAATTTGTGTATTACATGTAAGTAGGTGTAGACACTTAGGCCTAAAAAAAAATAGTGTGTTTAGGGTAAAATTGATGAAAAAATTAGGTTAGGTAGGTGGAGATTTTTTTTAATTTTATCTATTTTTTTTGCCTGAATCCTAAGAATGTTTGTTTGTTTCATATTTAAAAACGTATTTTTTTATTGGAAATAAGATAAAATTCACAGTCGGATAAAATCAGGCATCTAAAAATGGTAGGATCGGGCCATTTTTGTAGGTTAGGTCGGGTTACCCGAAACACACAACTTTTTTTCTTAGGCCTTATCATTTTTATATGAGTTATAATAGGAAGGAAGGAGTATTTCTTTCTTAATGTATTATAATGCATTAAAAACAATGTAGGTCATGACCTTAGGGACTGTTCTGACCCCACGAAACAGGAAAATACAAAATATCTTCTAATGTCATTATGATGCATCAAATGGTGTAAAGTAGTCATTAATGACCCCCAGGTGTTGTCTTTAACCCCCCCCCCCCCTGCCTTTATGAAATAGGAAATGATATGATACACTGTATATTTTGTTAACTTCTGAGATCTGAGATCCTCATCCCTAAACCATATAATTTATTTTTGCTCTTTGTGTCATTGCGCATAAAATTGTATGTAGATTATGCCCCCTTGGAGACACCCTGACATTTTAGAACTAGAAATGATAATGTATTTTATCTTATTCATATGTTATACAGTAGTGTTTGATCCATGTGGGTAAATCCTAGCCTAATGATGTCACTGCCTTGTTTAGGAGACTTTACAATTGCCCCAAATAGGCGAATACACGTTGAAGTGATGCATATAACATTTTGTTTATAAATCTTAAAAATTGAATTAAGCAATTTCCAAAATGTAAATGTGAATCACGAGAGAAAAAGCAATCTAGAAATGATTTAAAATTTGCTACTGTACACATGTAAGAATGTATTAAGAAGACTGAATCTTTATAACCAGGTTAGATTGGGGGGGGGGGGTGAATGTGGAGTATAAACATTTATAATTTGAATCGTTTATTGTTATTAATTTCAACTTGTCAATGAATACTACTTATTGATCCCAAGGTAGAAATATGACCTCTGATCATATCTCAATAGATCATTTGTCAATTATTCAAGGTGTAATATAATTTTTTTTAAGAATAACATTTTTTACCAGTTTATAAAAGTTTTTAGACACCCAAATTATATTTTGATTTTAATAGATCATTCGACAAGGGAGGGGGGGGGGAGAACAGTTTATACTTGAGTTTGTTTGGGAGTGGGGGTTCCAAGTCATATATTTGACAATTTTTTAATGTAATTTAAAATAAGACTAAGCCATACTACAGTCATGAACATGAACAGTATAGAACAAAACACAAACTTTAAATACATGTACATGTATATATACATAGGAAGTATTACAAAACAGATTTTTGATCTATATAAGGTTCTTAAATTGAATCATATATCATGAACATATTATATTATTGTTTCTTTGTTCAAGGCATATAAGATCGTATGTAGGTCATGATCCCAAGTGCTCTTCCTGAAATTATTAAATATCATAAAAACCATTGAGATCCCCACCTTAATCCAAAGTTATTATTCCTCCTTAGGTCATGCAGGCGCATCAGATCATTATGGCATGTAAGTCATGACCCTAAGGGGTCATCCTGACCCCCTTAGAATCAGAAATTGTCAATTATCTTTAAATTATTGATGTTTGATGATCCTATCTCTATTTAATCTTTATTATTAAGTCTCCCGAATGGAAATTTGGAGACTTATTGTTTTTGTACGGTTTTTAATACGGTACATGTATTATTATTCATCTTCTTTTTCTTCTTTCCTGCTCTGAACTTGTTTCTCAGAGATGGCTGAACAGAATTGTACAAAACTCTAGGATATGATAGGCCTGCATATCTAGTTGTGCACCCTGGTTTGATTTTTCTCATTTTGGGTTAGACAACCACTTTTCGGAGGAGGGGGGGGAGGGGGGTGTCAAAAGGGTGGGGGTCTAACATTGAACCTTGTAGGAAGAATCGTAGACTCTATTGTAAATGGTAACTTGAAAACGGACAAAGATAGTAATATAGGGTTTTCATAATCATATATTGGCTGTTACTGGCAATATATAGGGTTTATTAGATCTGACCCCTGGGGTCATCCCCACCCCCCAGGAATTTGAAATTACCATATATCTCAGAAACTGTTATAATCATGACCCCTAAACCATATATATTCATGTTTCTGATGTCAAGGAGCATCACATGTTATGTAGGTCATGGGCCCTGTGGGTGGTCCTGACCCCCTCAAACAGCAAGTCCCTTAATATCTTCAAAACAGTTGAGATCCCCACCCTTAAACCATATATATTCTTGTTCCTTGTGTCAAGGGGCATCAAACGGTATGTAGGTCATGGGCCCCGGGGGTGGTCATGACCCCCCTTGAACAGGAAGTGCACGAATATCTCGAAAACAGTTGAGATCTCCACCCCTTAACCATATATATTCTTGATCCTTAAAGGGCATCAAAAGGTATGTACCGGTAGGTAATGGGCCTCAGGGTTAAATTTAATTTTTCAAAACTGTAATGCACATCTATGGAACAGTTCCTATCATATCCCGAGATATGATGTGTCTATCCATTAAATCATAAAAGGAGTTCTAGGATCTATGTTTTTTTGAACTGATAAACGTCAATTTTTCTGCTACTTTTTGACTCCCTGGATGAAATTTAAATTTTGAAAACCTTACTGCACATCTATAGAACAGTCCCTAACGTTATCATATCCCAAGATATGATTGTCTATCCATTAAATCATAAGAGGAGCTCTTGGATCAATGTTTGTTTTTTTAGTGATAAACGTCAATTTTCTGCTACTATTTGACTCCCTGGATGAAATTTAAATTTTTAAAACCTTATTGCACATCAATAGGACAGCCCTAATTATATCCCAAGAGATGACGTAGCTACTCCAAAAGTTGTAAGAGGAGTTCTGGGAACCATATTTTTTTTGCCAAAAAACGTCATTTTTTGTTGCCCACTGATCCCCTTAATAAAAAAAAAAATTCTGGAACTTGATCACGCCTCAATATGACACCCCCAATCATATTCTAGAAGATCATTTGGCTACTGCCAAAAAAAAATGACGTTACGGTTTTTGAAACCAGTTTTTTTGTAAAAAAACGTCATTTTTTAGCCATTAAATAACCCCCAGGACAAAATTGAAAATTCCGAAACCTTATTGCGCATCTATAGGATACTCTAAAACATATTCCAAAAGATGATTTGTCTACTGTTGAAAATGTAGGAGGAGTTCGAGGAAGAAGGTTTTTTGTGAAAAAACGTCATTTTTTACCAATAATTTGACCCCCAGGACTAACAGAGAATTTTTGAAACCTTTTTACAAAACAACATGATACCCCAAATCAAACTCCAAGAGTTCAGTTTGCTGGTTTATAAGATGTAGGAGCAGTTTGAGAAAGTAAAACGTGACAGACGGACGGACGGACGAACGGACGGACGGACGGAACGGGGTAACAACAATATACCCGAACTTTCTTTAGAAAGTGCGGGTATAATAAACCATTTACTTATAGGTGGGTAATTAGTCACATTTGAACCCAAGGAGAGTATAACTACAATGGGTTCTCTATGTACGTTACACCATTGAACCCATGAGTTTTCTTCATACTGTAGCAGGAATGGGTTCAAGTCACGTTATGTATTCCCTATTTGCCCCTACTTTTGTTTCTAATAATAGTTGGAAGTTTCTAGTTAATATACTTACTTCCGTGGTTACTATAAATAGGTTTGTTTTGCCATATAGATCGACAATAATCCTTCACACGTGTTCGATCATCATAGGAAATGTCCAGTTTTGTTTATACTTTTCGATTGGTTAATATACCGGAAGTAACCTTTTTCGGGTGGTGCTAAATACAGTCAAAGGTCATACCCTTACAGTCTATTCACTAGATTTAACGTTATATTTTTCTATTGTCGTGGTTGCTATATAAAGCCCCGAAATTCGTAGTTTCTTGGGGACTTGTTAAGCATTGATTTGCTGTAAGTTTCTCACTTCTCTAACATGGTTTATTAGGTATTTAACAGGTTGCACCCGTTAGGAGAATAATTTGATCATTTTGTCGTCGTCATTTGCTCCTGTTGAATTATTTTTGGCCCTTAAACTAAAAGTTAAGTGTTAGGTTCTTATTAAAAGGGATTTTTGTATTAAACCTAGGCCGTTCCCCCGGCTAGGTGGGCTAGCGTTCCCGTACGCTAGGATGGGGGGTGATTTTTGTTGATGATTTTGATGGTGGTGTTCATAGGGATTTTTGATAGGAATTTTTGATAGTAACATTTTTTTGGTTTATACTCGGCAGGAATTTACCATTGTTATAATTATTTTGTTTTTGTTATTTTCTATAAAGTCGTAAATAAATATTGTTGTTTGTTGAAGCTGGTGTTTTTCATTACAGTGTGTTGAACGGTGTCAAAAGGTGAAAAATATATATTCTTTAACTTAAAATTAAGACCAAGCAGAATCTCAAATCATAAAGAACCTGGGAAATAAATTATAATACATAGGAAACGGTAAACATATTTCAGAGTGTGATTCTGACCCAACCCGTCCTATTACAAAAATGGTGCCGTCTACCAAGGATTTGAGCCCGCTGTATTTGGCTTTTTGAGTGATTTTTGGGTTGTTGGTAAAACCACTTGTGTATTTCACGCCCACGTATTTTTCAGTCAGCTGTTTTGTTAAAGCCTGTTTCAATAAACATAATAAAAATTCACGCTAAAAATGGATAAAGATTCGCGATTTGAAAATTTAGCAAAACCTCAAGATTTTTACGGTGTACCAGATGGTCAATCAAAGCAAACTTTTGTTGATTTAGATGAAGTTTATAAGAAAAGTCCACGTGCTAAAATATCTGACAGAATTCTAAAAAGTGCCGAGTCGTACATTGCCCGTGCGCCACGTGTCACAGAACCTGATGTTTACAGAGCACCTGTTCGAACAATGCATGACACAATAGAAGAGACAGTGTTTTTCAATGACCGATATTATCCGGACACGAGTGACTTTGTCGATGAAACTACTTTGTCGCAATATGATTTAGAGTTAACAGAACCTAAAGAATATTCTGGGACTATAAAAACAAAGAGTGGGTTACGCGTACCTGATTCAGAATTTCTAAGGGAAGATATTAGAAAAGAACTTAGACAATTATTTTCAGATTTTTCAGGTATTTCAGAAAATCCCGACACTTCGAGTTATGATCCAAAATTTCAGAGTATGAATTTGGAAACTGAAAATAAACATGTTAAAGACATTCGGAAATCAAATCCTGAGTTTGTTACAAGTACTCCAATTAGTTATGGAGATAAATCTTCATTTTCAAATCAAAATAAAATGCCTAAAACACCGGCACGCGTACACTTTGACTCGACGTCCGCAGATTCCCGTCAATCCCGACGCGACATTCACTCGCGTGAGAGTTCAAGAGATACTTTGGACAGAAGGTTTTCACAACCTGGTACTCAAAGACACTCTGTTTCAACTCTCAATACTAAACCGTCCTTGCATGCTTCTCAATTAAACAAGAGTTCCCGAATAAATGAGAATTTTGAGACTCCGCGCCGAATGTCAAATAATCAGACAAGGGGAATAACTCCTACGAGATTAATTCCGCAAGCAATGGCACAAGAGTTACCTCCTCGTGAACATTTTGTAAATTCTCATAGGCTTTCAAGAAAAGAAAAAGAACCTCAAATTTATGATGGTACAACAGACTTGGAAATTTATTTACATCATTTTGAATGGGTTGCTAGGTACAACAACTGGACAAGTGCTGAAAAAGCACAACAGTTGGCCATTAGTTTAAAAGGGGAGGCTCAACAAGTTTTCAGAGATTTGGACCCTTGGGAGATTAGAGAATTTAATGACATTAAACAAGTTCTCTTACAGAGATTTAACCCTCCTGGTCGTGAAGCAGCATATCGATGTCAATTTAAAAATCGCAAGCGCATTGAAACTGAGAGCATTTCAGAGTTTGGTTATGCACTAAAACATCTTTCAGCAAAAGCGTACCCACAATTAGATAGAGTTGCTAGGGAGACTTATGTCATTGATCAGTTCATTTGTGGTCTTAACCATACTGAAATAAAAAAACATGTTCAATTTAGACACCCTAGATCTGTTGATGAAGCTATTACATTGGCTATTGAATATGAAGCATTTGAGGGGCCCAAAACAATTCTCAGAAAACCTTTGAGTGAAGAGAAAAGTGTGCATGTTATTTCGGAAACTCCGCAAACTTCTGAAAATTCTGGGAAAGATTTGGCTTCCATAATTTCTGAAGAAATGGCTAAACTTATGAGTACGCTCACATCTGAAATAAGATCAATTAAATCAGAAAGATGGTTTAAGTGTAAATATTGTCAAAGGAGAGATCACCCTCATTGGAAATGCCCAAATAAACCAAACTTTAACAGGGATCAAAATAATGTTCCAACCACTTCAAACAATGTCAATTCAAATTCGGGAAAATAGGTGGGGTTGGATTCGAGGCCGACAATTCAGCCCTTAAAACTGGTGAAGAAAACAAACTTACCAATAGGCCAATAATTTCATTGAATACAATAAAACCAAGTTGCTTGTTTGTTGAGGCAAAGATGGATGGTGTTCTAATGAGTTTTCTGGTTGACACAGGTTCTGCAGTTACTATTCTTGACGAGGATATATTTGACATGTTATATTGAAAGATAAAACCTAAGCAGCTGAAAAGCGTAAATAAAACGCTGTTGTGTGCGAAAGGTGAATCAATTCCAATACTGGGAATGTCAAATTTTTCATT
Organism: Magallana gigas; assembly: GCF_963853765.1. NCBI lineage: Eukaryota > Metazoa > Mollusca > Bivalvia > Ostreida > Ostreidae > Magallana > Magallana gigas. The sequence continues at coordinate 45,056,773 of NC_088854.1, forward strand.
TAGTTTATGTGACTCAGATACTATCTTTGAGCAAGAGATGATTGTTGGAAAGTTAGAGGGAAATATTAGTATTTTGGGAGTAGACTTCTTGAAGAGTTATTCAGGAGTTATTAATTTCCGTAATGAAAGTTTGCAGGTTGGCAAACAGATATTTCCTCTTTCACAAACCCCACTAAACTTGCATAGATGTGCCAGAATCCGACTCTGTGACACTATTAAAATACCCCCTGACACAGAGTTCTATTGTAAAGGGTACATTCAAGGGAAACTTGGTACAGAGTATGGTTTGGTGGAACCCAAACAAATTGTCAATGTAAATGGTCTTTTGATGGCTAAAACTTTGGTCAATCCTAAAAAGGATGAGATTTCTATTTCACTCCCTAATCTTACAAACAGGTCAGTTAGATTGAATAAGAATACTTGCATTGCTGATCTAGAACCAGTGGAGAGTGTGCATTATATCGAGCCTCAATCTCAAACTCATTCTAAAATTTCAAAACTCCCAGATCATTTGTCTACATTGTTAAGTAAAGTGTCAGATGAATAGAATGGAAAAGAAAAAGATCAAGTTAAAAACTTATTGACAGAATTTGAAGATATTTTTATGAAACCAGATGGAAAGTTGGGTCACACAGATTTGGTTGAACATAACATTGATACTGGGTATGAAAATCCAATTAAAATACCTCCACGTAGACTTTCTCCAAAGCAAAAAGAAATTGTTGACACTGAACTTAAGAAAATGCTTGAACAGAATATCATAGAGCCTAGTAATAGTCCCTGGTCTGCTCCTGTTGTTTTGGTTACAAAGTCTGATGGGTCTACCAGATTTTGCATAGATTTTCGCAAACTTAATTCAATAACAAAGAAGGATGCATATCCCTTGAACAGAATTGATGATGCACTCGAAGCATTATCAGGTGCACAATGGTTTTCCACTTTGGATTTAGCTAGTGGATATTGGCAATGTCCATTGAAAGAGTCTGACAAAAGTAAAACCGCATTTACCACTCACAGGGGATTATACCATTTCAATGTTATGCCCTTTGGGTTATGCAATGCCCCTGCAACATTTTCACGCCTTATGAATTTAGTGTTGGGTGGACTCAATTGGACGAGATGCTTATGTTATTTAGATGACGTCATTGTATTTGGCAGTACATTTGAAATTGCATTAAGAAATCTTAAAGATGTTTTTGAATGTTTACGGAAAGCTAATCTGAAACTCAAACCTAAAAAGTGTACATTGTTTCAAACTGAAGTTGCATATTTAGGCCACCGGGTTTCTAAAGCTGGCATCAGCTGTGACCCTAAGAAAATTTCTGCTGTTCAAGATTGGCCAATTCCAACCAATGTTACAGAAGTTCGATCATTTTTAGGTACTGCAGGTTATTACCGAAAATTTATTCCAAATTTCTCAACCATAGCATCTCCCTTGAGTCAACTCACGAGGAAAAATAAAAGGTTCAAGTGGGATGAAAACTGTCAGAAAGCTTTTGATGAGCTGAAGTTATTGTTAGTTTCTGCTCCAATATTGGCATACCCTATTGCTGATGGAAAGTTTGTACTTGACACAGATGCAAGTGATACTGGGTTAGGTGGTGTTTTGTCCCAAATTCAAAATGGGGAAGAAAAGGTTATTGCCTATGCAAGTGTTTCTTTACTAAACTCTCAAAGAAAATACTGTACAACCCATAAAGAACTTTTAGCAATTGTTACCTTTTTGAAACATTTCAGAAATTATTTGTTTGGTCAGAATTTTTTACTGAGAACAGACCATGCTTCTCTCAAATGGCTTAAGAACTTTAAAAATCCAGAGGGGATGATTGCTCGTTGGATAAGCATTGTAGATATGTATGACTTTGAAATTGAACATCGTAGGGGGACTTTACACTTAAATGCCGATGGTTTATCCCGAATTCCAGTTAAACGTAAATGTACAAGAGAAAAATGCCCCGATTGTGATTCTCCGGAACACTTAGCAAATAATCATGGTTTAAACTTAGAGGTTGTGGCTGAAGAAGGAAAATTTCCGCATGAAGAATCTAAGTATTCTGAGCAGGGAATCTATCCTGTGCAAGCCATTGACAATACTTCTGATGTTTCAAATTGGGTAGAATGCTGGGGTCCTGATCAAATAAAAGAATGGCAAAATGAAGATAGCAATATTGGCAAATTTAAAACACTCAAATCAACAACTGATCATAAACCAAACAGACAAACAATGGGGTCATTCTCCTATGAAGTTAGAATTTTATGTCAAATGTGGGGAGAATTAGAAATCAAACCCGATGGGATACTTTACAGAACAAGTGAAAAAGATCCACAGGGAAACATCTTAAATCAAATTGTAGTGCCTCAAATTATTAGAGAAAAGATTTTAGAATCCCTCCATAATTCCAGATTATCAGGTCATTTAGGCAGAGACAAAACATATGAATCTATTAAGAGAAAATTCTATTGGCCTGGAATGTCCCACGATGTAAAACTTTGGTGTCAATCATGTGATCTTTGTGCACGTCGAAAACCAGGTCCAGGGTTTGGGAAATCTCCACTTCAATCTTCTCTTCTTCAATCTACAAAACCTTTAGATAGAATTGCAATAGATATTTTGGGTGGTTTACCTAAAACTAATAATGGAAATGAATATATCATTATTGTTGGTGATTATTTTTCAAAGTGGAAAGAAGCTTATGCTGTTTCAAATCATACTGCACTTACAGTTGCTGATAAACTTGCTACTAAATTCATTGCACACTATGGTGTTCCAAATCAGATACATACAGATCAAGGGAGAGAATTTGAGAGTGAATTATTTTCTGAACTTTGTAGACTCCTGGGTATTGAGAAAACAAGAACTACTCCTTATCGACCTCAGTCTGATGGACTTGTAGAGCGTTTTAATAGAACCATAATTGCCATGTTGTCCGCTTTTGTAAATGAAAATAAAGATGACTGGGATGATCATTTGCCTTACCTTATGATGGCTTATAGAGCTACCCCCCATATTAGTACAAAATGTAGTCCAAATTTACTTATGCTTGGTAGAGAAATATCTTGTCCTCTAGATATTATGGTCGGAATACCTCCTGAAAATCCCCGGAAATTGGGTCCTTCAATGTATGTCAAATGGTTAGAAATTGCAATGAATAATGCTTTTGAATTTGCTCATGATAATTTGTGCATTGCAGCTCAGAGACAAAAACAATATTATGATAAAGGGTTAAAACCAAGAGAATATGAGCCTGGTGATTGGGTTTGGAGATGGTATTTGCCTGCGATTTCCAATAAATTAGGTCAAGGTTGGACAGGGCCATATCTGGTAATAAAAAGAATTTCAGAGGTTACATACGAAATACAGTTAAATTCTGAAAAAAATCCCATAGTCGTCCATGTGGATCACCTGAAACCATTCCAAGGGAGACAACCTCCTATCAATTGGCTGGAAGAGGTAGAGAGCTTCCAGGCTGATGAAGAAAATCTGAGCGAAACTTCCTCTTCACAAATTTCTGATGATTCTCTGGTGCAACCTGTACATAATTCTCCTGTGAAAACAAGAACTGGGAGAATAGTTAAGCCAAGAGAGATCTATTCTCCATAATTTGCAGATAAGTTAAAAATAATAACAAATTCTTTATATCAATATCTTTTATGCAGAAATTTTCATTAGATTAATGGTTAATTTTTGTTTGTAAGAAGGGGATTGGAATATATATAAACAGCTGGTCTGTTGAGCGCTCTTTTCCAAACCCTGTAATTACTAGTACACTTAGACAATGAATAATGATCTGTATATATTGTACGTACTTAATTGTCATAAATAATTTCAGAAATATCTATGGAGGATTTTGTTTTGGACCTATTAGTGAGCGAAGAGGAGTTAATGGAGCTTGATAGAGATATCCGTCCCGTCTGGCAGGAAGGAGGAATGAGATGTCCGGCCGAGGGTTGCGACATCTTCCTGGAATGTGTGGCTAAATGTCGGAGACATTGGGCAGAGATACATATGGAATATATTCATGGATATCAGTGCACCCTGTGTCGGTTTGCGACAATGAGGAAGAACCAAGTCAGCAGACACATGGGTCGGGTGCACCCAAATCAGCCAACTGAGGACCTGGAGCTGAAGACTTTTCCCAATAGAAAGTACCATAATCCAGGAAATGGCCTTATGCCAATCTGTGAGATCACAGACAATAGGAGACAGTTTCGGGATGAAGAGGCCAGGCGGCGGAGGTCACTTGTTGCGGGGATCGCGACCCCTTTAGTAAAAGAAGACACCAACTCCCGGGACCAGGTGGTGTTCGCTTATGACACCGAGACAGTTGTAGTTACAAAGAAACTCTGGGGGCCGAATAGTAAAGAGAAGGTTGTTAGATTGAGGAACTGTTAGATTAAATTTAGTAGGTACGCAGGGTATACAAATATTTGGCCATTATAGTTTTATTTTATGTTTTAATAATGATTGTTAATCACTGGCCATATATTGATTTCATTGTTGAATTTTATATTTTGTTTGTAGGGAAAGAAAAATGTTTGTTTTATTTTTATATAAATTCCTGCTATGATTATGTATAACTTTATCCTTAAAATAAATGATTATATCATTTATTCTTAAGCAGGGGGGAGTGTAGCAGGAATGGGTTCAAGTCACGTTATGTATTCCCTATTTGCCCCTACTTTTGTTTCTAATAATAGTTGGAAGTTTCTAGTTAATATACTTACTTCCGTGGTTACTATAAATAGGTTTGTTTTGCCATATAGATCGACAATAATCCTTCACACGTGTTCGATCATCATAGGAAATGTCCAGTTTTGTTTATACTTTTCGATTGGTTAATATACCGGAAGTAACCTTTTTCGGGTGGTGCTAAATACAGTCAAAGGTCATACCCTTACAGTCTATTCACTAGATTTAACGTTATATTTTTCTATTGTCGTGGTTGCTATATAAAGCCCCGAAATTCGTAGTTTCTTGGGGACTTGTTAAGCATTGATTTGCTGTAAGTTTCTCACTTCTCTAACATGGTTTATTAGGTATTTAACAGGTTGCACCCGTTAGGAGAATAATTTGATCATTTTGTCGTCGTCATTTGCTCCTGTTGAATTATTTTTGGCCCTTAAACTAAAAGTTAAGTGTTAGGTTCTTATTAAAAGGGATTTTTGTATTAAACCTAGGCCGTTCCCCCGGCTAGGTGGGCTAGCGTTCCCGTACGCTAGGATGGGGGGTGATTTTTGTTGATGATTTTGATGGTGGTGTTCATAGGGATTTTTGATAGGAATTTTTGATAGTAACATTTTTTTGGTTTATACTCGGCAGGAATTTACCATTGTTATAATTATTTTGTTTTTGTTATTTTCTATAAAGTCGTAAATAAATATTGTTGTTTGTTGAAGCTGGTGTTTTTCATTACAGTGTGTTGAACGGTGTCAAAAGGTGAAAAATATATATTCTTTAACTTAAAATTAAGACCAAGCAGAATCTCAAATCATAAAGAACCTGGGAAATAAATTATAATACATAGGAAACGGTAAACATATTTCAGAGTGTGATTCTGACCCAACCCGTCCTATTACAATACTACACCATTGAAATCAGTCTTATGTAGAGAAATCCCATGAGATTCCAAAAAGTTCATAATTAAGACTCGCAAGTTGTACATTTTCTGTGCCAGAAGGACAATTTTAGGGAGGGGCGCTGTGCCCCCCCCCCCCCCCCCTCTTGAATCCGCCACTGCTTGCACTTCGGAAGGTCTCGGGAACCAGGCTAGGGTGTTTCCGTCAAAGATTGGATTTTTGTTCAACATACCGGTAGGTAGCGCTTTGACGAAGATTCCGGGCTACGTAATAGTTGGTTACATGACAGCAGGCTTTCATACTGAATAAACTTTCTCGGGTTGTAAAAAATGTATAGTAGTATATATAATATACTTTTACTTGTTATCTTGATCCTCACTTTTCAAGGTAGGTAATATTTAATGAAGTTTAAATTAAGGCTTTGATAAATATTATTTGACTAATAAATATTATTTTGACTTAAGGGTAATCTTTGGAAAGAATAATATTCTATTGAAAAAAATTTGAATCTTTAACTATATTCTTAGAAGTTTATGTTTATAATACATGTACAGGACAAGAATCAAGGAAATTCACATTTAGTTTATACCTAGTATATACGATACCCCGCTGTTACATGCTTTGAGAGAAATTATAATTTTAGTAGTGTGAATTGGTACATTGCAGTGTCAATTGATGTCTTTTTACAGCTTAAATAATGTAGAAAATGTAGAAAGATCTTATAAACAATAGTACAGTACTGGTTTTCGTTCTTGATATCAATATTAAAGGTGCGCTGCTCTGTAAACATTTTTATCAGTATACGAAAACCTGGGTGGGTCAAAAATCGTCTCTGAATAATGATCACCTGGCATCGCTTTCTTATGCATATGCGTCTAGTATCGACTGGAAAGTAAAGTATATACTATACATAAAACAAATGTAATTTTTTACTCTATCATCATTCTTTCATTGTTTAATGTTGTAATATTTGAAAGTGGGTTAGATGCCATCGAAACCAAAACGACGGGTTTACTGATATGATTGGTCATTGAGAGATAAGTGACTCGCGCTGAGAGAGAGAGAGAGAGAGAGAGAGAGAGAGAGAGAGAGAGAGAGAGTTCATTTTTAAACCAACACTATCTTTTGTACTTCTTCTACATTTTTCTTTTCTTTGAACTTAGGGAAAAGAAAATTGGAAATGGGGGGGGGGGGGGGGGGGTTCAGTTTTCCTGACTGAGACTGTTTACGGTAAGAAATCAACAATAACTAGAACTATCTTAACTAATTAGGACACTTTTTTATCTTGGGAAAATATCAATTTACACAGACAAATGTCAAATAATAGAATGTATTTTATTATATTGTTTTGTGGTAGACGGTATTTTCTCGCATATTCAAGTTCTGAAGTATCAAATTGGTTGCATTATGAACCAGTTACATACGGAACTTTAATTGAAAAGCATGTGTTTAAAGCAAATATTCTGCCAGAATCCATGAGCTTTCTGAGGCTTCGCCAATTGGCCATTTACAAGAGACTCATATTGGACCGAATAAAGACCTTATAGGCGGACACATCAAACTTAGGCAAGCTATGTCACAGTCCGCTTATTGATTGAAGTATATATCAACCATTCTCCCTTTGGGTTTTTTTTTTTTTGGTGATAGCTGGCATTGTAGCTGATTGGACGCCCTGGTCCGCGTGTTCGAAGCCGTGTGACGTAGGAATACAGAGTCGAACACGACTATATGATGGGGAGAACAGGACAGAGGAGCAGTATTGTAACCTACAGTATTGTCCTGGTAAGCCATATACATATGAACTATGGTTATTTACATGTTTATGTATATATAGTAACTGTAGAAACAACTATAGTACGTGTATATAGAACACGGATTATCTGAAAGTAAGCACAACGGTTTAATCGTATATTCATTGCTATATTCTGTTTTAAAGAGACCATGATGAAATTATGAAGTTTTTATTTTGCTATGTTGTTTATGTATATTGGTTTGCTTTGTAATGGTTATTTGCTACTTATGTTTAGTCGACATTAATTAATTTACTGATCGTGTTTCACTCTGCTATTTCGTTATTCAAATAGATATATGCACCTACCCATCTTGAGATGCTTTGTATGATATCGTATATATATAAGACTTTGAAATAACATCACTGTAATAATTGCACGATTCTCTCATTGCAGACAAAGGCGTTTCTTGCTATGGTGGGCGATTTTCATGCACCCAGTTTAGTGGATATGCCGATTGTATAGACGGTCAGTGTGTTTGTACATTGGGCCGTAACAACTATGGCTCAACAAAATACTACCAGTATTACAACACACAGAACTGTTTCCGTAAGTAGATAATTTGTGTTGGGTTTTTTTAAGCTCTTTCTCGTTCGTCTAAAATTCTCACTACTCAGGGTTTGAGATTTTAAAAAAAATATGTTACAAAGTTCACTATCGGAAGTAAAATGGTGTTTTTTAAAAAACACAAAATAACAAGTTATACGCAAATATCGATACTGATATCCATGTTTTGTTTATCTGAGAATGGTATGCCATGACAAAGATAGATTTATCTTGAAACAGGAAATTTGAACTAACCTTAATTTCATTTTTATTTTTGTTTTTACTTCTGAAAGTTTTTTTGAAGCAATATAATAAAAAAGGTTAATGTCTTTATGTGTTTTGTCGTAACATTTTACATAAGAGGGCATTTGTTTAATTATTTTGAGGTCATACGTGGAAGTTGCTCCATTTTATTTTATTTTTTATTTTTGAATCTGGCGTCAGTTCGTGATCTAAGTGTTGCTCAATTTTTTTATTGATCACGAAATGATTCCCCACACTGACAGAATTAACAATGTAAACATTCGTCATATAAGTACTTAAATAAACGTCGCATCTACATGTACATTTGTACATACCCTGGACATACACTGCTAAATTATGTGTTTGAAGTAGTTTGAAAATTTTAAAGAATTGCTGAACTGAATTCTTACCCGGACAAATTGATTTACTTAATTCGGTTTCGTTTATAGTTGTGCAAGGCGTTGAGCATTATCATCATGATCATATACGAGAATTCAATTGTAATGGTAATAATTGTAAGATTAATACTTAAGATTTACTAGCATTGGTATCTTTACTGCAAACTTCCGCTGTGATGAATGACGAAGTAGCTAGATAGACATGATATCCTAATTTCATGATCAGCACTCTATAATATATATTAAGGAAGATTTGCAATTTTGACATTAATATAAAGACAAATTTTACAATTTCATTATAGCTGAAGTGGGAAACTGCATAATTCGAGAGAACCCGCCATTTGCACTTGCAAAAGTGGAAACTTTAGATTACGGCTCCAAGTTGCGCAGCTGTGTCACGAACGATAACCCAAACTATGAGTCCATGTGATCGGAGTTTATGAAAGTAATTCGTATGACGTAATTATACGTCCAAGAGGAGGAACTGACAAACCAATCATCCTGGTGCTGTTATCTTACCATATCGTGACATGGAACATTGACACAAGCGTGCCCATTGATTCCATAGTTTACTCCGTGAGTTGCTTGTAATATCTATAACTCGTATAGTCATCCGTTACGTCACGTTTTGAAATATTTAATCACCGTCTTTTTTATTTCCAAACACTGTCAAGTCAATTCAATTTTATTTATTTTTTTACAAATGAAAGACCCCCAAAGTACATTAAGATGGTACTTGTATACGGGGTTATTTTCGACCCTAGTTAATTTTTGCCCCTCTGCAAGCAGTTTCCCCTTGTCTTAAATGCGTCCAGACACAGAACTTTGTGTTTTAAAGAGAAATGCCTTGAAACATTGGAACTCGCCAAGATTTAAAATCGCCCGCTGACAAGAAGGGTGAATGGGGCGAATATAAAACGGGGGCAAATATTTCCCTCTATACAATATATTGGCATGATAACAAATAATATGTACACATATATTCATAAGTATTGCCTTGAAGACACATTGTCTTTGTAGATACTTCGATCTGACACATATCAACCAGTAGAAATACTTGCGAAGTCAAAATGTGGCGCCGCAAAAATCATCAGGTTTGACGATCTCCAATATACGACCGGGTCGGACACAGGGGGAGGAAATACGCCAAAAATACTTTTGACTTTGGCGAATTTCTATGGTCCCGTGACGTCATTTAACGGAGTGTACACCTTGTATAGTCCTGCCACCATACGTTTAGAGGTCGGAGGGAACCCTCTGTTGTTAAATACGAATGCTGAATTTAAGGTAATAAATTAGACTCCATATCTCTTCTATAGTTTAAAATCAACTTTAAATACATTTTAGGGAAAAAGGATACAAATAAAATTTGTATGAATAAAACGAGGCGACGGACGACGACAATTTGTATTACTTTTCCAAATCCAAGTTCTTTCTTTTTGTATACGTATTCATAAAATTACAATAGTACTTGAGCTGAACACCAAGATGTGAATTTTAAGTAACTAATATTTATTATTTTGGTAGAAATCCATCCTCTTAACTATGCAGCGAGATCCTTTTTAGAAGCAATTAAAAGTATATCATACTCTTCATATTAGATAAAATTCTATTCGAAATTCCTTTGAAATTTTAGAAGGCATGATGGTCAACAAAACGACTATTAAACCACCTCACATTTTCAAAAATCATCTGTTTAGCTACGAACTATTATTTAGTATAAAAAAAAGACGTTCATTTTTATTAGCTATAAAATTTGAATGTTTTACTACAGCTTTATATGTAGAACTCTTTAAAAAGGGACCTAGACACGATTTCACATAAAATTTTATTTTGATTTGCCTGTTGATGTTGTCATGCTGTGAATTTTGTATTAACTGCCACCGGGGTAATCCAAAATTTACAACATGACAAATGCGCTACGAGGTATTTTTGTCTTTTGCAGCCACACTCAGTGTTTTGAGACGATACAAAGTAATATGTTAGTTGTAAAAAAATTAAAATTTTTTATTTCTTTGTGCATTTTTTTACGAGTTTGTGATCTTCCAATATTTGTAAAAGGTTCTTTTTTAAAGAATTTTTTATCGTCAAAGCTTTTTTTAGTACTCATTTCTATTAGATTAAGCAATTTTATTTTCAAAAATTGTCTTTTGAATAAGATATAACAATATGAGAAAGATTACTTAATCTTTATCAGGATTATGAGTGGTCATGTCGCAAGGTTTCCCCTCAATACAGTAAAATGACTTTTACTGGAACAGTGATGCCACCTGTTCGACCGGAGGTGACCACTGCAGAAAACATGTTTTCCAGTTCGTGTGAGTAGTCAATATTACACATATTCGTTATCACAGTTGTTCATGGGAGAAAATCTAATATTTATTGTATTCTCTTTATTTCAGCTTCCATCGCTGTCATACTCCCTACCGCAATTGCCTGTGCTGTACTTGTTACAGTTATATGCATCATAGTTGTGATAGCTAGAAAAAGAAAACAAGTTAACCTGAGATATATCGAATGTGCAGCGCCACAAAGGATTAATATAGGAGCACTGTCTTCCTACGCTGTCCCGCCGGCGTCATACACCGGAACCCCCTCCCAGTCTGTACCCATGGATGGTTGGTCGTCCAACATCGACTCCACATCAACTCATGAGATGTCTGGAAATACAACGGATGCTCCAACGGATGCACCTCCCTCATATGAATCTGTGGCTGGAATGAATGGACAGCTAGTTACCCCTGGTGGACCCTCACTGATGGAATCTGCACGCAGTGTTCCTTCTGATGGTTCTACGTTAAACACAAATACCGATAATAGCCAAATAGAGCCCCGAAACAATGACACTACGATGCATCATGCTCCAATGGCAGCTCAAACCAACTATCATTCTTTTGCAACAAACTTGCCACCAACCTATGAATCTTATATTGCAAAGCAACATAGAGAGACCTACATGTAGTGTGTGTGCTTATGAAATACTGTAATTTTTTTATCATTCCATGTACGTGTAGCAGATATTTATTTTCTATTTCTAAAATATGCTTTGTTCAAAACATGAACATTAGAGTCCTATTATTTAGAATATTTACAATTTCCAGTCTCAAAACCTGTGAATAACACTACGTATTGATTTTGTACTATATAATCCATATATAACGCCAAATTGAGGCGCCAGGGGGTGTGCTTATTTGTATTTAAATATTTAATCGTACGATGGCTTAAAATTATAAATATAAGTACATTTGTAACTATTAAGGAATCATTCTTTGAATTATTATGAGGTGATAATTTCGGTCGGGGCGTGATCAAATCTATCAGAAAGCCCTTTGGGCTTTATTGGATTTGATCACCCGACCGAAATTATCCGCACCTCATAATACTCAAAGAATGATTCCTTATTCCTTAAATAAGTACAGTGCATTTTGTGCAAACCATGATAGTAATTAGAGTCATAAAATTGGCAATCTAATTAAAATTAGATCCGCTCGCTTACGTGTAGCGAGCGGATCTATCATCTAACTAAATTGGTGGCTTATTCTTCTAATACCCCGTAACTCACTTATTATCGATAGAAAATCGTTCATAATGACATTTTTAACAGAAAAAGCGGTCCACTTCTAAGCTGTGAAAAAGGTGCACATAACGATTACAATCCAAAGGGTCTCATTCATTTCATTACCTCCTTACATGACAGACCTGTATTAAGGTGGAATAACACACCTAGAATCAAAGTACTGAAGTACTGACGGGAGTTGATTTTATCGATTATCATTTATTTTAAAATCAACTTATCTTGCATGGCAATTAGTTTCTAGTCTGTATTTGAATTAAACTTATATGTAGTACATGCCATGTACATGTCATAATAACATGAACACATTCCAATATGTAGAAATTACGTCAGAAGGACAGAACCCATACAATGGAGAGAAAACCAGTTAGGACCGAGTTTCGATGTCAATCAGAGTTCAAACTTATCAAAACTTGATGGAAAATTACATATATGGCAAGAAATTAGGACTATGTTTTGAGGTATTTCATTTTTTAACTTAGACTAAAATATAGACTTCTAAACCCTTGTATCACTTTCTAAAAGTGTTGTAACCTACCCGTATCCAAGTGTACCCTTTGTACCCTTTCCTTCAGCTCATTTATTTGATTTTTTAACTTAGACTAAAATATAGACTTCTAAACCCTTGTATCACTGTCTAATAGTGTTGTAACCTACCTGTATCCAAGTGTACCCTTTGTACCCACTGTACCCTTTCCATCAGCTCATTTATTTGATTTTTTAACTTAGACAAAAATAAAGACTTCTAAACCCTTGTATCACTTTCTAATAGTGTTGTAACCTACCCGCGTATCCAAGTGTACCCTTTGTAACCCTTTCCTTCAGCTCATTTATTTGATTTTTTAACTTAGACAAAAATAAAGACTTCTAAACCCTTGTATCACTTTCTAATAGTGTTGTAACCTACCCGTATCCAAGTGTACCCTTTGTACCCTTTCCTTCAGCTCATTTATTTGATTTTTTAACTTAGACAAAAATAAAGACTTCTAAACCCTTGTATCACTTTCTAATAGTGTTGTAACCTACCTGTTTCCAAGTGTACCCTTTGTACCCACTGTACCCTTTCCTATAGCTATTTGAAGTCGATTCTCTAAAATCCTTCCCGACTCCCCTACTTTCGGTTTTAGTAGAAACATATAGTGTACCCTATTTGTAACTTTTTGCTCAAGTTTTATATAGTGGTGTACCCTTGGGTACAAAACTATTACCTTAAAACCCAGTTCTAATTTGTTGCCATATCTAGAAAGTTATGCTGTAAGTGACTTGACCTTGGCCTTTAGGCTTACGTTATAAATACAAAGGTCATTATAGTCATAAAATCTAATAAAAATTACAGTCATCCACAACTCCCGAAAAAAAAATTATCACTTATATTGTACTGTGCTTTTATAAATATTCATACATGTAGTTGTCAATTTTCATGGATTTAGATACAATAAAAGTTACGAGGATACGTTAAGTGGACAATGACCGTATCAATACAGAATGTCTTAAGATTTTATACTCTAATGAACATGTACATTGAATTTCGTGAAATAACTAGACAATAAAATCTCGAAAAGACTTTTAAAAGAAGATAGGAGAATAAGGCGTTTAAAATGCCTATATTTGGACAAATAAGATACTGTAAAATAAAAATATCAACACATCTGTTATTTCTATAAAAAATTGTTCAAAACAATATGCCCGGTATATCTAACATAACATCAATTTGTAACCCTTAAATATGTTCAACACTGCCCATCTGGGAATATGTTGGGTTTAAGGTAATCCATCCATAACTATCATATTTCATATCTAATAGATTGCAAGTTTGATCACTAAAATCTTAGTGTGATTTTAAGGAGTTTATTAAATAATAAAGTTTCACCTTTGAAATCTTAAAAAAAAATTAATTTTAATAAATTAATCATATGTTGAAGTTAACATTGAAGTCTATGGGAAAAATGCATTTTTAAATATATATTTCTTTAGTACAAGTAATTTTCTCACATTTCTCTTGGTAAAAGTTGCAAAAGCTTTCTCCGTCTTCAAATATGCTAACATAATTCATAGTTTACAATACATATTTTCAGAAAACGATTTTTTAAAATTTTCCTAAAGGGCAGGCAACTCTTTAAAAAAGTTTTAAGTGCAAAAAGTTCATTTAATTGACTACATACATACACCCAAGTTTGGTTTATGTCAGCCTCATAATAGCTTTAAAATTTGTATTTGATGTAGTATAAATCAATAAAAATAGTTAAATTCACCTCAGTTATGGATGGACTACCTTAAACTGGCGTATACGTATCAAAACCTTCAAATATAGTGTTATTTTTTAAAAACTTATATGCCAGTTATTTTATATGGTGGACCTGTGCTCCGTATTTTTGCCAGTCTAAATAAGGTCTATGGAAAACAAACCGATATCAATCAACTAACAAGGTGATGACCCACTACACATTATAAATATTATTTTGTATTCAAACAATTGGCCGTTTTAGAAAAATTATACAAGTCCGTAAATTCGTGGCCAAAATCAGATTAAGCATTTAAATAACGCATTTTGTTGTGACTGAAATGGCTCAGTGGTTAGAGCATCATATCTTAGGTAACATATTAAAATATTCAAAACTGAATATAGTTAGAAACTGTGTTTTTGCAAACTTGAAATATAAAATTATCAAATAGATTTAAATAAAAAAAAATTCAAATTTAAAATTGTATTTTAAGCCTCTTTGACATCATTGCAAGTTCGCATCTGCTGTAAGTGTTGAGTCTCCTTTGTAAGATGAATAGTGGGAATTAAGCTATACGATTAACATATATCATCTTTTTATGTTGATACTTTATACATCATGCCGATCCAGAAAATTTTTCTGGTTAGAAGAATGGGGGATATGACAGCACAAATGCCCATTCAGTTTGGTCGTGAAATACAATTTTATTTTTTCTAATTATTAAATCTATTCAAATATATTATATAAATACAAGTTTGCATAAGCACATTTCTAATTATATACAATTATTAATATATTTCACTAACGACAAGAAAAAAAATTATTGCCTTAAAGAAAGTGGGCGCTTAAGATGTACATTCGGCAGGAATCTGGGCGCACATGGAGAGTGAAAATTTCATCAATTAATTTTGAATATTTTTCGAATTATAACCGTTATTTGCTTTCTGTTTGATGTGGAATGAGTGGAAAAATATTTGAAATGCAAAAGGATTTATCATAATATGGGTCTAAATATAGCAACACAATGCAATTCATGCAAAATCCTACTTGTTTACAGCTGTTTTTAAATGATTTTGTTATCTCTGACTGGGTCTTCTCTCCACAAATTTGAAACGTGTAAAGATAACATATTTCAACATTGAAAATGTCGCTTTTAAAAAAAAGATGGAGAGATGACCCAGAGATGACTATTATTATGTACTTTTTCAAATTATTTTTTGAAGGATAAAAAACAAAGTCCATTTATATGACAATATTGTTTTAAACAGTACTTTATAGCGCATATATTGACAAGTCTCGCATGGCTCAGTGGTTTCATCCTGGATTAGTGAATACAAACATTCAGTGTTTTGGGTTCAAATCCAACTGGTGGTCATTTTTTTTTTAAAATTAAACTTTTTTGTTTTAAATGTTTGTTATTTTACCATGATGTTGAATTATAATATACCGGTATATTTTAATTTGTTGTTATTGATTTCTAGATCTGCTGTATGAACATTATTTTCTTTTCTTATTACTAGTTTTTTTAGGATATACACAATATAACTTCATTAAAATATGTTTGCATTAACATTTACAACTAGTTATCGGTTTAACTCTCATTGCCATTTTTTTTAAAGCTTGTGAGTTTTTTAATAACCGGAATAGTCATGAACTTCGACTCTCAATTTAATATCTTTTCGTTGAAACCTGTACATAGCCTTTCGAGGTTATAGACATTTAAATCCCAATTGATTCGTGTCGAGGATTCCTGCAAACTTACAATCTTGTGCGCTCACTTTCTTTTGGTTGCATCGAACCCACAACATAAAAACCCTAGTTACTGTGTATATAAGTTTAGCTTATGTCTGGTGCTCTAACCACTGAGCCATTTCAGACACAATGAAGTAAGCTGTTTAAATACTACGTGTGACTTTGGCCACGAATTTACTGACTTGTATGATTTTTTCAAAACGTTCAATTGTTGGGATACAAAATGATATTTTTAATGTATAGTGAGTCATCTCTCCACATTTTTGTTGATTGAAATCGGTTTGTTTTCTATTAGACCATATTTAGACTATGAAAAAAAAATGTGGAGCACAGATTCACTCTATAAAAGAAAAGGCCTTGAGGTTCTTAAAATTAACACTATTTGGAGGTTTTGATACATTTACGCCTGTTTGAGTCAACATATTCCAAGTACATTATATATCATTATGTATTAAACATATTTCTGGACCTCCCTGAACCCCCTCTAGATTTGTGCATGTACATAATATAAACAAAACAAAGCACTAAATTAGCCAAGTACATGTACTTGTATACCCCCATCAAAAAAAACAAAACCCTATTTTTTGGGGAGTAGGGAGTAATTGTTGATAAAAAGATGCCAAAACAAATAATTGTGTTCCTGATGATCCACTCATCAAAATTTGTATTTATCTAATTCACAAACCAAATTAAATAAAAGTTGTCTTGTTGTATAGGTATATAATCTGTAATATATTTCAAAATTTCTGACTTAAAAATAACCCAAGTCAGACGGCACACATACAATCTTCATTTAGATAACTTTATTAATTTTTTGGAGGATCTGGAAATAAATTTTCATATCCAGAAGTCTGCATAAAACCAAGCAGGAAGAACAGATTTATGCATTTGTTACGATCTTCTTCAATCAGATAGTTCAATGGTTCTGTATACCGTATATAACTGATTTCACCATCACATCTACCATCATATGTAATCTTATTCAGATGAGCTTCTTTCGTTTCTAGGTATGTGAAGATAACCTACCACAAAAAAGAAACATGAGACATGCAAAAACATCTAAATATGATTACAATTTTTTCTTCAAAATTTCAAAGTTGTTGAAAAATGGTATCAATTTCTTTTTTCAAACTGTTTGAAATTTTTGTGGTAAAAAATTCCATGGATAAAATTCTTGGCACAGGCGAGTTAAAAATTAATATACCTCTGTCCCCATACATATGCACCCAACAACCATTGTTGGAGCAAAGACTGATGATGATAATTCTAAAAGTAATTTTCCACCATGTTGTCCGAGATCATGAGCATCAACTATTCTTTGTATAAAGTTTCCAACCTTGGGGTCAGTCTCTGAAGAACTATCACTTGAATGTTCAGAGTTCCTCCATTCAAATGGTTTCTTTTCTCCCCAAGATTCTGATTTTTTCGCCTGCAAATCAATTTTCTTTCAAAATTTTTTTTTCTTTAAAGATGTAGAAATACATTCTCCATAGCATTACTATTGCATGTAATCAGGCCTGGAAAACCTTTTTCAAAATTTATGTTACTTTTTATCCCTGTAGATGACTCGATCATATTTAAAGACGCCACATTCTAACCTTTTACTTTCTTCTGGGGGAGACTAGGTAGTCCTTTACTTAGAAACTGTGTAATCGAAGATTTGTAGCAGAGACAAATATTGTTTCTGCTGGGGTTTGAACCCAGGTCTTCTGTCATGCAAATTTAGCACTCTACCAATTGAGCTACAGGTTTAAACCACTAGTCAATCACTAGCCAGGGCTAGTAGAAATGCCATGTACCTGACTCTACCACATTTTAGAGCACACTTTTTCAAATGTTGTCTCTAATTCAGCAATATCTCATACCTTTTGGCATCTTCATTTACATATACAGTTAAACTGTCTTTTAGTTACTACATGTATTTGTAGTATTCAATCCATAATATCACTAAAAAGAAACATCTATTATGCATTTCTAGTTGCATCACTGATGCTTATCTAGACTTTGTAGGTATTTTGTCATTTGACAAAAGACTTGCTTTCCAAATTGTAAAGCAACATCTGAACTTGACTAAAAGTGTAAATCATTTATTTAGACCTATCATTGATGTAAATATACATGTATGTTCTGAAAGTTTTCTCAAAGTATGAAGAACATCTACAAATGTAAGAAATGGCCTGCTCCAAAAACTTAAACATTGCCATTCATCAAGACAATATAAGTCATAAAAACCAAAGGGCCAAATAATTATATACTATGTGAACTGTCAATTTCTTTTTGCATGTATAGTAGTTAGACTGGATTTTACCTGCTCCAAAATCTTAAACCTGTTCATATTCTGCAGGTTTTAGTCTTAATACATGTACATGCAATTATATATAAATCTTTTACCTATGTTGAAATTTTCTCTTGCTTATCACTTAGTATATAAAGGTCAACATCTGAAAGTTGATTTGCATTAAATAAAATATTCCATGACACATCATCCATTCATCCATGAACATTTGGACAAAAAGGGTCTGAAGATATCTCAAAGTCTGGGAATGAAACCTGCTCTAAAAACTTATACTGCTCTTCAAACTCTTTCCTCATTTTTTATCCAGTAGTTAGAAATCATATTCAATATCTAAGGCCTGATTAGATGAGTGTATACCTAAGATAATCAACTTTATAAGTTGCAGCCTTCATTAACTTTTACATATACATGTAAATAGACCTGCACAGATGACAAATACCTCTGTAAGCATCAGAAGAACACGCCGCTGGAGTGGATTTGTACATGTGTATCTTATATCTGGACTGCCTGAAACCACTTTTGTCCCTATGATGAACCGCTTCACTACTTTGTTTCCCAGTCTACAATATATATCAGCAAACATCAAGAGTAAATAGATTTTATGATTTTCTAATTTTACAAAAATTTTCAATTATAATATTTTGGGCCAAGATATTGACTAAAATTCATACATTATGAAGTACTTACTCGGGTTCAAGAAAAAATATCCTAGAAAAGACCATGAACAGTTCTCGCAAGTGTAATTCTTTATCTTGTATTGCAAACCAACACTCGGTCATGCTCGAGTTCATCATTTCTAAAAACTTCTTGTAGTAGTTCAGAAAACTACGCACACTATAGGACCAAACAAAAAACATCCTGTAAAAGAAGAAATAAATCAACTTAGTATGTTAGTAGCATAGAAAAGGGATTTTGAATAGGAAGAAATCAAAGGGCCACTTAGTATATGGCATAAAAATAATTAATATGGCATCATATCCAGTTATTTTTCTACAGCAATTAGGTCCCAAATTTGGTCTTTTCCCTTTGCAATATTATATAAAACAGATATTTCCCAAATGAACCTTTGCCCCAATAATTCTAAATGCCAACAGAAAAAACATGCATTTTTTAATTTTATAAAGTAAAAGAAAAGAACTCTAAACACTTACAGTCAATAATAATTCAATGAAAAAAAGATGGAATTAGATCAAATCAATTTCATTTTAACATGTTTAAATTGTTACATGTACTTAATAGTTTATTTATAAATATCTTACTTCATTCTTACTAGTTTTTCCCAATATGACTGAAATTTCTGTGACTTTTTCCCAATTAAAAGAAGCACAGATCCCCTTTCAAAAACAAAGAATATCAAAATATCAGAATATTAAATTGATTTAATCTATTGAAGATACAGCCAGATCCCAAACTTTGACACTACTTTGGGGCACCTTTAAACTAATAATATACTATTGCTAACAAGTGTCAGCATCAATTCTTTTGAGGTCAGAAGTTTGTCCTCACATTTGAAATAAAAATATTATGGGTATATGCTTATAAATCACTTCCTGAACTTTAGATCTCTATTCTAATTTTTGTTTTTGAGAAGAATTTTTAATTAAGACATTCATCCTACTCGTACTGGTTTATCTCCCTTTCAATTTTGTTTTCCCTTTAACTGCATAACTATCTGACTCATCTTTTAGTTTCACTGTGTATACTGAGGAAATAACAGTTTTTACACACTGTCACACAATTAACACATCCTTTCATACCCTTGGGAGATTTATATTAAGGTTTAAGTCATTTAATTCTACAGCTTTTGTAAAACTGTTCATCAAAATTACTTGCAGCACTTTAATACTGTAATACGTGGGTTTAGAGTTATCGTTCTTTTTCCCTTACTCCCCTTGTGTTACTGAAATACTAAGCGCAATTTTTGAATGCTGTGTTGCAGATGATTTGTAGTTGAATACATGTATTCATTAATTAAACGGTACATCAATTACAACAACGTGTTGGTGATTGTTGGTGATTTGAATTGGCGACATGGTTGGTGCACGTGTTGGCGATTGCTACAGATTGGTGATGTGGTGAATAAGAAATGTCATTAAATAGCGCTTATTTCGACTTGGTAAACAAATCATACCTGCTAACCATAACTTAGTTATTCATATATTTCCCCATGCTGTTTTATTATCGATGGCATCCCATACCAAACGTAAATTCTCGTAAAATAGTTTTCCATGCACCGCATAAACATTGGTAACTCTGAACTTCCGGTTATGGGAGTTTGGTAAAAGTCACCAAAGTCAGTGACGTAGTTTTGGGTACTACGTCACTATTTACATTGGTGACAAGGAAGAGTATATATAGCAGGCGGATCTAACAGAGAGAGAGAACGAGCGGTAGGCTACAGAGTAAGCAGTAACCAGCAGAACTGAACAAAATGTAAGTTTGGGAACCAGTTATACACACCAAACATTTACGGAATATTAATTACTAAATCTATATACGTATGTTGGGTGCCAGTCGACATCCCCCACCCCCACCCCTTTTTTTAAATACACCCGTGTTATATTTATTTGCTGCTTTAATCATTTACCAACCATGAGTTCCAAGAGATATACCAGTTCATATTTATAATTATATTGCTGTTTAATCACAATTAAATTTCTATAACTTTTAAACCGTGTTTTACTTGATCCTTGGGCACGTTACAATACTATTAAAGTAATATTTACTTTTACAGGCAGACCACTTTGACTGCCAGCACTAGATACTACTGGTAGCTCTGTTATTGTTGGAGCACCTGACAAAAGAAAATTCAAGGGGTCATGTTTAAACCCTAGGCTCACACTCAGTGTCTGATTCGTCAATTAATTCAATGTGACTGCAAGTTTGAATCCTGGTCTATTCTCTTTTGAGAAGTGGACAGGCATAGCCTACATCCACTTCTCTTCGCAAGCCCTCATGTTTTGATTCTGGAAAACGTGTAAATGTCGGAACCAAAGACGGTTTACGCTTCGACCCATGTTTAGACTCCAGTTTCACTGAATTTTCGTAACAGACCTATTATTTCTATATTTTAAACATAAATACATCCATATATCACAAACAAATCACCACTAACCCGCTTTCAAATCATTTTCTCAACCTCTACATTCCGGGTTTAAATTATGAGATCACTCGCAATAATCGTGGATGTAGGCTATGCCTGTCCACTTCTCTAAAGAGAATAATCCTGGTCTAGTTGGACATGCTCTCAACCTTCATTTATTAATACAACTAACTAAGTAGCTAACTTCTGCAGTGCTTACGCTTTGTTGCGTTGTTCTTTCCCAAGTTCATTATCCTCTTCTTCCAATACATCATTTATAAATGCATCGAAGTTGCTTAGAATTTCTCGGACCTTTTTCATACTATCAGCTTGTTTATCTAAACTTTTCGATGCTTCATTTTCTGGTACCTCAAGAGAAAATGCAAGTCCTCTTTTGCTTAAAACATTCAGACTCGAATAAAAATCTGGCACTGTTTTTTCACACACATAATGTGCCTGAATTGTTTGTGTAAATTCGTCAATAGAAATTGGATTGTCTTCGAAGACTATTCCAAATTTATCAAGCGTTTTTGTGGTCCACTCTGACACAGATGGTACATGTTGCGTACTTTCACGTCTTGCACTGCAGCTTCCAGGTGAATTACTTGAACTTGAGTCTTGATGAAATGATGATGATGATGGTCTTTTCCTTTTGAATTTTGGAGGTTGACATAGATTACGATCATCATCATAATCAAAGTCATCGGAGTTATCAACGCAGAAATCATCTTTTGCCGCCATAATGTATTATCAGCATACCGTGCCCGATCCCAATAAGAATAAACGCACCTTTGCGCTCCCCGTCAAAATCAAAATTACAAACATTTTTAATCGAATTCCTGTAAAAGTTTTTAAACGGTATGCATTTTGTAGATTTTTAGTTTTCTAAAGCACTGATTAAAAATATATCTATTTTATTTTTACATTCTTTTTAAACGATAATTGTTTAAATGAAAATTGTTTATTTCTCTGTTTATAGATGCTATTAAAATGTCTCTTTTTTTAATTATTTTTTTTTTTTTACAATTTCATTGTTTATATTTTTATTATATTCATTTTAGCTAAAAATCACTATTCATTATATGTTTTTCAGCTGTTTAGCCGCATACATATTCATCCGCCTATTTTGCCCACCTTCTTTATTACAATGTGCTCTAATTAACAATCTAGATAAAAAAATCCAAAAAAAAAATTCAAAAAGAAATAGACATCTTTAATTACTAAGCCGAATCATCACACACTGAGTTTTGAACGATGACCGAATTGTTTGCATCAAACTATAGCAAGGTAAATCCAATTCAGCGTGAAACTGATTTGAACTTTTTCCACAACATATACCCAGCAATATAACTTGGAGCCATTTTAACAAGAGCTTGGACTTTGGGTAGTTGTGTCAAACAGAAACATGACATTTCTTTGCTGGCCACCATGGCTCTTTGAAATCAACAAGATTTGTCTGGCTCTTGAGCAAAGACTATGCAATCTGTGTATATTTCACTTGAAACCAGCATCATTTTCAACTTGTTCTGACGCAAGAAAAAGATAGTTACATCCTATCGAAAGTCGAAAGTCTTGTTAAAATGGCTCTAAATGAATTTATAAGCCCTTCGTGACAGCAAGGTAATACTGAATTTTTTTCTTCAATGTTTTATGTAGAAATGTACAACCCGTACGTGTTCAACAGGTTGTAGACAATATACCGTGCACAGAGTCAAATTTTGTCACTATCTTTGTAAACGATGAACCCTCTTTTCCCAAGGACTTACATGCGAACACTTTTTTAGATACATTAAAATCCTGATTTTCAGCAGAAGAATAGAAAGCATGAATCTCACTATGATTGAATGATGATTTCACAAAAACATTTTCATTCAGTAATTAAATTTATTACCAAGTTTTAGCATAAGGGAAAAAAACAATGGAAATGTTGAGTATTCTTAACAAATCAATATACAGCATACAATAACAGCACCACACTTACATATAATAAATCTGTGTACTCAAGCAAATAGACGATGTTGATTGATTTGGATTTCAGAATCTGCAATCTCAATTGTTTACATATAATTTTATAAGCGGATAATAACTACATGTACCATAAAACAAATGGTTATTGTGCACAAAAAATTTAAAAATGCAAATGTAATTAAAAAAAACAAAATATAAAACTTACAAACACTAAATTTAAGTTGATCTTAAGAAAATGGATGTAAAAGGCTGGTAATAAAGGGCTGGTAATAAAGCTGTAGATATTTGAAAAATACATGTAAATAAAATATAAACGAAGCCTCAATGGTCACCTTTACAACAGTGCAGATCTTACTGCGTAAATCACTGTCAGAACAATTTAACAACAATTATAAATTCTACACAATTAAATGCTTGAAAGTAGCGTAAAAATATTTAACTGCATTTACACTATAATGTTTCACATACTAAACTAGATCAGTGGAAACTTTACAATAATGGGAAAGGCTTGCTTTTTTTGACAATGCATAAATTTTTACATTCATTTGAAACTTATTTAGATTGTTTACTACCAGTACATGTAGTATTGAAGTTACATACATATGATCACCTCCATATCTTATGACAAACAATCTACGAGTATGAGTTGAGTAACTAAGTTGGTACATGTAGTATATCAAAAAAAATTTGGAGAACAGGGTGCTTTAAATAGTGCATGCAACCTGGGAACAAAAACTGTTCTCACTACAAAAAGTGACAAATAATTCCAAACCTGAGATGAAACGGCGTGGAAATCAGTTTCTCAATACTGTGTGTAGATAAATGTACATGTATTATAGAATTTATTGTAAGTTACTGTTTTACAGATTATGTAAATTTCTTTGACCCAAAACTAAACTATTTTATTAAAAGCTTTTATCCCTGTAAGTAAAGCACATGGCTCAGTGGTCATGGGCGTTAGGCCACTAACCTTAAGGTCACTGCTTCAAACCCCGCTGTGGTTGCTTGAATGTGTTGTGCACTTAGAGAAGGCACTTTATCTAAATTGTCTCAGACCACCAAGCTGAAATTGGGTACCGGCTTATGCTGGGGGTTAACCTGCGATGGACTGGTGTCCCATCCAGGGGGAGTCAATGACTCTCATCCGCTTAGCCCCACAGAAACTGGGGGATAAGCAGCAGCCTTATGCGCCTTTATGGCACAGAGAAGGATTTTTTCCCTGTATAGAAATGTTCTATATGACCCTGTACGAAAAAAGAAAACTTAATGCGCCATGGAGAACATAAATTACAGCTCATGTTTATCAACTGAAAACCAAGGATTGTTCCAACTACAAATATTTGCATGTTGCCTTCAAAAAGTATTTGTCTTGAAAACATAAAAAGTCAGATATTATGTTAGAAAGAGAGAAAAATAAAAAAGACACTTGGCACATCAAAACTAAAAACACTTGCTTTGACAGTAAACATATGTATGTAAATTTTAAGAAAAAAGCAATATTTTGAAATACTGATATAAATGGTTTCTTGACTAGAAGACAATAAACAAAAACCCTCACATCATATGATTAACAATGCAATTCACTTCATAATATTTCCTAGAAATAATGAACTATAAATATTTGATAAAAATAATCTCATACAACCCCATACAAATTCAAATAAAAATTTCCTTTATCCAAGACTAATTTTTTAAGAAAATGGCCTAATTACCAGTATTACGATCCTAAGGATTACATATCTCATAGAGGCAAATTTCACCTTGACCCCATGGTGTTACTGACCATGACCTTTTTGTTGATTTAATATTTTTTTTTATATAGAACCAATTTAATACAAATGACAAAGTATAAGTTGTGGATACACATAGACACAGACAGAATAAATCCCCTTGTTTACAACTTCAACTGGTTTGCCTTAAATTTAATATACACATCATAGGTATATACAAACAAGCCCATTCACACATACATGACTTCTAATGTGTCCATGAGAAAAGCTACAGTCATGCAATAGCATTGTGAAATGATTAACAGGTCAAAATCATTTGCAATTTCTAGTAGAGGAGTGAAGGGTGTGTGTGTGTGTGTGTGTGTGTGTGTGTGTAAGGGGTGGGGTGGGGGGGGGGGGGGGGTGGGGGTGATGAGATGGGGGTAGAGTAAAATCTATATATATTCAGTTCTTCAAAAATTCCTTACCATTAACATAATGATTGAACACATATCAAATGATGACACAGAATAAATGGCTGTACCAGACAAGAATGATGGCAACAAATGAAAGACAATAATCCATATAAATACCTTTGCACTGCAAAAGATATGGATGTACATGTTAACATATATATTTTATATACGGAGGTAAAGTAACAATTTATATTTTTAAAGCATCAATTTAAAAAACTTAGGAGCATGAATCATATCACATAAAATAATTCAAGTAATAGAATTATAAAAGCTGAACACTGCTCATAAATAGGCACCATCACAGTTACCGGTATATTTAAACCCTTCGACTTCACACCCATTGCACACCTGAAACTTGTGGCCAACATGTAGCATTCCTTACGTGGTCCTAGATTTTGTGCATTTATTTCTTGTTTTATGTGCATTTTTTGTTCGTAAATAATGTATTGACCTGTTTATTTGAAGTTATTATTCTCCTGGAATGGAAAAAGTGCATAAAAATTTGATAATTTCACCACGGCAGAGTGACACGGTGACGCAAGATTTCCGTCCACACAGGTGAGACCTCTGATCGGAATACTTTGAACTGTTAAGAGATCAGCAGCTTATATAGGGGTTGTATAGGGATAGCAGCGATGAAAGGTAAATATGGCGGACAATGCCTTTTACGAGCAGTGTTCAGCTTTAAACATGTCATCTCCTAAACACAGATCCATTCATTATTGCAATTCTGACATCTAATTCTGAAAGCCTTGCAAAAATTGTAATTGTCATTTGAAAAGTATGTGTATCAGCTAAAACAAAGATGTGTACACCATTCTTAGAATCTGAGACAGGTTGAACAGCTTGAGATTGTAGACGTGTTATGAGCCTTGAAATTGACGCCTTTGTCAGTTTCCAGTGCCTGCTGATGAGCCTGCTTCGTCAGTTCTGTGGCAATGTCATAAAACAAAGCATCCACATTTTCTGCTTCTTTTGCAGAGGTCTCAATGAATTTCATCTCATAGCGTTTGGCAAACTGTTCTCCAATATGTGATGGAATCTCTCTTCTGTTTATCTGATCTATTTTATTTCCTGCAAAGCAGATAGTTCAAATCAGTTGGCTTAAATGATTTAAAACAAGAGATGTTTGTGAAACACTTATGCCCCCCTCCCTTGGAAACATCCACAAAGAAAATGAACGTAAACTGCAAATATTTGGAATTTTACTAAGTCCAAGGGGCATAACTCTGTCGAAAATGGCTCTATCATACCCAAATTAAATTGACCTCTATATTATTAAGATAAACCTGTATACTAAATTTCATATCAATATATGCACTCTCTGCGACGAAAATGAGCGGAAACTGCAAATAACTGCATGAATTTTTCTACGTCAAAGAGCAATAACCTTGTCAAAAATTGCTCAATCGTACCCAATGTCAAACCTGACCTAGATAATATCATGATAAACCTGTATACCAAATTCCATTTCAAGATGTTCATCCCCTGCAAAGAAAATGAGCGGAAACTGCAAATAACTGGAATTTTTCTACGTCCAAGGGCCATAACTCTGTCGAAAATTGCTCGATTGTACCCAGTATCGAACTTGACCTAGATATTATCATGATAAACCTGTATACCAAATTTCATTTCGATATGTTCATCCTCTGTGAAGAAAATGAACGGAATCTGTTGGTAGACCGACCGACCGACAGACAGCAGCAAAGCAATATGCCCTCCCTTTTACGAAGGGGGGCATAACAAATGGTTGTATGGTTGTAGAGAGGACACCAATGAACCCCCTTCATATTTTTTCAGATATTAAATCATGACAATAAGTATGTACCTGTGCAGTTCAACATCTTTTCTTTGTTAAATAAAAAGACATGGTCCTGTTCTTGTATGCATACTTTTCAAGCAAAATGACAAGTAGGACTTCGTATAATTTATTGCTTTTATATCTTTTGGCAACAATTTTGGCCTGTTTCGGGCATATATAAGCCAGTTCAAAAATGTTTATACATTCTTATCCTTAAATGTACAAGATGGCTGCACATTCCCCTTAACTTCATGGCGAAAACTTACCCACTAGATAGCTGAACACTTTTGTATTGGCATACTTTTCTATTTCCTGTATCCAGTGGGGTATATTGTCAAAGGAAAGTTGACTACAAACATCATACACTAAGATAAGAGCGTTGGCTGAATGGTAGTAACTTTGTGTGATGGACCGAAATCGTTCTTGTCCAGCAGTGTCCCAGATCTGTAACTGATGGAAAATGAACAATTTGATTATCGGGTAAGTATATTATAATGCCAAAGAAATTTAATAATATACAGAATATGAACACAAGGTCATTTAATTTCTTCCCTCTGTTTTTAATTATATCATCTTAATTTATTTACATTATTATTTTAAAAATTGTAGACTGATTTTAACTTTGCTAAATGATGGTATACCATCGTTGGTGACCCACGTGTGATTCACATCGATTCTCTCCATGAGGACACCGTGTGGACTCAAGACCGTGGTTTGCGACAATGATGGTATACATGTACACAGTTTCATGATAAATTTAAACATAAAATGCATTGACTGGAATTTTAACAAATAAATCACCCATGTGGACAAACAAGTTACCACAGTCCATTTTCAGAATAAAAAAGAATGTACTATAATGTGAGCTCCAATTAGTACCAAAGTACATAGCTAGTACACAATAAGCCCATCTAGGTTCATGCAGTAACGATAAGCACCTGTGTCTCTTGTGTTATCAATAAATATTATGCCAGAATCATTTTTAAAGAATTTATCTTTATACTAGTATGTCAAATCAGCAGAGGCTAGTTGGCAGTCTCAGCATCAATCAACTTATTTAACATTTTAACAGAGTTTCCCTTTTTTAAAAGTCAATTCTTAGGAATCTTTAAATTGTAATTTCCGGTTTGAATTTTTATGCAGTGCTTTTAGCCTTTGTCTTTATTTACTTGGCTTGCCTATATATTGCTTTTGCATTAATTTGGTACCTTTATTTTTTCTCCATTAACTTCCACACTTTTAATCATGAAGTCCACACCAATTGTAGCCCCTTGTCCAGGTGGAAACAAGCCCTGAAAAATTACATCAAATTATACAAACATGGGCCAATCAAACATTTAATTTTTGTATGACCATGTTCTTGCATGCAAGGGATATCAAATCTTTGTCTAAATGTTGCAGGCAAGAAACTATGTAATATAAATCAATGTGATACTCATACTAGGGATAGTCTCTACATGTTAGATGATAGATAATTAAAGTAAATTAAAAAAAAAAAATTTGACAACAATTTTAAGTATCCACCGGTAAATCAATGTTGTCAACAATAATGTTGCTCAAACTACGGATTAGTGGTACAAAGAATGAAAGAAAAAATAGAGAGTTTATGCACAGCAAAGCTCGATCATTATAGAACTAGGAAACTTTCAAACAAGCCCTCCTGAAATTGCTGGCACAGCAGGAGAAATGGCTTACATGTATTGACCAACTTATTAGATCTTTAGGGACTGAAACTCATGATTATGCATCAACTGCAATGAGTTGGTGGGCAAAATTCCCGAATAGGGGCAATCGAAGTCACTTGAATACATTGTCGCAAACGGTATTCATGGCCAATATGTACAATCCTCTCCCATCTGAAGAGAGCTATGGACCGCCAGGACTGTGGCTTGTGACAGTGACTTGAATGTAGGTGTCAAAAAAATTCATTTTGACAGTAATATACCGAATTACTTTGCAAATAGTCAATTAAGTGAATTTTTTATTGGATAAACCTGTCTTTTATTTAGTATAAGGATAATGTATGCAATTACATAGAACTGGGGTGGGTGGTGGTGGTGGGGGGGGGGTGTGTGAAAATTTTACAGCTATACCTTAAAGACTACTTCTTTAACAAGAATATAAAGTTAAAGAATTCTTCATTCTTAGACTATCATGTATGCTGATGTTAATGATATTTTATGCTCTATTTTACCTGAGTAAACCTTCTGACTAAACACGTCTTTCCAACCCCTGCTTCTCCAATCAACACAACCTTGAACAAATACTTGTAGTCATCCATCTTCACCTGTATTATATACACAGATAGTTGTCAATAAAATCTGAATCGATAACAATCAGAGACAATTACCGGTATTACATGTAACAAGCATTTTTGTAACAAACAGGAAGAATAATACCAAATGTGTATTGTGTATGAATGGACCCTGGGGCAGCACAGTTTTTATAATGATTAGCAGATTAGCCAAATGATCTGTTAGACATTTACCCTAAAACCATAAATTGGTCACATTCACTCACACACAGTTCTTATACAAAATCTATAGTACACTCATTTATCGGTATGTCTCTAGTGTTCTTAATGGTTTTAATGTCCTCTTACATTAAACTAAATTAAAGTACGTATTATGAACTGAGTTATTTAGAAGAGGAGACGACATTAAATTACCAGTATCTTAATTTAACTGGTTAGTTTGTATCTATGCACTATAACTCAAAATTACATGCAGACCTATTGTAATTACCTTTGGAATAAAAATCTGTTTTGCTGCATAATTAGGGAATAAACATCAAGTCAAGTTATTCAGATTTTTTATCAAATACACTTGATTGTAGACTGTTAAACATGGATCAGCTGTTGATTATTCTATACTTATAATATATAAAAAATAAATGGTTACTGTCTTGAAATATAAGCTACATATGAGAGAATTATAGGCAAGAAAAGGTGACAGAGGGCAAGGCTTGCTGTTGCTGGGCCCTCTTCACTTTTTGACCCGAGTCCAAATATCATTTATAATTCAAGACATTTAATTATCATGTTTATCATGCAACATAACATCACATTTTGCGCCTCAAACAAGCTAATATTATTTTTATTTCAACAAATTTTGTTGCATCTCTGTAGTTGAACCCATGCATGACCCCATGGCGAAAACAATGCAAGAAAGATGGCGTCACAATGCATTCGAACATCGGTTAAATGCACAAGGCTATATTGGGGCATTGACCAAATTTAGCTTTGGTTTATTGGGTTAATACCTTTATTCAGTCAATGCAAGGGGTTACTAATTACATGTAGTTGCAGGATAAAATGAAATCTGTAGAGAGCATGGTCTTTTCTTTTTTTCAAAACTGGTTGTCTGCTGGGTAGAATTGCCATCAAGATTTAAATGATAGAGCCATGTTTATACAGCTGCATTAAACAGTTAATGGAAAGACTATAAACTTGGAAATGATGATATTTATATATAGGCAACTGTGCTCATATAAATTGTACTTGCAACTAGAAAATATAGAAAAATTATAATCTACGTCAATATAAATAAATGTGTAAATTACAGGAATACTTGACCATCAATCTAAACTATGTTATTTGTCTCTACTCTCTAACCTTTCATAGTATATGCTTTCACTGCTCTCGTCTGTTCATTCCGGGAAAATAATATTCTGGAATGGTTTTAAGTATTAGACAAAACCGGAAAATGATTGCGTATTAATACCGTTTGTTTTGTTTACATACAAGACTTATTAAAAGGCATTTGAGTGCTGTATGAATATAGTAGTGTCAGTAACATATATAATTTCACCCCTTTATTGTAACATACTATTTCATTTAGATCGAGTACGTGGAACTAGATTTTGAACAAGATTTATTCATTTGTTAAACTGATTTTGATTGGTGCGCATTATTTTTATTCAACCAATCAGTCAATCTTTTACAATGTATTAATTTAGGTCACACAGCCTGAGGACGGAAGACATTTTGAAACGGACAAAACTGTTATTGAAAAGTTGGGCGAGGACAAACCAGACAGATACAATGAAGTTTACGCACTAGATGGAATCAATCTGAGGAAAAAAATGGAGGAAGAGGTTATCCAAGAATACCGCTCCTCGCTGGAAGAGCTTACAGCTAACAGCAAACCACTGATCAACATGCTGACCATGCTTGCAGAGGACAACGAGCAATATGCACCTGAAATCGTTAAAGTCATTGAAACGCATTTACAACAGGTTTATTTAAATTTTATTTTTAATCGAGTATCAATTTAATGAATTTTATTTTGTTTTAATCCTCACAGCTTTATTCAGGGGTTTTCCGTTTACCTTGTACCTGGAATAAGATGGTGCCATATGGTGTTGCACTAGGGATTTCCTACAAATTTTACTCTCTATTCCGGGATCTGACAAAATGGGAATTTCGCGAGTACAATTTTTTTTTATTAACAAATTTCCAGTAAATGAATGCTTGAAATGTCAATTGTTCTCAAGTTATGTTTACTTTGTTAAAAGTTAGGTAAGGTAGCAGTCAAGTTTATTAGCCTTTCCTTTCAAAAAGGAAGAGAATATATTTGCATTACAGTTGAAGTAAATACAAATATTTAAATTAATGTCTGAAGGAAAACCCCTGTATACCCTAAATGGTAAAACCTGAACAATTCTTTATGCTAATGATTTAAAGTGTTTATTTATTTTTTGACTGTGTAAATTATTGAATGTACAGAATTAAATGTGACGAAGAGGAAGCGTCTGTCTTCTTTATAACCTTGCAAGTGTTGTAAGCATGTTTAAATGTAGGGCTGGAATGAGAGAAAAGTGGTAAAATTGCTAATAGCACTAAATTTTAAATTCTCTTTCCACTCAAAATTGATTTAAAAAAGATGTGTAGTAATTTTAATACTCTTCTCACTGAAATATATTATCATTTGAAGGGCTAAAGAAATGTTCATTTTGTACTGTCAAATGTACATCATAAAAAAAATTTATGCATTTATTGTTAAGCATAACAATCATGGCATTTGAAAATTTAAAACCAAATTGTTTTGATGAAGTTTCGAGTTTATTAAAGGCATGCTAGTAATTCTTGTGGCATCCGATTTAACAAGTTTCAACTATTGATATTTTTCGTCAACTGTTTATTGATACTGATTACTCAATATCTTTTATTTAGATATCATGTAAATTTAAATATGAGGATTGTTTTGATATTTTATTAGCCATTTTCAGCTCTATGAAAACATGCTTCACAGCACTAAATCATTCAAATACATCTTTTATCATACTTGTATTGTACTCTCAAAATGTATATTCTGTTTTCATTTACACTTTATGCAAATATTTGGCATTGTTTGCTTTGACATGTAGTGTTACAACAGCAACCATTGTTGAAAATTTTGTAAAGTTCATTGTGAAAATTCAGAAAAATGCCTTTTGTTAGTACAATAATTCATATTCAAATTAATGTACGTTTATAGTTAAACTCATTTCTTAATGCATTGACACCATGGATGGAAATAGTCTTTTGTAAAGACATCATTATAGCTGATTTTGATTGAATCAATCAAAAAGCAAGCAAACTGTTTTACTTGTGTTGGAAATTGAGACTGATTTTTGTATCGGTATGTTTCTCATATGTACCGGTAGATATATCTCATTATTTTTTTTATCATGTGTCTCTCATAAAAAAGGATTCACCAAAAATATTTTGGCTGTCCATTAAATGGAAATGCTGTTAAAATGTGAAAAATAATATTTTATGAAAAAATTCTTTCAGCCACTTTTAAAAATTGTTTGTTTTCCCTCTCTTGGCCGCCTCGTAAAAAAGATTTTTTTATTAACACCCAGCACATACCAGTAAATGTTTTTAGAAGGTGTAAGCCAATATATTTTGTGTTTGATTAAAACTGTTTCAACTTGACTTTTTCACAAAGCTTGGAATAAGATATGTATAAATGCCAAGTCTGGAGGCGAAAAACAAATAATTTTTAAAAAGTGGTCTAACGTACGAGACATGATTTACGTAATGTGGTTTGCTGAGGTGTAAATTTACACATAGCTTCGGGTCTGGTTACACCATTCAAAATGGATGCCAGTTCTTATGTCAGATGGAGAAAGGAGAATACTTGTTGAAGAAAATACAAAAAAGTATATAACCCCCATTAATTTCAAACATTTTTGCAAAACCCCCCAAAATAGAAAAATTTAAAAACGCCTACAACCTCACATTATTCAGCCTTCAAGATTTTACTCCGTCTAGATTTGCAAAATTATCCATCATGGGATATTTCACATGCTTCCGGGGAAAAACATTGTTTAGATCTTGATGTTATGAATGATATTTATAAGGTTGTAATTACTGGGCTGCAGCTTATGGGTTAGCACCTAATTCCTAACTGATTCCAGTTGATTACTCAATTGTTTTAATCCAGGAATAGTATTATGGGGATGTTATGGACAGAAAATTAAAAACTTGCTATTATAATAGAACCCTTTTGATGTTAAATAGAAAGAATACCCTAAAATCTTAAGAGATTTTCTCTTTTGATATCTAAACAGCAAAGGCAAATATTTTCTGATGAACATCTGTCACAAAGAGAGGTCTTACTTAGGAATTAATTAAAGAAGTAACAATGATACTTTAATAAACAGGTTAATTGTCTAGCTATGACACTGATCTCTAGTTTCCCCCTAATTTTTTTTTCAAACTTTGACATTGATCTGTCATAAAATAAAACTACCTGTGTATTAATGCGTATATAAAGAGGGGAAAAATGTGACTGCACCGATTTATGTCAACCGACTTTTTTGGAATTTAATTTTTACTTATCCTTAAAAATTCATGAACATTAAAATACACAGTGTTATAACCCTCTTGCCACGGCAGTTTTAAATGCTCTCTAAAACCTGCAATAAACGGCCATTTGTGACTTGTTCGCTTCATCAGAGAATTTGAAGAGAAGTTGGTTGGAACATGTACTGAAAACCTTTATAATAAATGAGTGAATCAATCTTTGGAGTTTCATTTACAAAAGAGGAAAGGCATTTGCTGAACATGCATTTTGGTGATATACCTTAATCTGCAGTTCAAGGATGTGTTGAGTTTGTTTCCAGTTTGATGTGTATCTTTGTATATTGAAAACAGATATATTGTTGAATTTGTAAAGTTTTAAACCTACTGATTCATATTGTGTTATTAAAGTGACAAGGGATTGTGTAAAGTTTGATGTTTTGAACCCAATTGTAATGCTGTATACGTAATCAGTTCTACAATCAAGATCTGTTTGAAATATAAAAGGATTATCGTCATATAAATGTTCCTTGTTCAAGGAACATCCCTGTCATTTCATATATACTGGTATACATGTATGCTTATGATTAGGAACTAAAAAAATGTTACCAATGGCCTGGATGTTTGTCTTTAGTTAAAATAGTTAAAGAAATGAATGAGAAAAAAAAAATCAAATGTACTGTGGTTTCATTAATATTCAAGGGTATCAATTTTCGTGGATATAGTGAAAATCACAGTTTCAAGGATACGTAAATTCGTGGCCAATGACCCTATCAATACTAAATGTTAATAGAAATTGCACTTCAATGAACATTTAATTTCGTGGATCAACTTAACAACAAAATCCACGAAAACTGGTATTCAACGAATATTGATAAAACCACGGTATCTGGTGAAATGAACATGGTGAATTTGTACATGAATCACAGGTTTATGATGGTACAAGTTAAACGCATTAAAAGTTGAGAACATAAGTTTATAGGTAAATTTTTTTTTTCTATTGGAACAGAACATGTTACTTTTTGGAAGTGTAAAAAACAAAAACAAAGGATGTGATGAACCAATTAGCAATGCATCGAGAATGCAAATATATGTAGTTCTACCGACAAGGAATGGAAATGTGCAAAAATATGTGCAATTGTATTAAAATTTGAGAATACATGTACCGGTACTATGCACAATTGAATCATTAGAATTTATGGTGAATTTATTCTTAAATATTTTTTTGGGTGTTTTTATGGATTTTGTTAGTACCCCTCATGATGATTTTTCATCCTCAATGAATTATAAAATAATCTTTATATATTTTGTAACAAGATACCTAATCAACAAAAAGCTTTGCGTCTAAAACCATTTGGGGATTCAAACACAGAATCTTCATGGCCGCCACAAATTCAAATGATTCAACTGTGCATTAAAAATTTACCCGGTATGTGGGATTCCAGCATAGAATCATCATATCAAGATCTAAAAATGAAAACTCTGATACACAGTAAACTAAAAAGAAAATTTCTAAAAGGGTGATGTGAAAACTTCTCTCAACAGTGGCTACAGCGCGGTAGTAATTCTGTTTGAGAAGAAAAAAAACAAGGTTTCTAACCTAAATGAAAAAGGTGAAATAAATTGTGTTTCGATGACTGAACCATTAAAGACTTCCATGAACTACGGAAGATAAGTCTTGGTTTTCTTTTCGTAATTTTTACTATTAGAATTTTATTCACGGTAATGATTGTTGCACCTTTGGAGAACATTCAGTTTTTTCAACACACTATTTAAAATATTAATTCCGCAGTCTGATCGAAGATTATTCAGTTCGAAAATAATTTTTTTTTAAATTCAAAATTATTTCAGCAAAACAATTTCAAAGCCAAAAACAAAAAATCCATCTCAAGTGATGGTAGTTGTAATACAAGTACAATTTTCAATGAATTGCAAGTCATAAATGAAAGGTTTTCTATGAAAATGGTTGAAAAAAGAAATTATGCCAAGGGAATTGCTTTATTCCCAACATTGGTATAAAGTATGCGTTTTGTGAAAACTGTTATCTTTACATGATAACATCAAATCATGAATAAATGTCATAAGTCAATGATGGACAGAAGAGAGAAGGAAAATGGAATGGCAAGAATGGTTAACAGATGAACACTGGTGAAGAAGAGAAGACGAGAGATACTAGACTTGTTCCTGTTATCAATGCAGTGAAGAAATGAAGAATATGACTTTTAATTATGAATTCATGATTATATTAGCACATACATTTGTTTTCTTTGTGTAATTGTTATATAAATGTCTCAAAAATGTTTTCTATTTCACATTTTATGTTTTAATGTTGTATGAAATGCTATTTTTATGTTGTGACTTTTACTCTCATGTTTTGCAGATCTCCTCAAGGCTATGGATGGTTGAAGTTAAAAGACTTGTGTGATGAAACATGTTTTCTTATTTTCTAATTCCAGGCTGAGGCTGCGAAGAAGCTACCGACTCTGTACTTAATTGACTCCATAATCAAGAATCTCCCCAAATCATCGTACCCTTCTTTATTTGCTCAAAACATTGTACAGACATTCTGTGCAACTTTTGAAAAGGTTAGCATTGAAAACTTGGTGAAAGCTTTTGAGAGTTTAATAGATATTGTTATACATGTATTGTTTGTTTGTACACCACAAAATCTGTGACCCTGATGAAGAAGATGCAGCTTGGTTGATGGAAAGAAAATTAATTTTATTGCAGGCCTGCTTGAATTTGATTCAATATTTGGATGTATTGATAAATTGTTTGTATAAAAAGATTAAGGAACATAAATTAATTGAGCCAAAAAAAGAGCAAGAAAGGAACATTAAAAAAAAGATGAGAAAACAGCTTGTAGCTGAAGCTTCTTTATTGCAATTGTGTGTATTCTTTAGAAGTTAGTTGGTTATTGCATGTACACATTGAGAGGTGAAGCAGGTCAGAGGTACATGCTTACCCTGGCTTGCAAAAGGAGAAGGAAAAACCTTTAAAGTAAACAGACTGATTTAGATGAACAAAACAGCTGGGGACAATTCTGATGCTGGGCCAGTTACAGACTCAGTAATTGCAGTTGTACAGTATTGTACAAAAGCAATTAAAGAAGTTGGATTTATATTTGATTGTTTAATTTGTAAAGTGTTTGCTTAGAAATTAGGATTGATCAGTAATTATTTTATATATAAAATATATAAATATATACATCTATGTGTATAATTTATGACAAGATATACTGTGTATCGTTAGTTTTGAAACCTGTCCTAAAATTCCATTAAATCTGTCTTATATTCTTGTAACATATCCCTCAGAAGATTATGAAATTCAGAGCAGGAAAAAAGCTGCAGGGTGGTTCAGAAATAATTGAGAAAAAATGGTATCAAAAATCTTCGGTCCACTTCTGAGAAGTCTTTTACTGGTCCAGCACCAGAAAAATTGACTTTTAATTGTTTTGTAAAATTGTTGCATCGAGTATGCATTGATAACAGATAAGAAAATATTTTGCTGTTCTCCTTGGTAAATACTGGTAATCAAATATGATTAGAACTTAATTAATCTGAATAAAATGAGAACCTTTGATCTGTTCATCTATAATGCTACATATTTATAGCAATTTGTTTGAGCAGATTATAGGATTGAGTTTTAATCAGATTGAAGTTGACACAATGCTGCATAATAATATTGGTTATCTTTTTTACTAACATTGATTTTTCGAAATACCTCTTTCTAATCTCTGTCTCCATTTGAGAAAACATGTATGCAGAACGAGGTTTAAATCCATATGCATATGGAAAATTATTTATGTAATTACAATGTACAGGAGATCTCCTGTATTTGTAATCTGTGTAGGGGGCATGAAGGGAGGATACAATATCACTTTAATATGGTACCATAACACCTGTATGTCCACTGCCGTCTTTTTTATGGAATCTTAATAAAAATTAAAATTCAAGATGTTATCACAATTTTAAAATATTCCAATTGTAAAAATTTCCACTTAAAAGTCATTTGAAATTTGTAATGAAGAAGTTAGTGGAAAGATCGAATTCAGTTTAAAACTCATGGATTTTGGATGAAAACAAATGTATGTAAAGTTAAAATTTTATTTTGAAAAACAGTGAGTCATAAAATGAATGTGTCCAATACCTCCTTTAATTGAAAATGCGGTTACAGGCAATAGAGTGTTAATTTTTAATACTTTTATTTCTTAAATGTAAAAAAGAAATTTAAATTAAATGAAAACTACTTGGTGTCTTGATGGGAGAATGTAATTGCCTCAAACTGATATTCCTATGTTTTTTCTGAACATGCGAACTATATTCTTTCATTGCATTAAAGCCCCTTTCATGCATAAATGTGTTTCTTATATAGAATACATATACCGGGTAGTAGATGTGTGATTTTGAGAAAAGTTTGTCGTTCATGCAAGAAATATTGCAGTCCAAGTAGAAAATTGCAGTAGAAGCAGAAATGTTCTTTGGGAACTAAATTTTTACATGTAAAAATCAGAACATAAAATCTCAAGTGATATTTTCATTTGGTGATATGTATGGTGTGGTTATTTTTTAAACAAGGAAATTATGTTCCAAAGAAACTATGATCAGAATTCTAAGTTATTATATCCCCACAAAACTTTATGCTTCTATTGTAAAAAGAGGGTTGGCAATTATAACAAAAAAAAAGTTGATTATTTTTTTTTGGGGGGGGGGGATCAGAAAATAGAACATAACTAAAGTTGCGTAGTGTAAAGAGGATGTTGTGGATAGAGAAACAGCTTGGGTGAAAGCTCTTGCACCAATATTCACTGTAAGAAAAATGGTTGGAAATGCTTGTGGTGAGGTCATCAGAATAGGCACCTGGAGTTAGATTAACTCCTGCTAATGAATTTAATTAAGGAATATGAATTCTATATACATGTAAATGTATAATGTAATTGGAGTGCTAAAGAATAGGGTTGGTGAAATTGTTAGAAGGTTCAGAAAGTTGTAGAAACATTTCAATATACCGGTATGTCTTATAAATAGATAGAAAAAGGCTAGAGATGACCAAAAGAATGAATATGCTGTGTATATGTAATGCACATACCAGCCAAAAATATATAATATTATAACAGTACATGTATATAACTTCCTGGTTAGCTGAACTCCCTTCATGTGCTTTCAGCTATTACTAATTTGAAAATGTTTAGTTAATTTAAATTCTTTCCTTTTGTCGGAAAATATGAAAAAAAAAAAATGATAGATGCTTTGTTCATTGATTTGAATTTCCAAAATTTACCTTTCCACTATATGCAATTAATCCAAGAAGCTATAGATCATGCCTGATTGGTTAATATCATTTGCAATTTATATAAACCGTACATAAAATGAGGACTCCCTGAATTTTGTGGAAATCGGCAATGTAGTCAATCTGCATTTCACAGGCTCTCGAAACGAATTAGAGGAGATGAATGGTAAAAAAGGACTCTAAAAATATATTGTAATTTTAATGATGTTATCTATCTGGATGTTTGCAATCTCTTTGAGACCTTGAGGATGGAAAACACAACCTTGAATCTCATTAAAATTAATCATAGGATATTTTTTCATATCTGGAAATTTACTAAAAAAAATCACATGAAGAACTGCATGATTTCTTGAAACCTTCTTTATTCCTCGTTATTAAACTCAATCATGGATATACTAAACACTTCTAAAATTTAGATCATTGTTTTACATGCGGACAATTTCTACCTCAATACAATAGGTTGATGAGAAGACGAGGCAATCCATGTACAAAGTCCGACAAACGTGGGGTGAAATATTTAAAAACCGAAAATTGTATGCCATAGATGTACGAGTAAATCACATGGATCCTGCCTGGCCAATTACAGCAGTCGCAGAAACGGATAAAAGCAACATATTTGTCAATCCTAAGTTCATTGCAAAGGTATAAATTGCATGGGTGGAACTGGGGTTTGCATATTTTGAAAAATCAGAATAAATTTCATTTGTTAAATGATTCCACAGTTCTAAGAAATACCTGATCACATTTTGATAATGCAATTTTGTCAATATGTTACATATTAATTAATGGCCTACGCATAATGAGAAAATAAATAACCAGCTATTTTGAATAATTAAAAAAAAAACCTAAACACAGAGAAGGGAAATTAAAATGTGGAGTGAAACCAACTGTCTTCTGTACAAATCTTTGGTGTTTATCCCAATAGAAGGAAGAGGAATCACTGCTACCTGAGCTTCCGGTTGTACCTGAAGTAGATGAGGAAACGTTGATGAGACAGCAGTTAATTGCAAAGAAAGCAGAATTATTAAAAATTCAGCAACAAAAACTTGAAATGGAGCTGAGGGAACTTGAAGAGGCCACACAACGCACATCTCAACAAAAGGGTCATAAGGTGAATACAGTCCCTAATCTTGAAGGAATTCAAACAAAAAGTCCTGAAGAAGTAATTTTCTTCTTTGTTATGTTTGTGTAAAATATATGAATTTAATGATGTGTTATAGGTAGCAAAAGTTGAGGATAGTTTATTAAGTGGAATGGGCTCCGTGAACACTACAATGACCACCATGACGAGTCGAGATCCCAGAACCAATCGTGACCCAAGAACTGCACGTGATCCACGATTACGAGATCCCAGGCTTCAGAACAAACCATCTCCTGTCAGCAATGCAGCTTCTTTTCCACCCATGTCGCAGATTGCATCATCAGCTATACCAGGAATTCCTGGACCAGAGACTTTGATGTCCTTTCATGGTATGCCTCCTCATATGATGCCAGGCATGCTGTCTCAACCCCCGCCTGGACTTTTTCCCCCAACTGTTATGAGTCAACTTCCCCCAGGAATGCCACCTACCTCTTCTATGCCATTCTCGATACCCTCTAGTCAGCCTCCACATGCTCAAAAAATATTTAGTGAAAACTTAAGCAATCAAGGATTCGGTGACAGAGTACTGCCAACAGTGCCTCAAATTGGTGATGATTCTGAAAAGGAAAAGTCTGTTGAACATCAAAGACAGTCTTTAGAAAAGGGAACTTTGAGAAGTGAACTTGAAAGACGAGCAAAAGAAAATGAAAATGAAGTCAAGCAAAAAAGTGATAGTGATTCTCATAAACAAAAAACTAAAGAATCTAAAAGCAAGGAGTCATCTAGTAGCAAAGACAGAAGAAGTGCCGAAAGTAGAAACAGGGATTCAAAGGAAAGGGCTAAGGATTCCAGATCTAGGCGAGGAAGTCCGCGCCATGATAGGGGAAGTAGCAAAGAATCCAGGGGTAGGGATGATGAAAAGAAAAAAATCCATGTGGATGAGGATGCAAAGAAAACTGAAGAGGATAGAAAAAGAGGCTCGAAAACAAAATCCAGATCAACTAAAAGCAGGACTGAGGAAGATTCTGACAGCAAGGATTCAAGGAGGGAAAAAGACAAATCACCTCTTTTGAAGGAAAGATCAAGATCACCTGTTTCAAGAAAGCACCATTCCTCTAAGGAGAAGAAGTCTCCAAAGAAAACTGAAGTAATTGAGAAAGTGGAAGTGAAGAAAGAAGTGTCTCCTGAACCAATAGAATCCGAAGATAAATTGGATGTTGAAAAGAAGCCCGGATTGTTTGAATCAGGGTACAAAATTCCTAAAAAGGAAGTTGCAGCAGAAGATAAAGATGACTTGGATGAGCGACAACAGAAGACCAATGGAAATGGCAGAGACCCTAAA
The DNA here is from genome assembly GCF_963853765.1 of Magallana gigas. Lineage (NCBI taxonomy): Eukaryota > Metazoa > Mollusca > Bivalvia > Ostreida > Ostreidae > Magallana > Magallana gigas. Next base: position 45,098,709 of record NC_088854.1, read on the forward strand.
TTAGTGAAAGTCAATTCCAAACGAGACCTCAGTGAGTTGGGAGAAAATGCAGGGAAGACTGGAGAGGAGCATGAAGGGCCCAGCAAAAAACCACGCCTGGAGGAGAAACCCAAACTGGATAATGAACTAAGGTAACTGAACCTCCACTGTTCTTCTATTTTAATTTATAATTCAATATTTTGTAAATGATGTGAAAGTGATGTGTGTCATACTGATATTGAATACTTGTTCCTTTGTTGCAACTTTTAGCTTCACGTAAGTAATTTCATGGATTAACACTTTTTCATTTCTTCAATTGTTAGTTTCGTTTTGATATTTTTTTTCTTGTTTATATTTTCACTTTATTTGAAAGAAAAAACGAAGAGAGAAATATTCTAAGTTGAAGCCCCTTTTGAAATCCACTTGATATTGTGTTTTTGGTTCCTTTTAGTTGCTTTTGAAAATGATTTAAAAATTTATCAATAACTAAGTGTTTTGTTCTTCAATTTATTGATTATTCAGTGAATTTCATAAATGCTACATTTGTAGCCACAGTTTATAAAACTTTTATGTAAATGTTTTTTGAGTGGCAAATAGAAATACAAATGCATAAAAATCTACCACATTAGTGAACTTGTCTGATTTTGGCCTTGCCTTGCATGCATATACAAGAAAATCTCAGACTTTTGAAGGATCATTATGTTGTGCATTTTAAAGGAACAAGGTTAGAAAGTTAAAGCAGTATGAGCTGTATTTTTTAGAATTTCCTTTTGGTGCAAAAACCTACCAGTGTGCTAAGTCTGCATGTAACTTATACTTTTATCATAAATAAGAATTGAAAAAATCAGTAATATTTGTATTTTGTATTTTTTATTATATTTTATGTTTTATGTTTATGCTATATTTTATTTGCAGTGCGTTGTTTGGAAGCGAGGACCAGGATTACAGGGGCTTGATGGATGTTGATCAGAGAAAACCAGATACTCCCAAACAGAAAGGATGGGCTCAGTATAGACACGACCACCCAGGGGAGTTTTCTTATGAGATAGAGCATGAGAAGAGGGACATGGATCACAGAAGTCCCCTCGACATGGACCACAGAAGAGATGTAGATTTTCGTAGTAAGAAGAGTGATGTAGACCTACGGAGTGTTAGTGAATCTTCCAAAAATATGGACATTCCAAATGCTCTCTCCATAGAAAACAGAGAACATATTCTTGAACAGATCGAAAAGCGTAGAAAATCTGGAGAATTAACATATGAAAAGCACCAAGAACTTCTGAAAGATTTGTCTAGGCTGGATGTATTGCAAAAGATTCAGCAAGAGAGGGAAAAGTTGAAAGAGAGGGATTCTGATTTTCAGTCAGGAGCTCCAAATGAATGGCAAACAAAATCAAAAGAAAATGTACCATGGCCACCTCACAGTAAAGATAAGCCACCAGTGGAGAAAGAGGAATCAAATTTCACAGAAAAATGGCAAGAGAATCGCAGACCTCCTCCTAGAGATTACAACATTGAAGATAGAGAATATCGGTCTCCTAGAAGTGACTTTGATAATGATTCAAGAGACAGGTTTCCACCACCATTTAAAAGAGAAAGGCCTGCTCCACCTGAGGGCCCACACCAAAGGTTTGATGGCCCACCTGATGAACGGAGACCTCCTATGGATGTTGATAGAGGGGGAAACATGCATGGACCCCCACAAAGGATGGGAAGACCAGGCCAGGGTGATGAGCGATATCCTCCCTCTGATTGGCAAGGGCCTCCTGATAGAGACTTTAATAGAGAGGCTTGGGACTATGATGGAAGAGGTCCTCCTCCTCCTGGAAGGCCACCTCCAGAATTTGGAGGTCCCCCATTCACAGACTTTGATGGTCGAGGACCTAGGAGGGGAATGGGACCAAGAGGTAGAGGAACTAGAGGTCGCAACTCCCCTGTTTATCGAGGAGGACCTATGGATGAAGAATTTCCAGCTTATGATAAGGACAATCGTAGACCAGATGACAGATTTCCTCCCAGAGGGGCATGGCATGGTGGTAGAGGGTGGGATAGAGGCCGTAGGGGAGGTCCGCGAGGTGACTTTGCAGGACGTGGTGGAATGTACCATGGACCTCGAGGCCCACCCCCTCCTTGTGACATGGATGACAGAAACTTTGATAACAGACCTCCAGAATTCATGAATAAACCAAGACCTCCTATGCGACCCTTCCCTAACATGAAAGACTCTCGTTGGGCAAATCTCAGCAACTTTCTTAGGTCTGATGACACTGAGGAGTTTGTGATTGATGGTAAACCCTTTCATATCAAAGTTGGTGCTCCTCCAAGAAAGGTTAGATTTGGAAAAGGCCAGATTGAAATATTTGCTGATCCCAATCAGAGATGTATTCTTGTGGATGGACAGAAAGTGTATACTTTTGGAGATTATGTTCGAGAAGTTAAATTGCCAGGAGAAGGAACAGGAAGAACTTTCAAAGTATTTTATCATGGGGCAGCAAGACAACTTTGGATTGATGGAGTACTACATGAACTGAGATTAGATGCTCCACCAAAGATAATATCAATCAAAGACAAAGAACATACTATTAGAATTGATGGCAGAGATGGCATGATTTTATTAGACAATAAAGAGCTCGGGGTTTTTGGAGGTCCTCCTAGATTTGTGTTCATCGCAGGAAATCGCTGTGAGCTTAGATTTGAACCACCGCCAAGGCAAATACTCATTGATGGCAATTTATGTGAACTAAAACTGGACAGGAAAATTCCTTGTGTGATGATTGAGGGTGTGCCACATGGCATTCGCTTTGATGGTCCACCCAGGGAGATAATTGTAAATAACATTCCTCATATTGTTCCAATGGATAGAGCTGTCAAGATACGTATTGGCAACAGACCACACAATATTGCTTTTGGTGGCCCTGCTCATGAATTGATTTTTGATGGCAAGTGGTACGAGGTGAAATTTGATGGCCCTCCTAAAATCATTGTTGTTGGAAATCGACAAGTGGAAATTCAGCTTAAGGGAAATTCACCCGATGTTAAAATCTTAGAGCCGATTGAGGATCCACAGCTAATGTTGCCAGTGAACAATGTTGGATTTGGACCAAATGGAATGCAAGGACCAAGAATGAGACCCCCTGGTCCTGGAAACTTCCCTCCTGATATGCCCAATATGATGAATAGAGGACCCAACAGACCCATGGGTAATTATATATTTTTATAGTCAAGTTTATTTATAATTATGAAGTTCAAGGTGTGCACAGTCTGTAATGTTTTAATACAAATATAGTGCATGTATAAATCTAAGATTTCATTGGTCTGATTTTAAATTTTGCAGGACCTATGGGACCTGGACCTATGGGAAGCCAAAGACCTTCAATGATGGATGGTCCAGCAGGACCAAATCAACCAATGGGTAACCTACCAATGATGCAGCCACCCACTTCAATGATGCCAAGCCAGCCTCAGCCAAGCATGATGATGGGACCTGGAGCCAACCCTCCAATGATAAGCCAGGGATTCCCAATGGCGCAAACCACGTCAATGATGCCCTCTCAGAGTATGACCACAGGTGGAATGCTGGAGATGATGACTGGTCCTATCACAAGTATGTACTTCTTGAAAATGATAATTGAAAGGTTTTAAAATCAAAATCATTTTAAAAAAATTAATTATGTATATCTTTCCATAAGAGATTGATACGTGTACATATAAGAGGTACATTTTAATTACAGTAGTTGAAAAGTAAGAGAGAAAATTGAAAAAATCAATTATATAGTCATTCATGTTGTTTTGGGGATTATTTTGTCATTATTAAATGTATTCTGCACTCCTAATTACTAATGTCGAAATTTTTCATGAATTAATGGTGAGTGTCTTTTTGTAGGTGTTCCAGTAGCTGATGTTAATCTAACCACTAGTCAACCATTCTCAATCCCAGGCTTTAGTGCTCCAGCACCAGGTAATGGCCTGTCATCAAAAATTAAATCAAACAGCAATGATTGCCTATTTCTAATGAATGCAATATTATAGTGATAATACATACCGTATATTATCTGCCAACACAACTCTAAGAAATATTGTAGAGTAATTAGATGTTTCACATTCTTTTGCAGCTACAAGTTCAGCACCACTGGATATCAGCTCCCTGTTGGATAGACTGTTACAGACAGGTATAATATCCAAACCAGAGAAGAGAGCCGAGGAGCCTGTGGCTGAGGCAAGCAGTGTCAGCAGCACACCAGTTCCTGTGAGTATCAGCCACTGACAATTATTTGTTTTTACTCCAGATTCCTTGACTGTTATAAATTGATCAATTGTGTCTCTTTTGTTTTCGATATCTAGGAGTTTAAAAAAGAGAAGATTGATGTGGTTCCTGACTTGTTGGATCTTAAGACAGACAGCTTGAAAAAGTATGTGTTGCATTTCCTTTAAAACAAGTTATTGTTTAACCATTTACAATATAAATGATATTGACGAGATTCTTCAATCTTCATTCCATTTAGCCTAAGAAGCCTTGATGGTATACAATCACAAGTCCTTACCATAATCTTCAAACTAATAAAATTACTTCACTTATCACAAATGCCATGTTAGCACAGTATATTCCACATCACATTAAAAAGAAAACTCGATTTATTCAGAGGCTGAATAAGGTAAAAATACTTAATGAGTAAAGTAACATTTTCTGCTTAATTGTAGGCAATACAAAGGTGTGTTCCAGAGAATGTACAGTGGTATCCAATGCACGTCGTGTGGAATGCGCTTCACCTCAAGCCAGACGGAGCGGTACAGGGAACATCTGGATTGGCATTTTCGTCAAAACCAGCGAGAAAAAGATGGTGCTCGAATTATGTTACACAGGAAATGGTTCTACTCACTGGATGTAAGCATGTTTTACAAAGTTAAAGAATGGATATTTATATATATAACTCCTTAACATTAAGTTTTCTTGTATTTCCTGCGTTACTTATTTTGTATTATTGCAATTTAGGAATGGATTGATTATGAGGAGATTGACGAGTCTGAAGATAAGGGTAAGTGAAAACATCTTTGTTTTGCCCTGGTACTTGCATTTTCATTTGTATACAGATATATTAGCAATGGTGATTGAATGTTGAATAATGATCTTGAATTCTTTGTATTGTAGGTAAAAGTAGTGTGTTTGAACAGAGTAAACCTGGAACAACAGCTGAAGTTCCTACTGTCAAAATCAACATTCCAGAAAACGACGACATTCTCAGGTGTCCTGCAGCGTCAGACGGTGAAAATGTAAGTCACTTTGTTTGTATAAACCTTCTGTAAATTCCAGGAAGTACAATGTCAATCTCCTTGTACTTTGGTATTTAGAGAGAATAAGGGACATAGTTGTAATAGAGACAGCCTGTACAATGAACCCTTGATTTTAAAAGAGTTCAAGGAAGTTATTCGTCACGCTCCATGCAGTTCGTAATGTTAAGAGAATGAAGTCAAATTTTCCTGTTTGTCCAGAAAGAGTGCCCAGGTGTTTACTTAATAAATTTCCAACAGTGGGTAAAATTTAATTTGTAGAGGTTTTATTGAGGTTAAGGAAAAGGGAAATCAACAGTTAAGATGAGATTACCAAAAAATAGATTGCAGCTATAGTTACAGCTCCATTTCCTGAAACGTGTTATGTTTTAAAAACCTGAGGTGGCTGTTATATTTTATCGCTTTCTCTTAACCAAAAACTTGCAAGTTTAGGAATGATTTTGTATACATGTATAACACAATTAAATTTTTCATGCTGCATTAAGTCTAGAAAAAACAAAAAGTGAATACATAGATGTATTTTACAGCTCTGATACAATTTAATTTCAGGTTTGTGATATTTGTGGAGATCCGTTTGATCAATACTGGGATGAGGAGGCAGAGGAATGGCATCTGAAGGATGCAGTTCGAGCAGAGGGCAAGGTCAGTCAAATATTTAGTCTTCTATACTGCAGATATCATCTTGTATATTGATACTGGTAATTAGTTCCAAGTCTAGATGATACATAAACATAAATTGCATACAGACTGTCCAGTAAAATGCAGACTTAGAAGCACACTTCAAGGTTTTTCTCTTCTTATTTTTTGCAGACTTACCATCCAGTTTGTTATGAAGATGAGAAAGAGGTAAATGTTTCATATATTACATTATTTTGAAAGTTGCTGCCAAATTTTTTGGTGATTGATCTCAGTATAGTATCTTCTCTGTGTTTTTAGGGCAGCATCTTGGAACCAAGTCCAACACCTACTCCGAAGACAGCAGAAAACAATCCCCTCATTATGCAAATAAAAAAAGAACTTGGTCAGATCCCTGCAGATACAGTGATTCAGTACCAAGAGGACATGATTGTGAAACCGAAAGTGAAAATAGAGCCAATGGAAGAGGAAACTGTCGCAGAGACCCCTGAAAAAACAGAGACTAAAGAAACTGTCGTTGATACACCCGTTGTAAAACAGGAAGAAGTGGACGTCAAGCCAGAGATAAAGGAGGCAGATACTCAACCAGACCCAGTTCCTCAGGAGACTGTAACTCCAGTTACTGTAAAAGAGGAAGTTTCAGAGGATAATTCTTGATTTTAATGTGATTCTATATCAGTTGTATAAGGGCTTTCAATGAAATGCATGTGTTATCAGGGATAAGTTAATACATGTAGAACATGTACATAGATTTGGATGAATGATAGAGGTTGTAAGGTAGTGTGTGAATGCTTTTAAGAAGCTTATTTGTAATTCAAAATATTTATTTGGTAGTTTTATAAGACTACAAGTGAAGTGCTTCGAATTCAATGCACCTTTTTGAAAGTGGGCCATTGAATGTTATTTATTTTGATTTCTCTGATTGTTTCTGAAGGTAACAGTTGATTTTGAAAGGTAGTGCTTACTAATTTCTATTCTCTTCATATGAAACACTTAGATCACCATTCACCATAATACTTGAAGATATTCTTCCAGGTATTGTAAAAATTATAGCTTCATTTTACCATTTCATAGAGTAAATAGTCATCAATTTTCAAAATTTGTTACTAAATTGTATATTTTATGAAATGTCTCATTCCAACTTGATGCCCACAATATTGTTATTGTTTAAAGATTCTGTTATACATGTGTATCCTAATATGACACTGTTCAGTGACTTAAATAAAATTGAAAAAAAAATAAATAAAAAACTTGATTGCTTTTTGCATAGACCATAAAAAAAAGGGCCATGGGCCGTGTATCTAACCGGAGTGCTCTCGATGAAGTTAATTACATGTATATCCTCCTGCATATTATGCAAATGTAGCTCTTTAAGAGATCATCGATTTTACAGATTGAAAAACTAATAAACAGAGCACAATATGCCCTGAAGCAAACAAAGTCAACATAGCAAAATTTGAATGGTTTTTCAGAGAACAATTTCTTATATAAATCTCTAAGCTGAAATTGTGGTAACTGGGAGGATGCAAGATTTTCAAATTCATATTTTAATGGTATAAAAATGTTGTTCTTGCTTATTGTTCAACCAGTTTATTCCTATGTTGGCTTTTTCCAGACACCAATGGTGAGGGGTCTTAAAGAGCAGTGCCATAATATGTAGCAAAGTAGTTCCAGGGAAGAATAAAAAATAACTAACTCTGTTAAAAGTATCCCACTTTAATTGAATTGAAATATTCACAACATTAAATGAGGAGTATTTAATGACAGAATAATATTTTGTATGGAATCTTGTCCACCATCAATATAAACAAGTGTGTCATTAGTATGAATGTAATGAAAAGCATGAATTTTTTTCCCACATATTTTAAAAAAACTTACAAATAGTGGTTTGACAATAAGAACACATACAATGTTCGTACCATTAACACCATAGTCTTGTCTTGTATAAGTAAAGAAGAGCAAAGGGATAATTAATTTACATTACAAATAATAATTGTCTTAAAGAAATGTTCATGACATTAGCAAGCTTGCAGAGCTTTAATATGAAATTGAATGAATTCTTTGATTTACTTTGTTTACTCAAATATACATACATAATTCTGCTTGTCTAAATTATAATCGTGTAGAACCTGCAGATTTCTATCCACAACAAGAGTTAAATTTGTATTCTGACAATTGTCATTATTATCTAGAAGACAAAGTTATAGGACGTTCGGGGCTATAATGAATATATTGCACAATTAATGGAATGAATGTCCATACGACTGCATTCATTGCAATATTGATTTCCAATGTCACTAAAATTCAGAAACCATTCATCGATGCCATGACTTACTATAAAGCGTTCATCATCAGTGTTCATTCATACATTCATTGTGTCTTTCTCTTAGCAGCTATGCCATTCTAGCTGCTTGCCTACATTTAAAAAAAATGATGACCATGTACAGAAAATCTTTAACTTCATTTTTCTTAAAAGAAAAATAAATTATTGAATACTTTTATCAAAATTCTGGGGTAATAAACATGTGTAGCACTATTGAATCTGCTCCATTCATAACATATGACTTTGACTGCACTTCAAATGAACAAATCTAGACAATTAGATCTTGTATCCATTCAAATAATTATTGACCTTTTCCAACAAGCTACAGACATTTTTTTCTCTTTAACATCCCCCATTTCTAGATTCCTGGCACAAACAAAATAGATGCAATCGCCTTACAGTGTATATGTAATAGTAAACACTACAGCAATAAGTGAAAGACAATGTGGAAAATGACTGATTAAATAAAATAAATAATACAAACATTGAACAACAATTTAACATGTGTCTAGAAAGACCATGTTTCTAAATATACATGTAGTATACTTAACCTTACATAACAGTCCATATACCTCAAAATTATCATCTAATCTAATAATATAACTTGAAAATGGAACAATATTGCCAAACAATGTAGCTTACTAATTAAGGAAAAAAAAGTTTACACTACATAAAAACAAATCTGCCAATTACCGGTACATCTAAACATTTAATACTGTTAAAGCAGATTTAATAATCATTCACTGAGCATTAAATTTGTTTATTTGTTAGATAATATTAACATTAACAAAATTAAATCATCAACAAAACAAGTACATGTTTTTATGTTTCTTTAAGTACAGTTATTTTAAACAAGAAAATCAAAACTATTTAAGTTTATAGATCAATGAAATATATCCACACAATAATTTCTGCTTTAACAGTATTATGAATATGATATTTTTAGTAATACAGTACAATATTGCAAGTTTTTGCAAGCACAATTGAATTTCATGTCAAAATGTACACAAAAACCCCACTACATTGGAATTGAAAATAAATTTTTAAGATTATAGAAGCAATAAGCAAAAACATAATGCATGTTTAATTGAATATTTTGCATACAATATAGATCATGTATTCAATGCCTAGTAAGGACCAACCTACATTATTGTGTAGATGTTAGATTTAACATTAATTAATAAATCTTAATTAAAACTCCATTTTAGCTAAGTAGACAGATATGAACAATTTTGACAGCTGTTACGTGAAACCATAAATGAAAAATCAAAATTCCTATAAACAAACAGCCTGAGTGACTTTGTACCAGGAAATGCAAGGATCTAATTTGATATTCAAAATTTTCCTTATGTCCTTGTTAATACTGTTTTCTATGTTTCTTTACCATAACAATACTGCCTCGTACCAATATGATTAAGTTTTCAGATTTAGAACAGATGGCAACTACTATGCAATTGGCAAAATCAAGGCTGTTGTTATTAGTTGCAAATGTGACAACCCTAAAATTTGATAGGTGGATCGATTAAGTTTAACTTGTTGACTATTCAAGGTCTAAACACAATTTCATTCTTAAACATTTTAAAGACTATTGAGTGAAAAAAAACAACATGTTGAGCCTAGATCATTTCTCTGTATTTATGTATAAACTGAACTTGGCTCCAAATACAATGATCTTATACCTTAACATTTGTAACATGCATGAACAGTAAATTTAACACGAACACTGGTCTTGTTTGTCCTCTGTACTCATTTTCTGTAAACCCCGAGACTCAGGAGACTTTCCAACTGTCACCACCTGGACATTATTTGGGTAACCACCTGGACCAACAAACGGAGACATCATTGGCTTGCTGTTCTTCAACTTGTGAGCAAGAGTCAAAAATATAGCATCAATATGGTTGGCTTTTTCTTCATCTTTTGCTGATGTCTCAAATAATGGCATGGTATGAGAATCAGCAAATTTCTGGGCCAGGTTTGTGTTTACTGCAACCTTGTCTGTCATGTCACACTTATTTCCAACTAGAATGCGAGGAATTTCTAGGTTTAAGTTGTGTCTGTCACATTCTTCAATCCAGCCAGGCATGTTCTCAAAGGAAGACATTTTCGTGACATCGTATACAAACACCACAGCGTGGACATTTCTGTAGTAGTGCTGCACCATGGATTTTCTGAATCTCTCTTGTCCAGCAGTATCCCAAAGCTGCAACTGGAAGTCAAATAAGAAATCAATATCTTGTGAGAGAAAAGAATTAGAATGTTTATCAGCTAGCAGAATAACCAATACACCGTTTTCATTTAATATAAAAAAATTATTCATATCATCATTATCATCTCAGTTTTAACAACATATGTTGTTGGTGCAAAATCAAATGTATAGCCTAGAATTGTTTTAATGGATGTTGCCAATTATAGATAGCCTACCTTTATTTGTTCACCGTCCACGTCAACAGTTCTTTCTCTAAAATCCACCCCAATAGTTGCTTCTGTTTTATCTGGAAATTTCCCCGTGCAGAATCTGTATGTTAGACACGTTTTTCCAACATTGGAGTCTCCGATTACAATAATCTTGAAGATTCGTCTCTGTGTCTGCTTTTCTATGACAGTGACAGAAGGGTCTTTACTTGGAGAATTTGACGCACTGTGAGTTTCTGACATCATGTTTTTCTGTTAGTATTAAAATAACTTAATTGAACAATAATTAATGTCACAGTAAAGAATATGACATCATCAAGTATGTCCTCCCCTAGCCCAACAGTTTGTCGACCACTTGCCAGCTGATTTGTTTTTGTCAGAATTAAAATCCATGTCTTATAAATGTTTGAATTCTTATATCTACAGTCATGTTTTCTAAAACGTTTCTTTGACATTTTTTAAATTAACAAAGAAAATAGTTAAGTTTAGATTTGATTACATAGATTGATTTTCTTGAATATAAACAAAAACTTATTTGAAAACAAAATTATAATTATCTTAATTTTAATATAAAAACAGTGAATGCGAGACGATAACGAGACTTGCTTCCTCCATATTGAAATTTTCCACCTCGTGGTTTGATTTGTTGATTCCATGGGAATTGTTGCCCTCGGCAATAATTGATACCCAAAATTGTTACCAAAATGCCAACAAGCAACCCTCTACCACCCAAAGAAAATGCTCTGTTCAAAAGAATCTTGGTATGTTGTGTAAAATTACATTTGCATCGACTTTTATTTGGGGGTTGGGCTTTCCAAATGCATGTCGACCTCAAGCACCTGTATAACAATTGCACAAAGAATGCATGTGCTCTCTTTGACAGTAATTGTTACAATAAAAGATTTTATGTTATGTTTGGGTAGGTTTAAAGTTTGAGAATCCTTTGTTTCGTGCAACATAGATGTTTATGTGGATTTAACTTGTAGGACAGATCAGACATACAGAATTCAGTCATAAGTTGATAGATATTGGCTTACATGTTTTTGTAGCATTCTTCACAGTAAATTGAATATCATACATTTGGCACTGATCATCAATGTGTTATGAATGAAATTGTACTGAAAGGAACTCTCTCTCTCATAATATCTTTCCAATAAATAATTACAAATAGAATTGGTTATGAAAGGTATCTTGTTTTTCGTATTATTTAATTTGTCCAATAAAAAAATCAATTACATATCACTAAACAGAACTCTTAATCTGCTTTCACAAAGGAAGTTTACCAGGGCTTAGTTTTTTTTACTGATTAACTAACCAGTTCATCACAATTGTTTGATCTCCAATACACACCTTAGGAAAGATTCACTAACTCCTTTCTGATTATAGAATAAAATATGTATGGTGATATTCACAGAGCAAACTTTAAAAAAAATGTTAGAGGATAATTTCTGAAAAATTCATGTTTAAACAATGAAAAAGGAGAAATGTATCACAACACAGTTTTTGTCCAATGATCAATACTTAGTTTATCCATTCACTAAACAAGTAAATGAACACTCAAGTTTTTATTAATAAATTCATTTTTTATTTCAATCTTTGTATTCTTTTCACTTTTCAGAAATGCTATGAACAGAAACAGTACAAGAATGGGTTAAAATTTGCAAAGCAGATTTTAGGAAATTCAAAATTTGCAGAACATGGAGGTAATTAAATTATGCAATTTATGAATAAGTTGAACCCTTAATTAGGCTTTATATCAGTGAAGACAGGCATCAATTGTGTTATCTTTTTACTAGAGGGAACGTGATTGGAAAAAAAAATTCTTATGCATACTGCCAATTTTTTTTTTTTTTTTATTTGCATGTTTTAATGTGCAAGTTAGATTTTATGAATTTTGTTATTTTCAGAAACTCTGGCAATGAAGGGTCTTACCCTAAATTGTCTGGGGAAAAAGGAAGAAGCTTATGAACATGTGCGTAGAGGATTGCGAAATGATCTGAAAAGTCATGTCTGTATCCTTTGCATCTAAAATATTTTATATTTTACTGAATGTGCATAAAACATGTTTTTAGTACTGTTTAACATGAACTTGTTTTCACAAACAGGGTCTATTTATAAACAGGAAACTGATGATTTCCTCTCATTTTGTTGTAAATGTACAATTTGCAACTTGGAAATTGCATGACATTTATACATACTAATAGTACAAGAGTTTCTTATAACATAAAAAACATGTTTTGTTGAATTTAAATTGTTTTTAAACAAATCCCTGAATCAGTTCCTTGACAGTACAAACAGGTTGGCATGTGTATGGACTACTCCAGCGATCGGATAGAAAGTATGACGAAGCAATCAAGGCATATCGGAATGCTCTCAGATGGGACAAAGTAAGAAATTGATTTATTCTTAGGAAGGATGCTTGATTTGTTTTAAGTTATTTTTGAAAAATGTCAATATATACAGTTTACAATTAAAATATTGTTCAAGATTCAATAATTTTAAAATGAAAATGGTTTGAACTCTTGTAGGATAATCTTCAGATTTTGAGAGATCTCTCTTTGCTTCAAATACAAATGAGAGATCTGGAGGGATATAGGGTAGGTATTGATTACTGGTAAATCTTGTGAGATATTATCATGAGAGACACTGGACTGTAAATGATGCATACAATGGATCCTACTGACCAATCAAGGGGAGGGATTACTCACCCATACAGCCCCTGATTGTCATGGTGATGAATTTCTCTGATACACAGTGGTGTTTACTGGTTAGATTGATGTGATGAGTCTGTCTTACACAGATAGTTGATAAATGTTGTGCTTGTTGATCAGGCTTGTTTTTCATTGAGAGGATTATTGGTTTTAGACGGATTTCAAATTTAAGTCCTCTCTTTTACTCTCTAACACTGTATGCCTGACTGTAAAAGATAACCTTACAAATGATAATTTGGAAGAATATTTTCCTCTAATACATTTACTTCATTTTGGTGATTGTATTTAGGTAAATCATACTGTGTGTGGAGAAAAAGAGCCTATTATCTTTTCTCTGTCTCATATTGTTTATGCCTTAAAAATGCAAACAAAATTTAGCATGTTTAGAGTATTGAATTATGTGAAATCAAATCTTCTCCCCAAAACCTCAGAGTCATTTTGTTGAAATGAGAATCATTGTTTTGTAGGAGACTCGTTATCAGCTGTTGGTGCTTCGACCTGGACAGAGAGCCTCGTGGATTGGGTATGCCATGGCTTACCATTTGTTAGAAGACTACGACATGGCACTCAATGTTCTGGAGGAGTTTCGAAAAACACAAATGGTAAGGACTATTTTTACAAGAATGTAAGAAGATGTTTGAATGAATTTATTTTTCTAAGAATAAAAGAAATGCCTGGTGTGAATGTATTCTATCTGATTATATTCATCAGCCCAAGAGCCTGGACTATGAACACAGTGAACTGCTGATGTACCAGAACTTAATTATGAGGGAGGCTGGAATGATCGATGAAGCCATTAACCATCTGCAAAGATATGACAAACAAATTGTTGATAGACTGGCTGTAGAAGAAACGAAAGGTATTAAATGCTGCTGAGGTCTTTGAGGTTTTGATTCACTTTGTAATTCAGTCACAAGAAATTTTTGAAAGAAATTTGAAATTTTAATAAGTTTTTGATAAGGTTTTCAGAATTTGAAACAAAAATGAATGAGTCCGTCAACAATTACAAGGTATAATTTCTTATGGAAAAGAGGACTTGTATTTTAGTAAACCTCTACTCTGCCCAACTTGGTACATGTAAACTGTAACTGAATGTTTATTCTTTGATTATTCAATGTTGTTTGATACCAGCAAAAGTATGTAATACTGCATATTGTTCCTTTTGAATAGCTGAGTTGCTGCTACAGAAAGAAAAGACTGGCTTAGCAGGAGATGTTTACCGAGGTCTGATCAATCGAAATCCTGAAAACTGGGCCTATTATACTGGTCTGGAGGAAGCCACTAAACCAAGTGAGTGATAACTTACACAGGCAGTTGGACCCTGCATTCGTTTCAACATTAAATTGTCTTGTGAATATCATGCAAAAAAGACCACTTACATGAATTTCACATGAGAAAATTTTATTCTGAGATTTATGATTTGTGCATAACTTCATAAGGCATGATATTGTATAAACTAGTACAACTTTTTTCATTGAAAATACACTTCCTAATATGAGTTGAGTTAGATTTTGTCTATTGTATTACAACAATTATTTTTCCATTTCCATTTTTGACATGCATAAAGCATAAGAGTGTTTTCTTTCAGTCAAGCTTTAATCAACCATGGTTTTTATATATGAATTTTCAGGTTCAGAGGAAGATCGTTTGAAACTCTACAAAGATATAGAACAATTATTTCCTAGGGCTTCTGCTCCTCGTCGACTTCCACTCAACTTTGCGGAAGGTAAAACACTGTGCAAACACCAAACAGTTTAAGAAGATGTCTTCATTGGTTACTGGTACTGTACATCTCCATTAACCCATTAAATAATTGGGTTTTTTTTGTTCATGTTGCATGTAAAATTTTAGGTAGTGCATTCAGGAGCTTGGCAGACACTTTTCTGAGAAGAGCTTTACAGAAAGGCGTACCTCCACTTTTTATTACACTGAAAAGGTTATACAAAGATCCAAAAAAGGTGAGGAATAAATTAATTCAAACTGTTTGTAAATGTGAGATTTGGAATAGGTGTCAGATATGCATATTTACTGTTGATCTTTCATACCCTCAAGTGTTAATTGAAAAACTGCATGTACAATTATAGTTCTTAAATTGTGTAGTTTATTTTAGATGCTCAATACATTTTTAAGGGTATTTTATATTTTTCTACATTTTAAGACGTTTTGCATGAATTCATTTTAAGAAATTTTCATTTTGCAGATTGAGATTATTGAAGATTTAGTGTTGGGATATGTCAACTGTTTAAAACAGTGCGGAAAGTTTGATAGCTCAGGTAAGCCCTAATTTGATGCATAGTAAATCTATTTCTTGAGTGTATTGAAAACATTTAAAATGATGAAGAAATGCAGTTATTATAGAAACTTTTTTTATTAAAAAGTCTTCTGCCTCTCCTATGAACTTTACACCAATTTCTTTCACAGACACTGCAGAAGTAGAACCCCCCACAACCATTCTGTGGGTCTACTACTTCCTAGCATCCCACTACGACTACAAACAAGAAACGCTAAAAGCGCTAGAGTATGTCAACCTGGCTCTAGATCATACACCACTCTTAATAGAGCTCTATGTACTCAAAGCTAAGATCTACAAGGTAAAGAGACTAAACTCAAGTTGAAAGAGACAATATCTATGAATACTCTGTGAAGTCAGTGGTTTGAATTGTGAAAATGATAGTTGTTTTTATTGCTCATTTCTGTATACTCAAAGCTTAGATCATCAAAGTAAAAAGGCATGCACACAGGATATCTATGAACTCTCCGAAAAATATACAGTTTGAATCATGAAACTGATTATTTGTGTTTTACAGCATGCGGGTGATGTTGAGGAGGCTGTTCGGCTGATGGATGAGGCTCAGTCCCTCGACACAGCTGATCGCTACATTAATTCCAAGTGTGCCAAGTACATGCTGAAGGGAAACCTAGTTCAAGAAGCTGCTGATATGTGTTCCAAATTTACAAGGGTAAATAGATGTCATTTATAAGTTCATTTAATAGAAGAACATGCATAATTATGGATCAAGTGAAGAACATGCATAATTATGGATCAAGTTGTATAACAAGAGTTGCGTGACTTTGACTTCATTCAATGTGACTTTTCTTTCACCCTCTTCTTAGGAAGGTGTGCCTGCTGTCGACAATTTAAATGAAATGCAGTGCATGTGGTTTCAAACAGAAGCTGCAGAGGCATATAAAAGAATGGGCAAGTGGGGAGAAGCTCTCAAAAAGTGCCATGAAATAGACAGAGTATGTTATAATCTAAATATTTATATTCTGATGATAATTTACACATTCAAATGTAAAATGGTATTTATATTGTTTTTCTTAAGCACAATTTTAGTGTGTCATATCTCATTCAAATGTAAATGTGTATGGATTTGAATGGGGAAAAAAACCTTTTGTATTTGGACAATACCATTTATAAAGTGAATTTGATTTTAGCATTTCACAGAAATTATAGAAGACCAGTTCGATTTCCACACATACTGCATGAGGAAGATGACATTAAGAGCATACATTGGTCTTCTGCGATTGGAGGACAAACTCAGAAACCATCAGTTCTACTTTAAGGCAGCTATGACAGCAATTGAAGTAATTTAATATTTCAAAATATTTTTTTAAAAGTTCTAAATATTTTCAGAGATAAATGGCTAAGGACATGTTTTGTTTGCTATATTATACCCAGTCCATTTTAACGTCACTCTCAGTTGTTAAGCTTTACACAATTCAGACTATTTGACAAAGCTGGACAATATCTTTATTGCAAAATGGATCAGTAGGTCAAAGGTCAGGTTTTGATAATAGATTTCAATACATGTCCCAGGGTTCAGTTGATTTGATACAGAGTTCATGAGTATTCAACATCTTTATTTTTGTAATAGGTAGTCTGATAATGTTTAAAAAATGGAGATTTTGTGTTGAATCTTTTGAACAAAAAAAAATAATTTCCTGTTTCAGATTTATTTACATCTACATGATCATCCATTATCAGATAGTGATCAAGATAAAAACCAAGATACGGGTAAGTAATGGAGAAAAACATTCTGACCTGGAAAATGTTACCTTTTGAACTTGTTTTGAGGAGCGCAAATCCCCAATCCTATTACATGTATATTTGATCATGATGTGTGTGCACATATGTTAATTAGGGCCCCGCAAGGATTTGCGTGTGCCCTATAGTAATCACTCTGTCCGTCCGTCCTTCTGTCTGTCCGTCTGTCACTCCTCCGTCCACAAATTTTCTGTTTTTGTCTAATAACTTTTTTTATGGTTGCCCTATAGTAATCACTCTGTCCGTCCGTCCTTCTGTCTGTCCGTCTGTCACTCTTCCGTCCACTCTTCCGTCCACAAATTTTCTGTTTTTGTCTAATAACTTTTTTTATGGTTGCCCAATCAAGTTCAAATTTGGTATGGTAGTTCAGTATGCAGAAATACATATTTTGATGCTAAGTTTGGTTCTCTATGTCTTCTGGTTTGGAGCTGGGGTGGTGGGGTAGATTCCTTAACTATGCATAAGAATGAATTGGCAAAGAGAGATAACTGCTTAGAATGTTACCATTCCTGTATACTTGCAGGCTGTGCAATATTTGTCCTTTGGGATTAATTAACCTTCCACAGGAAGAAAATCCTAAGCTTTATCTTTATCTGTCACATTGAGATTAATTACTGCACTGCCTGTGTCTGCAAATGAACTATGTTTTGAAGTTAGGGTCAATTTTGAATGATGTGTAGTATTGTGTACATTCTTTGAAATATGGATTTAAAATATAATATTCATACTTTATTTTGGTTAAAATACCGTACACAATGATTTATGATAATTTTATTGAATTCTAAAATCAAGATATATATCAAGATATCCCTTTTCACTATTTTATTTTTTAATTATTTTTTATTTTATTTTTTTCTGCCTTAATGCTGTTAATTTTAACAGGTAACCGGATAATAACCCCATTCTGTCATTTCGGAAAAAAAATCTTATTGTAAATTTAGAAGAAAAGGATGAGAGAGCAGAACAATTAATCCCCTGGGATTAATTATCTTGCCTGCTGCAGAGAATTTAGAGGCTTATCTCTATCTGTCATATGAAGATTAATGAACACCTTTGTCTGCAACTGATGTATTTTTGTAGAGTTTTATAACAAAGAGTTTTGTAACTAATTGTTTAGAATAAACTGATTGGGATTAAAAACAATGCATCTATCCAATTTAGAGAATTTATCACCAAGCGAGCTTAAAAAACTTCGAAACAAACAAAGGAAAGCTGCCAAAAAAGCCCAACAGGCTCAGGAGAAACAGAAAGCTGAACATGACAAGAAAGAGGCGGCAGTGAAGAAACAGGGGGACGGTGAGCTGGATGGTCCAAAGGAGGAGGAGTTGCTCCCCGAAAAACTAGCCAGGGTAAGTTTGTAGGGAACTCATTTCATTGATGACAAACTATAATGTAAAAGTTTACAATCAATTAATTTTCAATTCATTCTTAACTTTTATAATTCATTATTCGGTGATTTTTTTCTTCATTATATGATGTGATTTGTATCTTTAAAAATACCACGGAATATAATGTGAATTTTTGACCTTATAATCTGTATAGAAAATTTAAAAAAGAAAGTTGGTAGGGAATTATGTATCAACATGTACACATACACACAGTTTTTTGTGCAACTTTGATTAATTTTCCCACTTTTCTACATGAGTACATGTATAAAATTTTCCTTTTAAACATATAGTCACGATTGATGCATGAATAAATGCCTATGTTAGAACATTGGTTGTTTGATGGGGTTATAATTTTGCAGCCTGAAGAACCCCTGGAACAGTGCATCCGATTCTTAAAACCATTGCAGACGTTTACCAGTGATAGAATAGAAACACATGTGTCTGCTTATGAAATCTACAGTAGGAAAGGTGAGTGAAAAAGGAAAGGAAAATTACTGTAACTTCATGATCTGAACATGGTCCAATCAATATAAGAGTCAAAGTTCTTACAATATTACTTTAAAAGGACGGTATGATTTACATGGGCGGTATCAAATAACATTTGAAACTTCATAAAGCGAGAGTATCTTATATGACATCAGAGAAGTTGAAGATTATCATATATAAAGTTAAACAGCAATCGAACTTGGTGCTTAAAAGTAATGATGTTTGCAGATATAAACCAAAACAACATCAAGAGAAATGGTTTAATTGATTAATCATACTCAAACTCTTTGATTGTTGTTAAATATACATTGAGGAGAAACGTATGTTTGTCGTATATCGTCATTATTAAGGCGTACAAATGGTCGATGGTTTTTTTAGCAGTGTCTATGTAAAGCAATAACATTTAAATGCATAACTGAACACAAAGTAATCAAGTTAAATAAAATCATAATAATTACTAATCCTCATGCACTTGAAATCACCCTGTGAAGTCTGACACAAGACAGGTGCATGCTTCTGACACCGGAAATTGTTAAACAAACATTGACCACGCGCCGAGTCAACAGGTGATTGCTTACGTAATGGCGAATACACTGGCGATATTTAAACTTGTTTGATACAAGGAATAGTGTTGAGAGATGATAAATATTACAATACATAGAAACAAAACTATGAATAAGGGATTTCTGACACTCCTTTCATTACTCCTGTTGTATCAAGAATCATAGCTTGAAAAAATGAGGTCTTATATACAATATGCATCCCCCCCCCCCCCCACTTTTGATCAAAGTGCGTGTTATACACACGACTTTACGGTATGCTGTTTGAGTTGTTTAGAACTCTAGAATGAATGACTGTTTTTGGTTTTAAGGGGTTGGTAGAGTTAGTATAGACTTATCAACATTATTTACAGTTGTTTTAAGTGTGAATTTCTGATGAGTTAACCATTCGTTATTTTTATCAGGTAAACCTTTACTGATGTTGCAAGCTTTGAAGAGGGGCTGTCAAATCAACAAAGATCACCCACAGATACATGTGTGCAAGACACGTTTCCTTTTAACAAGTAAGATTTTTTAAATCATTATCATCCCTTACTTATCATTTTTAAAACATTTTAATAGCTGTTAGTGTAAAGTGTAACAAATGGAAAAATGCATGCGTTTAAAAGAATGTTTATCTGAGTAAAATTCAAAAATTTTCTTGGATCTATTACAGTGGTTGAATGAGACACATTGCAAGTTATAGAGGTTACTGTATACAGGGAAATATTCACCCATGTTTTATTTTTGCCCCTTTCGCCCTTGTTGTTGACTATGTCTTTGAAAATGCCCATCAGCTTGTTTTAATGCAATATTTAAACTATAAGATTTCATTGCAACTTTTTCAAATTTATTTTAATAGCCAGGCCATTTTTGACGGTTTTCTTATCTGTAGTTTAAATAAGTTTCAAAAAAAATTACATGTACATTATTTGTAAATGTGGTTTCATCAATATTCGTTAGCATGATTAATGTCAGTTTTTATGGATTTAATGAAAATCACAGTTTCAAGGATATATAACATTTAGTTTTTGATGGAACCATTGCCATGGATTTCTCATATGTTCAGTTTTACCCTAAAGATGACTTTTCCTATTTTTTAGTGAACAAAAAAGGAGAAGTTTCAGAAAGCGTTCAAAAAGTATTAAAACAAGAAATGGATAAGCTTTATTTTGGTAAAGATGCCAAGACTCTCAACAGCGAGTTCATGGACCGCAATAACAACTCAATTCTACATAGATTAGCAGGTTTGTCAAGAAGCATTGGGTTTATGGCAAAGATATGTTAATTGCAGTTAGCCATAGAATGTGAAAAGTGTTAATTTCCTGTCATAATGATTATTTCTGACAAAACAATCCCTTAAGTAAACAAGAACTGTGCAGGATGAATCAGATGCAGATGTTCCTAAGCTGATGTGAATAAACTGAAAATACCTGTACATAGTAGGAAAACGACAACTTTTCAAAAGCCAGTGAAAGTTAATGTATGTAAATTTTCAATGAAATTATGACAGGATTATTTTCTTGGGAGAAATGTCAAAGATGAAGCAAATTATAGAGTTTATTTCCCCGTCAACTTGTTTCAGAGGGGATTTAGCATGGCTAACAGTGAATATGGGTGTTGTTATATGTTGTTAGTGTACAAATTATACACATGTACACATTTACTTCTTAAGCATTGTAAAAGGTCAAACCCTATGAACATTCAAAGTTATTAGTGAAGTGTTATTTGAAATAATAAATATAATCCATTAATGTACAACTCAAATTTTATATGGAAGTTACCGTAACAATGCAACACAATTAACAAGTGAACTTGCTTAGGTGTATTGATGTTGATTGAGAAAAGACCAAATTCTAAATGTATGATAGAAAAACGTGAGGTTGTGAAGTGCTTGTACAATGCGATGCTTTTCAATCGAAAAATATTTCCTGTCACAAGGAGAGGCCCCACTTGAAGAATCTGAATACCTTCCATGATGTTGTCTGTCCGAGTAGAATTAATTTCCATGTACTTGCACAGATAAATTAATTGGTGTGTATTCTGTCTAGGTGCTAGGATTATGTACGAGTTGGATCCCACACCAGAAGTTCAGAAGAAAAGTTTAGAAATTGCCACAAGTCTTTCAGAGTCCTACACAGGAATCACCAGATTGGTACAAAATTTTTGTTTGGTCTTATTTGAAATTTCATCTTTTCCTAATAAAGAAACTTGGTTCTACATTGAATAAATTCTATTAAATTTCCATTTGAAATTGCAGAACTGTATTGAGGTACTAGAGGCGATTTGTCGAGGAGATTTTGGATCTTGTGTGTCAGTGGCTCAGGACTACCAGACAAAGTGTCACAGACTGTTCCCTTTGTGTCCCTCCTTCATCATCCCGGCAAATAGTCATCTGGACCAGATCCTTGCCAACGGCTCATAGCAGACTGATGTTTCTCCGTCTGTCTCATTGTGAACAAGCTCGCTGTCATGTGATAGGAACAGTGTCAATCTGTCTGTGACTGCACTATTTATGGAACAGTGGTTCTCCTTAAAACCCTGAGATAGACAGGAACGGGAGTGATATTTTCTCATCTATACAGCTGTGTGCTTTGTCACTGCAACATGAAAAAAAATCTCCTCATTTGTTCCTGATCAATTTTCAGCAAAAGTGTACACAAATATTTTTCTCACTATTAAAACAGTCCTGGAAACATTGTTCTATTCAAGTTAGAAAAGAGAGAGAGAGAGAGAGAGAGAGAGAGAGAGAGAGAGAGAGAGAGAGAGAGAGTGTGTGTCTTGCAGTGATTTTATTTGTCAGAGAATATCACAATATAATCAAAACACTTAAGCAGGGGTGTGCAATTACCATCGCCCGACGCCCGGGGCTACCGATTTTAGAGGTCGGGCTAGCAAAAACATTAACTGTGGTAGCCCGTCGGGCTAGTAAATCATAACCAGAGTTGGCAAAATATGCCAGTAAATTTGCAGTGTCCTAGTAGGAAAAGTGTATCGTCATTGTTATCACTGAGGCATGATATCTGCTCCTTTTAAGTCATGATAGCCTAAAAATTTCTTAAGCATTTTTTTCTCGTGCTACATTCTTCTGAGAAAAACAATCTGCTGTAAGTTTCACACTTTGAAGTTTTACCGACAGTGTTGACCTGACCAGTGGCTAGACGAGATAGTCACGCCTCACTGCTCATGGCTTCCGTAGTTACCTGTGCAGCTGTTTCAAGTGACATCAGTGTAAAATGATTCCTTTTTCTTTGATATGTATTCATTGGCTTTTTTTAATATATTTTTTTTTACAGAGAGAGAGAGAGAGAGATGCATTACAGAGAAATAAATTTCTGCACTAACTATTCTCATGAACACATTTTAAAGTGACCTGCTTGGTGAATTAAAAAAAAATCATATTTTGCATATCATTATTTGTGCATTTTCCATTATTTTAAATTAAAATTTACCATTACTTAATTAATTGCATAGGTGTATTTTGTAAATGGAAATTAAACAGGATAAAATGCATGCACACATAGATAGTTGCAGTGATTTTATAGAGTCTGTTCACATTCACAATGTTATGTTTGGGTTTTATTATATAAACGGTACCCAAACCAATTTTGTAACTAAAATGTGAGAGATCAATGAAGTTGAATATTTTTGAACTAGTCTACCACAGAAAACATGCAAGTAATAAATATTTCGTATATTAATAATTATATACATGTACTAGTATCATACAGGGTTTTTTATAAAATGAAATGTCGACATGTCCGAAATAGTCTGGCTAGTAACTTTGAATCTTGGGCTAGTAACTTTGGTACTCCCACTAGCCCCTGGGCTAGTGGCCAAATTTTGTAATTGCACACCCCTGTTAAGGCATGTTAACCTCTTTGATATGCCTTGAAAACAATCCTAAGTTTCTTGGGCCAGAAATTTTGAACACTTGGTTTTCCTCAAAGATTTCAAATAGAAGACCAAATTATTCCTTTATTAAATGTCAATAAAATTGATAATTAAAGGAGTATCAGCAGTGCCCATGAAACTTGATTTTCTTTTTTTTTTGGCCATAATTAGCTTGTCTGTATGCAAAATAGTTAAAGTGAATGCTTGATATCCATTGAAAGAGATAACTTTTTGTCATGATAAGTTTATGTAAAGTGTTTGAAATTTTTTCATTTTATTCTTGAATGATTTTCAGTATCATAAATTTTTTTTTCTTTTTTTAAAAACCATGTTCAACAAAGATATCAATTGATACAGACACTTTATAGTAACAGCTTTTGATAAATAATTATTTTAAATTCTTCCATACTTTTTTTTTAGTTCAAAAAATTCTCTCAAAAGTATCAAAGACTGCAAATAGGCATTCCTTATTCCATCATATCTTATGATAAACATGAAAGTGTATAGTTAATTATGCAGAATTGCAGATATAATGATGCAAATATGTGAAGCATTTTTAGCTTGTTTAGTAAGTTGGAGAAAACCATTTTTACAGCTGTTTTTAAGTGTTTTCTTCTATTATCAAAGTCAACAAAATTGTTTTGTGTATTTATATACATGTAGCTTGTGGATTACAAAGTCCATATGATGTCCATTTTCTATAGGCAATGTATCTGTTCTTGTTTTTTTTTTTTTTATACATGTACCATGTCTATAGTATTGTTTGTCCTTATTTCTAAAAGTTTCCTCAGTATTTCTTGTGTGAGTGCTTCAGAATTTTTATCCATTTCTTGATGCTTCTGAATTAAACCATTTGCTTGTTGTTTAAAAAATTTACATATATCTAACAATGCTGGCAATATATGCATTAATGATTATCAAACAAATGTGCAAAAAACAGTGCCACATGTTCTCCTAGTGCATTTACTCTGAATATTTTGTGATTTAAAAATAAATGTCGTGTATCTTGCCTGATGAGCAATCGGCAAGATCATCAGTCTATAACTTGGAGTAATTAAAATAATTCCCCACCGTTTACTGTGATAATTATTACATTAAATGTATGTTTAAAATCCGTTATAAGTTTTTCTAATTCCTTAAGTGTAATGACAGTAACAAAAGAATATTTTTCCTCCCACTTCCAATTTTTTTTTTTTATACAGTTTTGGCTTCTCTGCAAATGATCAGTTTTGTAGCATGTGTACGGGTGCATTGATTTTTCATTTTATTTTTTCATAAGAAGTACTGTATGTATACCTGTGTCATGGGAAATTCAACAATAAACATGGTTTTGTTTCCATGAATACATTTCGAAAATGGTAGTGAACAAAAAATGAAACTAGGAAAAAAAACAGTGAGCTGCGAGTGTACAAGTAGCATGATTAGCTCCTGTGTGTTGGTGAGTGTTAACTACACATATGTAGTGTGACATAGTCTGTTGATTGAATATTTTACATGTATGTGGGAATGAAGCATGGTTTGGACGAGTGGATGCATTGATAAGAATTTTCCACATGAAATAAATTTATTTCTTAATTTATTACCATGTTTGTTATATTAT
Organism: Magallana gigas; assembly: GCF_963853765.1. Classification (NCBI taxonomy): domain Eukaryota; kingdom Metazoa; phylum Mollusca; class Bivalvia; order Ostreida; family Ostreidae; genus Magallana; species Magallana gigas. The sequence goes on from NC_088854.1 coordinate 45,124,011, forward strand.
ATGCTGGCATTTTCTCTTCTAGCACTATAAGGTACATGGAAGAATTAAAGCAAGAATTTTGCTAAAAATTTAAATATGGTGTTGATAGTAATTTTATAAAATGAAAAAGAATTGGAAAAAACACAATCATATACATGTATAAGCAAACTCAATTATTATCTTATTTATTTCATCCTTGAATAAATGGCTAATCATCATTTATCTAATTTAACGTAGCTCGCGGGTTTGCTGACGTCACAATAGGAATCGACGTAAAGAGTTGACCGTCATAGTAAACTCATATTTTTATTTTAAAATGACAAATGAGATATTTAGAAGTTTAAGGAGGCTGATTTGGGTTTTTTTGCGGAAAAACTACAATAGCAAAACTCTTTATTTTTTAACCATATGTAATTTAAACCAACTCTAGTTTATATGCGAAGGTTCATGAAAATCGACCGTCTGGTTCTTTTAAGGGACCATCTCAAAATAGAGGTACATTTACTATAGGAATGTATAGGAAACTGTCATTTTCCTCACATCAAAGCAGTTTTAAAAAATACTACAATAGCTTTTTTTCTCAAATTGTTATATATGATAAGTAATATCATTTCCTACCTTATATGTAAAAAACACAAAATTCTACCGTCTGGTTTTTAGTGGGGGCCATCTCAAAATATTAAAATGCACCAAATTTTGCTATATATTTGGATCATCACGAATGATGATTGGTATAATGGATTCATTCCAAAAATGAGGAAAATATCCTCGAGGATAGCATCATTCTGTATATAAAATTTCAACAGCGTACAATTTTTACTTTTTCTTTTATGTTATTTCTTATAACGTACTCCTACAAAGCTTCATTTTATCATAACGTCATAAAAGCGCGATGGCAATGCTCCCCTACCGCACAACGTAAAAATCGTGTTAAAAATAAAAATTTCCTTTAAAAATCTAAATATTTTTATCTGTATTTTGTTTATTGTGTTCAATTTTATAAATGATATCGAAAAAAATTCATAAGAAGTATAAAACAACTGTATTATATTAGAATGCGCAAAAACATGCGCAATGCAAACTAAAGTCGGCCTCCTTAAAAGAAAATATTTTAAAAAGCTTATATGCGGTTTATGACTGTTTATACAAAGATTTATAATATCAAGTGTTGAAAATTTAAAGATGTCACTTACATTGTCACATTCTGTTCTATAAAGATAAAGAATGAGTGTGAGTTAGAACTCTTCCATTTAAAGTCATGTTTTAAAATAGAATGTATGCATTAACTTCGCTTTTTTTTTCAATTATAACTTCCGTAATCTGTACTACCGATTAAATTCTTAAATTTCTTTTGGATTGAGATAACTGTTTTATTCGATTACTTACTTACAATGTCAGTAGTTGCCTGGCATTTTATTTTTGCATTGATTGACTCAGAGTTTCATAAAAACAAAAATTGCAATTTTCTGTATCTTTACAGCCTTACATTAATTGGATTTGATAACATTAACAATAATGTCTAATAAGCATTTACATGTTCTAAAATGCGTTAAACAGCTAGTCTTGTCAATAAATGCATTTCAATTTTGGTGTTCTAAGAATTAAGGAAATGATGACGTCAGGCTAACGTCGTAATGAAAATATAAGGTTTTGAGAAATCTTTTAAATCTTAAAAGTTTTTTTGCGAAAAATTGGTCGAGAACACATACTGATATTTTTTTATAAATTGATTCATAATTATCTCCTCTGTTTTTGTGTTGAGTATGATTAATTTCGTCTGAATCGTTTAAAAGTTTGGAGCATAGTTTTGTAATGCGTTTCTCGGCTAAAATGTGCATTTTACTATATATTTCATTGAAATGGCGTTGCTTGATTTTATTAATGACACTGTATTTGAAACACGATAACATTATTACCGCACAGACGAATCTTAAATAAATTTTAGAAATAAAACTATAAAACCTATGGATCACGTGGACAAATTTTCAAGGTAGGTTTTCTCACAAGCAGATAAACCCGCGAGCTACCTTAAATTTGCGTAATGGACAGGTAAGCAAAATTCAATGTATCATTTTCACCATAGATTGGTCTACTGATAAGGGAAATAACTCTCTGGGATGGATAGTTAATTAGCAATTCATCGCAAAAAAGCATGATTTGAAAACACCGAGATAAACAACTTTAAATTAGGTTCCTGTTTCATCAATCTGTGTTAGGTTAGGTGTATACTATTCTTTGTGTAATAACTGAATAGAAGATAGTTGCCAGCTTGATGAAAAGAGGGCCTGCATACCCATATATTGACGTAATGTATCTCTATAACCATCTTGCCCATATACCCATTCATTGTATGTATCAATGGGTTTATTCTTCCATTTAAATATTCTGTTCTTGTCAATCAATAAGGAATTTCCAAGGTATCATTATAATTTTGCCAGAGAGTGCTGCCTTACTTCGCATGCACATCGAACACGCGTTGTTCATAGAGTGCATAACGTTTGCATCTTTATGAAAACCCTAGTGGCACTACATCCAACACAGTAGATAAATGATGGTAAATCCAAGAAAGGAACTACGTAACATCCTTTCCATCGGTTTCTACAAAAACACTCAATTTTAAAATCGGTTTCTACAAAAACACTCGATTTTAAAAACCCATCTGCCCCAGAATGTGGTTTGCGCATGTGCAAAGTTATAACATATAAAGAAAAACATTCTACAATTATCGAGGATTTTTGAAATACATGTACCTGGATTTCAGTCTGTCTTGTTTCATCGTTCATTGGATATTCCTTACCAGTATTTGTCAAATTATTTTTGTTAAAAAGGCGTTTCTTCAAGTCTTTTCGTCCAATGTAACGTGTTTGAGTGAGTGAAATACCTGAATGCAGTGAAGCATGAAAAGTGCTATTTTTTCGGCCTTATATAGCGGATGTGTAGCGATGAGCAGAACAATAGAAATTGACATGTAATATGGCAGTAGTTGGGAGATGAAAGGGAAATATTGCATATTTATGAATTCATGTCAGCTTTAAATAATTCACAACTAAGAAGTACATGTACATATAATTAAAGCTGTAACAGTGCCTATTTATGAGTGTTTTTCAGCTTTAATGTACAAAATAATCAAGAAAAGGACTAAGATTTAATGGAATTTTAATAGAAAACTATACATATCACAGTACATGATAAAAGATAAAAAATAGTTATATAATATGCACTAAAATTATGGAGATTTTTTTGGAACATATTTCAAACAAATACATGGGTGTAAAAATTGCATCACAATTTCTTTTGAATTTTTTAGTCTTCGAGGTAATAGTCTAAACACAAATGTTTACAAATGAAAAATATTGTTTTACAATTTTAACAACAGCCCAAAGTTAAAATCATAATCAAAGAATGCCAATTTTTTTTTTACAAAAATAAAACTTTTAGGTAATTAAAACATTGTACAAAATCATTTATGAACAGGGCAGTTTTCATAAGTACTCAAAACGCGATTCATTTCTTTATCACAAAAAATTGCATTCAAATCAAATTGTTTACACATACAAAAGAATCTCCCATTCCCCCCCCCCCCCCCCCCCCCCCCTCAAAATTCGGCCTATTCATAATATAGTGACATTAATACAAGGCGAATGGGTTACATATTGTGATTTGAAAGTAACCTCCTCATTTTTACAATTTCAAAGTCTATTGAAAATTGATTTTTGGTAACAAAATAATCTTATATAACCAGTACACATGTATCTTAGTAATAAATCATTCAAATCATCAGTAAAGATTTTAAAAAAGATATAAGGCTAATGCTGTTCTAAATATCCACAAAAAAATATTTATGGCACAAAATATCAGATGTATTAAGGAGGCACATATTGGTCAACAATTTAACAATCAGATCTACCGGTACCTAAAATTTTGAGATATGATTTATTACATATACTGGTAAACCATTATTAACAAAAGAAAAAATCCATAAATTTTGACTTTAAAATTTGGGTATTTTCCTATAATTTTATATAGAGCTCTTCTACTAAAGGAGATCAATATGGTGTAAAAATGGCCATGACCATTGAGCCCTCTTAATGCTAGCATCAACAGACACAAGAAATATTCATACACATATTTCATCATCTTTAAGTTTTCACATTGAAACCTTTCTATATACTGGTAAACACAGATTGTTACAGGCAGTTCATAAGTTACGGTACATAAGCTGATGAATTATCTTTGATCACTAATTAAAATGTGTTCGTTTATAAAAATTACCTATGCAATAATCATCATTTTCATAACAGGATTTGCCTTGTAAAAAAATAATGGAATGTTTATTTTTTTCATCCTATCAAACATTAGAACAAGATTCTTTGATACCCATAACAAACAATTCATAATCAACTGTGAATTTACCTCCAGAGGTGCAAGCATAATTAGTAGAGAATGATATGAAGCACGCTTTGCTATAAAAAATATATGACTCAATTAGCAATATACCGGTAGATGCATTTTTTCTGCAATGATCGTACACTAACTGTTTATCGTTAGCTCTCATGAACAAAAAATACAAAACAAAATTAAACAGTACTGGTATATTATTATCATTACATCTCTTATCTTTAATCATCATATAGTGATCAGCAATAGTAAATCATCTGTATTGTAGATCAGTACATATTGCATTGAAAATACTACCAAAATTTCCTATTATAGATGGCACACCTCAACCGATTCATACTTCATCTAATGATGTAGGCCATTAATAAATCAACCAAGGTTTGCTAAATTATGAAAATTTGAAAACTTTAGCGGTGACTAGGCAACAACAAAAATTAACAGAAATCTGCATTATAAATGAGATTCCACTGCTGACATGCTCAAGAAAGAGAAGGCAGACTGGCTCTTCAAAAACGTGTGGTCCAGATTTAGATAAGTGGTAATAAACTCGGGAAAATCGAGTTTGGAGATGATCTCCTGGAACATCTGTGCGGCACTCAGCAGCCTCTGTCGGTCCTTGTCGGTCACTATGTGTCGGGTCTCCTTGGACCAGAATCTTTCCTGCACTGTCTCTAATATCAGACTCTTCACCATTGCCATGGTAACCGGCTTGCCATTATCTTCTAGGACTGCGCCAAATCTAATCCACTGCCAAATCTTAACACAATGAAACAATAATTCAAGTTTACAGAGGAATTATCTGGTTTCTTAATGTTTTTAAGGCTTATTCATTATACGACTTAAAAATATGTTGAAGTTAAAATTAATTTCCTTATTCATTATAGGTCAAATTATATATATATACCAGAATGACAAACTACCTGTTATAAATAGTATTTTGGAAGGAAAAATTCAATAAAAGGGATATGGAATTGGTGGTCTAAAAAAGCATTGGTCTCGATACCATGATCATTGACTTTTTCTCTAAAAAATGTACTACTAGTATACGTTTTTCACATATCCTTATGAATCGTTGTTCCTACCTGTGATCGGGATATCTCAGCAGTTGCCGAGTCTTCTACGGCACCTTTGAAATAGTAATGGCCTACACCTATTGAAAAGAACAACAAAAAAATAATTATACTTATCAATACACAAGTTTAATCACATATTCAAATCAATGATAAAACTGCACACACCTCTTAACCATGCTTCAATAAAAAGAATTCCTACAGCAATATTATGTCTTAGACCATCATGAGTAACACCACCCTACAAAATGAAATTGAGAAGTTTAAGAATCAACCAGAATGTAACTCTCTGTAATATCATAATTTTTATTGTTATGACACTTACTGAAGGCATTAATAACAAGTCTTTATTAGTGACCTTGACCTCCGACCTTAACTTGGAATACTGATTTTCTGAAGAGGTGAGTCTTTTCCACAACTGTAAAAAAGAGAAATTGTTTGAGTTTAATGGTTCTTTTAATTCATTTTTTCACCCACTCACCCATGATAATACAAAATAAAGAAAATAACATCAGAGATGTTTGAAAAGGTTTGATCTAATATAATACAACTCCATGGTAACAAATTGTTTGTAAGCAATGAAAATAATTAATGAATTAACCATCTTAGATCTGCCTTAAATTTAAAATACATGTATAATTTGTTAAGCTATTAACTAGTATTTCATACTTTAAATTTTGGTGTTTTCATATAATTTTATACAGAGCTCTTCTTCTGAAGGAGATCAATTCTGTCTAAAAGTGGCCACGGCCATTGAGCCCTTTTAATACAGAGCTATACTGGCATCAACAATATACCTCTGTATGAGTTAAAATACTCTTGTTTTTATAGAATTCTACCTAAAACTGGGTATTTTCATAACCATTTGATGGACTACCTGCTGAGATGGTTGAACCAAACGAACATCATAAACCATGAAGCCATCCACTCCTGCCTCTATCTCCTTCTGTTTAGCCCTGTCCATAAAATCACATAGTAAATTACACGTCAACTAAATGTTCTACATTTGTGTCATTCATGTACAACTAATTATCACAATACAAAAGTATCAGTTCTACATTACCTCAAAACTTTGTCTTGAATTTCCTGATATTTTGAGTAATTTTCTGTAGACATTTTAGGAAGTAGTAGAGCTGCCATTCCTCCTGTTGCATGGCAACCACGTTGATGGCAAGTCTGTACCACTAAATCCATGTAGCTTTTTAGAAAATGGCGGTCCATGGAAACATATTTATTTCTATCGGGTAAAAGAAAGTCTCGACGGTGTCCTGCAAATAAAAATATTGTTTCATGTCAATAAAACAGTATGTCAGATGTTTATCACATTAAGAAATATTTTATATATAATTTTATTCATTATTCAGAAAGTATGATTTATTGATTATCAGTATTTATGATAATATAAATCGCACCAGGTTTTATCGAACAATCTATCATGATAATGTACTTGTTGATTATATACATTTGTAAACTTTACCAAATTTGTTGATGAAAGAGGCGGAATAATCCCAGATCCCACAGTTAAGTCCCAAAGAATGATCTTTCAGTGCATAGAGGATTTCATGCATTTCAAAAGAGGCTAGTACATTCTCAATTAACACGCAAGCTTTCACACATCCATGTGGCAATTTAAGCTGTAAACAAAATGAAAATCTTAATACATGTACTAACTTCAATCTTGTAATTTATTACAATTTTGCCATTTGATACTGACTGCTTACATTAAGAAAAATTAGTAGTTTCATATGCATTTCATGCAATTATCTTTTGTACATAAGTTTACTAGTTAATTCAACTGTAAAAGTACAGTTTTATTCTGATACAATGCGTGGTTATTCATAAGTCAAGATCATGCAATAATTTCATCAAATACACATACGAATTTGCTTTGGAGATTAGACAAATTACAGACACCTGATGGCCTGAGAAAATATGAAACAAAGACTTTTTAATATGGGAAATAAATTATCAACAGCCCATAAAACTAGAAATGTGAAAAAAGATGGCCAAGGATTAGCCATTAAGGAAGCCAAAAATGTCCCTCACTCCAGTGGAACCCACAGTGAAAAAGACCAAGGAGAAGGCAAAAGTACACCTAATGAAGGAACCTTCTCACAGAGATGGAGAAAAGGGGATCTCAGTGGTATCAGCTGGAAAAGCTAGCGCAAGACTGGACAAAGGGGGAAGGGTGTTGTCACAAAAGCCTTTGTTCCTCCCAGAAGTAAAATTAAGGTTCAAGTAAGCAAGCAGGCAAGCAGGAGATTGAGTCATCCTCTGCACCTACGACTGAACCAAGCAGGAGATTGAGTCATCCTCTGCACCTACGACTGAACCAAGCTGGAGATTGAGTCATCCTCTGCACCTACGACTGAACCAAGCTCGTTAACACCTTCAACACGTCAAATTCAACTTAATTTACAGCATGTTCAATAGCACATAATTATTATTTGATGACATTAAAAAGTAGACAGTTTTGTTTGATGGAAGAGCACTGTATAGTCTCTCACATCTGCTGTTATTTTTCATACGTTGACTGTTGAACTTTTGAACTTCCAGTTATAAGGTTTGCTAGCAAGATGAGACTGGAAATTGTTCATAGTATAAACTAGCTTGTACAAGTTTTTGAGGATTTAGAATGTGCAAGTCAGTGTATTGTTTGACCAGCTTGTTTTTTTCAATATCACTGTAATTAATTTATAAAGAGTTTTTCTTTTTCAGTTCTTAATGTTTACTATAAGTTGCTGAATATCATATGGTTTAGAAGGAAAGAAAAAGGTTAAGAGACCCTCTTCCTGTTATCAGTTAAATAACCTAGCTGTATCTTTATTTAATCCAAACACCCACCCCCATTCTTAAAGACGGTAAATTAGATTCACTAGTATCCAGAATTTCTGATTTATGCATATTTTTTCTAGGTGGGTTAAGTGTCTCAATAATAGAAAATGTGGATGTACCTTCATAACGCACTTTGTGTGTAAAAAAAAAATTTCGTAGTGCATTAACTTAGTCTCAAATTTAACACACTTTGAAATTTTTTCAAAGTGCCTTGATTTGGTCCCAAAATTGACGCACTAAAATTTTTTTTTCAAAGTGGGTAATATTTTCATAGTGCGTTGCCACACACCAACATGCCTATGTCAATATTTCATACATCAGCTGTCTCTAAACTATGGAAGCAAGTAATATCTTGTTACAAACAGTGAAAAACGTCAGGATTAAATCTTTGACATCATACCAATTTTGCTGCAATATTAAATGATTCAGATGTTGATAAGGAACTCTGTAGAGAGTAAATACAACTATTATCTACGCATCTTTATCAAAACTAGACTTTGACCCGTGCGTGCACGAGTTGACATTGCATATCGGACATTTACGAAATAGATACATCCAAAGGGGCCAAGCCCGTTTTAACGGATTCTAATGTACAAGGATTCTAAGGGATTCTAATATTTTTCAGAGAGAGAGGAGAGAGAGATGTTAAAAGTTAAAATGCTTCACAGAATGACAACGCATGAATAAAAGAAAGACTGCATGACTTAGACACACTCTGAAAGTCAGCGAGATGTGTAATAGTAAAAGGAGTGGAGTGTCTAAGCATTACAGACTGAACAAAGGTCACCTTGTTCAACATCAGGAACATTACCATAAACCCCAGAAGATCTAGACCACTGAACTAGAATCATTCTTGTACATGCACAGTTTGTATACATTTAAAAATTGTGACTCGAGATCTGCGCGTGAATTTATAATACTTCATTTTCTGAGGTTCGTTGGCGTGTTTAAGAGAAAGTCTGAGGCAAGTAAAGTTACGATATCTACCGGTATTGTAATTTGCCTGAAAAATTCAATGGTACTAATTTTTTCTCAGTTTAGTGGAAATAAGATTAATCAGTCCAAAACTAGGAAAATTAAGTTACGATATCTGTCGTTATTTGCCTGAAAAATTCAATGGTACTAATTTTTTTCACAGAAATTGAGTGGAAATAAGATTAATCAGTCCAAAACTAGCACAATTTTTTATGTGCCGAAAATTTTAACTTTTTAACACTTATGGAACTAAAGCTCCCAGATCGTTCATCTGAAGCTACAGACCTGCAGCTACAAGAGAACCTGTGAAAACAGGTATTCTTTCAAACTAATGTTACTTTCCAATTATTCCAAAATTCCATACCTTTTTCTCCGTCCAACTGAAAACAGCATCCCACAATGCAGCTTCTTTACTGCTCTCTAACTACAAATAAAAAAAAATCTTGTAATTTCATTTATTCTTATGATTCAAAACTTTTCTCAAGCTTCAAAATACACCACATATTATACTATTTTCTATTTATTTCATCCATATCATAATTTGTATGGCTCTCAAGTGAGAATTAATAATGAATATTTTTATAAAGGACTTCATCATATGTCTTGTTAGCCACTGTGTGCAATTTATCGTGACTTATCTGATGTTTGGAATTTCCTGATGATGATACCATAATACTGAACAATTAGAATAATGGGACTTTACAACATATTCCAGTAACAACAGTATAATAGAAAAAAAAATCTTTTGGGAAAGGGGAAGGAAGAGATCCATGGGCCACATTGCTCACCTGGGCATCATAGAGACCTTATAAAATCAGCTTTATTGAGTCATATACAAACAAGAGATGTTTGTGAAACACTTATGCCCCCCTCCCTTGGAAACATCCACAAAGAAAATGAATGTAATCTGCAAATAATACGAATTTTTCAAAGTTCAAGGGGCATAATTCTGTCAAAAATTGCACAATCGTACTGAATATCGAACTTGACCTAAATATCATCATAATTAATCTGTATATCAAATTTCATTTCAATATGTGCAACTTCTGCGAAGAAAATGAACAAAAATTGCAAATAAATAGAATTTTTCTACTTCCAAGGGCCATATAAATATAACTCTGTCGAAAATTGCTCGATCGTACCCAAAAGATTTTGACCTAAATATTATCATGATTAATCTGTATACCAAATTTCATTTCAATATGTTCATCCTCTTCAGAAAATGAACAAAAATTGTTGGTGGACCGAACGACATACCGACAGACAGCAGCAAAGTAATATGCCATCCCTTCTTTGAAGGAGGGCATAAAATATCTACCAGTGTTGTATAATAGATCCTGTATGAAAAAAAAATTCCCCTGCATGTTCTTATGTTCATCATCGAACCCCTTTGAAACAGGATGATTTTAAAGTCATATCACATATTGAGCATTGCAGTTCTCGAGAAGATCTTAAAGGGAAAGGTCAGGTAAAAAAAAATTCTAGTGAAATAGATATACTAAAGTTTGTATTTAACACCCACCATATACCTTATCCCAATATCTCATCTTAAGCCGTAAATCTTGGTTTAATTATCTGGTGAGTGTTAAATCTCCCGCAAGGGCATGGAGGCTGCCATGATAGCATCTCTGTGACGTCAGCATACCACTTCGGTAACTTGACCCACACATTGTATAACAAAATTCTGGAAGAATGGCGCAAGAAAATGTATTTGGGATAGAACCATATGCATTTGAACCTGAATATACGGAAGAACTTGAAAATCTTGCTAATGATAATAACCCATCAAGTCCAATTATTCCAATATTAGAGGAATGGTGTTCCTGTGGACAATGCGAGGTGATGCCCACTGTGGAGGAATGCATGTGTTAAAAACAGTGCGATTATACAGTTGGGAATATGGGAGATATAGGTTGCATAACTGACCAATTTTTTTACATCGTGGAAAAAAATTAAGAGATTCTGCCACATGATTTCTCTCAAAACAATCTGGGGTGAAATGATCTTCACAGACAAGCTTTTTAGTATTGAAAACATAAGTTTCAAAACACAACTTTCCATTCTTTAAATTAGTAATCCATTGTTTGCATCTTTGTTTTGATGCAGCATCTTTGGCAAGGTTTGGTATCACAAAAAAACTTTTTTTGCATTCTCCTTGCTTATTTGTGCAATTAAAGGCTTGACAAGCAGGCATATTTACACACACATAACTGTTAAACTTTCCTAGGCACTGACCACATGGGTGAACTGATAAGAACTCTGAATGGGGTATGCTGACATCACAGGGCATTTGGAAGTTATCGGGATGCTGCGATAAAACCCGAAGATAAGCCACACAATATTTAACTCTAAACAGTGAAGAGCATCAAAATGGCAGCTCCCATGATTTTGTCAAACTTTGATATTTAATCAGTGATAATTGCTTAATTGGGATTATGTTAAGTGAAATATAATTGTTGACATCATTTTTATGGTAAATATAATTATTTCAACTCTTCTTTATTTTTGCCTGACCTTTCCCTTTAAACAGCTGTTTATATATGATTACCTACGTACATCAAACTTTGAATTCCTTGTGAGGCCCAAGAATTGTCTAAGGGCCATAGTCTAAACAATATTTAAGAATCAAAATATATGTCAAAATGCTTGCATATTAGTAAAACCATATCCCGTATAATGACATTTGACTTTCTGTAAATAATTGAAATGTTTTCCTTTATAATATTCACAGGAGCCCCTACCCCATGTGGCCCCACCTTACTCCTGAAGATTATGAGCTTGACAAATTTTCATCTACACTGTCTGAACTGACTTTTTTAGGCAGATTGTGTTTTAGAAGATGTTTTTTCCCTATATATATCCCTATGTATTAATTTGACCCCTTTCTATTATAGCCCCACCCTACCCGCAGCAATCAAGATTTGAACAAACTTGAATCTTCCCTATCTGAGGATGCTTCCACACAACCTACAGCTTTTCTAGCTAATTTGATTCAGAGAGGAAAATATTTAAAGAATTATTTACTCTATATATTCCTATGTAAAAATTTGACCCCCTATTTTGGCCTCACCCTACTCATGGGGATCATTATTTGATGAAGCTTGAATATACCCCACCTGAGGATGCTTCCACACAAGTTACAGCTTTTCTAGCTGACCAGTTTCAGTAAAGAAATTTTAAAGATTACCTCTATACATTACGAGAGGTAAAATGTAAAATTTGACCATTTTGGCAACACCCTACATTAAGAGCCCCTACCCTATACACTATATGTCACTGAGTGTTTTGGGAGACATGAAATTTAAAATTTTGATAGAAAGAGACTAAGAAGATAGATTGAGAGACTCAGGTGATCTAAAAAGACAAATATATACATCATTAGGTAAAATGTAATCTTGAAAGTGTTTTCAAGAAAAATGACAAAATTTTGCAAAATCAGAGACTTTTAGACTGACTTACTTTTGAAAGGTAAAAAAAGGGTCCACTTTCCTTCTCCAACAAAATACTAGCATTATGAAACATGAGAAGGCCAAAGTCAAATAACGGGCCTGGAACCTCTTTGCCGTTCACCTACAGAAATTATGGTTATGTCCATATCAAATATATAACAAAGCATCTCTCTCTCTCTCTCTCTCTCTCTCTCTCTCTCTCTCTCTCTGCATAAGTTGAAAATCAAGTTTTAATTCAACACATACCATCAAGTTATGTTCCACCATGTTCCATGCTCTGGGTCTAAGCATCAGTACAGGAGCATCCTGGATGTTTGGAACGCCTTGTTTTTGATAAAAGAAGAAATAAGGGGCCCATGGGCCACATTGCTCACCTAAGCAATGGCAGCCATAATATGATCAGATTCATAAAGTCAAATACAAAATAGCTAGACAATGTAGTATAACAGATCCTGTATGAAAAAAAATTTAAGTTTTCCCTCCAGATAATCTATTGTTCTATTACATGTATTCTATCATTGAGTCCCTTTTGTCAGAGGACGTATGTACAGTCATATCACAATTTAAGCATTGAATTTCTCAAGAAGATCTAAATCAAATAGAATATAAACCCACATCAAACATGTGAAGCCCAAGAACTGTCCAGGAACCAAAGTCTAAACAATGTTAAAGAATTAACAGAATGTCAAAATGCTTGCATTTGGTGTCTGAGAAGACGATTTTTAAAGATTTCTATTGGACAGAAGGACACTGGACAAAAAGTAATCAAAAAAACTTGCTTGAGTTTTCAGCTCTGGTGAGCTAAAAATTGATACCACATTGTAGTTTTTAAGTCTATTTAATAGATGTTTTCTTCATAGCATTAATTGTACACATTATTATGCATAAATTGTGTTTGGTATCTGAACTAGGCAGAGTTGGGGTCAATTACTTTGAAAAGTAATTAATTACTTTCAAATACATTGACAATTTTATCAATTACTTGCAATTACAATTACATCGATTTTTTAAAATGTAATTAATTACTCTCAATTACTTTGATAAATGTAATTAATTACATTTCAAATACTTTAGTTTTATTTTTTTAAATCTTGAGAACATATACATATATTAACGGCATTAAGATATACAGAGCTTTATGTAAGGTTATATTTTTAAAGGTTGTACAGTTCAGTTCAGATCAGATTTCTTGAAAATTTCTAGAAAATTTTTTTTTAACATTAAATTCATTAAGTACCATTGAGTTCATTTTTGGTTCTGAATAATATTTTCTCTATAGTGAATTAATTTTTATTCACATATTAAAACTATGTTTATTCAGAAAGTACAACTTCCGGCAGTACAGCATATCAGTATACAAATAAAAATTGCTATAATTCACAAGAAAGAGATATTTTGACTCCCTTAAGTCTAAAATCAATGGGGGTTCCTGGGTATTAGAGGAGTTCACACCTCCACAAAATTAGATCTTTACCTATTGCCCTGGGCAGTGTGTTATGCTGTATAAACATATGAAAAATTATGGGACATTTAATTATTGTATAAACAAAAGTCCATGCCAAACATGTATAAAATCTATTTATCATTATAAGACACCGATTTTATATTTTAAACTTGGAAAAAAAGTAATTGAGATGTAATTGAAAAGTAATTGAAAATACACAATATTTTTGGAATGTATTTTTAAAAATACATTCAATTACTTGTAATTGAAGACAGGCTCAATTACAAATTACTTTCAATTACTTTGAAAAATGTAATTAATTACACTCAATTACAAATACTTTTTTCAATTACCCCATCCCTGGAACTCGGTATGCTAGCACACGTATTGAAAATGTTTGAATCATTTCTTTCTATTTAGTGATCATACAAAATTCCTACAAGCATGCAATGCAAGCTACTGGTACTTTGTTTTTCATCTTATATGTACCATATTCCTCTGATATGGGAGATTTATTTACTCTCACATAAATAAGTAATTATCATTAATATTTATGAATGGGCCTCGTCACATATTGACCAAAAACAGCTGAATCACATCATAATGAAAACGATCTTCAAATATGTTTTGACTAATTACATTTAAAATCTTATCTTCACATACCCATATACAGATATAGAGATTGCAATGAGGACATGAACAACAATACAATGAAAAAATTATACCTAAATCTTAAGACTCTAACATAAGTCTATACCTTAACTTAACCAGCTTCATGACATGTATCAAACTACACTCTTAAAATCCTTAAGTCTTTACTATCTACCTTAACTGAATTTATCTTAATACATGTATTAAGTTACATTATTTACCTCCGATACATGTTCATGTATTAATTAAGCTACATTATTGTACCTGGTAAGGTGTTGTGTACCGCTCGGTAAACATTATGTAACCCTTGGAGCTGGTTGGTCCAGGTTGGACAATGGCCATCATCAAAGTCAGTCTGGTAAAAATATTAAAAATGTCATGTACTGGTACTGATAATTAAGTACATATAATTCAACCTCTATAAATCATCATTCTTTGATAAGATTTTATTTTTTCCTTCAAACAACAAAGACATTTTCAAATTTAGTTGGAATATCTCAAAATTGGTAAAAAAAAAAATAAATCAATAGAATCAAATCCCCCCTCCCATCCCCCCCCCCTTTAAAAAAGTAATTTATTTATTGATAACCCGGTAAGTTTTATGGTTTTCATGGAACTCTTTTTAAGATTAATTGCTATGTGAATCAAAAGATCAACAGGCTATCAGGCAGCTGAATATTATCAAGTTGAATGAAGTTTTTAGATACAGTTACCGTACACTTGGTACATGTATTACATAGAAATCTTGAAAGCCATGGGAACATGTATGTCAAAGTGATCTGGAATTCTTAAATATTTACTGAGTCCAAATTGATGTGTTTTTAGCTCAGTATCAAGAACCCTTCGATTTGCTGCAGTTCTGATATACTGCAATTTTGAAAAACTTCAATCTTAATTTTCAATTACAGGTACTGTACTATTAAGAGCAAAAAAGGGAATGATCGAAATAAAAAAAAATTCTGTCCCAAATACACAATAACCTTTGCCTGTTGGGAGTTATTCATAAAACGTGGCACAAATTTAATCAAATAAGGTGAACTTATGCTTTCTCATGCCTTTTGGTTTTGTACCATCATTAATGACAAATTCAACTTTTTAAAAATTTACCGCTAATTACCAAATCGTCAGCCAAAATGGTAACTATGTCAGTTAAACGGATAATAGATGTCACTGTACTCTTAATATCTTAAAACTGTGGATTGTCATGCACTTTGATAAGGAAACTATGAAAAGTTTAACTCAATGAAAGTGCATATAGGTACTTCTGTTCTTGCTGCAAAATTTGGGTTGATCAGTCTTGAAACTTCTTGTAACAATAAAAAAAAAATGTGGCCAACATATTTAAAAACACCTGAATTCATTATATAAAAATGACTCAGTTGTTGTTTAATAGAATAGTTCTACATTGTCAGAAACAGTGATTTGTACTCTAACATATTAAAATCAACAGTTCAGACTGATTCAATACAACCCCCCCCCCCCCCCCCCCAAAAAAAAAAAAAAAACCAGCATCAAAAAACCAAATGCAGTATGTGAAGTTGAAACGACTTGAGAATACCATAGCACTAGAACCTCATCATGATCAAAGGAGAAATAGAGAAATGACGTCAGAGTTAAACTTTCTAACATACTTTCCATGTGTATTTCATAATGATTAAAAAAAATATCTATGTAATTTCCTACTTAAACACTTGAATTTACCAGTAGATATCCTCAAATATTGTGCAACTACATAGATACATCATTTATGATTGGATAGGGTTTGGAGCATTCTGAACAATCCTAACTTTTACTAAAAAAAGGATTATTTCAAGAAAAGGACATATAATCTAATCTTAAAACTTCCATGCACACCAAAGGATATAAAATTCTATTATATCCAAACACATGTAATTTCAGGCTTGTTTTGTTTCAGTGGTTTCAATCCTTTTATATAACATTAACATGATAAAATTAACACAATACAATTTTGACATCTGCAAGCAACTCTTCGAAGCACCAGTAATATTACATTCAGTGATAATAGGATGGTATATACATGTATGGGCTTCGCTGATGACAGAGATAATTCTGCTAACACTGTTAATGCAACCCTTTGGTAGGTTTTGGATGATGTCTTCCATTATTGGGTGTAAACAATTTGGACATGTCAGTCAAGTGTCTGAGGACTGGCCGCTCAGTAGGATCCCGAACAAACTGTGAGACTTGCAGACAAATGACATTTAAAACACCTGTTTTGAAATCGAAATACCTACCAGGTGACAATTATTAGTTAGCAATTAATAATCAACTTCAGTTTCTATGGTAACTTTTGTGTAATAAAATGACTATAAATTGAAGCCATTTACCTGGAACACCTCAGTTTGAACCCAGGAATCTCCAGGTATGTTGTTTCTCATCACTTTCATGTGAAAATATCTCTTATATTTTGTAGTTAATTTTTATAATACCATATCACATTTTTCAAAAAAAAAAGATTAAATCTAAATTCCTAGCTATCATAAAACCATGATAATGTTCGATTCAACTTTATGATGATATTATCCATCATTTTCAAACCTAAATGGGAGGTGGATGAGGGTGGGTGGTGAGTTTTGTGTGGTTCACGTTTTTTAATTACACCCTTTAAGGAGGCTGGATGGTCAACAAATTTTTTTTTCTGGATGATCAACAAATTAACCATCAGATCTAACTAGAATTTTAAGGTATGATAGGTTTGGCTATAAATTATTATTTAGTAAAGAAAAAATCCATAAAATTAATCTTTTAAATTTGGGTATTTTCTATATTTTTATATAGAGCTCTTCTTCTAGAGAAGATCAATAGAGTCTAAAAATGGCCACAACCATTGAGCCTTCTTAAAGGGTTTTCCACCATTGTAATTTGTAATAATTTTCACACTGTAAATTGATCTAAAATGTGTTTTAAACAAATTCTCGGGCTTATTTAAAGGGTATATAAAAATTTAACTCTAATTAATCCATATTCATTTGTTGATTTTCCATTTAAAAAAACCAACTCCTTACTAAAGCTTCAGATCGCCAGTAAAATATATCTTTTGGTTTTGTTTCACTCCAAAATCCATGAAATATTATAGAAATATTTTTCATGCATGGAAAGCCTGAAAGAAATATTTTTCACTCTATCAAAATGTGAAACAGAATATATTTATTGTATTCACTATAATTTAGAAGATGCCGAATTTTGATATTATGACTATATCATGGCTTTAAATGTTTTTTTAAATTTTGCAGGGTGAGAATTCTTAGTCATTTTGACAATATCATGTCAACTTTATATGTTTTTAAACTTTGCAGGGTTAGAACCCAAGATTAATGATGTTACCAGGCAAAGGAGCTGAGCATCTGGTTCACTCAGCTGATCCCACTTGAACAGCCAGGATAATAACATGGGAAATGTAAGAACACTATTGATGCCTGTAACAGTCACTGTTGTTTAAATTTTCTTGAATGAAACGGGAAAGGGGAAGGGCAGTAAGACTACCAGTAATGAAACTTGCTTGATATGGGGAGAGTAATACATTATATTTAATAACTTAAAGTTGGACTGAGAGGGGGAGAGGAAAGGAGGGGGAGAGGAGGGGAGGGGGGTGATTCTGTGAAGTGTCCACTATGTTTACCAGGGAGTATTTTAATTCCCATTACTCTTCCATATCATAAAAAAAGATGCATTGGTATAACTTAAATTTGGAAAAGAAATAATTTTATGATTGTAAAGTAAAGTTCCTTTTGATAATCTGCATTTTGCATTAATCATAGCGTAGCCAGTAACTAGTCCCGTCACCTTATGTGAGAGTTTACACACTGCGACCATTTGGTAACCATAGAAGGTGTGCTCCTGTGTCTGTTGTTCAGAGTGTTGTTTCAAACATTTACCAAAGCTAATTTTGATAACTTTGGTAAATGTATGTGCATTGTGGCTGAATGAGCAAGAATAAAAGGGATAAGATGCTAGCAATACTAAATAATACTTTACCCAAATGTTCCCTAGATTAACATGTTGTAAAGTTATATGTTAATTAAATGTTATCCCCGATATTGAAGAGTCCAACACCTATTTCTGAAGAGTACATGTTGTAGCTGTGTAGTTCCAGTCATCAAAGACCTTATTTGGGGACACTGAGATCAGCCTGATGTGGTTTTGTAAGATGGTCATTGTGTGACAGAAATCCAATGACAATCTAACAATACCCATCATGCCATTCATGAACAACCAATTTGTTTTGTCTCTCTTAACATGTTGCCACAGGATGTTTGGTGTAAAAATGATGTCTTATCAGTCAAAAATAAACATGATAAGCATTGCTTACACCATTAAAATTGTGGTATTTTTCTCCAAAATTCACTGTTCCTCATGAACATAAAAAAAGTTCACATTTTTTCTTAAATGTGTAAAATTATTTGTTCGTCTTTTACCTTTATTGCACTACATGTACATGTATATTTAAAGTCAACCCTCTACTGTATTTTGGTATCGATTTCATACTTTCAAAACCAACATAACAACTTGAGTATTGCTAAGAGATATATTTACCGGTACTTGAATAATAATATTTAGTTGACTAGTTCACTTACATTTAGTTGCGTATCTTCTATGATTTTTACCGATGTTGATTATTGTTACGGTATATTTTCTAACCTGTATTCCTTGTGCTGAAGATTTCAGTGCTGCAACAAAGTGGGACGTGTTGCTAGGAGACACATCACCAAGGTCAACATGGCGACACTGAAGCCTTCTGGGAACAGGAGAGACAGTCCAACTTGACTGTCGAATGTGAGCAGTGCTTGGATCAAAATCAGGAAGAGTGTCAGACTGTTTCAACTCTAGTTTTCTCCATTCTCTCGCTTGTAGCACCTTAGAGAAAATGTCAAAGGATTCCACCACATCTTTACAGAGACCAAATATTTAAAACAATTAGCTATAAAAAATTGCATGTCCATGTCTGTTTGATAAAAAAAATTACAACTTGTTTATAATAGAAACAGTTAATAAAATAGATTGTTCACCTGTGTGACTTTCTCATCAAATTCTTGAACAAGTTCTGAGAGAAACTGAACTGCTTTTGGAGTCAGCAATGTTCTGTAGGCTTCCTCACAGTTAACCAGGGGGTCTGCTACCTCTGTGTTCGAGATCCCCATCTACATGTACAATCACAATTCATAAACATGATAAAGGGTCAGCGAAAAAAAGCAACTTTTTAAAAACAGTCAATCATATGCTTTATTAAATCATCTGTCCATTAAAAACTTTTCAGGAGAACTACAGTTCTGCAGCTATGTTGAGGTTAAAAACCAATGAAATGTATCAAGGTTACTGTATACAAGACTATATGTACAATGTACAACAATAAACTTTGCCTGCATTCCTTACAATTTGTAAATACAACTGAAAACATAATCTTTGATTTCTGCAAACATTGCAGTTGCAATGATATTGAGTACTGTAAACGTATTACATTTGGCTGTGTATTCTATTTGGCGTTTTTTGGCGGAAAACGCCGTCCGCTAAATCAAGTACATCGCCAAATGTAAAATAAATAAGTCGATAAATAGATACAATCAGAAATGCTCTAAATCAAATCCACGTTAACTTGTTAAAAAATCATATTTCGCTAAATATTGTACACGCTAAATATACCTGGTAATACGTTTACAGTACCTTTTTTATATCAAAGCCTAAAAACTATAGGAGATTCATACTGAAAAAATTGGGTGTCAAAAAATGTGATTAAAATTTAAAATGCAATTATAAGTGACCGTGGGGTTGATCAAATCCTTTATAGTCAAATTTCGTTATCTCGAACTAGATTGGGGTGTTGAAAAACTTCGAGATATCCGAGTATTCGAGGCTAAAATACTTAAAAATAGGTGGTTAGGACTTAAAAATCACTTCGACATATCCATTGTATTCCAGATATCTGTGTTCGAGATATCGAAGTTCAACTGTATACTATCACAAACCAGGAGGGATCCAATATTGCTTACCTTTCTAAGTTCTTGATGCAAGTAAAAGGATTCTCCTTTCAATGAACAAGACTTTGGTTGAATTTCAGCAGCAGACATTTTTCGCTGTGTGTTAAGAAAACTCTCCATTTTACTATGAAAAGAAAAAAAAAATTCTGTCTTTATACCTGCCATAAACATGCTGCAATTTCTAAATTGAATAGTGTAAAGGCTGAAAACAGTACCTGCTGTGTAAATCTAAAACAAAATACCACATTACAGTGAAACACGGTTATAGCGAACACGCTTATAATGAATTGACGCTTACAGTGAAGTAAATTTCATTCCCCAAGTCTCTATTTCATGTTGTAAATTTGACGGATATAACGAATTACGTTTATAACGAAGTTAAATTGGCCGTCCCTGGGACTTCGTTATAAGCGTGTTTTACTGTAATAATTTTTAATGCGAAAAATAGGAATAAATAAACATTCAATGCAAAAACTTATACATAAAAATGTTTGCCAAGTAGTTTAATTGACTTTATAACCTACGGATAAAAGATAAACAAATCTGTCCAATTTTGTACAAAATAACAAAATATTTCCTTTAGACTGACAGGTAAATTTCAATATTCAATAAAATCAATGTATCATATACACTTTTTGTTCGCCATGCAGGAAGTATCTTACAGGGCTTTAAAGCTTGATTACATGTTGACAGTTAGAATACAAATACATGTACTGTATTTCTGATTACATAAGAGGAAGGATGTACATTACAAATAATCTCTTCTGTACATTGCATGTTTTCTCCTGTTCAGCTTTCTTGTTAAAAGACCAAAAGATTTTCACTGCCATATTTTATGCACATATTTAAGGTTTTAATTGCAATGTTAATTTAATATATTTGCAAAATACTGTTTTTCCTAATACCGTTTATCTGGTAATTTTTGCGATGATCTAATTTTCGCTTTTTTGCGATCTCTTTTAAATCACAAATAACTGAATACGCATAAATTATATCTTGTAACATTTTCTATAAGAAACTTTTTAAATCGTAAAAAATGACTGAAGCAAATTAATCTGATTTCTGCAAATTTTGTGACAAGTGAAAAAAACCTGATAGACGCAATGTAATAACAAGGCCCATGGGCATTAACAGTCACCTGAATAAAACACAACCCTGGGAAGGATCAATAGAAATACATGTACTAATTACAATACCATTCCCTTTATTATTATATGGCAGATATGAAGCATGGACGAAAAGATGTTTGGTAAATTGACAGATCTAAACAGTATTCCAGATTTTGGCAATATGTGATATATTAGAGGAAGGAGATTATATGATAACCATTTGAGGCACTGTCACAGTATCAGATTGGTCATAATGCACTAATAAAAAATAACCGGTAATAAGTTTGTGTGGATCGAGCTTCTAAAAAGTAATCAATTTACCAACTGAAAAAAAAATGAAGTGGAGGTGGAGAGGTATGGAATATAATATGCCTCTTATATAGGTACTTAGTTGTTCAGTACTTAAATCATTTATTCTTTCTATGAAACAAGAGTTGGGAATTATACGGGGGTAATTTTTAAATAAAAAATGCATCTCACAGTAAATAACCTTAATCCCCTCAATCCATGAATAAGAGTATAAATCTGTCCACTTCAATCTCATTATAATAATATGTTAATTTATTTACAATGTACTATAGAATTAGTGAGAGATACAACGTAACTATAGGTGTCTTTGCAGTAATTTTGCACCCAATTACTAATTTTTATCCCAAAACAAGCACGGAAAAAACAAATTGGATTTTAGAAACTGTTTAAATGACTGCTTGAAAAAAAATATGAAATCAACCAGTATTCTATTGAAAGTAAAGTAAGGTCAACTACTTAAAGTCCAAAATCAACACAAATATTGATGACAAAAAATGAGCATTAGTAAGCCTTCCTACAATAGGCATTGTAAAGGGGTAAGAGAAATAATGACAGATCACACTGCATTCAATCCTACTCCCCCCTCCCCCCTGAATATCTAGTAAGGTGCTGTACCATTGCTGAGCTATTTGACACAAGTGATCCACCCGGTTTGATTGACCCTCACATTATTTCTCCCTACCCTATATTTTTGTGCTGTGACTAGCCCCTGGAACTGACAGGTTGACTCCGGATCCTACAAGGGAAAGAACCTCAGATGTTGATCATGGAGAGGTGAAATCATTTAAGGGGAGAAATGTGAAGGTCAGATCATTTGATCACCGGCACCAGAGAGCTCAACTGGTTCAGCAACTGATAACAGATTTTGGGGGCCTGAATTTAAAGTTCGATTCCCAGTATGATGTGTCATTATTTCTCCCATCCTCTTACATTATTAATTAATTTCTCCTTTGTTATTTTCTGCTTTTAAATCTGACCATCCGTTCAAAATATCATTCATCTAATGCTAATTTAAATTTGGGTTAATTATGTTTAGATAATCATATTACACCTGTACATAACTCATTTGATATACGGCATGTTGACATATAGTGTTAATTTTATGATAGAAGCAAAAGTTTTATAAGATTATCTTTAAGAGAGACATAATTAAATAACAGAGATTGGCAATTAACTGCGCCATTAACGTGTTTTGTTGTTGAATAATAGTACGGGACCAACCTTACTTTGTGAACTACATTATAGTTGATAGTATATGCACCCTCTGTGAAGAAAATGAATGGAAACTGCAAATAACTGAAATTTTTCTATGTCCAAGAGCCATAACTCTGTCGAAAATTGCTCAATCGTATCGAATATCGAACTTGACCTAGATATTATTATGATAAACCTGTATACCAAATTTCTTTTCAAATATGTTCATCCTCTGCGAAGAAAATGAGTGGAAACTGCAAATAACTGGTATTTTTCT
This sequence comes from Magallana gigas, assembly GCF_963853765.1. Taxonomy (NCBI): domain Eukaryota; kingdom Metazoa; phylum Mollusca; class Bivalvia; order Ostreida; family Ostreidae; genus Magallana; species Magallana gigas. Next base: position 45,147,694 of record NC_088854.1, read on the forward strand.
TCTACCAAGGGCCATAACTCTGTCGAAAATTGCTCGATCGTACCCAATATCGAACTTGACCTAGATATTATCATGATAAACCTGTATACCAAATTTCATTTCAATAAGTTCATCCTCTGCCAAGAAAATGAACGGAAACTCTTGGTGGCTTGACCGACCGACAGACAGCAACAAAGCAATATGCCCTCCCTTCTTCGAAACGGGGCATAATAATGTGTTAGCCTAAAAGTCGATTATAGAAATTCTTAATCCAAGTGAAAATTTTAAGTTATTAAACTTAAAATTTTATAAGAGAGGATAACTCTTTCATTACCGATAACTCTAGTTTATGAAAAGCGGAGGCGGATTGAGTTTTATACCATGAATATATTAATTGAAATGAAAAGGTAACATAACCAATTACCTACACTAAAACCACAATAAGAATGTAAATCTTATGGATGTTTTTACGGAATAAATGAATATATGCTTGTTGACACCGAAAATGACAGAAATGGAAATGTGTGCTGAATGTATATAATTGAAGTAAGAATGTACATTAAATGTCATTGTGAAAACTTCTGACACATTTGACGTTAACGTCAACAACGTCGAACTTATTTACTTCGCAAAGTAAATAACAGGATAATGCCCTCAAATGTTCCTATTTTTCCAATTTTACCAGTCTTGCTCAAGTGCCAAAAAGTGCTGTGAGAGCCGTGTATTAACCTGTTTACTGATAGGCCTATACCGGTATTTTGGGTCTTGTCAGTCCCTATACATTAAACTACTAAACAGCAACCTAGCTTGCACAGCGTTTATAATAAAGAAATCAATTGCTTACCATAATTTGTGCTCTTGGTCTTCTAGAATGTTTCAATTCTTTACGCCACCCTCTTTTTATTATAGGACCCTAGTTTACATAATGATTGCCTCAAAAACAAATAACGTGGCCTCGAGGTATGGTCATAGAAAGTGTGTCAATATTCTAATCATTGAGTACGCCTTTTTTAACTTCATTAAAGAAGATCTAGTTTCACAACAACTAACATGCCACCCACTGAGGTAGGAGAGTTGCGTGATTTAACATCTAGTTTTGTGATGATTTTATGTAAATTTAAACATATATTGACATACACATAATTAAAAGACAATCTTTAAAGTGTGTTTATGCGTTTTAATGCCACAAACTACAGCTATATTCTTAAGCATTGAAGCAGTCAGCCATGTCAATATGGAACAGAGTATATGTAATATTTCATTGTCTGACGACGTTATACTGCTCTTAATCAATTATAAGAGGAAATTTAAAAAAACTCCTTTTTTATTTGTATTTTGGTGTTTATCAGATTATGAAGATCTATACAGTATGTAACTTGAATTTCCTCTGTTGCTAAGCTAGAGTTCTGTTGGTATTGTTAAGAGTCCCATTGACCATTGACAACTATTCTCTAATTGTTATCAATTTTCATTCATTTGGTTAATATATCAAATGTAAAAGAAGCATAACCTAATAAAGTAGATATAGAGATCGGACTGATCCTTGGATCTGCTCACCTAAGATCGTTTCTAAGCATATTTAATGTTCTAAATTTAATTGGCCTAGAGTGACCATATATATTTGATTTAAAAACTGGGAATAATAAGTTATCACAAAACTAATATTTTAAAAAAGGACGGAGATAGCAGTGAATATTTTTTCACTAAAACCCATGTACAAAATATATACCGGTATTTAATATTCAAGTTATTTAAAAGCCTTTTTAAAATGTGAATTGGACATTACATGTATTATTTGCTCAGGCAAGTTATGTGATGCACGAGCATCCTTGTTTACCATATTCCATATTTCTAAATAATTGTTTTCCCCACAGGATCTTGCAGCTAAAATTGACCAAGCCTCTGAGGCAGGAGAGCAGTTTGCCAAACTATATTATGAGACATATGACAAAAAGAGACATGTAAGTTAATCAAAAGTTACCAAAATATTACTCAATGTAAGTTTACACGAACATATGGTATTTGGTAAGATAATTGCAGGTCAGTTGTTTGGTTCTCTATGTTTTACATTTAAGAGTTAGGAAAAGGAAAATTATAAAGGTAGAATATATGTAAATATATGTACATGTGTATATATTTTTAAATGTCACTAACATGCTATTGTAAGTTAATTGCTACCTATGTCATACTGATCTGAAATAAAATTTTAAGTTTAATAACTTGAAATTTGATAAATCTTGTAGACACATCTTTGCTAGCCAAGGGTTTTTGGTCCACTTCATTCCCTACATTAAACTATCACTTCGCTTATGGGGGGCAAAGTGGACCGAAAACCCTTGGCTAGCAAAGATGGTAGACAAAGTTCACTACATTTTACATTGTGCACAATGTTAAGTAAATTATCTCCTTGACAAGAGTAAGTGCGGTATATGTGTGATCTAAAATGAAATCTCTTGAAAATCTGCCAAACACCACTCCACAAATTCTGTTCTTCAGTTTGAATGTTGTAGAGAATGGTTGTGTTATATAGAATGTAGTTGATTAATACTGTGAACTTTTGTTTTACTTTTATTGTAATATATTTAATAATTTTTTTTAATAAATTCGTACCAGTACTTCCAAATAATGTGCTTGTATTTTCTGCTTTGAGATATTTACAAAATATCTTTGATTTTGGCAGGAAAAATTGGCCAAAAGCTAAATCCTGTCACCAAAACATCTTTAATCATTCAAGAGCATGATCGCAATGGTGGTAGAATCTCCGGATATCATTCAGAAATTTTACATGGCAGCAGTTAATCGCGATCTGTCAAAATTAGAAGAATGTGTACTTGTTGATGGTGTGGATGTTAATTATATATTCACTGAACCCTACATTTCCTCACATCACTCTGGGGGTACAGCGTTACATATTGTTGCAGAAAAGGGACATACTGCCGTTATAGAGGATATGCTAATGTTGGGAGCCAATCTCTGTTTTGAAAATAAATCTGGTGATTCTGCCATGCACATTGCCTGTAAACATGGAAATAGTCAAGCTGTTCTTAGCTTTTTGAAAAGTAATCACATGTCCAAAAATCTTCAAAACAACCATGGTATAACTCCCTTGATGCGTGCAATTTTTCGCTATGAGACAGCGTTCAAGGGGAAATATATTGAGATAATCAAGTCTCTGATAGAGTTTGGTTGTGATGTAAATCTTGCTCCAGAGCATTCTAAAACAACACCCCTCCACATGGCAGCAGAGAAATGGGATCCTGTTGTGTCTGAACTACTTATAAAGGCAGGCGCCCATGTAAATGCTAAAGATCTTAAAGGTTCTACTCCCCTGTTCACTGCTGTATCACGACCAAGAATTAGCTCAGAAGTTGTTAAAGTTCTTGTCAAGGCTGGTGCTCTTGTATGTGATGTCAATTCAAATGGAAGAAGTCCTTTGCATATAACAGTGTCAAAAAATGATGATCTTAGTGTTTTTCATTTACTAGAAGGCGGAGCAAATCCTAACGTTTCTGACAATGGGGGTTTAACTCCCCTTGTTATTGCAGTGCATGAAAACAATACAAAGATTGTTTCTCATTTACTCACATATGGAGCAGATGTGAATTATATGCCCAGAGAGCAGAACAGTCTGGGAAAAGGTTTACAGGAAGAAAAATTAAGTATCTTGGGTATTGCTGTGTCAAATGAAAATTTGAAAATTTGTCAACTGCTTCTTCAAGAAGACGGTGATATTTTGAAGAACAGCTTAAGAGGAAGGAATTTACTGTCTATGGCTGCTAGAAAAGAGAATATGAAGTTGGTTAAACTTTTTCTGCAACTGAATTACCCATCAGAGTCTCTTCCAGAGATGTTTCCAAGCAGTCACCTGAGTTCCAAAGCTGCTGATATTTTCCTGTTGCTTCTAAAGTGGGCGACTTATCCGGATGTTTACGAGTTTGAGGATTGCTTATTAAAGTTGGATGACCTTGACAATGACTCAGTGTTTCATAAGAGAAAAGCACAACAACTGTTTTATAGTGCAAAGTCACTGCGGGATATATGTTGCATCCATATAAGGAAGCTATTAGGGTTAAACATTCACAAAAAGCTACAGATGTTGATGGATGAGGGGCATATAGCTAGAGCACATGCTGACTTACTATTGCTAACACAGGAGCTTTATTAAATATTTAACTGCATTGGATAGGGTATTTCATTTATCACTGCATCTATAACAATCCAATCAATCAATGTAAAGTGGTTTTTAAGTATATTCAGTGCCTATTTTATCAATAAAGACATGTCATTGCCTTTGTCTGCTAGTCTTCATACTGGTGTTAATATGGCTAGACAACCTGATGATTTTAATTATCTGTGATCTCTTAAATTCCTTTACATATTTTTATTACAATTATGTGATTTGTATACGGTATATTTTTAAAAAATGTGATAACTTTTTATTTATGATACATGTATTTGTGAATTTGATATTGTTATGACCAATACTGGTGATTCTTTTTTCCGGCTTATAGACATAAATAATTGAGAGAATGATGAAGATGAAAACAATGTACCTGGTACATGTACGGTACTTATTAAAACTGTTGCAATAAATGTCTTGCTTCTTGCTTTTATTTGACATTTTTAAAAACACTAAGGATTTTAAAATTCCCCAAATTAAAATTTTTCCATATATGATGCCATTTTGTGTGACTTAATGCATGTTCAGCAGAGCGAGACTCGCGATTGCTCGCCAAAATTTGTGTTGCGTATATAGGGAATTTTGGCGAGCTCGTTGCACTCGCCTCTGCACTACAAAATTAAATTATAAAGAATAAACATTACATTAACATACCTGTAAATAAACTACGGTATTAGGCTGGAAAAAATGTGGACAGGGAATTCAATTACCTGATATATTAATTTTTGTACTTTAAATACAATTATAGTGGTGTTAATTTAAGAAGCATTTTATTCAATTTATATATATATAAATACATTGAAAAGGAGAAAATATGCCTACATATTTCTCTCCTAACTTTACGCCAATTTTAAAATTTGAGATGATTCAAACATTTATGGTTTAAATTATTGATTTGCATATTAAAAAGATGGAGTATCCATTTACCGTATACATGTATTTGGGATTTGTATCATTACCGGGTACTTTCAGGGCATGGTAGGTATATTTCACCAATCCAATTAATACAGATGTTCTGTTATTTGTGTTAAGAAACAAGTACAGTAAAACACGGTTATAGCGAACACGCTTATAATGAATTGACGCTTACAGCGAAGTGAATTTCATTCCCCAAGTCTCTATTTCATGTTGTAAACTTTACGGATATAACGAATTACGCTTATAATGAAGTTAAATTGGCCGTCCCTGGGACTTCGTTATAAGCGTGTTTTACTGTACTGACAACACTGTACAAGTTTTTCCCCTTAGAATGTTGAAATAAACTAGACTACAGCTTGCTTATGACATTTTAATTATGTACACAACTGCACAGAACAAAATTAATGAGATATGTAGTCACAATTTTCATGAGAGTCGGACTAAACTTCACATATTTATATTTAGATATTTAATCATATGATGGCTTAAAGTTATATAAATATAAGTAATAAGGAATCATTCTTTGAATATTATAAGGTCGGTCGGGGCGAGATCAAATCTATCATAAAGCCCATAGGGCTTTATTGGATTTCATCATGCCCCAAGTCTGACTGAACTTCACGACTGTTTTTATCTTTGGTTTCAGATGCTTAACAAGCTATACCTGGATACAGCAACAATGGTGTGGAATGGAAACGGACTGTCGGGATTAGAGAATATCCAGAAATACCTGGAGGGACTACCTGTCACAGAACACAGGATGGAATCCTTGGACTGTCAACCTATCTCAGGTATGCAGAAAAACTGAAAAATACATTATCATGGGGCAGTTGGTTAAATCTGCTCTAGTATCTGAAAATTTTGGTGCAGATTCAGCATTTACTGTAAACGTATATACATGTATATGAATAGTCACATTCAAGAATACGCTAATTCAAATCCCCGCCAACTTGTTCAAAAACTAATTTTCGCCAAATACCGTACACACCAAATATAATACGTTTACAGTATATGTAGGTTCGGTGCATAGGTTATTGGGGACCACCAATTTCTTGGAAATTTAGAAGTGGGAGTACAAGTTAATAAACTTAAAAATGTCATTGACACAGTGCAGCATAGCTTTAAATACATTGGCATTTGACATTTTACTTGTCATGCAATTATTTTTTTAATTTTCAGACAAAGTATCAGGAGGCCAGTTCTCAATCATCGTGAAAACTTACGGAACTGTGAAATATCAGAACAGGAAATCAAAGACCTTCCACCAGAACTTCATGCTGACATCGCAGAACAATGTATGGAAGGTGGTCAGTGATAGCTTCAGGTTTCAGGACTGACAGTGATCACAGAATACTGACTGGTATTACAGGCAGATTGACACTGCGGTCTCATGTATAGGAATCGGTCATTTGGGGATTTTAAAAGTGGAAGAGTCCTTCTGTATTGTCAGCTAGCTTTTAGAATTTCCCAATGGAATATGGAGCTTGTTGTAGGCGATGAAAAGTCAGAAGATTTCATTGAAGAGTGTACAGAAATTAATTGTATGAGGAGATTCGGATGGAGCCCTGTCTATTGTAGAAATGTAAATACATGGATATTGTTTTATAGTGAATTTTATTGAAATAAAGTTATTTTACAAAACATTCATTCTTAAAGTTGAAATTTAAAGTTGATTAAAAAGTAGATGTTTATTTAATGGAAACATTTTGTGCTTTACTTGTATGTAACCTCAAAGTAAATTCAAACTCTGTATACTAGTACATGTACTAGTATGTGTAATAAAGTATAAAAATTCAAAGTATAAAAAGATGTAAACCAGAAATTTATCGAAGACAAATCATAAAACTATGATTATCAGATTTTTTGTTTCACATTTGTTATCAGAGTTTTCAGCCAATAAACTCTAGTTATCTGTCATTTATGTTCAAAACTATATTAACATACGTAAACTATAGCTAGTTATTGTAAACAATACATGTAGTTTTAAGATTAACTTTTTGATATTTTTTGTTGTTGATATTTTGATATATTTATAACATCCCCCCCCCCCCCCCCCCGCAAACGAAGTTTGGGGGGTATATAGGAATCACCTTGTCTGTCCATCTGTCTGTCTGTGCAATTTAATTTGTGTCGGGTCCACATCTTTCTTATGTAGAAACATTGGAAGTTCTTGCTTCACACAAAGATTGCTTATGACCTAAGGGTGTGTCATGACCTTGAACTAAGGTCATTCGGGCAAGGTCAAGGTCACTGGCAGGAAAAGTGCAACATTTGTGTCCGGTCCATATCTTTCTTGTGGAGAAACATTGGAAGTTCTTACTTCACACAAAGATTGCTTATGACCTATGGGTGTGTCATGACCTTGACCCAATTGAGGAAGTTCAAGGTCATTGTTTAAAAAATGCTTAACCTCTATCTGTGCCATGTTTTGTATAAATGGAAATAATTAGAAGCTAAAATTGACACAAAGCTTGCTTGTCTCAGGCCACATAAAATTATTGTTTAGATTCTCATCCCCGTCTCTCTGAAAATGGTCTGCTCCGATGTATTTTGTATTTTTTTTTTCCAAAAAAAAAAAAATGTGGAAAAAAAAAATTTCGTAAAAAAATCGGGCTCAGTATTCCAATCATTCAAAATGTTTTTAAATATTAAATGGCTGCTTGACGTGGATTTTCGTTTGATTCGAGTCATGTTTGTTGACAAAAGGATGCAAATGTCCCCGTGCATTAACAGTTTACTTGAAATAAAGTGGAGTTTAAAGAATAGAAATTGGTTTGTGTACTATTATTAGCATTAACAGTTTAAAAAAAATATAGATTACTTTAAACTTCTGCACCCCCTCCTGTGACCTCTCATTCTAACTAAAAACTGCTATCTGCGATATACACATGCATATTCTAGCTAGGTCGCCTCTACGTATGCTATGGACTATGTTAATTTCAAGATATTCATTTTTTTATTTGGTATTCAACACCAAAATCCACGATTGTTTATCCCTCTCTTAATTACTCAAGAGGACAACGTACGGTTCTTGTAAAGGATATTTTTTAGACACCCACCCAATTTCCAACTATACTTTTCAATTTCCTTATTTTCAATTCCATTTTTTACACCGTCCCATAAAAGTGGGGATGGGGGGGGGGGGGGGAGACAACTCCATGTTAATTCAATTTTTTGTATAAGAAAAATTTTGCTGCGCATAAAATTGGGGCTGCACCCCCCCCCCCCCCCCGATGCTACGTGCCTGGCTCTGGAGAAGAGGTAGAAAATCATATATTTTTATAAAACAAAGTTTATGGACGGAGAGACAGACAGACGGACGGGCAGGAGGAGGCTGGGCCAATAGTGACCAGAGCTCGATGAGCTAAATACTAGTTATGACAACTTGCATGTGTTCATTATTCTTGTAAAACTGTTTGTACACGACATTAAAAAAATTATTGACATATTAGGCTACACTTAAATAGTTACTCGCAATATGGAGGCAACATCTCATAGATTGTCACTTGCCGGAATTACATCGTAGATTTATACAGATTTTTTTTTACTCTGCTCGTTAAATATCCGGTGTATTTTGGTCTGGACAAACGCTACGTGTTGACGTTTAAGATGGAATTCAACGGTTTTATAGATTGTCATAATCATCTCGCAGATCCAATGTTTACTGATGACATTCACAATGTAGTGGATAATGCTAGAGAAGCTGGCGTTGTGGCCGCTTTGGTTTGTGCCGAAACTCCGTCAGATATACCAAAGGTTCTACGCTTATGTGAAACGTTTCCCGACATACTGTTGCCTTGTTTGGGCATTCATCCAGTACAGAAAAACGCAGATGACATTGAGAGATGCGTCACTCTACATGATTTTGAGATGGCAGTTTCAGAGATAGAGAAACATGCTCACAAAATATGTGCTATAGGAGAGGTGGGCTTGGATTTTCAGCCTCGAATTACACCTGGTGCTGAACACAAAGAAGCCCAAAGGGCCGTGCTAAAGGCCCAAGTAGAACTGGCTGCGAAATATGATTTACCATTAAATGTGCATTCAAGATCTGCAGGTAGACCGACAATAGCGGCTTTGAAAGAATTTGGTGCCAAAAACGTTTTACTGCATGCTTTCGATGGGCGACCTAGCATAGCAATGGAGGGTGTAAAAGAAGGATATTTCTTTTCTATTCCACCTTCAATTGTACGTAGTGAACAGAAGGGGAAACTAATCAAACAGCTGCCGATGGAACATATTCTCCTGGAAACTGACAGTCCTGCGTTAAGTCCAGTGAAAGGTGAACGGAATGTGCCTTCAAATGTACAAATATCTTGTGACTACATAGCGAAAGAGAAAGGGCTGACAGTGCAAGAAGTAAAAAGAATCACAACAGAGAATGCTTTGAAATTATTTCCAAAGCTAAAAGAATTACTAAAATAAAATTTTGACAAAATGGGTCGTGCAAATTTTAATGGGTCAGTGTTAAAGGGACTTGGACACGATTTGAGATAAAAAAAAATTATTTTTTATTTTTTATGTATAAAATGGTTCACTTGCGCATTTTAAATGATTGACCAAAATATTGAATGTTATAGTCAAGTTACAAGTGAGATACAGAGGTGAGAAATCATTGTAATGTAAACAAAGCTTGAGTCTTATGGTTGTTTACAAAAAATATAATGAAGAGAATTACCATTTCGTAGAGAAAATGACTTGTAAAGAACAATTTAAACTAATTCAATATCTTCATAAATACTATTTATATCAACAAAAGAAAGTTATATTTTATTGAAACTTACACCAATACAACTCATATGTAAACAATGACAATAATCAAACTTTTACAAAACAAAGAATTATGAAATCTGTATCTTGCTTATAACTTGATATTTGACTTTCAAATTGTAACATAGCATTATTAACTTCTATGTTTATCATTATACACATTGAAATTGGAAAAATAATGCATGTATTTGAAAATTTTAAGCCAAATCGTGTCTAAGTCCCTTTAATTGATAAATGAGTTTGAACTGTACATGTACCTTTACGTAATATTAAAACCCGTCTATATAAACGAATGAAAACTCCAGAATCAAAGGTACACATTTTTTAACTATAGATTTAAAGAAACTATGAAAGGATTAAATTATAATGTGTTTGCAAAGGAACAATTTGAAATCAACTTCTGATCGCAGGCACAGGGGGAGGGGGTGCAAACTTTTATTGAAAACCGTATTTAATTTATTTAATACAACGCAAAAACAATATTGGGGAAGTGTATACATGTATTTCGTACATGTATTTCAACTCCAATTAATCAAAAGATAGGCACCCCAACCCATTAACGGATTAGGTTATAAGTATTTTCCGTAGCTCGACCATTCCCTTTCAAAAAACGGCGCAACTTGCCTGCAGTCCATTCTACAATTCTATTAATTTATGCCCTTATTACATGTAGATATCGGGCACGCAGCATCGTTTTTGATAGGGGGCAGGCTCATCCAAAAAATCTTGGCAAGCAAAAAAAAAAAGAAAAAAAAAGAGGCATATCGAAAGTGCTGTGATTCATGTGTGCTTGATTTCTATTCCGATTAAATTGTTAGTATGAATAATTTACGGAATTAACTTATAATAGTTCTATTTTCTGCAGACTGTGCACGAAACACGAAGCTATATTTCAAATCATTGTATTTTCTTTAGTTTAAAAACAAATCATTACACATGTAGTTTGTTGTTTTTTTTAAAAATAACATTCATACTGCAGTTTGTTGAAAACACCAACAATGCCCATTAAAAATACCGAATTGTCCATTATAGCACCATGAATAGTTTAATTTATTATATATCATCAATTTTACAAGTGTTTTCTTTCCCAAAGTTCGTACCTAACAGCGTAGCGCAGTGGATTAGAGCGTAAACTACGAATCCGTAGATCACGAGTTGAAATCTTGCTGTAGCTTTTATAATAGTTACCTTACCAAAAAATCTTAAAACATATTTGTTGGTGAAATATTCTAAAATTTAAAAAATCTAAACCGGTAAGATTATTTTGATTATTATGTACTTTTATCCACATTAATATCGACAGGTGTCCCATACCACAATAAAGTTATTTTGAATTCAGGATTTTTTGGGAACTGCTATAGATTTATTTTCAAATTCATTTGTAGTGGATAATCTCATAGTTTAACTCTAAAATTTAACATGACACACCCTTCTCTATATCAGAAACCCTCGCAAGGAATTATAAATATTAGAATAAACCCTTGATTGCCACGAGACATTTTGTCAAAGAAATGGTCATTCCTCACTGCATTTTATTTGTAAACAAATTAATATAAGACTCGAGCTTTATTGTATAACAATGAATCTTCAACTCTGTATCTCTCATGAATTGACTTGTAAAATTCAAACTTAAGTTTGATTAATCATTCAAATGCACAAGTAAACCATTTTATACAACCAAAAAAAAAAAAATGAAAAAAAAATTCAGTGATTTCAAATCGTGTCTAGGTACAGGAATTTTCAATGCAGACTGAGAGATTGCAACAATTCTAAATGGGTGTTTTAAAACAGCTGGTAGTATTTTGTACACGGTACAGATATGCTGGAATTCGCCTTATTTTCGAGTCACATCTTTATTTTATAAAAACTTCATAGTCATATAAATAAGGATAATGACATTTAATTATGTACAACAACACCTTAAAACTAAACAAATATTGAAGATGTTAGAAACGTTCATCAACTTGACTACTATGAAGAATTCGCCGGAGAAAAATCCATTTGGTTTTAACTCTTATGCACAATAATTGAAAATCCGGTAGTGAGTTGGCATAACAACATTTCAAGTAAAAAACAAAAATAAGGGAAAAGTATTAACGAGGTGCATACTTTTTAATTTAATTGATTTAAGCTCAAAGATGGATTGTGAAAATGTAGGATTTGTTGACTGTCATACACATCTTGCAGATTCAATGTTCGAACATGACATCCAAACCGTGGTTGAAAATGCAAAGAGAGCTGGAGTAGCAGCCGTCCTTGTGTGTACAGTGACTCCGTCTGACTTTCCCTTAGTGCTGCGACTGTGTGATCAGTATCCTGATGTACTGGTCCCTTGTTTAGGTATCCACCCTGTCCAGAAAGATTCTAATGGTGAACAAAGGTGTGTCAGCCAAGAAGACCTAGATAAAGTTTTAACAGAGATGGAGCAGTATGCCGATAGAATATGTGCTATAGGGGAAGTGGGTTTGGACTTTCAGCCACGTATTACTGCGGAAAGCATTCACAAGGATACTCAGAGAAACGTTTTAAAAACGCAGGTTGAACTGGCAAATAAGTATGACCTTCCACTAAATGTACACTCACGATCTGCGGGTAAACCCACTATAGCAGCTTTAAAAGAATTTGGTGCTAAATCTGTTCTCCTGCATGCGTTTGATGGAAGACCAAGTACTGCGATGGAGGGAGTGAAAGAAGGATATTTCTTTTCAATTCCGCCCTCGATTGTAAGAAGTGATCAGTTAAAACTTGTCAAGCAGTTGCCAATGGAGAACATCGTGTTGGAGACTGATTGTCCTGGGTTGGGTCCAGTGAAAGGAGAGAGAAATGAACCTGCTAATGTACAGATATCTTGTGATTACATCGCCAAAGTAAAAAACATGACTCCTCAAGATGTCAAGAGAATAACCACGCAAAATGCCCTAAAACTGTTTCCCAAACTCATGAAAATCTTAAAATAGAATCATTTACCTTACTGAAATCAAGAATTATTATTTGTTCTTATTCCTATTATTTAAATTTCAGTAATATAGTAGTCTTTATTGCACAATAAAACTGTTCTAGAAAATTTAAACAAGTATTTATGAAGTTATATGTTTATCATGTTTATGTTCCAATTATTCAAATTTTAGAAATCAATTTCATTAGCGTATTTACTATTGATAAAATTAAAGAAGTATAAAAACAAACAACAAACTTTTTTTTTTGCTAAGATTGAAAAAGAAAAGTTAAGCCTATTTATGTATGAAAAGCGTCTTTAGAAAACAGACTTCATCTAAACTTCAACGGCAACAAATAAGACATTTATGATTTTAAAACATTCAAATGACATATTATTTGATAATAAATTTAGAATATTACAAGACACCAATGAACTAACTTTAGTGATTCTACCGAATTATGACTTGAAACGTGACATGCAAACAGCTTATAAAATATATAGAGAATGGCCATTTTATCACTTTTTTCTGTTTAGAAGTACTATGTTACATGTTTTGCCTTACAAAAAAAAAGTGTGTGGTAATGCTCGGGCTATAACTCGGGTAATACATTTTGAAAAAAAATTACTGCTTTCTCTAAACACGATAAAGGGCAGATAATTATTTTCCAATAGACAAAGTGCGAATGATTGAATTTTTGCTGTTCTAAATTTTAATCATTTAGAATATATTAATTAATTTTCCTAAACTGTTTATGGAAACATCATTTTAAAATAAAAATCTAAATTTCATTCCAGGATTTTTTTTTCAACAACTTTTGTAGGTTTTTCTCAGGCGATGATGCATGTTATTTTTGTTTAGAGAGAGAAAGATAATATAAATTGTTATTTAAAAGCTTTCACACAAATATTTATGAATCATTCATCAAAGAATGTTATGCTTTCATCTTTTCACATCAGCTACGCTCTTAAAGCGATGTTTTAATTTCAGTTATGAAACTTTTGTTCTCTTCATACAATCTTTATAAAGAAATCAATTTGAACGCCGTATTTATTTTTCTTAGTCGTGTGTAGAATTAAGAAATTCCAAAGCAGCTAGGAATCATGGCGTTTCTAAGATCTTAGCTAACAAGATCACAATTTATATTAATATACGAGAAATTTAATTTACTCTGACACTTTTCAAGACCTCTTATTAACCTTACAAATTGAAAAATACCCCTTCTATCAAGTCTTTCTGACGCAAAACTTTTATTACTATTTCGTTATTTGCACACTGCCACAGTTGAATGACATGAATTGCAAGTTATCGCGGCGCCATCTCCACAATATAGGGTGTAATTAGAACAATTTTGTCACAAGGCCCAGTTGAATTTCAATATCAAATTGCCCCAAAAGAATTGAAAGAAAAAAACCCAAATTGCAACTTCGATGTTTGATCCGCATGGGAAAGCGAACTGCAGTGAATTAGTGGCCTGTGACGAACAAGTTATTTGACAAGATGGGGGAAATGATGCTTATTGAAGCGTCCAATTACTTACTGTGGGCTATTTTTGTGTAGATGGTTAAACTGCCGTGTCGGGGCATTTATTGCTGAAACACGGAATGTAAAGTTAAAATGCAGATAGTATCAGCAGCGCTTTCTCCCCGTGTACACGAGCGACCCACTGCAGCGTGCGCGCAGAGATTGGACTACTGTTAGAGTGTGCCTCTATATATAAAGGTAGGACTATATCTATGATGTGTATAATATACTGTACGTTTTACTAATTGGTCAGAGACAGGCAGGCTGGCTGGCTTGTTTTCGGCCATTTTATGACTTCAGTGCGTATATTAACTGATGGAAAGTCAAGTGCGTTTTACACATGAATTGTAACTTGTGTACTGTTTTTTGACAGTTGCCTTTTTTTCTGGTAGAAATTAATGTTGCTGTATCACTTAAAATTCCCTTAAAATGTGTACCGAATCGCAATTCAGTCCTCTCTTCGTGACTTAGATCAGATTTGTTCTTTATGGAGGAGAGATATGGGTCGGGTTAGTGATTGAAAAGTAACACTAACGTAGTATAAGACCTTCCAAGGACTAATACGTTTGATCACACTTTGCAGAAGGTTTGATCAAAAGGTGATAGGTAACAACCCGCAGACTTAGAACTTTCTCAATTCAATTCACACATTCAGATCATAGCAAGAATTGTTCCCATTTAAATCTCTGTTTACCTTTTTCATTACTTACGGTCCCAGGAGAATTAAAATCCAATTTATAATGACAAATCGGACTGTAGGGATTTTAATTGGATTAGGGACTGTTATTATATCAGGGTTACTTACTAAGTAAACATCCAGCACTTGTGAAGCTTACACAGATAAATCTGAGAGAACGGACCACAAAGCCCCCTAAATTCCCGTGTCTTAGACTTATTGACCGCCCAACAAAAAGCCAGATTCCAGTAGAATAATTTTTTCCTTTATTTTCCTTGATTAAATTAAAATCTTTTGATATCAATGTATAAAGAATGTAATGCTAGCCCGGATAACAATGGCGCTCTGCCACGACCCTGCCGCTCTATCGATTCAGTCTGATTTGGAGTTAAAGCTTCCCTGCCATCGTTATTGTTGAGTGTCGGTAATAATAATGACAATATTCCCCGCTCACAATGACAGAAGTTAAAGTATTCAACTATATTCTTACAGAGAGAATACTGTTTCCCTGTGTGCAGTAGTGAATGTTTCAACTCGCCGGCAGCCGATGAGGGGGGAGACTAAGGATAAATACTGTGTACACAAACCAGGGATGTGGCGCTAATACCTGAGAATCGATACCCAGTTTGTACAGGTATTTACTTCATAATCAAGCACTGTTCCTCAAATTTTCAGATAGCACCTATCTATAATCAATATTTACGAGACGTGTGTGATTTAATAGTTTCAAAATGCAAACAGAGCTGTATATGTTCGATATTTAACCATTAGAGAATTTGACTCCAAAACGACTGCTGTTTTTTCCAGTGATGCCTCTACCGTTAAGGCCATGTATAATTCATCTTTTATTTATCGGTTGCAGTCGCATTGGATTTCGATCGGTGTTCGATTATCGCACACTTGTCAAAATATCAAATTTCAACACTGTAGGTAGGGAATACACTACATAGCAGTTTATCATTCGACTCTTTGAAAACATTCGAAAGCAAAACAACAAATACACGAAAGAAGACTAAAATTATCACTTTTATCGAACCTACCTGATGCATTTACATGTACCCTTATACACATACAAGGTATATACATGTATGCCAATAACCTACAGGTAGGACCAATTTGCTCAAAAGTAATATCACAACCAACAATCACGATGCAATTTCCTGCAATTGGTTTGCGGCTTCTGAATTGGTTTTCTTTTATAACTCTTTCATTTTTGAAAATCTAATTTAAATCTGCTAACTAAAATGGCAGGCAGTTTCACCATCAGTTATTTCAAATGCTCGATCTCCATCAGCTTATCATGCGTAGGGATAATGATTTTAATGATGGCGCCCTGACCCACAGAATGAAAGAGAAAACAATGAAGTACTAAATCATGAAAAAGACACATTATCCACACGTCAAAATGATGGGATTTACCTTTTACATATACAAAAGAGAAGGCTGGTCTAAGATAATATAGCACACAATGTGGCCTATTTTTGTGGTCATAAATTATACGCTTGGTACTAGGACGGAATGACGGCCTAATATGCATATTTAATGTCCCAAGCCTTGATGTGCAACACTATAACTACCGCGCATAATTAAAGATCACTCACAGGCTGAAAAAAAGGAATTAATAAACATCCTTGAGCAATCAGAATTTAAATGACTGTCCGCGATTTTAAATGATATACAGTCCCGGAGTTGGATCAGGGAGTTTTCTGTCACTTCTTGCCGTGGCTTTTAATCCCCTGTTCGGTGCTTTGCCCCCTCTGTTAGGGTGGTCCCGATGGTCAGTGTTCCACGGGTCTTGTTTGTTCAGGGCTGTTATCAGCCACTTACGAGCGACAGAAGTGGATATAATTTGTACCGAATGATATACGTTTTCTGATTTTGGAGTATGGGATATCTTGGTGGTAAAGAGCCCCCGTTAATTCTGTGGTAGATTGTTTTTTTGGACTGGAGGAATGTGTGCCCCTTCTCTCTCCCGTGTTCTTCAGTTTCTCTGTTCTTCGGATAACAGAAATACCCCTATTCCTCTGTATCAGGACCGGAAGCGATGGGATTCGGAAGACACTCTTTAGTAAGTTGGTGACATCATTACTAAACATTATTTGGAAATATATGACACAAAAATAAGGTTTTTTAATGTACTTTTAGTTATAGGCGCAAAACAGCTTAATCTGATTTCAAAACTTAGCAAGCCGTCGTTGCTTATATCATTAATATCAGATGATCTATGAATAGGGAAAGTAAAGTTTAAACTGCAAAATTACATACGAAATAGCTAAAACTGCAATAGAAAAAAACCCAACCAGAACTATGTTTATACCTTTAATGAATCTGTGTCATTATTTATGGCCATCTGATGTTTGAGTTAGTGTTCATATGTTTGCAAAGGCACTGCTAGAGTAGCAAGTTGGAAATGTCTTTGAAACCAATATTTATTTTGTCTACAAAAGAGCCTATTGAGTCTATAATGTATTCAATGATTCTATGTACACACTCCCGTTTTGGTGAA
Organism: Magallana gigas; assembly: GCF_963853765.1. Classification (NCBI taxonomy): domain Eukaryota; kingdom Metazoa; phylum Mollusca; class Bivalvia; order Ostreida; family Ostreidae; genus Magallana; species Magallana gigas. Next base: position 45,165,183 of record NC_088854.1, read on the forward strand.
GTATATATTCGCCGTAGGCTTGAATGATTGAGGGCTCGAGTTATTGTCTTGTGGTTTGTTCTAGCTCCCAAGCCGGCCCAAACAGAGCTTCCTGTTCATCTAAAACTCGCCATTAACTATTAAAGCTCATAACACCGCATGAAAAGAGAAATTTTCCGTGAAACTGATCGCACTTCATTTTTCAATAGCCAAGATTGATTCGTCTTTGGTTTTTCTAAATGTCAGTATTGCCGGGCGAGTGGTTTGTGATGGTGGGAATTCTCCGTTTTTATCTTGTTTATTCAGGCTTTAGTCAGGACGGAAGATGGCCACCGGTTTTATCTGACATATCAAATCCCCTCAGTTTTTGAAGAAGTCCTTAATTTAAATCTCAGTACAAAATGAAGATTCCTCTTCATTAAAAGTTTGATGAATCACTAAGCTGGTGAATAGAGACCCGGATCAATCACATTCCTTCTGCTTAAGGAACACTTAATTTAAGCGTGTTGGAGGCAAACAATTAAACCCCCCGTTTTTATCAAGATGTGAGAAGTGTAATTCAACCTCTCTTTTGAAAAAAAGTATATAAACCGTAAAATGCGGACTGAGAAGAAAAGAATGAGTAATTACAAAACTGCATTTCATTTGAACTCGGGTAATTTATCAAGTTTTCTCTCTCAGTAATACATTATTTTTATCAAGGATTTCCCTATCGCCTGAATCGTTTTTCCTTTTAGTTATTATACATCGCGTGCAAGTGCCATTAATGCAATTGTAGAGTACACAAGGCCACTAAAGGGGTACGATAAATGCTCAGTGGGTAAATGAGCACAATTTGTAAAGCGACCAAAATAACTTAAAAAAAAAGAGAGACGCACTCTGAATGTGAGCCTATCAAGATGTATATTGATTTGGAATTAAATAGAAGATAAATATGCACAAGTCAAGAAAAAAATATTGGCATGACAAAAGCATTTCAATTTTTCAGTAGGCAATTTATTGAATCGCATGTCAATGCAACGGTTAAGATGCCTTTTCAACACCACTTTACTTCTTACGTGTATATGTCTATCTCTCGTAACACCTCGAGAGTTTTACAAGCCTATCCCAGTCAGGTTTGAAATTGCCAGATAAACAAAGACGCGAAGGCGTGAAAGGGAATATTCACTGTTTTAAAGCCTTAAAAACACAAATTTACAAAAGATCATAACATTAGACTGACTCTCTCTCTCTCTCTCTCTCTCTCTCTCTCTCTCTCTCTCTCATACGCACTCCCGTATTTTGTAAAACACTAGTATATTTTAAACTAATATTGTTATCATATCATCATGACATATGCCATAAATTTAACGCATATGTTTAAAAATTATTGGGTACTTTGTTGACCATCCAACCTCCTGAACTATCGCATATCTATGGATTGATTTGAGATATGTTCTCTTCCACTTCAGCCTATTACACACGTCCCTGTCCAGTCGGAGCTCCTTGGCAGATACCAGCAGTATGGACACGATGTTTGCTCCATCTCTAAATGAGCTTACCCTGAATCAGTACTACACGCCCGAGGATAATCCGGAGGCCATGTTTGGTAATCTTCAGACATATTCACTGCTCAGACCAAAGATATTTTAGGCTCCTGCGTAATCATCTAAATGAGCTATTTTTGTTAATGCATTATGAGTGGTATAAATGGATTTACATGTAATTCTTTATTGCTTAATGTGGTTGTTTTGAAATTCATCTTTACTTTTTGATAAAATGATGTACAGAATAGAATACCAAAGTACTGAACTAAATATATACCTCCCCCTTTATTGGTTGTATCTGAACCACAAAATGTAGTGTTCTTTTTCTTGCTTCCATTAACGACTGCCGCGTCTTATTTCAGACATGTTGACGATCCAGACCATCAGAGACCGTTACCAAGACGACGAGGAAGATGAAACGTCAGACATTACTACGATGACAGAACAAGACTTCGAAAACTTCGTCCGGGAATTCCCCATTGATGACAGCATTTCGGAGTGCTTTGCTTCTGCGGATCTACCCGAGGATGTGCCAAACGAAGTCACAGAATCCGTAGTAGATTTGTCTGAAACTAATTCTCAGGGTCGTCAAAGTAAACTCAAGAAAAAGCACAGAACAAACCACGAAGAAACTATACTCAGTGATGAAGACTCAAAGTCAAGTGACTCCAAGCGGTCAAAACTTATTTCCAATTTATTTGGAAAGAAAAATAAAAACAAAGAAGGATATAAGGCGCTTAAGCAGAGCGATACACACGAGCAAAGAAAAAATATTACTGACTCCATCATTGATGCTTGTGAAAACATAACAAAATCCTATGAAAACGACAATTCTCAAAATTCTGGTGCATCCACAATGAAAGCAAGTAAACATAAAGCAAAGAAATCGCGGGAAAGTGATGACAATGGTGTTAAAAAACAAACTACTGATGAGTTGCAAAGCAATCTTAACTCACGGAAACTTCCCCCTGTTCCAAAAGTTGACATCGATTACCCCTCTGATGATTTGAGAAAAGGGAAACAAAAAGCACACGAAAAACCGGAAATGACGACGACCGGCAGTTTACTCCGCTGCGTTGATGTGAAGGAAATGTTATGCTTGAATGACCAGCAACTGGTAAGTATAAAATTTATTGATTTATACGCTGTGATACATTTATATCCATATTTGCATATAATCAAATAAATTTACATGCACGATCTAATGATTCTCTTCTCAGATCGAAATAATGAAAGCTCTCTCTATTGAGGGGCCACAAACTTCTTTAAGAAAGACAGTTTCTACTCGTGATGCGACGGGAATGACCCTTTTGCAACGCTGTGTTCTTTCTGACCGAACCAACGTTGTAGATTTCATCCTCGAAACGGACCCCACTCTCTTAGACGCCAAAATAATGGTGTTTGCAGTGCAGGTAGAAAATGAAGTATATGATGCAATGTTTGAAAAATAGGTAAATTTTATAACAAATCAGTGAACAAGTACTGAATGAAAATGTCTTTTTCCACAGCATGGCAAGACTGATTGTGTTCGAGATCTGCTGGAAAGACGAAGTATGGATGGGACTCTGAACCCGGAATTGATTGGAGAACTTCTTGCTCTTTGCTCTAAGAATGGACAGGTGTGTGTTAAATAAGGAAACTAATTTTCCAAGAAGCGTCGTGCAAACTTTTATAGCACTGTTGAATTGGTATAATATTGATATTTAAAACGTACAACCTTCTCTTGAGATCAATCATTAAGTTTTAAACATTTTGTATTGCAGCCTGACGTTCTGGAAACTATTATACCCTACCTCGAGACCGACCCGCCATCTTGTCTTCCATATGACGAGTCGGGCAACACGGCAGCACATCTTGCAGCGCAGGAAGGACATCTTCATTGTTTGCAGGCAAGGCATCAAAATAAACCCATTTCCCTCATGGAATCTTTTTAACTAGTATAATGCTAGGTTTAACGATGTTAATTTTTTTGCAGATTCTTCTAGACAACGGATTTGATGTCTGGACAGCAAACAAACAGAACAAGAGCGCGCTTAGTTTAGCTCTGGAAAACGGACACATGTCGGTATACAAACATCTCCTGCTGTATCAGACATGTCAGTGTCTTCTGACAGAGGCAACGAGACACAAAATGGCAAATCTAAGGCAAGGATCGTCCATTGAAGTCTGAAACAAATGATTTTCTTTATAAGCTGACAGTATTATTATGTATTCGATATGCAATAGAAATTCAAATTAAATTCTAACTTTTTTTTGCAGATATACGTCTGAAAGAACAACTAATCACATTACCTTAGAACAGGTATACTAGTATTTGATATTTATTATTAAGCTTTAGTTGTTGGTGCTTTTAGAAATGATGCATTAAAAAGGATAAAATGTTTTCCCACTCTCTTTTCAGCTGGAACAGCAGTTGGCAAAATATCAATTCCAGTTTAATGACGTCATGCGTAATATGATCGATGCGCAAGAGACCATTTTACAGACAGTCGACAATCTTTACAAAGACACAAAACGGTTAATTCAAAAAGTTGAAGACCCAAATAGCACAGATAAACTAAAGTAAGTTTAAACCACATATTCTCCTTTGTTTCAGTCTGATTATCTCAATACAATGAAAAATTATGATTTTTATTTCCCCCTTTTCAGATTGAAATTGGAAAAATTGAAAGCAGAAGCTGATCAGCTACAAGATTTGTTTGACTTTTCACCGCTGGCAAATACTAATGATCTGTTGACCAGGGTTTTATTGGAGTTTAGGAAAGTTGTTTTATCATCCGAGGAGGATGAACAAGTCAGGGAGGCTGCCATTAATATGCCTCCCGACACAAAGGAACTACTCAGGTATCACCACACTTTATAGCGAAGACAAAATGTTTTAACGCGTATTTGTCTCAAGTGGAAATGTGCTTGAAGTGTTCATATTTTGAATAAAAGAGAACAAAAAGTTAATTAAAATATTCATATCACATTCATTTTTGATACTCGCTATCCACATGTAAAGTCTTAATATGAAATATAAAACAATTTTCCGATCATGTCTCGCATGTGCTGATTTTTCAAAGTACAATATACATGTATATAAAAGTTTTTTCTTAACTTTCAAGTTCGATGTTACGGAATTCTGCAATGGTCTGCGGTCAAAACAGTGAAGTGAACATTGAGCAAATTCTAACCTGTCAAGTGCAGAACTTATTACAAATGTTGTCAGACTGTAAGCGCCCAGTATCAAAGAGCACCAGCACTGTGTCGTCACGATCTGGAAACAACAGATACCAGTTCACACAACCCGTCTACCACAACCCAAAACTAGAACAGCTTCTGATGGGAAGTTCTGAAAACGGTGACAATATGGAGAAAACAAACGAAACCTCTTTACAATTCATGGATTCAAGTTCTAACATAATTTTTGCGCAAGATTCTTCGTTGCAACACGGTCCTCATTTTTCAGGAGCAAGTGTTAATGAAGAGTCTGACTTGCCGATCCTTGAAAGTCCCAGTGTGACGGATTCTGTGTGTTCGACTGTAGTGACGTCAGGTATTATAGGAACGGATAAAACTGATTGGACGTCACGACTTGGTACGATAACATGTGACACAAGTGATACGGAATCTGATTGGTGGAATGCTTCACATGACAAGTCAAGGAGTGGATACACCGAGTCGCACGAGGAAGAGGAAGAGGACGACGAAGATGATGACGTGGGTTTTGTGACTAGCATTCGTTTAAATTTAGAAAACGAAGATTTACCAGACGATTTACTGCGTGAACACAGACTTGCCAAACATCTGCAGTCAATCGAAAAATTAAAACACAATAAAGGAGATTTCGTTGAGAGAGTGATATCCGCCAGCGGGCGTAGGGTCGGTAGATGGTTGGATTCTTCATGTATGAACGAAGTAAAGGCATCGAACGTGGATAAAGGACAAAATTCAGGGAAAAATAAAAGACACGGTATTCAACTGTTTAGCCCTGATCCACAGAAGGATATGGTTTCTAGTCAGTCCAATCTGGACAACAGGAGGCGTAGATGGGATGAAATGTCAGTCACGGTCAGTGCTGTCAGCTTAATGTATTACATATACAGATAAAGTAATGCAATTGTGAATAGTTTGATAACAATGTACAAAAGGACTGCTTTTGAATATTTGTTTCTTTCTTTTATTAGGATGATGAAGGAAACAAAGGAAATTCACGACCTTGGTAGGTTGAGTTCTTTTAAATATAAAAGTAATAAAAACATGATTATGAATAACTTTTATTCAGAGTTTAAAATACAAACAAATTGCATATATCTCGCACACTCGTAAATATTTTGTAATACTGTATAAATCAAAGACACAGTACAACTTTTATAAAATTCTTTTGCTCAATTAATGAAAAGCACAAGCATAAGTAACATTTATCACATTTCCTGGTTTACAAACATAAAATTGCACAAGCTCCACCAAAGTATGGAGACTATAACAGACAACAAACGACTAAATGCTATTGTGTTTATAGTGTACTAGAATACCGGTATCATACAATTGATTGTTTCTGGAGATGAAGTAAAGCTTTTTAGAGATTGCTTATTCTTTTATAGGTATGAAATGTCTGATGATGAGGAGAGTGTAGTTCATGCATGGAAGTCAGATGACGAGGATAACCAATCACAGGTGTACAGAATCTAATCACGTGCATCTCAAGGAGTCATGGCCACTTACATTGGCAACAGAGATTGAATTTGAAAAAAAAAATCATTCAGACGAGATAATCTATTAAGAGATTCAAAGCAATTGACTGTTCAGGGAAAAAGGCATTTGTATACTCTCTCCGTGTTGATCTTCGTAATCATCAAATGCATAATGTGCCATATCATTGAATTTTAAAGATTGTTAAATTATCAGGTAGACACGTTTTGTAATAAATATTATACATAGCCAAGGTCTTGCGTTGTATTACAGCATACGAAATTGAAGCTTGGATTATTTTTAAAATAATATTTGAATGAATTTATAAAGAACTTAAGTCATTTTCTTTCATAACCATTAATAATTTTAGAAAATAAATGTACAACAAATCAGATGTCAAAACTAATGAATTTTGTACCTGTCTTGGCATTATCACAGTTTGCTTTACAATAATTAAAGCTGCTTGGTCCGATTTTATATCAAATTTTATGCACGCTTTTAAACGATGGCCATGATTAGTATATGTATAATAAAGACATTGCAGTAGTTTTACCCGTCAATTATGCCAAATTTCAATGAAGAAAAATACGTACAAAATTTGCTAACAAAACAAACGACATTAAAAGGTACCGCGTTATTTCGCCTCATGTTAAATTTCACCCCTGACGACGAGACGGGTATGGTTGTATTACGAATTTTACATCGCTTTAAATAAAGGTCGAAATGATCAGACAAATTACAAATAAACATGTGTACGTTTTCTTCGCGAATATTTCCAAAGCCTGCTTTCTTTACAATGGATGCATAGCATGCGGGTTGAATAACCCCAATCATTCGGGGGACGAAACCAAGCGGTTTCCTTTTCTAAACATTCCCGTGATGCATTTTGGTTTGTTTTTTCGTTTGCCCAAAGAGAAATTATTTTTATTTACTTTGAATATTTCTAACTTTGAAAGGAGACTGATTCTGCTGGTGTAAATAGGAGAAAGTCCATATCTTTCTAAGATAAATGATTTGTATGAAAAAAATTTTGATACTGTAATTACAAAAAAATCGGACCAAGCAGCTTTAAGTTAATTCAAAACAAGATAATCCATTGGATACAGATGTACATTTATAATGTAGTAACAATGAAACATCGGGAAAAATAGAAAGGGGTTGTAAAATATATTTTAAAACAAATGCAGATAAAACTAATTTTTAGAGAGAATCCCTACAATTCACTAAAGTCGGTCCTTTCCTCCCTATTTCTTTGAGTAAAAGTAGTTTCATTCCACTTTATTGGTTGTCTACATCCCGGCCAATTATTGGAATTCTTTTTGTCGCCACCATCTAGATCTGTTGTTCGTCTATCACTGTATAAATCCATTCCTGTCAAATTATCCTCACTATAACTGTTCTTTTGTAAATTATCTTCGTCTCTGTCACCATGATGATCTGATTCTTGCTCACCGTAAGCGAATGTTTTTGGAATGGTTTCGTCACTGTTTCTTTGAATGTTTATAGCACGTCGATTTTCCGGACTGTATGCATTTTCTAAGTTGGTTTGGAGGACGTCCCCCTCACATTGATCATATGCTCTAAGGACGACGTTATTTGCATTTGAACAGGTTCCGCCCGTGTTACTCTCAACATCTTCTGCCGTTACACCGTTGTCTCGAGGAGTATCTCCATTTTGTTCATAGCTAAAAAAATATTTAATCAATTTATTTATTGCAATGCACATACGAAATGATTTTAATATCATCAACATCGATAATGCATTAATGTACGAACACCATTACTTTACGTTTCCACAATGTGGATGTAACACCATGACAGTAGAAATAAATCTAAACCTGTCTATAACTTTTGAAATTATAAATAGCTTCTTTTTACAAAATAAGATATTTTGTTAGTTAGATTACATTCAGTATAGAGATTAAAATTTGCTAAATGTGTCAGTCAAAAAAAAGGTTAAAATTTTTGTCACTTGCCTGAATAAGTCCAAATTAATGTTGTCGTTTTCTAGCGATGTTCGATAGTTTTCACTTGACGTATCATTTGTATCATTAATCTCCCCAAATTCTCTTCCTCGTGTCCTATATTTGAAGCAACTTAATTATCACGGTACAGACACATAAAATAAACCATCACAGCAAAATGTAACGTCATTAAATATCATGCTTGTGAAAAATATCAAAATTTGAAGATGCTATAGAAGTAATTTAATTATTCATTAAACTTTAGAGTATACCTTCAATATTTATAATGATGCACTAATTCAAAACACTCACCATCGTTTAAGGCCCAATTTGATAAATGAAACTACCACTAATACTAAAACAACAATAGCACCACAGGACGATCCTATATACAGCGGAAGATTCTCTGTAAAATAACAATAGTGTCAGGTGAGATAAATTCTTTTGAAAAACCCATATACATAATCATGCGAACAAAATTTAAAACGGTCGATTGTAAAACATAATGAAGAAAAGGGGTAGATAAGGTTTTGAACTTAGCTTTGCTACAAGTAAAATAATCTTTCAGAACGACTTTATTCTTAAACTTAACTCATGATCGCATGCCAAGTGAATCCTTTTTTATGTAATGTAAACATCAAGCTTTGTACGCTTATACGTGTATATTTTAAAAAATTGTTCACGTCAACAAATTAAATTGGTGGAAAGTTGATTGAATAAATCACCCACCCGCCTGAGATTCATTTGAGTTTGATTGGGTTGTGGTGACATTTCTTCTATCTGTACCTGTAATATGAATACATATGTACAAGTTACTATTATATATCAATGTAATAAACATTCTACTTTCCGAGAAAGTAACAATGATCAGAATAACATTTGATTAACAGTGAAATACAAGTATTTTTCTTTTCAAAAGAATACTAGTATATTATAAAAATGATATCTATAATTAAGTATTTGGATTATTTTAAAATTAATTGAAAAAAAACCTAGCATTTTACTCCATTTACTACCATGATATGTTACTCACCCACTTCAGATATAGTTGAATTTTTTGGAATTTGTGTGACATTTTCACTATTTTTATCTGTAATTTAAATGAAGATGTTTATTTTTATACAGTATGTGACCAAGTTCGCAATTCACATGCTTCTTGGAGTTTTAGACCTACAAATTACGTTTACTGGTTCAGAATATACCAGATAGGATACGCTATATCTGACATTATTGTTATAGGCCACAGGTGCTTGTGGACAGGACCGTACACTACAACCCCCCCCCTCCCTCTTTTCCAATTCTTTTTCTATATTTAAAAAAAAATATTTAATATCATTAACAACCCCTTGTATATGTCTCAAATCGAAAAACCAGAATAATCACGACTCTGTGGCATTTTATATTGACACTCGTTTCCCTTATATATAAAAAGAAAGCTCTCTTTTAATATATAGGGGAGACGAGTGGCAATATAAAATGCCACAGAGTCGTGATAGTTCTGTTATTTTTCGACATATATAAGGGGTTGTTAATAATAATAAATTAAAGAAAAATAATAAAATATATAGACTAAAAATTGGAAAGGGGGTGGGGGCGGCTGGGTAGTGCACGGTGCACGGTGCACGGTCCTGTCCACAAGCACATGTGTTATAGGCAACAAGAATTCAGATCGTTCTCGTCCTTAGGCTGATTAAATGATATGTGTACTGCGTAACAAAATGGATCATAACATTTCATGCATGCTTACTTTACTTCCACGTCAAAGTTATAATTGTTATAGAGAGTCTAGATGACTATCTATGTTTAAACACACGACTTGAAGACACTCAACTTACGATAGGTAGAACTAGCAATGTCTTTCAATTTTTCAAAATTTTGTGGTGAGAAAATTTTATATAAACATAATGTGATTATGAACTGAAAAGGAAAAGTTGCTGAGGTTTAAACCCTGCATGCCATGGTATATTGCAATGAATAATGGGTATCGGGTCGATTGGAAGATGTTCATAGTGAAATACGAGATCATTTTTCTTGTGCCTGAAAGTTGTTTGAAACAAGATTAATGTAGTAAATACTTCACTCACCTGCGGATATTGTTGACATAATTGGCATTTCTGTGATATATTCACCATTTCCATCTATAATATAGATACAGTTGTAACTGTTGTTTATAGTAAAATATGATCTGGAGTGAAAATTAAGTGGGTTAGTTTTTTCAGAAGAAATAATTTATTTTTTTAAAAACTTACTTATGAAACATAACGCAGAGTTCTTTTTACTACATGATCGGCTTTCTAGAGTACCATTGCACCCTAAAATTCTACAAAATGGTCGTTTAAATTTCTTTAAATGCTCCTGAGAATCTGAAAGAAAATCAATCAAACCATCAGGCCCTAAAATTCATTTATTTGAATCTGTTCTAAAACCGAAAGAATAAATTTGCATAACAAAAACTATATTTAAATCGAAATCAGGTTATGTACCGTTTATTTTTCTCCAGATATATTCTCTAAATATTCCAGTCCAGATTGTTTCCGTTTTCATTGATTTCAAGGCTTTTGAAAGTAGGGCTGGGCTGTAGTCTCTTGGGTTAAAAATGGTCGCAGAAAGGTTTGAACATCCGTCTACAGCTTCACGATAAGTTGCATTTGCCAGATAGATGTATTCAACACTATTATCTGTAGAAAAGAAGTTTAACTGTTTTACTTAACGTTTTTTGCATTTGATCAATTGTTTTGATGTCATTGTTTGATGATTGTTGAACAAAGAAAGATACATAGTGTATCACAGTATAAACAAAATATGCATACCATGAAAGTATTGACAGATCACATGATGTTTTTCCTCACATGTTCTTCCTATGAATGTGTAACTCATTGGGAATATCTCAAAATTAATGCTGGCTACAACACATTGCTTATCTGCATATTCCAAATCCTCTGCATCTATTTCAACATCTTTAACTACAAGAAAGAAAAAAAAGAAATGGTAATTTCATTTACGAAGTATTTTGTACCTCTAAGTAATTGCACCTAAAACTGACTTGATTCTTACTTGTGCTATACACTGCAACTGTTGCATTTTCTGAGTAATCGGGTAAATTTTTCTGATCTGGTAGACAGTGGCATTTATTGTTCTGTAAAAATATTAATTATTATTCTTTTAGAAAATCACATTCAATAAATAATAATATAAATTATCGCTAAGTATTGTTGATTTTATTACATGTATTTGTTGCTAAATATTGTTGCGTATATGTTCTCACCAGTGATACAAAGTTAGGAAAGTCTGCGCATCGATTTGAACATTCATAAGCTTTTTCAGGATTTGTTGTTGGAATGAAGAAATTGTTATGAAATCCACCAATATACCCTGTAGCATTTGGTAAATAATTGAAGATAATGACGAAATAAAAAATAGTTTGAGTCAAAAACTGTTTTTAAGAAATTTGTTTACCTGTGTGCATAATCCAATTACTGACAAATAATCCAGAATTTGTCCACGTTTCTTCCAAACTTTTGTTTTTCAGCATTTGTGTTACATTTGTAGCTTCCATTTCAGGCAAGTCATTGCTCCAAAGACTGCCATGGCTCTGTTGGCACTGAACAGCAGCATCACTATAGTTTTGATCTTGTATCACCTTGATTATATAATCTACATGTATCACATGACTTTCAGTGGAGGCTGTCGTTAAAGCGAGACTGGTGGTAGTTGTTGGAGCCGCGGTAGTGGTAGTAGTAGTAGTGGAAGTGGTTGTAGTGACCTTTTCTACAATAAAAGGGGACATAAAGACAAGGAATCTACTTTATATGATCAAGAGTTGAAAATAAATCATTTACACTCAACGTTCGACACCTAAATCAACTACCAGTATTTGTTTATCTGTTTCAGTTTTGATTTGTTTTAAAATTTAAGACTCTTAAAGCTTACATAATGGGAAATATACACCTAATGTAAATAATTAAACAATAGAATGCGTTCTTTGATGATTCATGTGGGATATAAATGTAGCGATTTTTGCAGAAAAAATGAACACAACCAGCTAACGCGGGTTCTCTATTTTTCTGCAATGTCGCTATTTTCATATCCCGCACAAATCACCAAAAATAGCATTTAATTGTTTAATTATCTACATTCGGTGTATATTTCCCCTTATGTAAGCTTAAAATCTGTGACGTTCAATTTTCAATAAAACATAAGTTAACATTATCACGCGCTTTGAATAAATTAATTCTTGTACGATAAAATGAAACTTCCATTGCATTTTTATATGTACTTTTCAAAACTATCTCAGAAAATTTTCCCGGCACAGTTTTTAGCACTATATTTCTGACTGCGGAAGCGCACTAAATAAAATATTCAATGGCTGTTCCATCAATTATCGTCGGTCCTATGATACTCCAGGCCGTGCAGACTAATTATCAACGCTAACGCATCGTATCAACCTGGACAGCCTAGTGTCTTATACGACCGACGAGTTTAAAAAATAAGCATTCAATGCAAATTGATACATATAAGAATTCTTTACCTTTTACACAAATGGAATAAGTTTTTTCTGTACAATCTGTCGTAATAATTGTACCGTTTAAAAACATCTTTCTGCAGTATCCACCATCAGAAGCCCTATCTCGACAATCTTTAAAAAAAAAAAAATTATATAGTTTTAACTTATCATTTCTTCTTTGAGTTTGAAGTTAATGACAACAATATTCTATTCAAATCGAACCTTTCCTTCTCAGATAATTTTTTCTGGTTATTGGTGTCCAGTACATTCCATTTGCCACCCTACTATTGTATAGATGTAGATTGGAAAAAGAGGAAGCTAACGTGGCACCTTTATCGTTACAAAACGTTTTCGAATCTGTGAAATTCAACAGCGTATGACTGGTAAAGTATAGAGAATCATTTGCTACAAAAAAAAAAGATTAAATGAGTTATGAAAATATATGAAGGTAAGTTCTGTTTAGATGAAGATAAATTATCAATAAATTTATATTACCTCTTAGGCATAATGCTTTTAAAGATTCCTCACAATCTTTCATAGAAAGCAGATAGGAAACAGGGAAGACATCTGTATTTATTACAAGTTGTACACAATCTACACCAACGGAAGGAGCAGTCGCTTCTAGTACATCTCCTTCCTCTTTAAATAAAATACAAGATTGTCATAATTCGTATGTAAAGAAAAATGATTATCAACAAAAGTAAAAATAAGACCTTCCAAACTGTAATTGAAATACTTACTTGATGAGTACAGAACAATTGTATGGTTTTCTAAGCTATCAGATCCATTATAAAACAAACTTGATATGTTGACACATCTGTTATTCTGTAAAATTTATTAAAATGCGTTTGAAATTCAAAGCAGAAATTTTATCAATTATTTAGAAGAATTTATTACCAACATTTCCATGTACCTTTTAGAAATGTAATTTCATAAAAAAGTATTTACCATCATTCCGAAGTACCAACACTTCCGACACAATATCGCACAGTCATAGATATCCGTAACTTTCGACAAAGAAACATTCTGGAAATTAACTGAAAACGTCCCTGAAATTAAAGTAGTTTGCCAAAAGTGTAAATTAACAAAAACAAATCATTAGTGACAAATTGTTTAAAACATTTATTTGTTCTAACCAAGTAGGTACAAAACGTTGTTTCAATGGTCATTTAACTATACTATTTGGTTGTGGCGTCGATTATCAATTTTCACGCTGTTTCCAGGCTGATTTTACACTGTTGTAACAACGTTGAAACAACACAATGCCACATCAGTGATTGAGTTAAAGGAAATAAATAATGTGGAGTTCACGCTGATTTTCATTTTAAAAGAAGCGTCCGTGCTTTAATCTTGGATGGCAATGAAAAAACATGGACACGAATACAACTTGAGATTACAATTTTTGGAACCTTTTACCAAACGATTGTACATGGTACTTAAAATGAACTGAAAATCAGCAATCTCACTGCTTTGATTTTACAAATTCGGAATAACCTCGAGAATCAGTAATATTTAATTATGATATATTTTGCTCGAAACTGACAAGTTCTGACAAACATTTAAAACTGTTTTTCTGCCTTTGACTTTCCGCTAAATCACAAACTATTGACAAGCATCCCATGTCCATTGACTGGACGAATACGTGTTGAAATCTGTACAATTTAAGTTTTTAAAGCGGATGGTAAGTGTCAGAAGAATCTTAGCATAGTTGTGGGCATTGTCAGCAGATGTCAAACATCATAGAAAATACCTGCTTTTGTTTCTTTGACTGATTTGGAATTTAGAAAATTCTGAATGAATTTAAAAACATCCCGATTTCAAATAACTTTCCAGTTGTAATGAATAATTTTGATCTGGGGGCATTTTTCAACACCGAGTATTGAAACCAAATGTGTTTGAATTAAGATCCTTAAAATTGTTGGTGGTAAATTTGTTGCATCGTGAAATTGGTTTCTTCGGTTCTAAAACAACTCCATATTAAAAGTATATCAATGTTAACAGATTAACAGGTTTTCTTTTCTTCAAAAGAATTCTACATCATGGCACCTTCAGTAAACGGCTGGGGATTCATTTTTTCAACTTTATTCGTGCTTATGTATGTAGTTTTTCTTAAAAACAGTAAGACCAAATGTAATCGTTTAAACCACTTTATTAATTCAAATACAACTTTTGTTTACTTTCCTTCTCTGTAAAGCTTTTAATTTTATGGTGTCATACACTGTTTAATCAACGTTTACGTTAGCACATGACTTGTTTTATTTCCCTAAGACATAATGTTGCATTTCTTATACTGTACATCTAAGTGATTTTTTGGGGTATATCATTTTACCTTTGGAGTAAATTAAATAAGGATTATACATTTATACATAAGCAGGTATTAAACACTTTAACTATGAATATGGACGATATATGATATTCTCTTGAAAAATGTCGTGGCGTGATTTGCTTGCTTGGTACATGTAACAACTAAAGGTAAATTTTAATCATTTACAAAAATATAACATAAATGTATATTCAACGTCAGAAATCAACAAAAAATCAATGACCAATATAAGACACGGACATCGAATAAAGTCGACGTAATCAAACATTTTTTCTCTGACACTTTTGAATTGATATGCAACATTGTTTTGACACTTTAAAATTGTCGTTAAAAGTTTTATCATTTTAAAAATGTCATATATTTTTGTCATATATCAATAACAGACCTGCAGGTACAATCCAGGCTCCTGGGAACACTCTATAATTCAAGTAAATTTCAGTGAAATTTTGAGCATTCATTTCTTCAATTATATTGAAGTCGTTCTCGTCATTTTGGATTTCCTTGTCGTACAATGTATTTGACTTCAGACAGCAATCACTTGACGAATCAAACCAGTTCTTTTTATTCTTGTCTTCCAGGATTTCTTCCGTTGTTGTATGTACAGCTGTACCTGAATAACACTTTAAAATTTGAAGTGACTGTATGTTTATTGATACTCCAGTAAGGATATGTTCAAGTGTGATATATTTTTTATATAATTCTCATCTTTCTCTCTTTCTTTATAAGAATCGACAATGGTATAGCCACTAAATTATGAGAAAAACACATTTTAAATCAAAAGGTCTATATACATTTGTATGTTTATATACATATATTTTATTGTTTAACAGTTGTGAATGGAAAAAAAAGAAATTATACAAAAATCAGAATAACCGTTAAAGGCATTTGAAATAAAAGTCGTTGTCGCCTACAAGCCGAATGAATGATTTATTTGTATACATGATAAAGTCAATCACAACATTTCGTGTCTGTTAAGTCTCAGTTATAATCCATACAGAGAATCTAGATGACAAAATATGTTAAAACACTCGAGTCTTAGACAATCAAGTTATGATAACTAGAACTAGCCATGTATTTCTCTTTGTGAAAAATAATTTTATAGCAGGATAGAAATCTAATATAAGAATGATGTGACTATATAAATCTAATTTAAAATTTTAAAACCGAAAAGCCGAATTTTGAAAACGTTTTCACTACGCGACTTATAGTATTTAATGATGTTTTTGTTAATATCTATCATTATGTATTTAACATGTGGATCGGGGCAGTTGATCTTTGTTCATGTTAATATCCAAATTCCGTTTTTATTTTTCGAAACATTTTTGGATACGTTACCCACCCACTTGAGATAATGTTGAAGTTGTAGGAATTCGTGTGAAATTTTCATATTCTTTATCTGTAATAAAAATAAATATGTTTATATCTATATGTGTTAAAGTTGCAATTCATGTATTAATTTAAGTTTCAGAAATACATTCAACTGTTTATTGGTTCAGAATATATCAAATACAAGATAGTTCAAACGAAAATAACGATCATTAAAATAACGTTTAATTAACAGCAAGCTATTTTTCTATTAAAATAATAATGTGTTTATTTCGAACATTTACTTATGAAGCACAACGCTGAATTCCTTTCACTACATAATCGACTTTCTAGGGTACCATTGCACCCTAAAACTCTACAAAATGGTCGTTCGAATTTCTCCAGATGCTCCTGGAAATCTGAAAGAATTCAAATCATCATGAATTAAATTACAAATTTTTGACTTTGTAGTAAAATTGAAAGCATCAATCTGCATATCGTCAGTATTAAATGAAATCTTACGAGGCCGAGTTGTTTTTTGGCGAAAAATACAGTAGGATAACTTTATTTCTATATCATTTGTTATATACACTAACATAAGTATTCCTGCTAAGTTCCTTGAAAATCTATCGTTTTGTTAATTTAAGGGACCATCACAAAATACACTTGCACTAACTATAGGATTGTTAAGGAAATAGTAATTGTTCGCACTTTGAAGCCGATAATAATTTAGTTTCAACATATAGTTACATGTGTTTGGTGACACATTATCTACATTTATTAAAAAACACCCACTTAATTCTTCCGTCTGTTATTTAAAAAGGACCCTTTTATGTTTTTAAAATGCATCAAATTTTGCTATTTCATAATGTACATTAAAATTTCGAGAATATGTTAAAAAAATAACAATAGCATAAAGTAGCATATTTCTGTGTAAATTGTCGAAGGCGTTTTATTATACATTTTCTCTTTGTAAATTCTTAAGAACTACTCATACAGAGCTTTAGTTCATAATAACGTCATAATGAATAATGATAAAGTTCGCCTACCGAACGACGGAAAATTTACCATATTTTAGTTTATCATTAATTTTGTTTAGTTCAATTCATTAACATAAATGGTGAAAAAAAATCATTTTTAAAAGGTGTAAAAACACTGTAAATACAATGTTAACCTAAGTCAGCTACATTAAGTTTAAATCGGGATAAATACCATTTATTTTTCTCCAGATAAATTCTCTAAATATATCAGTCCATATTGTCTCGGTTTTCCTTGATTTCAGCACTTTTGAAAGAAGGCCTGGGTTGTAGTCTCTTGGGTTGAAAATCTTCGCAGATAGGTTTGCACACCTGTCTGCAGCTTCATGGTAAGTTGCATTAGGCAGGAATATGTATCTAAGAACATTATCTGTAAAAATATATGACTTATCTTCAACTTTGTTTAATTTTCTTTTCATTTAATCAAAGTATCAATTATTTGCAGAGTTAACCTTTGACTCAAAAAATCTTCAATCATATTATCGTTTTATCAGACCAAAACAGTAACAAGTTTTGTAGTTATTGTAGATATAAAAAATGTTTTATCATCATACAATCTGAGAACCAAATGAAGAATCTAAAGTAAATAAATTTATTTCTTTACGCTTTTGACTTCGTTTATTTCCGTTAGTATTCGTATTATCTGGTTTACTTCAATACTGGTTATTTCATGCATGACCGCTTTCGCTCTCAGTATAAATAGATTTCCCGGGGAGTATTCGATTAATGCGACGTTCGTTACAAAGCAGTATAGGCTGTCTTTGGTCTTCCCTACCCGCCCTGACCCAAATATGTTTTTTGAGATTAACTAATATTTTGTGTTGCCATTTATTTGTATGTAGAATGGATATTAAAAATGCAATTTTGTAACGAACGCACCAATCCTAAAAAAATCTGTTTTTGTTTTTCAACAAATTAGTCAAGAAAATATTTATTTTCGGAGGAGTGAAACGAGGGAGAAAATAAAAATATAAAAAGATATGCATACCATGAACGTTTTGACAGATCACATGATGGGTTTCATTACAAGCTGTTCCTTTGAATGTATAACTCATTGGAAATGTCTCAAAATCAATGCTGGCTACAACACATTGCCTTCCTTCGTTTTCCAGCTCCTTGGCTTCTATATGGACATCTTTTACTACAACAAAAATATAATAAATTTAGAATATATTTATACAAATAAGTATTTGAACTAAAATTGATGTTACATTCTTAAAACTGAACTGACTTGTTCCTTACTTGTACTATACATCACAGCTGTTGTATTTTCTGAGTATTCAGATACATTTTTCTGATCTAATAAACAGTGGCATTTATTTTTCTGCAATAAGATAATGACTTTCCTTTTAAAATAAAACATTCAATGAGTTAAAAAAAAAATGAACGATACGAAATTATTTATTTGCGTAAGCAACAGATGTTCTCACCAGCGATTTAAAGTTAGGGAAGTCCACGCATTGATTGGCACATTCATAAACTGCCACGGGATTTATTGCAAGGTTAAGGAAATTGTGTTGAAGTCCACCGCTATATCCTGATAAACGTTTGTCAACTAGGTGAATTTCATTTCTAACTTCACACAAAACAATTAATATAAGTACTTTTAAACATTTTAAAGAAAAATATTTACCTGTTTGCATTATCCAATGACTAAAGTATAATCTATAATTGGTCCAAGTTTCTTTCAAACCTTTGTTTTGCAAAATTTGTGACACATTTGTATCTTCCATATCAGTTAAATCATAACTCCAAACACTGCCATAGTTTTGTTGGCACTGAAAACCAGCCTCAATACAATTTTGATCTTGTATCACCTTAACTATATAGTCTACATGTATCACATGACTTTCAGAGGACCCTGTTGTTAAATCAAGGCTGGTGGTGGTGGGTGGAGTCGTATTACGGGTAGTAATAGAAGTGGTAGTAGTATTTATAATAATATTCATAGTAAAATTCATAGTAAAATTAGTCGTATCAGTGGTAGTAATAGTATCAGTAGTTGTTGTCTCCTCCTTTTCTAAAATGAATGAAAATAAAACAAGTATCAAGTTGATTATCTCACAATATGAATCAATAATAATGGTAGATTGGTTAATTTGAATTATAGTTATTCGCCTTAATTGACTTCTTTTTACTTGTTTGTATTCTTTAAAATTGAGTTGATAATTATATTTATTGCTAGGTTTTTAATGCAACTAATCATCTTGAAAACATTGGCAAAAAGACTGGTAAAACAGTTTCAGAAGCATTTGATTTACAGGATAAAATATATCAAAGATCCTGCAAGTGTTCATCTTGTTTAGATGACGCATTTATAGTTTGTTAAAACCTCTATAAAACATTTCCAAGCGATGTATTTCATACAATTTTACTATACCTTTTATACAAATGGAATATGTCTTTTCTGTACAATATGTAGTGACAATTGCACCATTTGAAAACATCTTTCTGCAGTATCCACCATGATCTGTCTCATCTTGACAATCTTTAAGAGAAAAATGGATGATATAACTTCTAATTATCACTTAACATTAGGAGAAAGTATTTGAAAAAAATACCAGCACTATTCAAATTGAACAGAACCTTTCCTTCTCTGTTGATTTTTTCTGGTTATTGGTGTCCAGTACGTTCCATTTGCTGTCTTACTACTGTATAGATGCTGATTGGAAAAAGAGGACGCTAAAGTGGCACCTTTATCTTTACAAAACATGTTCGAGTCTGTGAAATTTAACGGCGTTTGACTTGTGAAGTAGAAAGAATCATTTGCTACAAAAAGAAAAAAAGAAATACATGTATGCCATGAATGATGCAAGATTTATTAATTCTTATTTTAATAACAAAAATACATACCTCTTAGGCATAATGGTTGTAGCAATTCCTTGCAATCTTTCACAGAAAGCATATATGAGACAGGGAAAACATCTGTATTAATAGAGACTTGTACACAATTGACACCAACGGAAGGAGCGGTCGTTTCTAATATATTTCCACTCTCTAAAAATACAATACAATGGTATAAAAAAGGATATTATTAATATTTTTATTATCAGTTTCAAAGGACAATAAACAGTTTGTTGATCAATACTTACTTGAAAAATACAGATCAATCGTATGTTTACTTGCGCTCTCAGCTGCATGATAAAACAAACTGGATATGTTGAAACAACTGTTGTTCTGTAAAAATTGTACAATTTTATTTGATTGAAATCAACATTGCATTCTACATGTGTTTATATAATTCATAAAAATTGCGAGGGAATTTTGCAAAATGTCAATACAATATAATCATATTTACCATCATTCCGAAATACCAACACTTCCGACATAGTATTGCACAATCATAAATATCAGTAACTTCGGACAAAGAATCATTCAGGTTATAAATTGTGTACGTGCCTGAAAAGTTAATTAGTTAAAGTAAAAATATAGATCAATAATTCCTTTAACTAAAGTAATAAACATTTATTGGTTCTAATCCAGGAACAAAACATTATTTCAAAGAAGATTCGCGATTGATAAGACGATACATATTTATAATAGAGAAGTAACATTTTTGGACATTTCAGAAAGCCAACTATCTAACGAATTATAGAATATAATCTTATAATTGGTAACGCAATGAGCGGGAATTAAAAAAAGGTCACATATTCTAACTGAGGAGGCAGAACGGCCTCATGTTTAATGGTTATACTTTTTACAAGGGTATGCTACTAATAAGGCAAATATCCATGGAATATGATAAAAAGTAACTATTTTTCAGCTTGATCAAAATCAACATGCGCTTTAGATTTAATGGTGTTATAAACAATGTCTTGATTTTTTTTTAAGAAACACGGAATCAAAATTTGAAGCTGTACCTATGGAATCAGTGTATGTTTCAGCCAGACATGGGCACATTACTCAAAAATGTAATCAATTAGTAATTGATTACAAAGGGGAATTTTGTGTAATTGATTATTAATCGATTACACTCATTTTTGTCCAGTAATCGATTGTAATCGCTTACTTTATAACATGCAATCGATTAATAATCAAATACTAAAAAAAATTCATTAAAATTAATGTGCATGGTACCTCTTTTGAACATATGTATCATATTTTAAAACTCTTTAAGTTAATTTGGTTTTAGAGTTAAAGGGGTATTTTCATTATGAATGATATGAAAATTTGAGACTTCATATTTCAATCTTCATAAGATAACATTTTATAATTTCTACTGCTTATTCAAATGCCAAATTATAAGCAATTATATAGTCAGAGCTCTGTCATATAAATTATGTAAACAAGGGTTTTTTCTTGGAAGTTAACGAGTTTAGATGAAATATTGGCCTTGCGTCTTTATCCATCTTAATTATTCTGTTGTTATTGATAATATCTCGAGAATTGGAATTTGGTTAGAATTTTATAATTTTGAAAATATCATTGGCAATATGCAAAGAACTTTGAGGAAACCTTGCTTCATGATTTGAATGAATTGTGTTTGGAGCTTGTAATAATCATTGTTCCGATTTTTAAAATAGATCCTTCTTGGGGCTATCCTAATTGTTATCTAATCATTAGGGTAGTCACACCTCATTCACTGCTTTATGGATTCCTTACCCGACTAGGACAAACACACTTAGTGACACTTACATACCCTTTTGTTTCTTTCTCTGGCAAAATAGACACAAAATTTAATCTCTCTCTCTCTCTCTCTCTCTCTCTCTCTCTCCGATAATGGTCAGTAGCTAAGTGTTTTTTCTATGCTAAACTTTGTTAAATAATAAAAGATTCTGCAAGAAAGTGTGAAAAACAGAGTGAATTGATGATTTGATTATATACTCAATGACATGTGAACCAGTATTTATATTTTAAGTGAAAATGGAATGTCATAAAAATGAATATAAACAATTTTATTCAATGACTTGTATTATAAACACACCTGAAGAATATATTTTCATACAATATGTGCATCACAATATTTTTGTCATTTATGTAAAGAGTAATCGAAAGTAATTGAAAAAGTAACTATAATTACATTGAACTTTTTAGCTGCAGTCGATTAAATTACGATTACAAGTAATCGAAAACCTCTTCGATTACAGATTACTATAAATTTCTTGAAAAGAGTAATCATTACAATCGATTACGATTACTCGCGATCGATTACGATTACCCCATGCCTGGTTTCAGCTTCAAGTTCAACATTTAATGCTCGAATTTAAACCGAAAGCTTACATTTATGCCAAAATAGCTCTGTTTTTGGCCAGATGAGCGTATAAGCAAGCTGTTGGTCTATTTACACGAACAATGTATTGCATGTTTTATCCAATTGAATTTTTAAGAATGTGTCGATTTTACAGCAATGAAAAAATGATGATACATTAGTAAATATTAGACACCAGAGCTGTGGATTAGGACGAGGGACAAGTCAAATAGAAAATTAATCAGTCGTCTTTAAATCTTTTGAAAATAAAAGGAAGGTAACGGTTGAAATATGTCTTGATATGTGATTTCCTTGCACGGTCACCAGGTAAATTTGTTTTATGAAGAAACTTAATTTTTTAAACGTAAATTTATCGTAAAAATCAAACAAATGAATCAACATAGAAAGTTGACATATAACAAACATTAGAATTCGAGAAAATCAAAGTTGAAATACTCATTTGCAGAAAAATTGAAACAAAATCGATGCATGTGACTCTCGGAAAGATATCTATTTTTTGTTTTATAATTCAACATACTTGTGGAAAATATTTAGTTTTCGTTTTATAGTTCAACAAACTAAAGGAAAGATATTTAGTTTTCGTTTTATATTTTAACAAACTAACCTGCAGGTACAATCCAGGGTCCTTTATACACTTTATTATTCAAGAATATTTCAGAGAAATTTTGGGCATTCATGCTTTGAATTATGTCGAAGGTGTCCTCGTCATTTTGGATTTCCTTATCATACAATATTTTTGACTTTAGACAGCAATCCCTTGACGAATCAAACCAGTTCTTTTTATTCTTGTCTTCAATGGTTTCTTCTGTTGTTGTATGCAAATCAGTACCTAAAAACCATTCTTTAAAATTAGGCAATTCTACTAGTTTTCACAGAATAATTGTTGCATTCCATATGAAGAAAAATAAACCCAAAGTACACTTCGATGGTACTCTCCCGGAGAATTCTGTGGTTCTGAATTCTCAAATGTAATAAATTCATCCAATCATTCAAATTCTCATGTAGTCTTAAAAATAAATTTATACTTTTCGCCCCAATACACATCTAAGAAACAACCTACTCTCAGTAGAATATGTTGTCTGTGATCCTTGATGGTGCATATCCGTCCCTGTTGCACTCGATGTGAGAATGCTACAGTTGCTAGAAAAAATATTCATTTTGCAAGACAATGGATTCCAGGTCTTTCTTTCAATTACTCCAGTCCACACCGATATATTTTCTGCTGTGAATTGCGTGAAGGTTAAAATATTTTCTAAAGCTCCTGACTGAAAGTCTTCAGGTAAAAACAAATGAGCAGATTCCTTTTTACAGTAGTGCCAACTCTCCATGAAATTTGTTTCATTGTCAGAAAATATGTATTTGATCTTTTTATCTGTGGAATGAAAAAGTGCTATATACATGAATAGGTAAATATGATGGGTATTAAAGTTAGAACTTATAAAAGATTTAAGTTAAAATACCTGTAACTTTCTGGCAAATTATTGCAAAAGATTCGTTACAGTACGTAGTGTGAACTGTGAAGGTGATTGGTCTAATTTCCATCTTTAGGTTGGCTACAACACATAGGTCTTCTCCCAAAGTATTAAGAGTGTCTCCCTGAAGGTCAGGGTCAGCATTGATCTCGTATATATGTTGACCTGCCAAAATTTGTATTATTTTTCATATACAACGTTTGAAAACAATAAGCATATAAAATCAAAGTTATAATTGGTTGAGAAACAAATAAACAAAAGAATCTTTGGACAATTTGCCAACTCTCGTAACTAACCACCATCAATCTTAATACAATACAGTAAGTACAATGCATGCACATCAATTCTAAATATATATGAACAGATTTATAAGAAACAAATCATAATTATTTATAAGAGAAATCAAAATCGGAGTGGCCTCTATCTGGTCAATAGTGTTTCATAAGGATAACTGTAAGATTAATTATTTCGAAATTTCAGTAAAAAGATCCCCTTCCCCTCTATTTGCTTGTTATCTGTTTACCTGTCTCTTTGTCAATCTGTATAGAAGGTTCTGCATTTCCTCTTTCACATTTGCATTTCAAATCCTTCGAATGAATTAAAAATGATATCGTTATACTTCACATATAAGATGATAGCATATTCATAAAAAAAAGTTTAGGCATACAAAAGTCAATTTTTTTTAAACGAATATAAGTCGACTATTCTATAGATGGAATAAATATTTCAGCTAAATGTACGCTATTCGTATACTGATTTTATCAAATATTTAACACTGTGTAAGATGTTAATCTCAAATTGCCCATAAGATTTACGAAAAAATCCTACCTGTTCTGTAAATGTTACGTGAAAAAACTGATATGCGTCACACTCCTGAGCACAGTTATAAGCTTTCAATAGTTTTTCAAAGAGTAAATGCGATGAGTTTAATCTAGTAGGTAAAGCTAGCCCAAAATCTACAATGAATAATGAATATGTTATATTGATATTTTTTACTACATTTTGAACGAACCATGACCCATAGACCCTAGTATACAAGCTTAAATTTATATACCTTTATTTCGTTGTTAATAAAAGTTTTGTGTTTTTAACAACCTTAGCAGCCAAATGCTTGACTTAGCTTTCATCACATGGACAGTTCAATGTTTTATATCATCATCATTGTCACCATCGTTGTTTTGACATTCTTTTTACTTATATTACTCTCTACAGAGTCACAAGAGTAACACAAGTAAAATAAGTTGACTTGGTGAAAAAAATTCAAATGAAGAATAAATATATGCTCTAGAGAATAGAATAGAAATAAAAAAAAAGGTTTGAATGGTGTTTTGTTTTTAAATTCTTAAGTATAGACCCCATAGTGATTTGAAGGTAATACGAGGCCAATGTTAACAAAACATGTTGTGAGAGAAAACTGTCAAAAATTGTGTTTCAAGGGCCCAAATCCTTCATTTTAAGATATTCAGTAAAAGCATCTAAATAGAATATATTAAAAGTGTTTTCACAATACGATCGCTTACTTATAAATGAGTTGCAAAATGTATATATGAAGTAGAGAAAGACTTTTGTTTAGATTAAAATGAATTGCTACAACTTATATAACTAGCATTAGTTGTGAAGATATTATAAAACACCATAGACTTGAGATTCTTCTATGACATCAGAATCATACATATCGGGGAGCCCATAAAAACGTAGAATACAAAAAAATTTAGTAAAAACGTCTTTTCGAGATAAAAATAATACATTTTGCAATACAAAAATGTAAATTTGGTTTGATTTGCGCAATGCATGCCATTTTTTGATTTCTTTTTTATTCGATGAATAATTCTCAAGGCAATGCCATATGTAACTCATGTAGGTGTTCGTTTTAGCTTGAATAAAAATATGGTTATATTTTGGGTTTTTAAATCGTAATTATTTCATTCATTTCATATTGAACAGAAAAGTTTTCCTTTTTGATTTACATTTATTGAACATGAAATAATATACGGACATGAAAAATTGTACCTATACACGTTGTTTTGAACATTCTTAGTATTAGAGGTATCGTTAGATTTCCTTAATTTTATTCTAAATTATTATGGCTTGCAATATCTATGACAAATATATGTAATTAAAATCATTAGATAGCCCTGAAGATGCATATTGTGATGAATCTTATTATTTGCAAGCTTGTCCTACTTCTATTTTGTAGTCTTCTCATCAACATTTCAAATTAACGATGAAATTGACTTCTTCAAGATTTTCATTTGATGCTACATGTATAAAATCATTGTGATACAGGGATACTTAAAGTATCTTTTTAACACTATTTTCTCAATTAGATTCTTTGGTTAATGTATTGATTGACCATTTTATAACTAAATTTTTAAAATGAAACATTACGGAACTTGTACGATATCTATATCCTTGGGTCATTTATCAAACAAATTAACCTTTTCCTATAGAAAACTAGAAACGGGATAATGAACCAATTTGGTTTACCGGGCACTTGTTACCAATTGTTGCCTTTAATATTCGACAAGAATGCTAAAAAAGTAACGAAGTATTGTTATAACACGGTGCTCTGATTTTTTAATCGAATTTCTCTTTGTAAATGTAATTTTCCTTTAAATGCAATTGAAACACCTCATATCAGCAGATATACTGCTATATTTGTACCTACCCGATATCATTTAAATTGTGCAGTGAATTTTTACCAATTTAAACTTTTATTTGTCTAATTGTGCACAGTAGGGGTCCGAGGAGCACTTGATATAATCTAGAGATTTAACATGTAACCCTGATTTAGGTTCCTATCAACAGGTAAATGTTTCAAAGCAATAACGTTTTAAGAATTTGAATTAAGCAGCATGAAAAATGTTTTGAAGACTTATTTTAAACAGAGTTGAATCACGTTCTTTAATTGCCTTAACAATTCCCAAAAATAAGCATTGAAGCTCTCTGAAATTGGGATATTCAAATCTTTACTTGATAAATAAAAGTAATAATGAATTACACAATAACACAATTAGCATATCGAACACGTCCAGCCATGAACAGTATCGTCAAATCTTAATGACTAACATCGCATTCGGTTGGTAAAACGTTGTCGATTTGCACTTTGAACATAATCAATCCCCTTTTAGACACTACTTTATTATCGACTTTTATGAATCATACCATGTGGTCATTCCATTGTAGTCACCCACTGTGCGTAAGAAATGCAATCAATAAAAAATAAATTGCAGAGTGTTATCTTATCTAAATTTATGAAGCTTACGTAACACATTTCAGCAATTTTGATTGACCCTGGCTATATTAATTGTAGGACTGACGTTCCTTCAAAGCATCCCAAAGAACGGTATAACGACACAAAGAGACAAAATATAACGAAAGGTATGGGTTAATACTCTTATCGTGCCGATGGAAAAAAGTCCAATTTATCATTGCCCTGAATAAAAGGATTTTCATCCGTGTACTTTTTGTAAAAATTGCGTCAAATTGAAAATATCTTGAGCAACACCACTAAAACTAAAATATGTTAAACAAAACATACAGGGTAATAATGCATTGCTGCACATACCTTTACTATTTGTAGAATTCTTTATCGAGCAAACATGCTGAACAAACAGAATATTGGCGGCATTCGATGAATGATCACATCCTTCTAAATCTTTCAGTTTAATATGGGATACATTATCGTGCCTACACATGTCTCCAATCCATGTTCCACTTTCAAGATTTTCAACTAAACCATCTGTAGCATAAAACAAATTTTAAAACACACCAAAATCCGAAATGAAAAAAAACCCTCAAGTAATTAGAAGGAGAACAGATAAAATATCACTGTATTCAACTAAACATCTTAAATTATAATCCTTAATCTTAAGAAACTCTTACAATGAATCTTTAACATTTAAGAAAATTTGGATAAATGAAACCTTAAGCCTTGACCCTTTTTGTAAAAATATGCACATGTATAACGATCAAACAATCCTTTATCATTATGTTTCAGTTTTTAAAGTTTAATTGTTTTGCATCAAAAATTTATTTCATGCAATTTTTCTCTGTTTAAGAAGAACATATTATATAATAACAAACAATCACTTTATCAATATTAATTAATGATGATATCATGACGATCTTGCCCAAACCTTTGAAAATGTATATTACTTGTATTACTGAAACCTATTAACCTTCTTTCATTATCATCTTCTGTTATTTTCTAAGCAACCCCTTACCCAAAATTACCCCTTTACAAGTACTCAACACAAAAACTTCTAATACTTAAATATAAAATATTTAAGACATCATTATTTTAAAAAAAAACCAAGCGAACAAAGCCCTTTAGATTGAATCAATGAGTTTTTCAGCTGACAAATGATATAACACATGAAAATTATTTATCAAATAGAAATAGTCTATTTCATTAAAAACAATTAAATTTTAAAATATTTTTTTCATTTTCTTTCTTCAAAACGTGCAAAAAGTTAGAGATTATTTAATCTAAAAAGTGTCAATTTTGCATTTGACATTTTGATAAGATACGTATAAGAGTTTAGTGTTATGTACTACTTAAAATGTTTGATAAAAAAGAGGATATCCTGACTCCTTGTGCCGTTACCTATAGAGAAGACGTAACTAAACAAGACAATGTCAGACGTCGTGGGGATATTATCACACCCTATCTGCCACGTTTCCGGTGAAGCCTCGATGTTGGTCTGATCCAAAAAGTATGTGTAATCATTACAACATTTTGAAGCAACACAGTTTGTTAAACAAGTACATTAGTGAAAAATTGAATAAATCTATGTCAACGAAAAAATGAGAAAAATATTAAAATTCAATTTATTTTGAATAATGTTTTGTAATAAAGCACTGCACATTTTGGTTTGTTATATGAAATTTGAAAAGCCTTTTGTAGATCATCAGGTTTTAGCAGAAATATTTTAATTAAACATATTTTGGGGAAAACAATGTCATAACGATGCTTGACATGTATTCTCTTTCTTACCAAAGAGTTCCTAATGCAGGTTTGACAGAGATCAAACATCTCCCTTAGGTAAACACCAACTACTTCTCCATAGGAAACTGCAAATACAGAAGTTATTTCTTAGTAGAACAATTACAAGAATAAGAAAATCGATTTCACATTTATTTAATCTTACCAGATTCTACGTACGAAATACAGCTCTGGAGAGGATGCTCAAAGGTATTATTGCTAGTATCACTATACATATCCGGAAGAGGGATACTACCACTACTATATTTTGTTTGAATCCACAAAGTTTTGTTAGCAATCAAATACTGTTCTTCTTGTAACAAAGCGAAACCATTTCCAATTAGAGTGCAAGTAAAAACTAAAACTAAAAAAAAGAGAACATGAATAAGTATACTTTGAGACTAATGGAAAAAAGGAGAAAGAATATCAGGGAAATGAATTAAACGTGTTGTTATTAATGCAGTGTTTAACCAATGTAACTTATAACTAATTTTGCCGCAATTTTTTTTTAAAGAACAATGTATGAACTGTAAAGGAGCTTCCGTAAGTGTTTTCTTAGATAGAGGTGATTAATTGTGGGTTTATGAAGTTTTGGCCAAGGATCTTTTGTTAACCGCACTTTTTTTCTTCAAAAACTACAATGATGATTTGTAAAATTCAATATGTACAAATGTGTGAATAAAGTTTAAGTTCTGAAAAAAGAAAGAAAGAAAGTTAAATAAAGAGAGAGATAGATAGACAGATATTGCAATTAATTTGATTACGGTATATTTACACACTACGTATAATTCTATCTATTTCTTACGGAAATTTGCTGTATTTTACAGCTATATATAACTTGACAGACTGAAATAAACAGATCCACTTAAAACCAGTGTACCGATCGGTCGAAACCTTCACAGCACTTTAAGAAAAATCACGGACTGCACATAAAAAATCTCGATGATGTCAGACTCAAATTCCCATAGACGGTTTGGCTATTTCTTTTATCTAACTTACTGATGTACATCTCACCCTATTCCGGATATATTGAAATTCAGGAGACCATGCAAATTATTTCAATATATCCGTATTTCAATATAAGCGAAGTTGACTGACGTGAAGCCGTATCCTTAATAAACAATACACTTGCTAATCACTCTTTAATTCTTTGGCAATTGACATTTGCTACATTTTATCTGATATACATATATGTACCTGATTTGATATTAATATAATTATTGGGAAGAAGAAATAATGACGGGAAGGCCAAATGATAGAGCAGATACATAATTATTATCTGAAACACGTACAACTACATTCCTTATTTTCACCAATTTGATAAACTACGTGAACTTTTGGGAACCACTGATTATAAGATAGATATGGATCGATAACGAAACAAACATCGACAAAAATCTCGTCAAAAAGTGTACTCTTTCAATCTTTTTAGATATAACAGATTAACTTACAATGTTTAGTCAATGTCAAATATTCCACAGCATGATTTTAGAGTATTCTTGGATTTTAAAATATTCCTATAGTCGTGGTTTTGATTGTCAGAAAAGTTACAAAGTATTGATTGTTAGAAAAATTACAAGGATATACTAATATTTTTACATGTTACAATAAAAATAAATTGTATTTACCTGATGTAGTAAAACATGTTTTCCCAAATTTGTGATAATTCATTTTTCTGCACGTTGTGATATTCGCTGAGCGCAGGTAGTGTAAAGTTTGACCAGGTTCTTAATCTTATCAGAGAGAAAAAAGCAATCGATAATTCACGCCCATTGAAATATTTTTATCGTGATGAAAATAACGTTTAGTGTTTCTGATTTTAGAAAAAGGTGGTTCAGTCGTTTTTGTTTGTTTTTCTTTTTGGTAATTTTTTTTTATAAATAAAACCATGTATTTAAACCCAAGAAAACATTGGTTACACTCACCTGATATTTAATATAAAAATCGTATTTCAAATCAGTATTTCTTAAAAACAATGAAATACACATCAGGATTTTTTATGCGACAAAAGTAATGAATCGTGTGGAAATTTTTAGCCATTGCAAATGGTCGGTTTTGTATTTAGGAAATTATAATATCAAGAGTGATACAAAACAATAAAATTAAAATCGAAGTTATTACAAAAAGAAAATGATTATTTTTCAAAGATAACAAAAGTGTCAGACTGGGTTCAAAGGACAGCTTTTTATTATCTTGAAGCAGTAGAGGTGTAAATCAATTATAGACAAGAGGTTCTTCCGGGTTCACAACCGATCCTGCGACATGCCTAAGGATAGTAAAGGTGTATGGAACACCTGTGATTTATGTCCTTTCGTAATTGAACATTTTGAATGTTGAGATAACCATTAAGTGTTAGATTTAAACTATTTCTAAATTCTGACATTACACCGTTTGTTAACATTAAATCAGTGGACATATTCACATACGGCAAGGGTATCACTGGAAAATCCAAGAATTTTAATCTTGAGCATTTAAAAGTCCTTTTTGTTTTCTGCTCACCTGAGCCAAAATGCCTTTAAAAAATAGTCAAAACGTTTTATAGTTTGACGTACGGATCGAAACCTTTCCACATTTTATTTCAATCTTTCTTGAAAAAAAACTGGCCATTTTTAAGTGAGTAGAGGTCTGGATTCAAGTTTGGTCAAATGAAAGGATATGGATTTTTAAGGATTAGATGATAAAATTTAAGAAATTAGACTGCGGATGTTTTTAATACCAATGCACAAGAAATATTAATATCAGTAAGAAAGATTCACTAACGACCTCTGAACTAATAATACATTTAACGCAAGAGATGGCATACATATAAAGAGGAAAGCAAAGAACATTTTCCTAAAGAGTCACACACCCTTAATATTTAAAATGTTCTAGCAAGTATTGTTTAGGTTCACATTTGTTGAACCCGTGACTTGAAGTAAAACAAAAACTGTATTATTTGTTCTGTTGGCTAAAACACTCTTAAGTAGTTAAAAGGTGCAGTTTTTCCTTTATAACACATTGTACGTTATATCCTTTATTTGGCATGTCACAAAATTTGCGAAAATTGGGAAAATCTGTAACATTTTTAATTTGCATCAGTCATATTTTGCGATTTGAAAAGTTTGTTATTGAAAATGATACGGGAAATTTCTGCGTATTCATTGATTTGTGATTAAAAAGAGATCGCGAAAAAGCGATAACTAGATTATCGCGAAAATTACCAGATATACGGTATATTGATACGATATAAGATTGCATCGTGACAACCATACATTTTTCCTCACTTAATGCATCATTAAACTTGAAATTGCATTTATGAAAACCGTGTTTGTTATGTTCGTCGAAATATACCAATTTCTTGTTTTGACGGTGGTTAGGTACAATCTATATTGTCTTTTTTTTTATCTGTGCTATTATTTAGATAACAAATCACTTACAAAATATTCAAATTTTCACATAACTGTATTTTCATGATTTTGAAATTATTCTATATATCAAGATGTTTTGCTAAGTGTCAGTAGTAGGTGACTGCTTGTTAATTTCTTTTACAGTTCAGCTTCTTCGAGTTTTACATTCATTCATATTTAAATTAACCTACTAGCTGTTGTACTGCAGACAAAGTAAGCGTACAGATATCTTTTTGCACTGGATTTAGTAATTCAAACAACGATTTATTGAATTCTATGTGTCTTTAGAGCAAATACATTTAAAGCTATACACGCTATAATTTGCGTCAATTTTGAATGACAGTGAAAACGCATGTGTTTGTCTACTTATAAAAGTTATCCTTAATCTGTAAATTACAAGGGTGATTTTCATCTCGTTACAAAGATATAGATTTTTAATTGTTTATTTTCCTGCCAGGAAAATATACCTTTTCATGAATATTGATGAAGGAAGAGCAAACCGACCTCATTGCGCATGTCCGCGGAGAACTAGGTGGTCGTTATTGTTTGCCTAATTAAATATCCAACTTGATTTTTAATATGCTTAACAGTTGTTAATTTGAAATACATACATGTATAATGAGTAAAATACGCTTGCCATTCACGATACCCTTACTTCTGCATTAACACTTATAGGATCTATAAATAGCACATAGGGGAAAAACACAGGTCTACGTCATTTTTTTAAAGGAAGTATTCATATCTACTCACAGGCTTGTATTTTTTCCTTTTGTTTGTACTCGTATATCGGACAAATTTATGCTTTACTGAAAATATCCTTTCCTTTGTGAAACTATCACAATTATGAAGATGTTGACCCTTCACCAGTTTTGGTATGATAGGCTAAATTTAGCTGTCGATATCACGTGATAGATTGATATTCACGAGGAGGCATTACTTTCCTGGCAGGAAAATAAATATTTTTTATTGTTTAATATTTGATATATTTGTTACGTGATCGAATTGAGCATTATAATTAACAGAATAAAGGTAACTTTTAATAGTAATCAAACACATACATTTTCCCCTTTATTCAAAATTGACGCAAATTATAGCGTGTATAGCTTTAATCTATTTCACTTCAAATAATCATTGTTTATGTATGGATCTGATAGTTTCCTAGTTAAGTAGGAATTCATTTTAAAAAATAGGAAAAAATTGTATTTGTTTTGCCAATTTGCACATAGGTTTCAAGTGGAACTTTAAAATGACAAATAATTTGTGGACAGTGAGCTTATCTAGAAAATTGATGCTCAAATTCTTTCTTATCACGCTTTTAAATTTTAAGACTATTATATCATAATAATAATTCATTTTGTGATGTGACATGCAGTTCTTAAGTGATCAAATAAGTATAACTACATCTATTGATTTGATCACATTTCAAACGCAATCGATACTTTAATTATAATATCTATATTTTATATGACTTTGTTATATAATAACTTTCTTACAATACATGTCATTTTTGCTCCATGCTTGCTGCCTTAATGCATTCATGAATAAACTGAATAACAATATATTACGGGTTTTGTGAGTGTTGGAAAGACAGAATCAGATGTATAGGTTTTGTTCAAACATTAAAAAAAACAAGAGAAAAGGAAAGAAAGGATGATGTCAAAAGATAATGATATTGTTATAACTTTTAAAACAAATCTATATTTCATAGCTGATCATGATCGAAAACCGACAAAGAAATGGTGTGAACAAGAACTCTCCATGCCGAATAAAGAGCGGGGAATGACCGTGTCTATTTTTATACAGACTGTATTGATCTCTTTAAGATGAAGAGCATGGCATAAAGATATACAAAATACTAAAATTTTAAAATAAAAATTATGGAAATTTTCTTTGCTTAATAACACTTTACAACTTTACAAATTATATCTGAATTTTTAAAGTATATCTGATGGTTATTTTGTTAATATTTGTAGATCAATGAACGATCTCACCGAAATCAAATCGTTTTATCACATGTAAAATCTATTTGTAAATATGATTGAATTGTTGAAATTTTTTCTCTATTTGCCAGCTCTTATTGATAATATTAATATGATGTAAAATCATGAAAAATGACATTACGTTCTCCTCACGATCTTTTTAGCAGTCGCCACATGGAATCATTTTGTCTTTGATAAGGTCTATTAAATCTCCGAGTTCACATTTTCCTTTCAATATAGAACAAAGTAAAAGGGAAACCCCATATTTTCAACACGAAATCTCATTTTGAAAAGATGTGAATAGGGTTAAAACCCCCAGTGAATAACGAGAACAATGACTGCAAGATAACAAGGTGCGTTGTAACTTTGCATATGCATGTAGGTGTAAGTACGTACTCACGTGTGTACATATCGACTTTTCGACAGTAGGTCTTCTCGTTATGCAGTTGTAACAATCTAGGTGCAGTGTCAGCTGACACGAAATTGATCTTAAGAGTGCATATCGTCTAGATATTGTTGGAATCAGAGATAAAATTATAGAAGTACTTGTATTATAAAAATAACTTACAATGATTAACACATTCTTATTTTACTACGCATTTAAGAGGAAGACAAAGTTCACATTCGAAAGATATAGATTAAGGATTTATGCTGTAACCTCGGTAAGGTCGAAATGCAATTGAGATATTCATGGCTAAGCAGGTGTTACTCTCAATTATCCGATCGTTTCATACTATAATCTCGACAAGGTCGAAATGTGATTGAGATAGCCGAGACTAAGCAGGTGTTACTCTCAATCATCCAAACGTTTCATACTATTATCTCGGTAAGGTGGAAATGCGATTGAGATAGCAGAGACTAACCAGGTGTAAGTATACTATCATATTATCCGGATGTAATTATTTTTGATAATTACGAGTGCTAAAATTCACACATAAAATCAGTCAAATACATTGAGATAACTCATTATTATGAGGAAGTTGAAATTAAATAAAATACAGCTACATGCATAATTCAATTTTGTAGCATGAAAATTCCACGCCACTTCAAATTATGCAAGTAAATGCGATAGATGCAGGTAGTAAAGGCCATAAACTTAAATGAAGCAAAATTTTGAATAATAGATTTTTATTCATTTTCGACTTTAGCAAAATAACGTGTTCAAGGTGTATTTAGACTGTTTTTTTGTTTTGTCGATTAGTGCTGTCAGATATAAAAACAATAACATCAAGAACCTGCATGTGATAACTTATAATGTTATATGTTCACAAAAATAATAGTTATACCTCTACATTATTAAAGAGTGTAGTTTCGACAAGAAATTAAAAAATATGTAAAAAAAAAATCATATTTAAAATAAAAATGGGTTTTTCTTAAGTAAAGTCCCTATCTATTCTAGTGATATTATTACTGATGTTATTGTATAAACTGTATTGAAAATATATTATTTTGCACGTGAAGAGGGTTTTGATCTTTAACTACTATATGCTTCAAAATTTTGTATTTGTAAGATAATGGTAGTATATTCATGTACTTTTTGCATAAGTTTAGTAAAAATACTAAACTTGTCACAAACGCAATCGATTCTTTATTTATAATATTTATATTTTATGTTTCTTTGTTATATTATAACTATCTTACAATACATGTTATTTTCTCTACATGCTTTATGGGCTAACGACTTGCCTTAATGTGTTTATGTATAAAACTGAATATCAATATAGTGCAGGTATTGTGGCATTTGGAAAGACAGAATCAGATGTAAAGATTTTTGTCCAAACATTAAAAAGCAAGAGAAAACGTCCAGTATAATGCTGTTAAAAAGTAGTGATATCGTTACAACTTTTCAAATAAATCTATTTATATCACAGATGATCATAGTACTGGAATCGACAAAAAACGACAAAGAAATGGTGTGTACAAGTACATCCCATGCTGAATAAAGAGAGCTGAATGATAGAGGCCATTTTTAGACTGTACAAATGTATTGATATCTTAAAGACAAAGATATACAGAATAATACTCACATTTAGAATAAAAAACGAATACACATTTTCTTTGCTGAATAACATTTCAAAGTTTCCCAAATTATATCTGAAAATTTTTAACAGATCTTATGGATAATTTGTTGATACTTGTTGATCAATTATTGATCTCATAACAATCAAATCGTTTTATCGTAGATGTAAAATCTATTTGTATTTGTCAAAATGATTGAATCGTGGGGGTTGTTTTGTTCGCGTTTTGCCAGGTCTTATTAACATTATGATGTAAAATCCTTAACAATGGCACTACATTCTTCTCGCAGATCTTTTCAGCAGTCGCCATACGGATTCGTTTTGTCTTTGATAAGGACAATTAAATCCTTGAGTTCACATTTTCCATTCAATATAGAACAAGGAAGAAGGGAACCCCATATTTTCCAACACGAAATCTCATTTTGAAAAGATGTGAATAGGGTTTAAACCCCAGTGATTAGCAGGACCCATGACCGCAAGATAGCAAGGGACGTTGTAAGTTTGCATATGAATGCAGGTATAAGTACGTACTCACGTGTGTACATATCGACTTGCCGACAGTAGGTCTTTTAGTTGAACAGTGGTTATCTATCGAGGTGCAATGTCAGCTGAAGCGAAATTGATCTTAAGAGTGCATATCTTCTAGATATGGTTGCAAATCGGGGACAAAAGTAGATGCATCTGTATTATTAAGTCACATTTATATGATTATCACATTCTTATTCTACTACGCATAAAGGAGGGAAAACAAAGTTTATAGTACCACATTTGAAAAATTTAGACTAACGTGTTATGCAGTATCCTCGGTAAGGTCGAATGAAATTAAGATAACCGAGGCTAAGCAGGTGTTACGTACATCCTTTTGATAACTACTGGTGCTGCGAATATTTACTGAATATTTTGACTCACGAAAAAAGAGAGAAGATTTGTCTCTAACAACAATTCTATACGTGATTCTGCTATGACCGTTACTTTAGACCTCATAACTTGGTTGAAAGTCACTGCACACTCTTTCCCCAAAGGCACTCTGTGGGTGAACTATGAGCCAGATTAAGCCATGGGGAGAGAGGGTATGCTCTGGACAAGCGATCTCGGACAGACAGACGGACGGAAGGACAGAAAGACGGACGGACGGACATACTGATCCCTAAAGCCTTAAGGGCGCCTGTCCTAATTAAAACTTTGAATCAAATATGTTATGTAGCATTGTTTTTCTCTATTTTCAAATGATTAACTAAATAAACTAAAAGTATTAATAAAATGCCAATATTAATCCACTTGAACGAACAATCTCTTAATATATATTGTGGTTGTGTATATGACATCGATTTTCGTGTTCTTTATTACATCATTGTCTAAATCTCAAGGACCTCTTCACTGAAGAAAGTTATTTGAACACTTCGTTTCTTAGCTTTAATGGAACGACTCAGACTAAACAGTTAGTAAACATGCTCTACAGCATTAATTAGCAATGTTAGTGGGGTGAAAAAGAACAACGTTTCGCCTTTAATGAAAATTCCGATTTGCAAACAAAGGGATAGGCTTCCATGGTGATAAAAAGAACCAGGTAATTTTTGGAAGAAAAGGTTCAGAAGGTAAAGGTGTGTTCCTGACCACCGCTGGCATGCAATAAAAGAGAATGAGTCAAAGATGAGTGTTCACAATGATGTTCAGGAATGTTAAGCGGTATTCAGGCTATCAGTAATGAGTAGTCAAGGAAGAAGACTACAGAAGAAGGCCAGATGTTGAGGCATGTTCAGTCAATATTTCTTCAAATATTATTCTTTGGTCATTTTTTACATCTACTTTATCTTCCTTTTCGACCATGTGTTTGTTTCAACCTAACAGGGGTTGCGTTAATGTTTGTCATTCAACTTTGTTTCATTGCATTGCGGTTTGTAAATAAATCATGTCTCTATAGCAAATTAAACTATTGTGAAATTTGTTAAATACTCTCAGTTTAAGTTATTTGTAATTGGTATCAGTTATGCAACTTCCTAAAACAAACTGCAAACCATGAACATTATAAATGAATCCTTATAATCTTAAACAAAGGCCCCAAAGAAAGCAATTTTTTTGGAATCAAATATTTATTAAGATTACTAAAAATGAATAGATATTTAATTATTTTTTTATTAAAATGTATTCCTAAAATGCCGAAATTGCCTTCACCTAAAAAAAAATACCTCACTTGTCATTTCATACTTCTTTTAAGGAAGGAGTCTTTTCTGGTTTTCGACTTTTCAAACGTAAGTTTGATTAATTGTTCATTAAATCAAGATGAAAGGAAATTAAAATAGTCTATTTTTCTTTTTTTTTCTTTTATACAACTTGGCTTAATAATGGTAATCAATGTTTAGAATCTAACAAGGACTATATTTTTACCGGAATATTGGCGTAGGAAAATATCACATGTTTCGCAATTCAGAATTGCTGCAGATTATTGAGTCTGTTTTAGCCTTTTTAAACAAGTAACATTAATGTTGGGTTTTGTAACTTATGTGAACTAATGATATGATACTTGGGTTTCAGAATATCTTCTAAGATATGATTTGCCTATCAAATGACATTTTATAAGCTTTTTAAAGCGCCCATTCTACACATTGGTTTCTGTGAAAAAAAGCATAAAATCAGTTTTTCTCTCTTTTTAAATGGTCAATATATATGCTTTCTGTCAATTTATATCTTTAAATAAATTCTTGATGATACGTAAAAATCAGAAATATTTTAATGTTCGAAAGATTAAAAAAAAAAATTATCTTCAAAATTTTGGAAAATTAAAGAAAATGCGGGCTAAGCAATATCAAGTTTAGTTTAAATATTTATTCCAATTTAGTAGTATATGCTGATAGACATTCTGATATTCTATGAATTCATTGAAGAATAGAATTTTCATATCTTTAACAGATGTCTACATAACTGCAAAGAACTACATTTATTTTTATCATCCTTTAAGTTGAGGAAAAGGTAGTGACCTTGACATGACCTTTATGCGAAAACAAGAAGGTCAAATTTGATTCAACAGAAAGGATCATTTGGTTATATAATCTGTTTGACTGTGTCAAAATTACATGAATTCCTTATTATAAGAATGAATTATGTTTGATAACAAGAAGACTCCTTCCTTAAAGGAGCACAGTCGCAATTTTGATCAAACTTTTTCTTCAGAGACCACTTTATTGGTATAGGATTACAAATTGATCCACTTCCAAAACTTAATGTACATGTAAGCAACATACCTTGTATACATATGGATTAATTATGTTACATATTTCATTTGAGTACTAGTATTTAGAATATAAGTCCACGTCAATCAATAATACATGCTATAGTATGCGTTAAAAATATCATTTTATGAACTAATGTTAAGTTTATACTTATGTAGAATTGAAGAATTCAGCATGCAGTTCAATATATACTGTATCCTATTTATTGAAAGCCTATTTTTGTTAGTTGCAACGCAGAAGAAGGGAATATACTCGTATAAGAAAAAAGAGTAAGATCTAGAGCAAAAATGACAACAATCAAGTTGTTACTGAAACCAAATATCAAGTTTTTCCTGAAACAAAATATTTTATAATTAATAGCACAATTCCATGTGAACTAAATTTTCAACACTATACTCACTAGCAGTATAAAAAATAAAGTAAAAAAAAAATAAATAACTGTAGACAAAAGTCTTCCTTAATCATTGTTATGAACTAAAATGGGACACTTCATCTAAAATTCGGAACTTAATTCGTTTTAAATCGTTATGTTTGTATTTCATCGAACGATTGTAAATTCAAGAAAGTATTTGAAGCGATAAATCTTTTTGTATTAAAACTCAACAGCAGCTCTGTTCATTATATCTACTGACGCAAGTTAATAATAGAGTAAGGTGTTGATGGGTATGAATTTCAGAAAGTATGTATTCAAATAGTTTTAAACGTTTCAATATATTAACCCCATGTATATAATCATTTGTAAAAAAAGAACACTGGTTCCGTTTTTCTCCGGCTCTATTATGCTTTTACTCGATGTCATTGTGTTCGGGCTTTTAATATAGGAATTTTAAGTCAACAAGTATTTTTGTGTTACATTCCAGTATTTTATTTTTTATATAAATATAACAGTGTATTCATTTTTCAGACGCAGGTCCATTTTATCAAGTTAAGTACATTCAATACATAACGATTCACTTTGTGTAACATTAACAGCCATTTTCTTTTTTAATTATAAGCTTGCATGATTCCTTTCGCATATTATAAAAATAATTTTGTGAAATAATCTACATGAGAATTAAAGGTATTTTGTAAGGAAAACTGTTTAACGCTAAACAGGCAAAGTATTAGACATTTTCAGATTTCAGATCATGAAAGTTGAAGTGTTTTATACCATTGTATTTTCATGGGTTTTATCTATCGAAGGTAAGATAATCCAATAAGACGTGCAAATATTTTTTTCATGAAAGTTTTCTTTGCTCAACCACAAAATACGCCAGTTTATGCGCAGTGCAACATATTAGATTTTTTCATTAAATAGACCTTTTCATTTCAAAGTGCATCATATAAAGTAAAATCACTCCACTGAAATGGGCTCTGAAATGATAATAATCCACGTTATACATAAGTATGACAAAATATTGAATTCAGCAACAATTATTGATCAATTCTATTTTTCGGGGTGGGGGTGTCAGACATATTTGTTTGTGGGAGGGGAGGGTGGGTCCGAGGCATACATTTGATTACTTTAATATGAAATTAAATATGTTAACCACCGGCTCCCATCCTCAAGATGAGTTCATGAGAAATGTGAATTTACAAAGTTGTCCAGCTTGTCGCAATTTTAGCGAATAACTTAGAAATGTTATAATTAATGAATTAATACCAGTGGTTTCATTTTTGTAAGCTGATTCATTAAATAAAATATAAATTAAATTTAGTTCAGGATAGTACAGATCTATTGAATTATATTGACCACCAGATAATGTCATTTGCTTTTATGAGGTGAAGATTTAAACTATTATATTGCGATACGTACCTGTAGGAGTTTGATGATAAATC
This sequence comes from Magallana gigas, assembly GCF_963853765.1. Lineage (NCBI taxonomy): Eukaryota > Metazoa > Mollusca > Bivalvia > Ostreida > Ostreidae > Magallana > Magallana gigas. Next base: position 45,206,591 of record NC_088854.1, read on the forward strand.
AAACATAATTTTTCTTGACAGCTTGATTTTTTTTCACACTTAATGAATTTATCAAAATATTGAGAAACAAGGAAACTCATTAACTTTTAGATATTTATTTAACTGCCTAACTTTAATTTAATAGAAGAAACCAAAAACTCTGCATTGTGTATGTTGCATGACTCTTTGACTAAAATAATTGTATTACAGGTGCGTATGGTTGCATCCTGCCAACGGATTGGGACGGCGAATGGCACGATAGCAGTGATACAACAAAAGACATCACGTTTACACGGTCAACCAATAACGTTATTGGATGGAGTACTACTGTATCTCAATTTATTAGCGGCGTCACTTCGTGGACTTGTGTAGACGACGACCCCAACAAAAACCTTCTTCTCTTTCAGTAAACACATTTTTCATTTATATTTTCTTATTATACATTTTCGTATTTGATTTCGGAAAAAATAAAAAAAAATGATTTCACAAATGAAATGTAAGACACGCACTTTTGGTAGCAGAAGAGAATAAATTAAATTGTGTGATCTATATAAAATACTTGAAATTGAAGATTGTAATGATTTAATAATGGGCAATTTCATTTTTAAAGAGAACAATTATTAAAATATGTGCGATACTTAATAAGTGCGCCGTTTATTCGCTGAAAAGTAACGCAAGTTCAGCAAACAAATTTATTCCGTTCACTTTTTTAAAATATAAACAGCGTCATATATCAAATATCAAGGCATTGCCAAATGTCTGAAAATTTATATTCAAATACTTAGCAGATCGTTTAAATATGACCATATATGGGCCCCAAGGTACGAAATATTGCGCAACGCAAAGCAAAGATAAATGTTTTTGTTTAAACATAGAGTTTAATAATTCAGATAAGAACTAAAGTCTTTTACTTCATATTTTCGTCATCAGCTGGTATTAAGTGATACTTGGCATAGCGTTTGAATTACACTAAAATATTTTAGCTTATTTTATTCTTGCAATTTTTTAATTTTGTCTTTCTAGCAATCTGTGGCATAGTATTTGTTTTGACTGGTTATTATTATTACAAACTTTTCTTTAACGAATTTAGATCAAATATTCAGAAAAAACTCAAAAACCATTTAGTTTCGTACAACAAATTATAGGTAACCAATAGAAACTGAAGGATGATATGAAATGCCTTAAGACGAACGGTTCTGCACACCTTGTTAGTCAAATTGTACAAAAAACAAAACTATTGTTCACATAATTTTTTTTTTTAATTCAAACTTTCATGTTCACATAATTTAATCCAATATCTTGACTGCAATGAGTATACTATTTTTTTCTCCGAATCTCATTTTCTCTAATTGTACTCCCTTTTAAGGTCAGATCAAATCGTTTACCCATTTACTTCTGTGTCAACATACATCAGTCGTTGCCTGAAATGGGAAAAACTAACGGAGTTTACATATACGTACTTAATATATGAGGGTATGAATTTTAAAAATCTTTGTTGTTAATTTTATTTTGAAGATAATGGACAATTTGTTTTGACAACCTGTTGACTCTAATGCTGGGCTCTTTTTTAGTCTCATTTTTGTTAATACATACTGCCCCAGCTAACATCACTTCTTATTGCAATGTCGATGATGCCTTCAAACCAACAGCAATTGGAACCATTGTGTTAGTCAAGAAAGGTATACGAGATTCGTAAATTGTGATATCAAAATATACCAAAATTTTCAAAATCAAATCATATCAAATTAAGATTTTCTTTTATGTGTATCAGGATACATTGAGTATGCTGCCCAGAATTGCCCAACCCCTTTCATGGGAAGTTTTAACTATGTGTTTAATGATGGTTCTACAACATACTGTGATAGTACAAGTAAATGGGATGTTTGTTCCAATCCAACACAAATGGTAATCAACTATACCTTATGTTCAACGACACAATTTTTCTCAAGTAAGTCACTCATCCAATTACAATACTCATTAGATTTAATTTACTTGTCTTAATTGAAGAACACACGAACATAGATATACGACCTTTATTTTAGACAATGGTATTGCATATTGCGTCTATTCGACATCTGTAGGAAGTACTTACTACGTCACAGTGGTCAATGCTGACATTACTGTGGATTTCACGACCACGTTTCGATTCACTTGTTTTGTGAGTAAAACGAATCTGAATCCAAGTGTTATATATATATATATATATATATATATATATATATATATCTATATCTATATCTATATATCTATATCTATATATATAGTACTTCATGTATCATCAGTTTATTTTTTTTATCTTTTATTTATCCACAGGCTGTGAAAAGTTCTGATGGGTTTGTTTATGCAAGTGACAATAAAGGAGCGTGTGTACCGGAACAGGATCCACAAACCAAGTTAGCAACAGGAACTGGAACACTGATCTTATCTGCTCATGGTATGGCAGTTATCTTTTTATAGATACTTTTTAAAATCCAATTTTATTTTTAAAAAAATATTAGATTAATAAATTTCAATTTTTTTTCTTTTTATAATTCTGTTCTTTTTATTTCAGAAACATGCTGTAAGTATAATAAGTTTTCTTTTTTCCATTGGAAAGCTAAATGCATGCAAAACACATACATGTTCCCTAATTCAGTATAAAACGATAGCACATTAATTTTTAATATTGGACATATATGCATCCAATCATTTTTATTTTTATGTTAATTTTTAGCATTTAAATCAGCTTCTTCTCAGAAGAATTCGAATAGCTACATTGGTATCGTGATTGGCGCTATAGCTGGGGCACTTGTCTTAGCAGCAGTACTTGTGTTGGGGACATTGTTGTGCAAAAAATATAAAGCACGGATCTTTCCAGATGAACACAGAGAAGATGACTTGTAAAACTCTATAAACACATTGAACCACCAATTATTATCAACAAAGTAAATGAGCTAGAATGCCAACTAGTAATATTTGCTTTAAAAAACTATGGACGAAAACTTACTATAATAAGCTACATTGAAATATTCTCGGTGAATATTTTGTCATTGTACTTTTGAATACTACTACATGTGCGTCATTGTATAAATAAAGCTTTCGATATCTTGGTAAGAATCATTGTTTATTCTGGTCAATGGGTAGAATATATCATGAATGTACAGCAAGATGTCTGTACTTTGCAAATGCAGCCAACAAAGTCTTGGCATGTAGATTTAGGATACGAAAGTGTTGAAACCGATAAAAACGATGTTACGTTATTACTTTCTTGGATTTACTATCATTTATCTGCTGTGTTGGATGAATTGCCACCAAGGATGCAGACGTTCTGTACTCTGTACGATCGACACACGTGTTCGATGTGCATGCGAAGGCAACACTATCTGTGCAATATATTACGGATACATTGAAAATTATTTCATTCTATCAAAGAATAAATAAATATGTTTTATTGATTGATAGTTTCCTTTATTCATTTGTACACATTGTTTACTACAATGTTAAGTTCATGCATTTAGAAGTCCGTGCAGCCGCCTGAATGCTTCGATCAGAAAGCAACCGACTGTAACTTTCTCCACTGGTATATATACCCTAGTGCCAGATGATGAGCGATCATTACAAATATGGCGACCAAATGCTTTTATGAATTTATATCAGCTTTAACACACCTAGAAAAATACACTCAAATTAACAGTAAATTATTTGATTATGAAAGATATAATGATAAATAAACTGAACACATGTCAAATAAGCAAAAAATTTTTAGTTTGGGGAGCAAAAAATGAATATCTAAAAAATACAATTCAGTAAGTAACAACAAAAGCTCCTGCGGGATTCGAACTTCGATGTACGGATCACAAACCCAACACTTTACCCGATCGGTTGCCGGCAATAAAATCGATTTAATAAAACAAAATGTCGTTTGGATCAGATGTCAGCCATTTCGTGATGATGTGTTATACCACCTTAAAGATTATCTCTATGCTGTGAAACGTCTCAATAAATGTGAAATACAATGTATCCTCAAAGAAATTCTTTTTTTAAATAAGGGTCAGGTAAATTATATTTTGGTAATTTATTGTAACTGCGGTACTGCTCAAAAGAAAAAGTAGTTTATATTATATTTTGGTCCTTTATTGTAACTGCGGTACTGCTCAAAAGAAAAAGTAGTTTAGAAAAATCAGAGGTGTTAGATAATAAAATGTGCACACAACGATTGATGCGCCGTATTCATAAATTTATTTCAATTTATCCTGCAAAACAGTACTTGCAGTATGAAGAAAATCAACTGCAAATAACATCTCTTGCAATTGTACCGGTAATAAAATACACATTGTCAATTTTATTGTGTGCCTGATTTCATGTCGTTTCTTGAATTCTTGCCGTTTCACTAAATAAATGAAATTGGACCAAGTTTTTGTAGAGGAATATCCCCCAAAGAGGACACAATGTTCAGTAGCAATACAGGTAATTACAGTTTCAAGAGTGACACAATGTATGTACTCATATTAAAATCTCAATCTTATACAATTATTACTGTGTAAAACTAATATTGCCTCTATCTTATATGACGAAGTGTGAATTCATTGTATGCTAGCTATTTAAATAGAAGATGTTAGATAGCATGTGCGTGGTAAAATGATGTTTTGTAAGGTATTTCATTATATCCCCGACACAGTTAATCCTTTGTCATTAGATTGTTTGCATAATTATTTATCTGTTGATTTTTTTTTTTTTACATACAAGGTTATTTTATTGAGTTAAATGTACCAATATTCACAACGTAATGGTTCACTATCTGTAAAATGAACACTTATTTTTTTCAAAGCAGAAAAAAATTGCTAAATTAAGTTTAACGATTGGAATAATTATGCAAATTCAATACGACCCATCCATATAAGAGTTCATTAATTTTTGTGGGAAAAGTTGTCGAACACTTTTCTGAAGCATAAATATATCGGTAATATGTTCGTTATGAAGATGAATTCAAATATATATCATATGTTATTATTTTCATGGATATTATCTATCATTTTAGGTACGTACTTGATTTGCGTACGGGTTTGTAACAGAAATAATTTTGATTTGTTTTGCGTTATTAATTAGATATATGTAATTCAAAAATAAGATTAAATGTGCAGAGACTCCTTATTTGAAGTTTTTAAAAAATATTAAAGTAAACGATTATTATAACAAGATTCTATGTTTATAGATTCCTGACTTGAATATATAACGTATGTATATTCTCAAAATATACTTTTTACAAATATTCAAGAGTGGTCTCTTAAATTGTTGAAAACAATCACTTTTTATTCTTTATGTGACTGATTAAAACAAGTATAATAATGTATTCGAATTCGAGTCAAATTATCCTTAGTTATCAATTCTTGACTACTAATTTCTTTCATTAGATTATATATCTACAATATAAATACCCCTACCCATTCACCCCAAAATAGTTCTCTTTATATTGAATTAATCATTATCTATAATAATTGTATAATATAATTACATCTAAATTGTCCATTTTGTAAGTCTTTGTGTTGAATTATTTTTAAAAAATGACAATTTTAATATTCTTCTCTTTTTCAATAATCAAAAAGTGAAATACAATTATTTGTCTTTAATTATTTCAGAATAATAAGTAATTACTTTAATCTGATGAAATCTGGATTTTGTTATGCATCAGGGTATAAATAATTGGCTAAATCTTGTAAAATCTGGATTCTGTTATGCATAAGGGTTTATTTCCATGGAGAGTGTAGTGGTCATTTTTTGTACATCAGGTCAATTTCGATGTTTTCATAAGTTCATCATTACGTAATAATAGATTATGCCATTTAGTCTTTATCTGAGTTTTACTGAAAAAGACGTGCATTAGATATTGTTTAAAATGTAAGAATATTGTAAAGCAGATTTTCCTAAATAATACTAATCATAGCTAAAATACTCATAAGACAACAGAGAAATGAAACAAATATCAGAATGCAAATAACTAAGCGATTTAACATTCACTTTGTCGAACCTGATAAAAAAGCCCCCCCCCCCCCCCCAAAAAAAAAAAAAAACCACGATGAAAAAAAATGAGAAAGAGAGATTTGGAAGACAACAAAGTATATATATGATAAGAATTGTCTTTAGCCGGTATCAGTTGGGATCCTACAATGTATCTGACATATGCTTACATTAAACGCACGCGCAAGCTGAAGATAGACCGACTTTTCATCTGGCGGCCGCCAGATATTCATGTGCCGACCGCAAGACATTATTTGGCGGCCACCACTAAACTGTATGGCGGTCTTTTTTTTTTAACCAAAAACAATCCGTTTTGTCATAGATTTCGTTGTGTTTTGTTCTCGATATGCAAGTTGTCAATCAGGGTTGGAGTCATTTACTTTGAAATAAGGAATAATGAATCATTCTTTGAGTATTATGAGGTGATAAGTTTGGTCAGGGGGTGATCAAATCCAATAGAGCCCGAAGGGCTTTATGATAGATTTGATCACGCCCCGACCGAAATTATCACCTCATCCCCGTTGTTAATAATTCGTGTATGGGAACTTTTGTCTTTAATTGTTTAGAACTAATTTGTAATTTTTAAACCATACCGCGTTTACCGATGGTAAAGCATATTAAAACTATGCAGAAATTCAGTTGATATCATCAAACAGTCTTAAAAGCCAAATCAGTCATCAATGATAAATCAAACGCAGCGGCTAAAATCATCATTGACAGATATGAAATAATAACTCTAAATCAAATTGAAAAAATAGTGAGCGTTTCATCGGGTGGCGTTTTTAAGATTACAAAAGGAAACTGAGGTGCCAGGAATGTTTCAACGAAGAGGGAACCATCTTTCATATATTGAATGGTGAACAAAGTCGAAAGCAATTCTTAATTTCGGGGGGAGTGGGGGATACTTTTTAAAAAGTGTAAAAAAAAACATGGTCTGCATTAAATGATTACAAGTGTTGATAATTGCTTCCATTTTTATGAACCTGAAGGAAAACTGGGACAAAGCAAACCACCTACAATTATCAACCGCTGGAAAGCAACAATAAAGGTCCTTTACGGAAGTTTCTTTAAATTATATGGTATAGTTGCTCTGATTCCTACCAAAAAGACAGAATGTGTTACAAAAGGTGTTTATATGCATGAAATATTATCCGATGTAAAAAAAAAATATTGCAAGATCAAAAGTCCAATTTCCTTTAATGAACAAATTGTTATCTTGACACTGTTTTCACTTCCGTTCCACTCTAGTTTTTTCAGTGTACGAGGGATACTCCTCTTTAGGAGTACAGAGGTGCATTAAAAATGGATTATAAAAACTTCATATGTGGTTTGAAGTTAATGGTATCATCTAAAGAGACTTTGGATAGAATAAGAGTTAAATGTAAATATTTTTGCCGATTATAGCAAAATTCTCAAGACTGTTTAATGATAGGTTTAGATTTATATATAAAATTGCTCTTAATGTTTGTGTCTGAAGGCTGAAGAAATAGTAAATTATGTCAAAAATAATATTTTCTCGATTCAAATGTTTGGTTGCATTCTAAGTTCGGCACCAGAATTTTGAAAATAATGCTTTTACCGAAAAGCCTTTTCATCAAACTTTGCACTTTAGTAATTTAAAGAATGAATTTTTTAACATACATTGTAATAAAATTTGTTCTGAAAGCTGAATACTTTAATAGTTTTGCCATTATCGACTCATGATCGTAAAGTATAGGATCTTATATTCTTGTCATTCGGTACTTGTTCCCATATGGGTAGAACATAGTATAACGAAACAATACTGGAAGTTATCACCACTATCTATCTACAAGTTTGAATTCTAAATTTTTACATTTGCAAATATGTTGGTTATAGTGGTTAATAGCTGTACTTTACCAGCGGATTGGGACGGGGAGTGGCACGACAGTAGTGATACAACACAAGACATCACGTTCACACGGTCCAGTAGTTACGTAGTAGGATGGGGCCTGACTGTGTACTCCAGCACTTTTACTTCTTGGACTTGTGTGGATGAAGACACGTCCAACAACCTTCTGCTTTTCAAGTAAATTAACCTGTACATTTTTTTTCAATAAAACAATTAAATGTATTAACTTTGTTTGCAAAAAAATAACAAAAATGTCGGCAAAGTCTTATTTAGGGGATCGTTTCCTTTCTAAAATAAGCTCTCATTGATGCATGTTGATAATTCAATTAGCAGCACAATTACTTAATCTTTTTAATTACCTGCATAGGCGTCGTAACGGGGGAGGGGGTGTCACTTTTTTGCAAATTTATACGTAATCATTACACAACCATAACAAAGACCTTTTTTCTGCTTGTTAAGATTTTTTATCAGTCTAGCCCCCCCCCCCCCCTCCTTTTTTTTTAATTCGATTCCGACGCCACTGACCTCTGTATACATCAACTCACCCTATTTACTAGGATTAAGAAGGTTTTGATTACATTGTAATATAAAGTAATATAATGTTGTTTTTTTAATTTGTTTGTAGGTCAAATCAAACCGCAGATGTATTTGGAGCCCTGCATGATATATATCGTTGCATCAAATGGAAAAAGTTGTCAGATTATTCTTATTCATATTTGATATATGCAGGTACGTGATTTTGACTTTTTTAAATATCATAAAGTTCCATTTTGATGTTGTCAAATTAAATCCAAACACTATTTAAAGATATTAATGTTGTTTTGTTGTATGACAGATATTGAAGGCAATGCGCGAAGCAAACGAGTACTTGTGGTGCCAACCAATACGGTTATTGACACTAGTTCAGGCTGCAATCCAAGTAACGGTATACCCTCCGCAATTGAAACCGTTGTTTTAATCAAAAAAGGTACATGTAAATTAAACCACCAAATCCCAAAAACAGTACATGTAAATGAAATATAAATCTTGGAAAACTAAACTAACATGGGTATGTAACTTTTTGTTACCGTGTTTCCTGGTAGAATTTGTTCTTTTATTAGGTTACATTCAGAGTGCTAAACGTAGTTGCCCAACTCCTTTCTTAGGAAGCTTCAATTATTCTCTTAATGATGGATCTACAACATTTTGTGGTAGTACAAGCGTTTGGGATGTCTGTATAGATCAAACCGAAATTGTTGTAAACTATACCTTGTGTCCAAAACAACAATTTTACTCAGGTAGGTTCTTTTTAATTAGATTTGATTTCCTATATATCAAATCAGCTATACCTCATGTACAACAAACCAATTCTAACTTATCCCAAGTCCCAAGATATCATCGGTTCCCATTTTTGTCTTAATAATTACCCGAGGAGTTAAGCGATGTTCATTCAAAAGTGTAAAAATTGTTCAAAGATTTCTCCTTGAAAACGATTCTCTTCGCTAATTAGGTTTCAAAACACGGTTGAATTTTGTACTGCAACAGACATGATTGATAACATTGACAATTGTGCCCAGTGACTTCAAAATGTAGAAAAGGTGTCAATATCATCATTATAAATCTCAAAATAATGTCAGATTTTGTTCCTGGGAATTCTTTCCGATCGAGAAATAATATTGTGTGAATGAAATTATCTTGGACAATTTCTCTTTAATCTATTTAACTGCACTTCTTTTCTAGATATTTGTACAAGGGTTGTCCACGACATTGTGGACAATCGTGTTTTTTTGTCATTTTTAAAATGGGTTTATATATACATATTGTGTATCGAAATATCTGTCATAAAATCTCAAATCAAATTAATGTAGGTTTGAATGTTTCCATAAGATCGTAAAATTCTATGTCGACTGAGGTAGAATAACGATAGAATCAAAACAAAAGATGGAGGAAACAGGAAAAACATCAAAATAGTTCGAGTTTACTTATCTACAAGTAATACAAGCCATTTTTTTAAATAAAGCGTTCGATTTTACCCTCTGGCCAGTCGTTTAAGGCAGTATATCACTATCGGGTAAACCCAAGACTACGACCCTATAGAAACGGCGTTATAACTCAACGTCAGAATTGGCCATACGGCCCGTATAGGCATTGTATATATAATGATAATTCCAATAAAAAATGTTCATTGCTCTGATTTTTATGCATATACATTATTATAATCAGTATTAAAATATCTTTACACTTTCCTGAAAATTATGCCGTTATTTTGAATTAAATCATATGCGTCCACGACCTGCTTGGACAACCTTCGTATTTTTATTCAAAATTTTCAAAATTTGCTGCATGAATATCTTGTGACAAAGTAGGCTGTATCAAACTATATATGATTTTCTGACATAATTCAGACGGTGGTGCTGCATACTGTGCCTATTCAACATCTGTAGGAAGTACTTACTACGTCACAGTGGTCAATGCTGACAGTACTGTGGATTTTACTACCACATTCCGATTCACTTGTTATGTAAGTACAATACTTCTGAGATTGGAACTTCGCTTCGTTAATTTTACGAAAAATCACATAACTTTGATCTTTTACATTTCAATAGGCTGTGAATAGTTCCGGTGGATATGTTTATGCTAGTGACAATAAAGGAGCGTGTGTACAGAATCAGGACCCACTGACCAAAACGGCCACAGGAACTGGAACATTGACCTTATCTGCTTATAGTATGTGTATTCATTTTAAAATCAACGTGTATACCTAATTTTTGTTATTTTGATGATTATTTTAAAATTACAAATACATTTTCCTAATTGTTTTCCAGAATCATGTTGTAAGTATGGTTATTGATTTATCAGTTTTGTTTCCAAAATTCTGGACTGTGCAAAGACATACATATTTTGAATGAAAAACTTTTTTTTTCGGCAAAAAGAGGTTAATTATTTTAAATTTTGCTTTGTTTCTCTAGCACCCTCTTCAGACTCTGCCAAAAAGAGTTCCGACGACATGATCGGTATAATTGCTGGCTCTGTAGCCGGAGTAGTTATCCTTGTAGCAGCAGTAGTGGCAGTAATTTTGATTTATAAAAAATGTAAAGCACGAGTACGACCAATCGGACACAGAAATGAATAAATTGGTCTAGTGATAAAAGATTTATATATCATGAAATATATAATAGATATCATTTCAAACAATTTGTGTCAATTTACTAATGCTTTTCATTTGATTATTTTTGTTAGTCTGAAATTTATTATAAAGTTACTTAAAATTTCAGTATAGTGACATGTGTATGCCAAAAGTATTGTACATTAAGCTATTTTACATCACTTAAATTACACCCACCACATTGGGCCTATGTGTCTCTTTGAAATTATTGAATATATAATATGCAAATATAGTAGATAGAGTAGATTGAGTTGATGAATTTGATTTGTACAGATAATTTTGTCTTACTAAGTAAATTAAATAGAGATATTTTGGAGTTTGTCTTTAGTTTTTTCTTCGTCCTTTTTATCCTTGATTAAAGCTGGAAGTTTCATTTGAATTTTTAAACGTTATAAAAGGAAGAGAATTTTTATTGTTTCGTAACATTTGCAATTAAAAAGAAATGTTTTTCATCCTTAAATGGTCCGTCTTTACACAAAACACAACAACGTTCTTGTAGAGGATCATTTCGATAACGACCAGTTGACTCTGGGAGGAAGGATTCCACATCTGAATTGTAATTTGTGCCATATGTTTTTACTTTATTATTTATTTGTTTACGTTTTACATACAGTATAGTATTGAATAAATATCCTCGTATTTTAGATTAGGTGAAATGAACAAAATATGTCTCTTAGCAGAAAGGATATGAATTACGTTCATTGTAGGAATACCAATGAGAAATCAATATACTCTATATATTAAAATTTTCATTTCATTCCGATTACATTGAATCCTTTGTCATTGATTGTTTGCATAATTATTTATCTGATGAATGACATTGTGTGATTTGAACAAAAGCTTTTCCTAAACTAAAGGAAGTGCTGATTTACGTTCAATTATGAATATTAATGCGAAATCAGAATGCCCAATGTACATGAGTGCTTTTGAAGTTTAGTAACAATTATCTGTAGTGAAAGAAAGTTGAAACTTTTCCGTATTGAAATCGAAAATATGTCACATATTTCTATTTCTATAAATATCATCATTTATTTCAGGTAAGATGCTTATTAAAAAAAATACATTCCGGTTTTTTTTCCCACGATCATGTTTTGATGCGCATCAAATGCCAAGACCATATTATATGTTCCTTCATTTCCATAAAAACAGTTTAATCTAAAAAACAAAACTTTCATTCTGAGCGAATATATTTAAGGAAGCCTAGTATGAAATCAAAGTACTGAAGTACTGATGGGATTTTATCGATTGTTATTTATTTTGAAATCAACGTTATTTTGCATGGCAAAAAACTCCTATAAGTATTTGAAATACGCACTGTGGCAACGCACTTTGGAAAAATTACACACTTTGAAATTTTTTTCAAAGTGCGTTAAATTTAGGACAAGATCAACGGACTATGAATTTTTTTTTCAAAATGCGTAAAATTTTGGACAAAATCAAGGCGCTTTGAATTCTTTTTTCAATGTGCGTTAAAATTTGGACAAAATGAACGCACTTTGAAAAAACCCTCTTCTCGTATTCAATCAAATAAATCATTTCAATAAAAGAATATTAACATTAACATCAACGAACATTAAATTATCATAAACTTAAAAACAAACATTAGAATGTGGGTTAATTTTCTCGCATTGATCTTCTTTAAAATCATATTGTTTTTGATAAACATAACTAACGTATCCTTTTATCACATTATATTTGTCTACTAGCACCTGCAATAAGCTAGTTAAAATATGTTATATATTGATCTCCATTATCAATATATACAAATTATATTCGTTCTTGCATAGCCCAATATCTCAGATAATACAAATGTAAGTAAATTTGCTGCACACTCAAAATAGGAAAATGCAGTTGCTAAGCGATAAAGTTTATATCATATTTGGATAATTTAAATCTCCCGAATTGTTCTTTGTGTGTAAATTGTCGATATTGTCTCATGAGAAAAAAAATTCTCATCTAGAAACTGTTTATCAAGTTAGCTGGGAATGCAATGAGTTCTTTTTTAAATATATCATATTAAGTTAAACAAGGTTAAAACAATCATTTATTGTATATAAAACTATCAACTATTTTCACTAAACCATGAACATTTTTTTTCAAAGTGCGTTAATATCGACGTTATCAACGCACTTTGAATTTTTGTTTTCAAAGTGCGTTGACTTGGTCCCAAAATTAACGCACTTTGCCAAAAATTTTCAAAGTGCGTAATTTTTCAAAGTGCGTTGTAACAACGCACATTTTTATAATATGAATCCTACAGGAATTTTGTGAAAATCCAATATCAATCATGTTGTGTAATATTCAAAGAATTATTCCATCAAATTACGTATTAGTAATCGAAATAGTTATGAGAAATTGTATGGATCCAAGCAAAATTGAACTCTGCTCTCGTTCAACCAGACTCTCAGCTGTATCAGTTAATCTCCGACAAGCAGGAGAGACTCTATGCTTGTCGGAGATTTATGGAGACAGTCGCGCGTCTGGTTGAACGATACTTTATTGAACTCTGGCGTAGGAATACATAAAATGTACGACTTCAAAAAATATCTAAATTGTTCGTACCATTTAAAATCTGACTATTTACAAGGTACTTATAAATGAGTTTCCTTGAAGAACAATGCTTAAGAACTCATTACATCGAATTTATTGATTAGAACTAAATGTTGTCAGCGGTGTTGATTTGTGCTTAGGTCCAACTGCATAGGAGAGTTGCTTAAATTCAACTCCCCAAAACCCTTATATATCTAGAAATATTGCCGTATAAAGTTGTCAGATAAGCTGTTAGAAATAAAATCATAGTTTCTTTCGTACACACCAGATACTATTCAAAACATTTGTGATGTTTAGAATAAATTAAAATGATACAAGCTTCCGGTGGATTGATGGTAAACGGGATAAGAGTTAGATTTTCATTATAAAGTTTAAGCACTTTGAGATTTTTAGAACGTACGAGTATTTCCGGTTTTTTGAGGACACACGAGACGTTCCTCAATTTTATATAATTTTCCTTGATATTTTATTCCTTAATTATTAACATTTAAACCTGTTAGTTTCCAAAAAAATTCAGGGTAGATCACCAGGCTCTTTTTGGAGCTAGAATATTTAGAATGTTCCTTAAAATAACATGCAAAATGCATTTGAATGCTTATAAATAAAGTCATACTTTATATTTTTAATTGGACACTTTACATCTAAATAAAAAAAAACCCAATCATATAACATAAAAATAGAACTATAAAATTACTAAGTGGAAATCTTCACATTGTGCAGATAGGAAAAAATAGAAAAAATGGAAGATAGGTCGCGTCTGACCTTAACTGAAAATGATTTAACTTAAAGAGCGATTAATGATTTATCTTTTTGCTATGTATCAAATAATATTTTTTTGCTCACACAAAGTTAAAATCAATACATTACAAAAACAAACTGATTAAATAGGCTTTTTCAAATACAATTTTGAAATTTGATTTCTATTTATTTTCAACAGAATTTTTATTGTAGTTTATTGGTATTTCTACAACATAGAGAAATCCCCCCCCCCCCCTCATCTCAACTCCATTATCTAACAGAGTGGTGTCTAAAGTTGTAAGAGAAATGTAATACAACGTTTAATGCTGTAGAATAACTTTCGAGGTCGAGAAATGTTGTTTTGAAATTAAAATAAAAACAGGCGTTAGATAATGCTTTAATACTTAAAGAACATTTTGAGACCAGGAGGTTATTCTACAGTATCCACGATAACTTTATTTTTATTCTACTAACAGCTCAGAATTTCCGTTGAGAGTTTTTTTTATATATAGAAAAACGTATTTGTGAAATCTACAAAATGTTGATAGTAATTGCATTTGTAAATTGATTTAACTCGGATTATTTAATTACTATAAATAAAGTATTTTGTTCTATCTATTAACTAGTCTCTCAAATTACCCGTAAATAAGTCAAAAAATGAGAAGAAGGGTGGATATAATCTTCACTATCGATCAGAACGTTACATAAAGAAATTTTATTATTTACTGAACAATAAAAGTACATGTATGATAGGATGATATTTATGCATCACAAAATAAGCCATAATTTAAAAAGTCAATATTAATGCTTATAGCTAATTGAATTAATCTTTAAAGAGATATAATACGTTCGAAGCAGTGTAAGGAATATCTATATTCATACGCAGACATACATGTATTGTTTTAAACTGGTTAGATCTCGATACAGATTATCAGTAACAATAGGTTCAGGTATTGTTGGTTGTATCAAACTTTGAATCCACGCTTAAATAAATAAATATCATCAACTATTTGATGGTGCATTGTATAATTAAAAAAATAAATGATATATCTGTTTTTAGGATACTGTTCATTTTAAAACTTTTAGGAATGTGGTAGAAAAATGAAAGTATTAATCGAATTCCAAATTGTCACAGATTTTCTATGAAATGAAATAAGAATTAAAGAAAATTACCATTCAAAGAAGGTAGATGCTGAAAGATATCTGCAAAGTACGTATTACATGTTCGAAAGATTTTGTTTATATACTACCAATAGACATTTATATTTATATTAACTATGATTAATCGTTCATCCCATATTAGAAACTATAAGCGAGGCAACGTCTTTTAAATCAACTTTGTCAAATTACGACAGTCATTTTACTGTTTATACATGTACTACTTTTACATGTTACTTAGTATTGCGATGCCCACAACTTTTATTGATTCAATGAAGATCAACTCCTTTAATTTGCATGACATAAATTTTTAATGTACTATGACTGATCGTTGAAAATGAATTATGAAATTAAAAAATTGTTTTATAAATGATATTGGCTTAAAAACGGCTCTGTTTTGCAAAGTCATATACAAGAGATGTACTAAATATATGATAAATATAAGAATACGAGTTCATTACTGTAAAAGATTCAATGCAAAAAAAAACCCCACTAAGTACGTATGAAAAATGTATTTTAGCGCATTTTCCAAGCTCCAAACATACGTTATTTAACGTCCACACCGTGGACAACTGGATTATATTTATATGTTAATCAAAACACTGTATCCCAACAATTATAGATTGAAGAAAATCTTACAAAAAAACGAATAATGACACCGTGTTTCATGTGACATTGTTCCAAATATCTAGTTTTGAAAAATTTTTTAGTTTACATGGTTTACATACAATGTATTAAATTTGTATTAAAATTGACAGTTCAATTTAATACGACAAAATCAAATTCGCGTATTAATGTGTAAAATGAACACTACCAGTCTCAAAATGTTATGGTTTGAGATCATTGTTAACCAGATTTATCCGGGCTAGTGAAGTAACTGTTTTCTGTCTGTGTTGAATTTTTTCCCTAATTTCGTCTTAATATTCCTTGTACATAATTTTTCTTTATTCATTGTTACGTTGTGTAAATAAGGAGTGCTATTTATCATATACCAGGTAATATTTTTAAGCACAATATGTACATTTTTTGCTTATATAACAATGATTGGTTTTATTTAAAATTGATATTTGTATCTATATCTTACAAAATCAATTTCTGTATGACTATGGGGAAGTTATGTGAGATTATTACACCGAGTTTAACATGTTCGTTTTTAGTTAGAAAACTGGCAAGTACTAGAAAGTACAAGTATATTGAAGAGCGGACCTGTCCTTTGGACAAAAATGATTCATTCCTTTGTATTATCATGGAAACTGTTGATCATGGGTAAGAAACATATAAGGTAAAATGTGAAAATATGATTTAAGAATGACAATTGCTAAACGACTAACCGGTATTCTTGCCGAAACTATGGTAACTTGTTACGAAATCCGTAACTGGATATTTTAAAGAATAAAACAAATGTTTGAAAACAACTTGAGTTTTTGACGCACTTTTTCATCAAATTAAACTTTATTATTCTCATGACGTCTTTAACTTTTATGATTAAGTTTGAAACTGGTAAGCATTTACATGTAAGGCTTAGGACCTGAGACCGTTGAAAGAAATAAGTAAGTGGGTGTAGATCATATCACTTATATTACACCATGAAAAATATCATATAAATCATTTAAAATTTAGATTATTCATTTTATTATATAAATCATATTAAATGAATATAGTTTTAGGTCAGACGCGACCTATCTTCCATATTTTCTTATCTCCACAATGTAAAGATTTCCATTTCCCCGAAAAGAGCCTGGTTATGTACCATGAATTTTTGGGAATTAACAGGTTTAAATGTTAATAAATAAGGAATAAAATATCAAGGAATATTATATGAAATTGCGGAACGTCTCTTGCGTCCTTAAGCATTTTCGTCATCATATATGATAATCAAATTCACGGTTGATAACCGTTACAATCAGTATCAATGTAAATGACATTACTTTCAATGTGTACATACTTCCATCTGAGAGAATTATCTTAAGGGAAAAAACAATAACCCGTCATATGTAAACTTTAAGCGATATTGTGATAAAACTTTTTATAAGCAAAACTCGTAGTGTTGAAGTAGAAAAAACAATGATATAAATTGTAGGAGGAAAACAATTAATGACTGATTGCCCGCTACTACAGTATATACCCTTTTTATCTTCAATAGCTGTACATGTAGTCACAATAAACAAATTCTAAATAATTTCTTATTTCCACAGGAACGGAATATTCCGATCGTATATCCCATAGTCTTTACGGCTTCGTTTTTTCTTTTTATATCATCGAAAACCAATCAGTTTTGAGCACTAATTCGTCCTCGTCCTAATATCTTATTTGACATTGTTTACAAATTAAGCGTCAGACGTTTGAAATGCTATACATATACTGAACAAAAAAAAAGAAAGGAATATATGTAAGTGTACAATTTAGTTTTACTTTCGTTCGAACAAAATGTTTGACAATAAATGTCCTATATAACAGAGTTAAACTACATTCTATTGTGATGGAAAAATCCTGATTATTCAACCGTAACGCCCTTTAACTGACGATGAGTACAATGGGTAGAAGCCCGTGCTACACACAGTTTGACCACGTGTATCTGCAAAATTCTTTGCAAAGAAAATCTTTGCTGTCTGTCAAAAAGAGAAAATCAAAAATTTAGTTCATGCGATTTTTGAAATGCCCCGATTGTCTAAAGAAAACCGTGAACGCTGCGTTGGGATACTTCAAGCAGGCATGTCCCAAAACGCTGTAGCAGCCACAGTCGGAACGTCTCAGAAGACGATCAGCCTTCTTTGGAGACGTTTCCAGACCACTAGATCTACCCATTACCGGCCCCGCAGTGGAAGACCTAGAATAACCACCCCTAGGGAGGACCGTCAAATCCGGTTGCTCCATCTGAAAAACGGATTTTTAACGGCGGTAGATTCAGCTCAAAATGCTTTCGGGAGGAGGATAAGCTCTCAGACGGTAAGGAACAGACTGAAGCGTTGCGGTTTGAAAGCCCGTAGACAGTACAAAGGAACAGAGCTGACAGATCGACACAAGACCTCCCGACGGAACTGGGCGCGGCACCATTTGTGCTTTCGGGTGCAAGACTGGTCTAGAGTTCTCTTTAGTGACGAGTCTCGTTTTAGTTTGAACTTTGCCGATGGAAGAACCCGTGTCTGGAGGAGATGTGGAGACCGTTTTGCTGGTTACTTTGTGACAGAAGTAGACATATTTGGTAGTGGTAGTGTAAGGGTTTGGGGAGTATTTTGTGGTGGAAACCGAACAAGACTTGTTGTAGTGAACGGTACCTTAACATTCGATCCGAAAGATATAGAGAGGAAATTCTCTCCCCCGTTGTACTGCCATATCTGCGCACCAATGACCCTTGTCTAACATTCTAACAGGACAACGCAACAGCTCACACGGCTCGAGCAACAAGAGAAATCCTAAACCAGAACAACGTTGACATGCTAGACTGGCCCTCAAAATCTCCGGATCTCTCGCCAATCGAACACGTTTTGGACGAGTTTGGTAGGAGAGTAAGGATGCGCAGACCCATGCCTCAGAATCTCTTGCAACTAGCAACAGAACTAGAGGAGAAATGGAATAATATTCCGGGGCATTTAATTTTACGATATGTATCCTCTATGCGTAGAAGGTGTGTCGCACTATTGAATGCAGGTGGTGGCCACACACGGTACTGACTTGTGAAATTCCATTCTGACCCCAGGGTAGATCAGAAGAGTGTTCTAAGCCCGCGTGTTTCTAAAAGTGACTTTTTACAAAAGAATATTGTCAAACATTGGTGTCTTGTTATCATAACAAGACACTGTTCTGATCCTTTGATTTTTAATAAATTGACCACAAATTATTTATGCTATACCTTTCTGTTTTTGTTCAGTATATATTAAACAAATGTTGTAAAATTCGTATTGTAGCGTTGTGCGATACTCGACTACATAAAAAATATAAATAATATAAAACGATACCAGAATCAAGAGAATAATGCAATTACCGAAATGCATTTTAATCAGCTTTCTTATGGTGCCGTGTTATAAAACTTATCATAAGTGCAGAGTCCTCTATGGCTGATTAATTAATCTATACACACGGCAATTTGCACAGTTTGTGATCTCATATGTCTACTAACAAATAAGATGAATGCATGCAGAGTAAATTTATGTTACAGGTGTGTATAGTTGTACTTTACCAGCGGATTGGGATGGGGAGTGGCATGACAGTAGTGATACAACACAAGACATTACGATTACACGGTCCAGCAGTTACGTTGTAGGCTGGGGCCTGACTGTGTACTCCAGCGCTTTTACTTCTTGGACCTGTGTAGACGAAGACACGTCTAACAACTTTCTGCTTTTTAAGCAAGTTACATCAGCACATTTATTTAAAAAACAAATAAAATTAGTATATCAATTTTATTTACGAATGGAAAAAATTGATTTTTTAATTACGAATGGAAAAAATTGATTTACATAAGAGAAGGATCCATCTCTAAAATTAACTACATCGTTTTTTAGTATAAATAAGCAGCAACATTGCTTATCACTTTTATATACATTATCTCACCATTTTGGTGGGATATTATAGTTATATGATTGCATTGTTATTAGCTCTATTCAAGCTACAGGCAAATTATCCGTTTCCTCCCTTTTGTTGAAGGTCAAATCAAACAGCAGATATATTTGGGGCTCCACATGACACATATCGTTGCATGAAATGGGAAAAATTGACAGATTATTCTTATTCGTATTTAATATATGCAAGTAGGTCGCATTGAATCGTTTTATTATTATTTTTTTTTGCCAATCATTATATTTTAATAACTTTTATTCATTTCATACTGTAAAAACAAACATTGATTTGAATTTAATTTAAAGATATCGAAATCAATGCGCAGGGCAAACGAGTACTTGTTTTGCCGAATAATACCGTCGTTGACACTAGTTCAGGCTGCAATCCAAGTAACGGTATACCTTCTACAGTCGAAACCGTTGTGTTAGTCAAAAAAGGTACATTTAAAATATACCAAACTTATAAATTACTTATAAATGAATAATGAAACAACTGGAATATGTAACATTCACTCTTGTTTCAAGAAATGCACATTCTCTTATTAGGATACATTGCAAATGCTACACAGAATTGCCCAACGCTTTTATTAGGGCGTTTCAACTATACTTTTAATGATGGGTCTACTACATACTGTAATGGAACAAGTGTTTGGGATGTCTGTTCCGATCGAACACGAATGGTCGTAAACTATACCCTATGTTCAGAAACACAATTTTACTCAAGTAGGTTATTATCAGATTTTACCACTAAATTGTTGTTTAAACCTGTTAAAATATAATGATATAATGTAACATTGCATTATATTTCAGACGGTGGTATTGCATATTGCGCCTATTCGACATCTGTAGGAAGTACTTACTACGTCACAGTGGTCAATGCTGACAGAACTGTGGATTTCTCTTACTCATTCCGATTCACTTGTTATGTATGTACAATGCACCTGAGATTCATATTTTTCAATAGATAGTTCATGTATCAAAAGTCCAAAGTAATCTGGCCTTTTTTCATACATAGGCTGTGAGGAGTTTTGGTGGACTTGTATTTGCTAGTGACAATAGAGGGGTGTGTCTACCGAATCAGGGCCCACAAACCAAATCGGCGACAGGAACCGGAACACTGACCTTCTCTGCTTACAGTATGTATATGATATTGAAATCGTCATCTATTCTTTATTTTGTTTTTATTTGATGTCAGATTATTTTGAATGTTAAAAATGCATTTTTTTCATTATTGTTTTTCAGAAACATGTCGTATGTATGAATCAATTTTTTACTCGAAAACGTAATACATTTAAATTATCGGTTTCCTAGATGAAAAATTTCGTTTTTGGTAGAAGAAGGGCTGGGTGGTCAGGATCATTTAATGCTATATACATATATATACCTTTGTAGTAAGATAAGATTTTCAACAGACTTTACAGATAAACATGTTTCCTTTGTTTAATTATAGTTTATGACTGAGATATCATATATGAAAGTTTAAGTTTAAGCTGATAGATTATTTTATTACCTCCAGTCTCATTAAAA
Source organism: Magallana gigas (assembly GCF_963853765.1). Classification (NCBI taxonomy): domain Eukaryota; kingdom Metazoa; phylum Mollusca; class Bivalvia; order Ostreida; family Ostreidae; genus Magallana; species Magallana gigas. Next base: position 45,228,108 of record NC_088854.1, read on the forward strand.
TTGTTTTTCGACATTATGCTTTGTTTTTCTAGCATTTACTTCAGGTACGACGGTAGAGACTTCTGGTGACAACATCGGAGTTATTGTTGGCTCTGTGACGGGGGTAGTTCTCCTAGTGGCTGCAGCAGTAGGGGCAGGAATTTTGATATATAAAAATATCAGCGCATCTAGATCTATTCAAAAGCAGTGATTAATTAACTATTGCTAGTATATTTTAAGTACATGATCCAAGTATATAGTTAATAAACTTATAGAAATGACGTACATTGTACTTTGACACGGTAAGAAGTCCAATATCGACAATGTCGGTTGGGTGTTTTTTTTAATTGTGGGTCCAGTGCAAAGCTCTGGTGGGAGCCCAGGGGGGCAAAGCCTGGATTCTTTGGATGGAAGCTCCTTGATTCTAGAGAATTTGAAGGATAAAAATAGTCTTCCAATTTTGACTTTTGTGATATTTCTTCTCGTGATTGCTCTTAAAAGTAATAAAATTATTTATGAATTTTAAAGGTTTTTTATATTTGAAACATGTAGTTATCTCATCAATACCTTCTGTCTTGCAGATATATAATAACATTTTCTTTTATTTTTATGGGGGCCCAGGAGCAAAGCCCCCGGAAATTCATTGATTGCATAGATTTTGTAGGGTAAAAATGAAGTCTTAAAACATAAACTTTTGTACTTCTTGTGATTGTACTTAAAAGTAATAAAATTATTTTCAAGTTTTTAATTGTTTGTATTTTTGAAACCTGCAGTGATCCCATCAAAACCCTCTGCCTTGCAGAGATATTAGAATTTTTCTTACAAATGGCTGTAAAAAAAATCAAGTTCAATGGGACGATGTAAATGAAGTTTTAAAACACTATAACCAATTACTTAAAGGAAGGTAACTTGTTACATTTAAAAGAACGTAACTAAAATGGGTTTTCTATGTACGTCACACCACTGCAGACACGTGTTATGTTCATACTACATCGTTGAAATCGGTCCAATGTAGAGAAATCTTTTTTATTTCCAAAAAGAGGATAGTTAAGACTTGCAATTGTACATTTTTGGCAGAACAAGTGATTTAACTTCGTTTTGACAATTTTAAATCCGCCGCTGATATTAAATTGTTGTTTCCCATCAAGGCTAAAACAGCCATTTCCCCCATCAACAATTAATAAAATGAAGCGCAACTGATAATAATATTTAGCAAAACATTTAAAAATCTGCACAGTCAAAATATAAAGTTCTATCACGTTACTACTATGAAAACGTGGCTCAGCAAACACACTCATCATAAGACTTTTCCGATAAAATTAATTAGGCTTAAAATATTCAACGCGAATTTTTTTTACAAAATCTTGAAACTATGTTAAAAATTTGTTTTAACATAGTTAGACCATATGTTGCATTCTATCACTTCGGAACAATTAGACTGTCTTCACAAAAACCAACTGTTTGATTACTCTAGCAATCAAATAGACTGAGGTTACAAACCAGTGAATACCGACTGACTAGTCAAACCCACAACCTACTCCTCCTTCATTTGGTTTCATAAATCTGGAATTTTTTATCAATTTATTGTCATGATAATCTGCAATTAAATCGTAATCTTAAGAACCTATTTCCTGTTAAACAATTAAAATACAAAATAAGTTTTAAAAAACCTTACTGAAAGCATCAGCACTTTCATTATCATATCCCAGAAATCCACGTAACTCCTGTCCAAAATTGGAACGTATCGTACTCCCGAAAGGCTACCTATTGTTTCTTTTCTTGATACTGAAAATACCTTACCTAAGCCTAGTGGCGTTACATGTAGCAAATCATTATAATAGGATCATTATGATATTCTTACACAACATCTTAAGCGTACTCCTCGGCAATACGTATAATTTTATTTCTTTTGTTTAAATTTTTTAAAACAGAGTTTAAAGTGTCAATGGTAGACTCATTATTGTTACTTTTTGACAAGTTTACTGCTTTAAGAATGTCATTTTCTCTTTTCTCTTTTCTTTGAAACTTTGGTCTGATACCTTTTTGTCTGTTGTTTTTAAGCCAATTTTTATTCGCCGAGATTTTTCTGTTTCTATCTCTGTTTCCTTTACTTTTTGATGAATTTTAACGAGAATACACGTACCTATCAATGCAGTAGAACTGAAATAGATGAAAGAAAAGAAACCTAAGATTTCATTGATATTTCATCTATTTTTAGCCATAGATATTACCATGAACAAAAACAATTTTCTTACGGAGGTGTATAATAGAAAAATTTCTACATCTTTTGTTCACTTGGAAATACTTGGGACGTCTCGCGCAATTTTTCAACGTTATCACCAGGGTATTTACTATTGTGTCCATATGAGGCATCCGGCAAATGCTTCCACGTGCGCACACATTCCGCTTGCATAAGTAGTTCTTATAAAAACTTGAAGTTTGGTTTAGTATTTATATAACATTTTACTCAGTTTTAATTCAATTCATTTACCTTAAGAGATGTAAACATACATAACATACAGTTTGACCTGTTAATTCAAGAATGCACATTTTGTCTCACGCGTAAGAATTTCGATCGAAAGGTTCATTCAGTAATGCAGTTTGACCTCGATGAACTGACCTCAATCATAAGAAGATGCTCCATGAACTGACCTCGATCTATTGATGTTACATAATAGTAGCTAGGAAGACGGCTTGATTTATAAACAAGGTTACGTTATAATGCGACCTCAATAGCAAGTTATGATGGCATTCAATGTTTTTTAAATTATTTTAATACAACTCTTTGTATACGTGCTAATGCTCTTTTAGAGCCCTACTCAGTATTCTGAAGAAGAAGATACGTTAACATTTAATAATTACGTTATAAATATTAAACTAGACAAGGAGTTTACAAACGGCTTTCCCCAAATTTATTTCAAAATTAAATTTGTTGACGGTTTATAATGATGAAATTATGGTGTACAGATTCAAAATATTCTATATTTTTTTTTAAAACAATACTTTTTAAATTAACATTATTGTTATTTTACATCAAACTGATCATGTTAATTGCTTCTTGCTATCAATACATCATTATTGCCGATCGTTCCTTAAAAAGGAATACTTGTTCATTTCGGTCGCACTAAAAAGCGCCCGGGAGCGCCCGAGAGCGCCCGGGATTATATTATAGCGCCCGGGAGCGCCCGAGAAGCAAATATAGGCGCCCGGGATCATAGATTCTTCTAAGATTGGTCTTAAAAACTTTTATTGTTAATATGTATGCATACACTAGAATAAAAATCCGGGGAATTGTAATAATGCAATAAACAAGAAAGACAACTCTAAATTGTAAAATCGCGTGTCATAATCCAATTATTTACCTGACAGGTAGCGGTATCACAGCTGAGTCCGTTAGTTACCTGTGGTGCGGACTAGCAGGATACAGGATAAAGAAATACACAAAGCTGTCAAATAACATCCCCTCTCCATCGTCTCATATAGCATGTCACGATATTTCAAACATTACCTGTCAACCTTGTTAGTTCTAAAATTGTCAAATTTATCCCAATCGTCTATGTACAAGGATGTGTTGTCAGTTTGTTAATTCTCCAAATTTTTTCATAAATAATCAAGTCTGCAAACACAAAATCATTTCCTATTTGCAAATCATACGATCAATTACTTTATCAAATTATTGACAGAAGAATGCCTGCTCTAAAAAGGCGTAAAATTAAGGCTTCTTCAAAAGCCACTTTATTTTGTCCGTGCGGAATATGCAGGAAAAATTGCCAGAAAGCTTGCATTTGTTGCGACATTTGCAACGTTTGGTATCATCCTCATTGCGAGAGTTTGAACCTGCAAGAATTTGAGATGTTTAAAATTTCAAATTCCCTTAGATATACGTGCACTGGCTGTTTTTCCGGAGAAAACGACCCATATTCTTTTACAGCAGCTTTGTTGAGACTGGATGAGGTATGTACAAAACTATTTATGATAAGTTATCTTTTACAGTAAATATCATTTAAAATTCTGAAGTCTAAATCAGCGCGGTAACATGTAAAAATACATGGCAAATAAACTTTATAATTGTTTCGAAAAAAAAATTTGATAAAAATGAAAATAAATAATTGTTTAATTTTTTAAATCTCTTTAAAATACCCCCCCCCCCCCCCCAAAAAAAAAATGTAATATAAACAAAGCCGACATCGGACTCTCTTTTTGTGAAACCATACATCAAAAACGGTTCTTTATCGATCCATCAAGTAAAATTTAACATTTATTATATGCACGTTAGAATTAAACGAATTATAGCTAACTTTATTTTTTCTCTATTTTTAACGACTTGACTCCTATCTTAATGCATTTATTGTAATTCAGGCTTCAAGGGGGAGTCTAGACAACTTAAAGTTTGTATGCAGGAGAGAACTGGAAATTCTACCTAAAATTGAAATCCGCCATCGTGCCTCGGATGACCAACTTTTAGCTTGTACTAAAGACTTCGTTTCCGAAGCTATACTGAGGCGATGTGGAATGACAGATAGAGGTAAATATAATTTATTATAAATTGATTTAAAGATAATTTTAACAATATGAAATATGGTACAAATTATTTTTCAGCCATTTACAATGTCAACTTGATGATTTATCTGGTACGGAAATAAGCGGCAAGAACTTGATTTTTGGTTCAGATGAGGAGAAGGCAATGACAAAAGCCATTAGAAAATGTTTTCCGGAATCCTGCCATGTTTTATGCAACAGACATATTGAGGAAAATTTCAAGAGGCAATTGCGACAAATGATTGGAGAAAAGGATGTAAATTTTCGCTCCATTCTTAATGACATTTTTGGAGACGATGGCCTCTTAAAATCTCCCGATGACGTTGAGTATGATTTAAAAACTATGGAATTAGAGGGAAAGTATGAGGAACATGTTCCCAGAAGCGCTAGAGGGGGCGTTTCAAAACGGAAAATCTGGAGTTTTTATCGCTCTATTGGATAAACTAAATTTTGGCACAAATGTATTTATAATTACTTAGATTTTGAACAAAACGTAGTTAAAACAGAAACTTGGAACATAATAAAATGTTTTAGTGAAATCTTCCGCGGAATCCTGAATGGATCCTGAATGTTACCCTCTATGTGCTGCATGGAAAGTTCGGTCTTCTTCCACCTGGCTTAATCTCGTTTCAGTCTTAAGAAAGACCAGTTTAAAAAAATATTTTAAAATGGTTCATTGCTCTCCGATGATCTCTTTATGTCTAAACGGCTCTTTATATACTACTACCTAGCTACTACTTGTATAACTACGCATAATAAAGTAGTCCGAAAATAAAATACAACTTACATAAACTATTCCATTTAAATTACATGTACATCTGTTCAAGTCTTGCATTTATTTGGACTTGTTTCATTTTAGCTGTCAAAGTATATATATCTTAATGAAGAAGCTAATCCTATATCCTAATTGATCGATTTGAATAAATGTACATGCGTGCGATGCGTTGTTATTTTTTAAAGCTCTGTGATGAGCAATACTCAGTTTCAGATAGAATGTAGTACGAGAGAGGGAGATGTGAAAGTTCGTCCGTAATGAAGAAAGCGACAATTTGCTTGTTTCTCTCACTGTTGATATCACGTACCAAGTTAGGTAAGATGCTTTAATCATTAACGAAAGAACATTTTACATTCGACCATATTATACGCACTGAATCGTCACGATAGGATAGTTTTATACGAAAATAGTAATGAAATTTATAAACTTTGCATAATTTTCTTTGCATTTATATTAGTCAGGTTGTTTTAAAACTACACAAAGCACAGAAAAAATGTAAAACAAATCAGAATTATAAAAACAAAGATGATGTGATACACGTGAGGAATCTCCCATTTACAACTCTGTTCAATGGTGTATATTCTTCATATGATACATGTAGATTAACTTATTCAAAATGACATGTTGTGATTACGAACAATGTTCAAAATCAAAAGTTAAAGTTAATGTAATGAAATGCTCATAAATGGAAGTATAAATCAGAACTTTTTATAATCATTGCAATCGTTCATCACCCAACTGTCTTATATGTCTCCCAGCAAAAAGTACATAGAACTGCTATTGAAATGAATTTGGCAAGTTACGTTCGCGTCTAATGTTGTTTACGCAATGGGACAACTATGTAATATTTTATCGAATGCAACGTTTTTCTGGGCGAGAACAGTGTCAGCTTTTAAAATTTGAAATCGCGATGGGTCCCTATTTGAGTGACTTCATCATTGATAAATCTTTATACACTGTATTGCAAATTTGAAATTATCACTACTTACTGGGTACAAAATTATTGTAAAGACCTTGACTTAGTAATATTGCATTAGTATCAGACGGATGTGGCTTTTTCTTCCTGTATATGTTTTTGAAGGGTTTAATCTTTAATCACTACACGCTTCAAAATACGTTACTTCTAAATGCATTGTAGTACATTTATAAACGTTTACTGTTCACACATTTTTTTTAACACAAAAACTTTTGTTATCATAGGGCCATCGCTTAAAAAAGACGTTTCAAAATATACAAACTAATTCACTCATTAGTTAATGTAGATTTCCCATCGGCAAGTTGACTGAGCGAAATGGGGAATACATGCTCTATAAGTTGTACAAAGAATATAAGCATGTAAATATTTCTGATTTAAAATCATCAATTGGAAAATTCTATGGTTTGTAAAGACACATTATTCAATGCAAATACCCCTATAGATTTTTTTTTATGTTTTTAAACGTTTATGTTTAAATTGTAGTTATATCAAATAGTCGAGGACTTGTATACATTTCTGATGTCAAAATTTACAATGAACTTCTTTCAAATTAAAATATTCGCTATCAAGAATTAAAAGCTGCTTTATGGTTAGTTTACAAAGCGGAACCAGGTCTGACTGTGTCCAGGGATCTAAAAGATATTTTATTCGCCGTGTGGTTTTTTTTTCTCAAACATATTGCTTTATTCGTTATCTATGGACTAGATTTCTGACTTTGCCCTCCTCCTTTTTGAATGCTTAATTATTTTTACATTATTACATATAACGTAGCAAAACAAAAACTGAAAATCGTGTCTACACACTAGTGTGAAAAAGAAAACAGAATACAGCGTGCGGCTGTGAACTGTGTTGTACACGCGGTGTGTGCCATCGAAAAGGCAATACATGTAAGGATGTCGAACGACGACATTTGTCTTTTTTTCTTTATCTATGGACTTCTTTTACCTTAAAGGCCCTGTCACACCAAGCTGCGTCCCCACGGCGTGTTAACGGCGTTCTAAAATTCATGGAATCGCCGTAGGATTGCAAGGAAAATTCAGAAAAAATGTACAGTTTTATTTGAAAATTTTACAAGTGGAGATGTCATGGCGTCCTGACAGCAACCGATGCGTTCTTACGGAGCTCCCACGGCGTGTAATTGCGTTTCCACGGAGTTCTACTTGGCAATTAACTGCGCTCTCGCTGAGTCTCCACCGAGCGCCCATGACATGCTAGGAGTTTTTACCGCGCTTCCACGGCGTGCTCTGCGCGCTGACTGCGTGCCCAAGACGTTCTTTACTTCTTGGTTGGTTAATATTAATTTGTACAATTGTATGGGGAACAAACAAGAAGTTACAACAAGTAAATTAATTATTAAAAAATTGTTTTGATTTTATGAAAAGGTACATTGTAATTAAAACATAACTACTTTTAAACAATTTGTGAAGGACTAGGACAAAACTAGGTATACAAAAAAGATCCACTATTAGTTGTTAGAAAGCATAGAAAAGATGTGAAAACATCAAAACCAAATGGCATGAATTCCATCTACGTCCATTGATAGGTCTTGTAATATTAGCAAATGCTACTTTTTACATAGTCATCTACAACCAGTTTGATAATTATTACATCGCTTGCTATTGTACAACAGCCATTGTTCAAGTTTTCGTGGTCTTGATGACAACGCACTAGAAACGCCGTGGGAGCGTGGTATAAACGCAGAAGAAACGTCACGAGGGCGCAATGAACGCAGCATCAGCTCTTTGGGGTCTGTGTAAACACAGCCAAATGAAACAACTTGTTCAAACCCTGTGGATGCGCGGTAAAAGCGCAGTGAGAGCGCGATAGAGACGCAGTGAGATCCCAAAGGACTCTGTGAGGTCTCCGTGCAAGTGCAATTGACTTATCACTGCGTCTACACTGCGATTAGCTGCGTTCCTTGAGCCCGCCGACGGAGCTCTCATGGCGCTGCTGGAGATCTTACGGCGCTGTCACGGCGACCTCACTACGCTTCTATGGCGTGTTTATCAGAACGCAGAGCCACGGCGCGTACTTTGTGCATGTTAAAAGTGCGCGCCGTCGCATGGCGCTTTAAAACGTTCAAGGCGATCCCACTGCGATGAAAAAAGATGCCGTTACGTTGTTACGGCGCTGTAGGAGACTTTACTACGTTTACCTTGGCGTTTTACATTATTTAAGGACGCAGCGGGATCGCCATGAGGGCGCAGTTCCGATGTGACAGGGGTTTTACATAACATAACATTCATTTTACGTAAATCATTATTTTAATAGAATCATCTTTATTTATGACTTCAATTTCTGTTACAATGTACCTTTTCATACAGTCAAAAAAAATTTTTAATCACTTATTTACTAGTTGTAAATTCTTGTTTGTTTCCCATACAATTGTACAAATTAATATTAACCTACCAAGAAGTAAATAACGTCCTTTTATTAGATCTACAGTTTATGAACATGTCAATTTTGGGTCACAGGTGATACTGGTTGTAGCCTTCCAGTAGATTGGGACGGAGAATTTCATGATAGTAGTGATTCAACACAAGACATCACTATCACTCGGTACAACAACTACGTTGTTGGATGGAGCTTAACTGTGTTCATCAGCACTGTTAGTTCTTGGACGTGTGTAGATGAAGACAAGTCCAACAACCTACTGCTTTTCAAGTAAAGTTGTTATATTATTTGTTTGCAATAAGAATATATTCTTTATATAAAGCTACGTGCTATATTAGTGATATCAGCATTCTCTTTTGCTAACTTAACAATGGCCTTCTCTAATTCGTTTTAGGTCAAATCAAACAATAGATGCATTCGGCGCCCCATATGACGCATATCGTTGCATCAAATATGGAATGTTGACAATTCATTCTTATTCGTATCTAATTCTTGCAAGTACGTCGTATTGAATCTTAAATGAAATTTATTTTATTTTGCAACTTATCGAAGTTTCGATACATTTTATCGATACGATACCATAAAAACCACTATTGCTTTAATCAACAGACATTCAAATCAATGCGGGAAACAAACGAGTACTTTTTATGCCTACAAATACCGTCGCTGATATTCGTTCAGCCTGCAATCAAAGTAACGGTTTACCCTCTGCAGTCGAAACCATTGTATTAGTTAAAAAAGGTAATCATAAAAAAACTAAATTAAATTCGATGTAAAAGAATGTTGAAACAACTGAAATATGTAAATTTCCTGTTCTGTTTCCAAACTTGATCTTTTATAGGATACATTGCAAAGGCTGCTCAGAGTTGTCCGTCGACTTTCTTAGGGTGTTACAACTATTCTTTGAATGATGGGTCCACTACATACTGTGATGGAACAAGTGTTTGGGATGTATGTTCCGATCGAACCCAAATGGTTGTTAACTATACTTTGTGTTCAAAGAAACAATTTTTCTCAAGTAGGTAACATTTTAATTCTAACTATCCTTAAATTTACTTGTCTCGCTTAATTTATTTATCATATTGTACGTGTATATGTTTGTTAAAATATGAGAGTGCTTATATAACGTTCTTCTGCAATTTAGACGGCGGTGTTGCATATTGCGCTTATTCGACGTCTGTAGGAAGTAACTACTACGTCACAGTGGTCAATGCTGACAGTACTGTGGATTTCACGACCACGTTCCGATTCACTTGTTATGCAAGTACACTTCCTTTAAGACTTGGTCTTCTTTAAAGTAAGGACATACATATCAAGTTTTGTTTTTGTATTTTTTTTTATCAACAACAGGCTGTAACGAGTTCCGGTGGATATGTATATGCGAGTGACAATATAGGAGCATGTGTACAGAACCAGTCCCCATATAACAAATCGGTGACAGGAACAGGAACATTGGTCCTCTCTGCTTATAGTATGTGTATATCATTGGTATTAGAACCAATGTTCATAATGGATTTTGAATGTCGTTTGTTTATTATACCTTTGTTTTTAATTACATGTTTTTAAATTTGTTTTTCAGAGACACGTTGTAAGTATGCATCGATTTATTCTTTAAATTTCTGATTCGTGCAAAGACATCCAATGGACAATTTAGAAAGGGCATATCTTTGTTTAAAAAATAATGATATAAAAGTCTGCTCTGCTTTTTCAGCATCTATTTCAGACGTTACCACAGAGACTTCAGATGACAACATTGGTGTAATTGTTGGCTCTTTAGCTGGGGTAGTTGTTCTTGTAGCGGCAGTGGTGGCGGTAGTTTTGATTTATAAAAAATGTCAGCAAACCCATTGAGTAATTACATGTATGCTTACTTTTTTTTTTAAATAAAACACCCAATAATCATGGAAAAGATGGGTATAATAGATATGATAAAACATGTAAATATATCAGTGCCATACATAGACTTTCATGGGACATATTTGAATAATAAATCATGTGCAATTATTCATAGTTATTTATAATGAATTGATGAATTTTTAATCTAACTTTTTGTATCTATTCATAGTCATTGTACGAAAAAAATATCAAATTATGTTACATCAAAGATTACTTTTGTTCACAAGTATGAAGTTCGCAAATTATGCAAAACAAAAACGATTTTTATGTAGACGTGTTTCACGAAATGAATAGGGTTATCTCTTGATTTTTAATTGACTTGTAAATATCAACGCATAACGAAGCCGGGCTGCGTAAGTATGACTTACAACCAAATAAGTTAATGCTTATTAAATACAAACTACTCAATGTTGTTTTCAACTGGCAGTAGAATATATTACTGTTAAAGTTGTAAGTAAATGGTGTGATCTATGTATACGATAGCATCAAAGAGCATTCAATGTAACTAAAAATATTTTTATGACTTTGTCGTTAGAATAACGCAGTCTGATTAACACAATTCATGTATATATTATCCAAAGACATCTATACTCCAGCATCTAAAAAACCAAAACAAATCTAGACTAATCTAGAGGCCTAAGGCAACTGTGTATCAATCATATGCATATTGTCGCATGATCTTTGATTCTTGCATAAATTATAAGATTCATTATGGTGAGAATAGTAGGGACTGTAATTAGATAAACAATTACACTGTTCGAAGATAATAGCAAATATATAATTGCAAAAATTGTCAAGCAATGGTTTTTGTTTCTTTGATATTGTTGAAATAGATAATAAAAAAATTCATAACACACTCCAAAAAATCGAGAAAGAGCCCCATCAACATGTAATATTAACAGGTTATTTCAATGCTCGATCTGGAGCTGGTTTAGACTAACTTTATATTGAAAATTAAGGAAATAATCAATTGGTGAGCTTTGAAGATGAGATGACAGTTTTTGCCACAAACTAGAAAGAAACAATAAAGAAAACCATTAGAAATTTCTTCCTATAAAAAGTTGTATACAAAAAAGATTCTAGTTGTAAATAAGCGATTTGGTGTTAGTTTATCAGGGATGTTAACATGTAAATATTCAAGCACAGTAGATTACTTCCTCTTTGATTATTGTTCCTATAAATTAGAACCGAACAAACTGTTTTAATGATGTTAATACACATTTTGTATCAAATTAGATTCACAACAAAAAACAAATGCTTTTCCTCAATCAATGTAATCAAAAGTGGACTGTGTAATAAAAATCAAATCATGGAATCCTAAATATGGTATGGATAATATTACAGATGATATCATGTAGAAGATATTGTTTTAAACTTAAATAAAATTTATATAGATTACGCTAAAATTGGCAAAGATTCAAGTAATTGTGGTGGAACTGGTTTCAGCAAAGTCCAGCTAAAATTGCTATCATTTTTTAGTAAATGATGTCTAGAACAAAGACATGGTTGGGAGTTGTTTTTAAGTTTTGTTTTAGTCTTTGTTTAAATTTATTGTTTGTAATTTTGTGTTTTGATTTTGTGTTTTAATGATTCTATTTTATAAGGAAAATTAAATGGAAAGATCTTTGTATACTTCACATTTGTATGAGCGATTCAGAGTTTATCGCATTTTTTGTCTCGTGCATATGATGTTTATATGTATGTACTTATTATTTCGAGTGAAAATAATCTCTTTATATCATCGTATAATTATATTGAGATCGGAATAACTGGATTAATATGAAAATGACTGTTAATTTTAAAATGACCTATGATTAAACACTTTGAATGGTCCAATATATGTGTACAATAACCAAATTGTGGACGAATGTCATTATCTGTTTGAATGCAACGTATAATCTTCAATTAGAAAATATTTTTTGTTTGCAAGAAAATACTTGTCCAACAAATTAAAAAGTTTTGTAGTCTATTGTCGAATTCCATCTCTTTATTTTAAAATAATAATTATGTACTTACATTTAATGGTTTTAAGAAAATAAATAAGTTGAATTGAAGGAGTTATCAATGAATACTTTCAATTTTAAAAGATTCTTGCAGGCAGAAGTGTTATACTACAAGAAGTCAAGCGAAATTTGATGTCATCAGAATGAAGCCTTGCGACCATTATGTATTATACCACTTTGTGTATATCTGCTACTAGTATTTACTTTCATTTGAAATTCTGCAAATTAAAATCATATCTTACCAGCTCGGACGGTCTGATAAATGCAGAGGATTTGTACATACTATACAGACTCGTAGACAACCGGTATAATATACTAATGTAACTAACTCAGTTACTATTTCATCTGCTTTCTCGCTTTTAAGCCTCTGCGGGTACTGAGTATTTCCATATTACATAACAGATAGTTTCTTCCTTTGATTGTCCTAACAGTATAAACATGGAAACATTATGCTTAGAAGACATATGCACGAGTGTTCTATATATATATATATATATATATATATATATATATATATATATATATATATATATATATATATATATACTACAAATAATTACGAATATGTATAAAGGCCGATTGTTTCGTATAGAGATCATTAAGTGTTAATGATCCAATCCCCTAAACTCCCGCCTACATTTTTAATTTACTTCGTATGTTACTCTGATAATGTACACATTCACTGCAAATTAGACATCTGTGTACTTATACTACTACATATAAATAACTTATATTCGGCCAAATCCAATCAGGGCAGAAAGTACCAGGGGTGGGTTGAGCAAAGTTACCACTTTATCGAAGTATTCCACATGTATTGTCATAGACAACATCAAAAACAGATGCTGTAATCAATTATGTGATATGGCGAATACATAGACGTTAACGGCAAATGCAAAACAGCCTTCTGACACTTTTATAATAACTCCTACCACATTTGTTAATAATTTTCAAAATAAGTCGATTTTTCAAGTTATTTTTATGTACTTTTTAAGCTACTTATCTCAGACTGACATTTCCCCTATAGCATGTTTCAACCATTTAAGTGTTAGACCGCAATTTTTAGATTGTAGCTTTCGTTAGATTCCCTTTCTGATTATTTTTATGTGTGTATGTCCGTCTGTGCAATCGCCTGTATCTAACCTCTCTCTCTCTCTCTCTCTCTCTCTCTCTCTCTCTCTCTCTCTGTTAATTGAAACACTTCCTAGAATTCTGCAGGGATTTTGATTTATAAAAAAGATAAAAGGCATTCAAACTAAGGCAGTAGTGAAATAATGATGAACTTGTTCATGATAAAGGATTAAAATTGCATAGAACAGTAGGTATTTCTTTCAAAGTTATTAAGAAATTTAAAACAGTTTTTTCTCATTTGATTAAATGTGTAGCTCTATGGTGTATATTTGAAGAGACTTTCGATATGAATTTAAACTAGAAAGAATTAATACAGTTTGTCGTGAATTTTATTTACATTGTATGTAAAGGCTTGATATCAATAATCATTGCATTTAATTCTCTTCTTAAATAATGAATATAATTCATAAAGAACCCCTTAAAAGATAAATCCGTGAAGTGTTTTAAGCGGTATTTGCGAAACATTCCAATCTCAGAGTCTGTCAGGGATACATTTCAAAATTTTGTTAGACAACTCATTCAATAAAGAATTAACTATTTTTAACATGTTGATATTTTAATGTGGTGAAGCCTCACAAGAATGACAAACCAGAAAAGCCACCCTGTTATTATTAGTATGGTACTTGCACAAAGTATCAAACTTCAGTTTCTATATACATTCTTGCAACAAAAAATTTGTTTAAAAAAAGAGGACCCATCAACTTGAAGCTAGTTCTATGCTTGTTTATTATCAAGTTCGCAGAACCATTGTTAAACGAATTGTTTTAATACGAAAGATAAAAATATTTTGTATTTACTTTGATTCTTTTTATTTTTAATATTGAATAAAATGCAGAAATTCGATTGATACTCATTTCACCTGACATTAAATTATTGCAGTTTTGAATTGTTTTCCTTTAGCAAAATTTAATGCAAATGAATAAAAAATGAGATTACAAATTTCCTCAGTAATTATTATACTTTTGGATCTCCTGTAAACATCTACTTCTGCATATTTAAATGTTGTAATTGTGTACTCTGATAAGTTGCAAAGCTTAAAGAAATAAAGAATGAATTGATGTTTATTATTTTTATTGTGTTCAGTTGTATGGTAAATAAGGGTTCAATTTTAGGGATAAAAATGTAATTTTGTTCCTATCAAATCACTTGTCGCATTGAGATAAAGAATTTTTGTTATAAGTTTGAAAAAAGCCTTTATTTAGCAATTGATTTTCATAAGTTCTCTAACAGAAACAACTAATAAGCAATGGATAAAGCGTATGAATTAAGACTAAAATTGCACATCTAAAATACCTATTCAACAAATAATAAACAATAGGTAAAATGTAGTTATAAAACTGATTTCTGTCTTTTTACTTTCAGCTATGAATACCGTTAATAAAATATAGCTAATGTTTAACGATAAGCATTTTTTTTTAAAATTCAGTTTGACTACTTTTTTCCTGATTAATTAAAAAAAAAAAATAATTGCCATAATGGATGTGTTCAGACAAAAATAGTTTTCATTAGTTCAAAAATTGTTTTATTTTTTAGCTCCTTTTTTATTGTAGCTTCTTTTTAACTTTTAATCAAATAAATGATATGTACAGTCACTGTGTAATGTCTTCTACATTTGTAAGCAAATCAATTGTAATTAATAATAATTGACTTAAAGTTACTTTTACCTAGTATACTTTTTATGATTAATTCAATAAGTTATTACAAAGATGTCACAAACAATAAAATGCAATCGTTGTCGGTTTGTGAGGATTTTGAAAATAACGAACATTGCAGAAAAAGATTACAGATTCCGATTTTTCTGCAATGTCGCTATAATCAGAACTTGCATAATCAAAGAAAGTAGTTTGTTGTTTAAATTATGTTTAAATTTCTACCTTCATTTCAGCTTTAAAATCTTAGTAGTTAAAATATTTCTTTGGAATAAAAAAATAAATTGATATCGTTATTCCATATAGTTATGCTTTTCATATCAAAAACGTATAATTGTTTATGTTCGTGTAATGTTTCATTAACTATTTTAATTATTCAATGACACTACCTACTTCATTATGAATGTCTTTATATATTATGGCCAAGGAAAAGATAACTGTTGATACAAACTAAGAATTTCAGATTTCTGCTTATCTTTCTTTGCTCAGACAATTCTTTCAAGAAAACAAAAGTTATCAAAATTCCAAAATCAATTTTTTTAAAATTAAAATTGATATATTAATTTCTTAAACTCGTAAATGTGCTTTTTTTTTTTTTTATCAAATTCATACAACAGATTAGATGTTTTAGACAAAACTAGGAGAGAAAATTTTTAGGTCGATCGGGCCGTATTGATTAATCACAGGGACATTTGAAACAGTCCAGTTATTTAAAATCCGTCAATTTGATATTCACGTCGTGCATTTATTAGGACTTATTTTATTTTAGCTCTCAAAATATTATTATGCAAGAAGCTAAACTGAAAACCTAATCGATCAATTGGAATATGTGCATGCGTGCGACGTCTTGTTTTTTAAAGTTCTGTGATGGACAATGCTCACTTTCAAATAAAATGTAGTACGAGAGAGAGAGACGATAGAGCTCGTCCGCTATGTGGAAAGTGACATTTTGCTTGTTCCTATCTTTGTGGACAACAAATACTATATTAGGTAAGAAATTTTAATATCATTTTACGAAGGAACTCTTTATGTCCCATCAAAAATTTTGCGCTGAAACGTTATAATAGGCTAGTCTGGTTGGACAAAAAGTAATGACATTTAAGAAATGAAAAAAAAAATTCTTTAATTTAGCCAAGGTGTTTTAAAACTTTACGTAACACAGTGAAAACATTACAATGCGAATTAGAGCAATAGAGAAAGGGTCATGAAAAGAGAGTGTCTTCTATCTATAAGTTCGTTAAATTGTCTATATTCTGATTGTAATAGATTAACATATTGAAATACAAAAGGTATAAACTCAAGTACAAATCAAACTTATCGATAATATATCACCAGTTTGTCTTATATGTCCCACAGATGTAGAAAGAAGACAGGCTAAAGTGATGTGTGTGTATAGATACAATACATACTATATGGCAACTAGGTTAATGAATATATTCTTCCTCTATCAACATTGTACATATACCCAACAAAGACTTTTGTGTGATTTAAAAATTGATAACCGAATATGAAGTAATGAAAATTGTGGGTTGTTTTTTTTATTATATTTAGATATGGTAGGCAGTTTTTAGATTTAGATCTGGAAGCTGATCGAAAGCAAAATATTCTTTGTCTTGAGATATATCTCCACAATGTTGAACTTTTGTAAATTATATTTCATGTCATATTGAATAAACATTTAAAATGTACCGTTCGTTTATTTATATAGTACTCAATATGATATCCTAATTAGAAAACTCGTTTGAATTGTAAACACGTCGTGGGTCATATACAACTGCATCTTACTACTTAGGAAAAGAGGTGTATAATTATATCTGTACTAATTTTTGGCGAATGAAACTGATTCATAAACATTTCTGAAATCAAATGTATATACATGTAAGTGGTTCGATGCAAATACTCCTGTAAGAAAATGATATATAATTATGCATTGATTTCATGTTAATTTAAATATTCAAGAATTAATCTATACTCATAAACATTTCTGAAGTCAAAATTTACAATGACTCTACTTTTAGAGCTAAATATTCGTTATCAGGAATTAAAAGGCGCTTTATAGTTGGTTTACACAGCGAAGCCTGGTCTGAATGTGTTCAGTGATCCAATGGCTATTTTATTCGCCATGTTTTCTCCAAACATATTGCTTTGTTTGTTATCTTCGGTCTCTGGGAGCTTCACTTTTCCAGTACAGTACTTTGTATAATCTTGATAAATCAACTAACACAGTAAAATGCTGTAACCGTTTACATTTCCTGCCTTCGGTACATTATGAATAAGAAAAATCCAATGCTTCCTCGGAAAGGGAACAATACTTCATTGTTGGAGTGCATTCTGAGGTCAACAATATATCCATTTCTGGTTTTCTACTGCATGGTTTCTGACTTTGTCCTGCTCTCTTTTAAACGCTTGAATATTTTATTGACATAAAAGAAAAATCAGAAAATCTATAACTCGACATTAGTGCTGCAAAAAAATGTAACATGAAAACGCAAACATAATCTGAACAACTCGATATAATTCACAATATAAATCGTTACACAGAATATCTAATGGACAAATTATAATTAAAACAAAATATGCCCCAGAATATATGACATCGATAAATTTGTCTGCATTTAAATGTTATCAAAAATAAAAAAAAATACCTGGGTGTTTTAATCGGACAAAATATAGTTATGTCTTTTTTACAAACTACTATAACAATAAAGCTGAAAATGAGAGAGAAAGAGGGAGAGGGTGTGAATATTGGTAATAATTTGCTAACAATACATAAATAATTGTTTTAATAGAAATATTATATATAACCAATCGATTATTTAATTGTACCTACATTTTATAAAAATACCATTTGTTTGATACAGGTGTATTAGGTTGTAGCCTTCCATCATCCTGGGACGGAGAATTTCATGATAGTAGTGATACAACTCAAGACATAACAATCACTCGGTCTAGCAACGTCGTTGTTGGATGGAGCGTTAGGGCGTACTCAACACAGGTTACTTCTTGGACTTGTGTAGACGATGACACGTCAAACAATCTTCTCCTTTTTAAGTAAATTTTCTTTTTGCAATTATTCTTATTTAAAATATATTCTTAGATGTACACTGTGTAAAATTATTTTAGTAATATCAAACATTTTTTAAACTAAACTGTTTCCTCCTCTTTTTCGTTTAAGGTCAAATCAAGTAGCAGATATATTCAGTGCCGCACATGATTTATATCGTTGCATCAAATGGGAAAAATTGACGGACTATTCTTTTTCGTATTTAATATACGCAAGTATGTTACTTTGAATCTTTATTTATTTTTAATTTGCCATTAAGTATATTTTCAAATACTTATATTCGAGTAAGACTATGAAATAGTATTGTTTGGATTTTAATTTATAGATAACGAAAGCAATGCGCAGGACAAGCGAGTACTCGTTTTGCCGAATACTACTGTCGTTGACACTAGTTCAGGCTGCAATCCAAGTATTGGTATACCTTCTGCAATCGAAACCGTTGTGTTAATCAAAAAGGGTAAACATAAAATAAACTTAAAACTCAAATCGGTTAAAAATAAATACTGTAACAACTTGGTTAAATGAAACTTTTAATTCTTGTGACCAGGTATTAACTTTCTTTTTATCAGGATACATTGCTAATGCTACACAGAATTGCCCGACCCCTTTCCTAGGCAGTTTCAACTATTCTTTTAATGATGGTACTAATACGAACTGTGATGGTACAAGTGTTTGGGATGTCTGTTCCGATCGAACACAAATGGTCGTTAACTATACCTTGTGTTCAACGAAACAATTTTACTCAAGTAGGTCACTTGATTTAATTACTGCAATACTGCTCTTGGTTTGTCGTGAAAAAAAACCATGTATATGCATACACACACACTGTTCTCCATTTTAGACAATGGTGTTGCATATTGCGCCTTTTCGACGCCTGTAGGAAGTAACTACTACGTCACAGTGGTCAATGCTGACAGTACTGTGGATTTTTCTACCACGTTCCGATTCACTTGTTATGTAAGAACATGGGCTCCAAGACTCGATTTTCTTGATCATGGATAAGTAACATAGTTTTGATCTTTATATATTGGTTTACAGGCTGTGAAGAGTTCTGGTGGACTTGTTTATGCTAGTGACAATAAAGGGGCGTGTCTATCGGATCAGGACCCACAAACCAAATCGGTGACAGGAACAGGAACGCTGACCTTTTCTGCTTATGGTATGTACTTAATCTAAGTATTGAACCTTTGTTTAACAATGTCTTGTGAAAACTGTATAATAGTTCATTTAGAATTCATAACTACATTCAATGTCTTTCATTGTTTTTCAGAAACATGTCGTAAGTATGATATGATTATTAAATTTTTTCATAGCAGCTTGAAATTGCTGACATGTATCAAAATTTACAAAAATGATAAGTAGATATACATAATGTATTCATGTTCGCAACGTTTTTTTTTCTCATTTCTTCATGCTATCACTAAAGACGGTAAGGTGTATTTAGAATCTTGCTATTAACTTGTTCTTATAAATTCAGTACCATTTCATTTACAAAAAGGAGTTAAGATTATTTCATGCTTTTTTGTTCTTATGTTCCCTTAGCCTTTACGTCAGATTCAGCTCCAGAGAGTTCAAGTAATATAGGTCTGATCGCTGGTGCTGTAGCAGGTGTCCTTGTTATAGCAGTGGCTGTGGCGGTAGGGATTGTGTTATACAAGAAACATAAAGCAAGGATAAAACCAAACGAACACAGCGATGAAGAAAAAGTCCAACCCCCAGGTATGAACGTCAATGGTTAAAGGTCTCTATTTATTAAACAGGGATAAAACATTCAATTTAGATTCATCCAGGTGTTTACAGGACTCGCAATTGCTGGTCGTTTGAACAAATAATCATTTTTAAATGGTTCTGTACATTGCATTGTTGATTTTATTGACTTTTAAAATCACATGAGAAAAGGTACAAGAAGACCGAATCGACCAACTCATGGTTTAATAATTATGATGATATCATAAAATGCATTTCTTCTCTTTTTAAAAGTCGTTAAGTATTGTCGTTAGATTATATTTTATTTCTTTGGTAAATGACTAATCTAATACCATTTTGGAACAGTTTTATTTGATCAAAATGGTGTTCAACAAGTTTGGCAAAACGAAAAAGGTAACCTTAGTGTAGCTAGATATTGGACATGAAAATAATTTCATCATTCAGATTATTCCTTTTTAAAATTAGAATTATAATATTGTGGTAATTTTCCTATTCACTTAATATTTTTGCCCTCTGTTACTGTTAACATTCCCTTTAGCAAAGAATACTAAGCAACTTTCTGTGACGATCATTTACATGACACAATGTTAATCACATTATTAAGTAGGAAACTATGTTCTGTGTGGTAAAATATCGGATTAGATTGATGATGTTTAGCCAAGCCATCACCAAAACTTTCAGATCTCTCAACTCGGTTCTCAACTGAAATCCTATATTAAGTGTAGGAATTTGAGGTCAATACTCAGACTTGTAGGCTGAGTATTGACTTGAGGAGAGTTGGTGACGATGAAGTCTGGTCTCAAACTATCTGACATTATTTTCCCTCACAAACTGTGCGATGTATTGTACATGTATATCAATGCTGCCTTTTATTGCAAGCATGCATCACGCTTTCTGTGGATACCTTAATCATTTTTGTGAAAGATTGAAAGGTTCTACTCTTATTAAAATTCATTACCTGTAGATAAAATGCACACTTTAGTGGTTTATGATAACCTTTTCACTGTGTTTTGAGTATTTTAACTCATTATCTTTACGACATTTAAAAACTAAATTGAAAGAAAGTGTAATGTCAAGCATATCCTGATGGATATCGTAAATGATTTCAATTTGCATTTTTATATCAATTTCGACGATACTAACAGACCAGCATACATTAGTCGCTCAAATCTAGAATTTCTTTAGAATTATAAAATATAGGCCAAGTACAGTACTAGTGTTAGAATGATAAAAGTCAAATGTCTCCTATTTTCACTAATGGCCTTTCCAGTCCTTCGTTTTACTTCTTCTCTCCTTGACATTGGTATATTCAGTAGCAAGCTTTACGGTAGTTTGAAGTAAATTAACACAGGATGAATCTCTGCCATTCAGTTAACTGAAATGTGACTGAACGGTAACTGTTAGGTGACTGAATGGCATAGCTGTGCCATTCAGTCACCTTTCCAGACCTTTCAGTTAACATTCAGTTGACTGAATGACAGAGGTTTGTCCTGTTAAAATCACCCAAACCAATGCAAAAAGACATAACAAAAGTCACATTTTACGTTGGATATTCCATTTCACAGATTTTCAGTGTTTCAGTTATGAATTAATTCTAATATCGTATATCTTTAGTGTAAAGATTCTTGTATATTACGAAGCTTATGGAACAGTTTAATTTGTGTCGTCCTTGAAAAGCATATTCTTTTTCATAAAACAGTGCACTTGATATGTTTGATTCAGCCTTAAAGTCTGAGAAATACTTTGGTTTTTTTATGGAAAATTTTACAAAATTTATGTTTAAAAACTACGTTTATTCAGATAGCAAACAGATTTTACGAATAAGAATGAAAATTCATCTAAAGATTATTGTAGACCTATAATAGTTGTAATGCCTAATACTAGTATTCATTTTCAAACACTTGGTCAAAGACCTACTTTTTATGCTTATTGCTTCTGAATATCTATCAAAACAGCTCTCAAAAGCTTACACTATATCCAAAATTATTAAATGAAAAAAAGAATAGTGGTATAATTAGAATAATATTATATAACAAAGATAAATAAAAATTTTAAATAGACATTATTTTTTCGGTAATTAAATCCGAATTTCTATATTATCCCATTATTTAATAAAAATTACGGTTTTCTGTAAATTTGTAATTTTACTTAAATTACTCACAATAGAGAAAATTATATTATGATAAAATTAAACTCAGACAGTCTACTTTTTTAGTTGCCATTTTTCTTTAAAAAAAATTATAAACAAAATTAATGTGCTGATATCAAAGTTTATCATTAGCACTGTTGATTTGTATTTTTAAATACTTCACAACAATAGTTTGTCAACTCAAACTACGAGTAAACTATCATCTTTAAACGAAAGAATATCATGTCGTGTCACAAAAGTATTATGTATTGTATTTCGGATGTTCTATCTACGGTCAAATACAGTACTCCGTTAGTTTTGATATAAGAAACCCAAAGGTCCTGTTATTTTCCTTTTTAGATTTTAAAAATATTTCTTTGAAGCAGTTAATAAAAGTACTTATTTATACATATCGATAAAAAATATTGATGGGGGGGGGGGGGGGGGTCAACAAAGTTCATTTCTGAAATATAATAAAGGTGGTGTTAATGTCTTGTGCAAAAAAAGTGTACACATAATGACTACAAAAAATTCTTTAATACTATATCATGGTAACCGGTCATTTTGATGTTCTAATTAAGGAGAGAAAGAAAGAATTTATGGAAAGTTATTCGTCAGATAATAAGAAATGTAAATATAATAAGTTATCAACTACCCAAATATTCTCTTTTTCCAGCAGAACCTTCGGTAACCCCAAGAGATGCCACTGTGATAGAGCCTCCAAAGGAACATTCAAGCAGACTTCCTCCTTTAGCCAAATAACGTAGGATATGTCATGACATAAAGGTTTCCTATTGGACCTCGTCACACTTTCAAAAGAAGTGAGATTCTAGCAACAAATGTTTCTGATGCCCATATCTGTGATATTTTTGATGACAGATTCCAGAAGTCTCCTGCGCATTCATACTTTGACAGCGATTGACCTAAATTTATTCATTTAAGTTTGAAGGCCGACGAATTAGTTTGTAATAATTTAAGTGTGTGTGTGGTATTTTGTTATACATGTACATTGTTAATTGAATTTTGAACATCAAATGAGATTGCTAGTCTCAGTATTAATATTAATGTATTTCTATTGTATATCGTTGTTTTTTCATGGGTTATTTTTGCCATGATCGTCTTTCATTAAGTCTTGTTATATAATTATTTTATGAAGATTATTTTACGATTTCATATCTTAGTTGTTGCAATTTGCTTGACAAAACGTCAAAATATGTTAAGTCGAATAATTCTTGAATGCACTTTGTCAAATTGATAAGCAAAAAATTATACAAACCAAACAGTATGTTGTCCTTTGTTCAAAGATCTTGCAACTCTTCAAAAAAGAGCATCCCAGCAGGGTCTCAGTTCTTCACTCTGTTGACCAAGACACCGCGTCAGTCTAAACAAATACAGTTCTACAGTTTGTGGGGGATTAGATCGGCAGTGTTGGGTCTTATAAACGTTACAGAATCACTTGAATTGCAGTTTATACAAACATCATGTCATCTCTGACGTATTTTAATTTATAAACTGAAATCTGCAGGTTCGTAAATCACGACAGATTAAACGATATTATGGAACGTTGAAAATGAATTCGCTGCTTCATAGTGTTTTAAACTGGTGTGGAGTATTTTATCGCCATACCATTATATTTCAGTTATGTTATAATTGAGAGCAATATATTTGAAACAAAATCAATTATACATGTTAAATACCCCCAACAATGATAACACATTGTTAAATGTGCGGAGAGCGGAGAACCCCTGGGTCAATTTTTTTATCGCCATATCATTATTCATTACATTCACCACACCTGAATGTTCTTTATAAGTTGGGAAAAGGTAATGCTGTATATGAGAGCAATATATTTGAAACAAAATCGCATGTATATATTAAACCTTCCCAGGTATAATAACGAACTGTGAAATGCGCAGAGCAGAGAACGTCTTGTTCAATTTTCAACATTGTGACAGAATGCTATCAAACAAGTTTATTCAACAAATTCTCAATTATGATACATGTCTTTTTCAAGCTGAATTCAATTCAGGTTAAGCTGAAATAAAATCGCTTTTTCAATGTTGGCTTGAGAGTGTGGCTGAGATGCCATTAATCTCAAGTGCTCATCGTGTTCAGAAAGCGAAACATTGCTATAGAGTGATAAAGATGTAATGTCTCTCTTCAAATGTCTGGAATTTTTTTCTCTGAAAAGAGAAAAGGTCAACCATGTTTTTAGAGCTAGACGTATATACCGGTTTATGTACGAGGTAAACAAGATAGGACATATGGGATTAAAGCCTCATATCAGGTTGGTGTTGTCGTAAAGAGTATCCTGTTGCCACGGAAAACAAATTTTGGTGTTTGGATTTGTTGCTCAGATAGACTAATTTCCTTTCGTCTTACCTGATATAACAAAACGATGATTGAAAAAAAGTTTTGTATCAATTGCATTTTTAGTATTAACTGTAATTCTTGGGACAAAAATAAATTTCATTGAATATATCATGATGACTAATGATTCTACTAAATAAACTTAAGAATCTGATATAACACAAAATTTTACGAATATATTTTAACAACATTATTTTTAAATCGCCAAAAATCAAACTAAAAATTATCAATTTCTTAAATCAATACATGCAGCATTTCTGCTTTTAAACTATCCTGAGACGTTCAAAGTTATAATCCATAATTGCTTTCAATGTAAAAAGAAGCAAGGGAAGAACTCAGCAAAAAAATTTACCACGAAATCATTATTCCAATGGAATATAGAATTAATTTACTAAACGCTACCTTTCAAGAGTCATTGTATATAAATCAAAAGTCTGCCCTTTAAAATGCATTTAACACTGCAGCCCCATGCTGATTTCTTTTAAAATTTCATGATGATGATAAAGATGGACTTACGTCATGTACTTTCACCCAAGTAGATGTCAAGTAGCTACCTTCACTGATTGTTCGAAATTGAAAAGGCTTTATAGATGTCACTAAAACACTGC
The DNA here is from genome assembly GCF_963853765.1 of Magallana gigas. Taxonomy (NCBI): domain Eukaryota; kingdom Metazoa; phylum Mollusca; class Bivalvia; order Ostreida; family Ostreidae; genus Magallana; species Magallana gigas. Next base: position 45,253,324 of record NC_088854.1, read on the forward strand.
ATTACAAATACGAGTGAAATGAAAGGAAATTAAAATTTTATCGTCAATGTCTGAAAAGCATCAAAACTATAAAAGTATTGAAATCTAAAGTGCGGGAAGCTATAATTGAGAGAGAGAGAGAGAGAGAGAGAGAGAGAGAGAGAGAGAGAGAGAGAGAGAGAGAGAGAGAGAGAGAGAACCTTAAAGATCATTTGTATGAATAAGACCTAATAGATCTATTCAAAGCCGAGTAGTGAAGAATAGTAGTTTTCTCTCAGCGTCATACAAATGATATATACGGATTAAGGAGAAAATCCAAACAAAATGAATACAGACATTTGCACTTTCATGATTTTCCGTGTGTATTCATGCATTTTTTTATTTTCAGTAGAAATTATGATTCATTACATTTTGTAATTCATGAGATGACATGAGCTTATATTAAGGGCTTCTGTCTACCAAGCTATCAAACAACAATTTCAAAAGGATTACATATGTAAATTGATCTTTCAAACATCTGCTTATTATTTTTCTAGATATTTAAATCAACAATGCTAAAAAGTTTATGTATTTAAGTTGGGTCTATTTCACAGTGACTTGTTTAAGAATTGTGTTTTCCTAAGGTGTGAACGCAGTCCTCTCTTCATTACTGGTATTTACCCTGCAGTATTGTTATTTAGTTAGTCACCTTATACCACGCTATATTTCACTACACCCTCATCATGTTGTTCTCTAGTCGTCATTTACAAATTTGATCATAAGACCTTTTTTTTTGTTTAGATAAACACAACGTCACGGCGTTTAGGACAAGGGAATTAACTCTGTCCCTGTACATTGTGGAAACAAAGACCGCTTAAAAACGGGATTATATAAATCTTTGTTACACTGATAATCGGATAAAAAAAAAAGACGAATGCAAGTTTCCATGCACAACGACTTTTTAATTTACAATTGAACATGAATCATGTTCCCAAGAAAGAACATAAATATCTCGTGAAAGTAAAGGTAGATCGATTAAAGATACAGTTGCAAATCTGTGAAATCTTATAACAATGAATACCTGTTATAATTACCTAGTCATTTTATCTGTATTCTGGAATGGATTCGAGAGAATTGGTAAGTTTTTCTTTTAATCTTGATACACCCTCTGGCCGACATTGCAATTTTTTCAAATAATAAGTTATTCAATGTTTCATTTATCAAATATTATTGTAAGTTACCCATTACATGCCAAGGCTTTGTTAAATAAAATATTATCTATCATCGTTAACAATCAGCCATTGTTTTGCGCATAACTCTATATGTCACATCATTTATGTCGGTACATTTTATCAGTTCTATTTTCTACGCTCTTTCATTAAGAAAGTAAATATATTGTTAATGTAATTTTTGTAAATGTATTTTTTTTTGGAAGGGGTGTACAAATCTCTCTCTCTCTCTCTCTCTCTCTCTCTCTCTCTCTCTCTCTCTCTCTCTCTCTCTCTCTCTCTCTGTATATTTGCTTTAATTAATTTTGCGTACTCGAAGTGGATATTGATTATAGAAAAATGCACAGGGGAATATGAATAAAATCAATTATAGTTTATTTTATTTCAAAATACGTTTACATTATATGTGTTCAAATTTATTTTCAATAAGGGAAAATGCACCTGTGTGTGTTTAGATTTAATTTCAAACAATAGTTCAATATTTACTCTAATGATATGAAGAAAGAAGTACTTAGGTGAAAAAGCAACAAGATCGAATTAAAGGTTGGAAGACCTATAATTCATACAACAATTAACCGTGTTATTATATTGATTAAGTCTATATCAAACCTCCCTCTGCTTTTACAAGAAAACAATTTTATAGCGAAATTTGTTTTTTGCTACGCAATTTTAATTAATGTTTGCAGGATAATTTTTTATGTCGTCAATATCATATACACTTAATAAATCATTAACAAACACCACTGTAAATGCATTTACATACTTAATTAAATGAGGGTTGGTGTGAAATAATCAGCTTAATCGGTTCAAGAATACATTACCCTTTAAATCGGACTCGCTCTTCGGTGAGTGTGTATTTTAAAAGTGTTACGTTTTAATCCACATAAATTCTACAGTCAGCAGTTTGAGGCGTCTATATCCTCGGAATATATTAAATACATATTTCAAGTTTCCTTGGAATATATAATTTGGCAAGCTTGTAGCCATTTATATAAAAATCACAAATAAAACCTCCTAAGAAACAGAACTTTATAGGCTATATTAATTTACGCATGTTCCTCCGAAATACTTATAAAGTCCTTTGACATATATATGTATTTTGGGAGTTTTTAAAAAATAGATATTGAATTATGATTTTCAGAGCATCATATGTACACAATAGACATTTAAGCACTAGCCGATAAAATATATTTGAACATACATAATTCATATGAGATCAACATTGTAATGCTGACGATTTTCATGTCCCAAAGAGAAATGTTTATTGAAGTTCTGTGCCTCTGAATAACATGAAAATTGCTATTTTCTAATTCGGTCACCAATAGAGGGCGCATGTACGTTTCCGACCACGTGGGATGGTACATGGTACGACAGCAGTCTGACCGCCGCGGATGTAACATTCAACAAAGCTAGTCTCCAAGTCACTTCCGGTTGGACCATCACTGCCTACTCCTCAACTGTGTCGACATGGACATGCGTAGACCATGATTCAAGCAGTAATTTGATACTCTTCAAGTCAGTACTTATTTTCGTATTTATAAGGCCCTGCATGACTACATTTTGGCATTATATTTGTACTTTTGTATTTTTTATTTATGTTACAGAGGTGATCAACATGTCAACCTGTTTAGCTCACTTCAAAACGCCTTTAGATGTCTGAAATATACAAAAATGAGCGACGGCAAATATATTTACTATGTGTATGCTGGTGAGTAGCCGACATTTTTCAGTGTAATTTGCATAATAAAATTGCATGGTCGGAGACACCTGCATTAAGATGGTTCTTATCAATTAACAGATATTCAAGTCAACGCAAACAATGCACGAGTGCATATAGAGAGCCATGACCCGTCTGTGACGACATATACCATATCTTCGACATACTGTAACCCCTCTGACCTCAGCACAGAGGAGTACGCGGTTCTTGTCCAAGCAAGTAAGTCTTTTTTGGTAATGATAATATTTTCATAACAGAAAAATTTAACTTCATTTGCATAAGAATTTCCATGAGCTCTGTAATCCAGACAAGACATATAGTATATTTTATCGACATCTAAACGTCTGACGAGGTGACCAAAATTGTCTTTTAAGGTCAAACGTCTGCTGCCAAAGTCTACTTCCCCACCCCTTTCCTTGGAACGTTTGCCTACACCCACAACGACGGTAGCTCCACGACCTGTGGGTCGGGGTCTGTATGGGACGTGTGCACAGACAGGCAAATCATGACCGTCAACTACACACAGTGCGCCACCAAGCAATTCTTCTCCAGTAAGTCTTCATCTTGATGCTCTCAAACTGTAGTTTCGTCGCTATATATATCAAATACCAGTTTAAATTTAATTAGTTTTTAGTTGACTTGATCAACTTGATTGAATGCCCTCGTGCATTATCTATTATTATACTTTTATGTTAAATACTGAAATCTGATTGGTTAGACGCAGTTGATAATCCGTTCTATTACCCTCAGCGTTAGCAACACACTTAGCGACGGGTAACACAACGAATTGTTACATGCGCGTAAATTATGCGCGTACGGTTCGTCATGGAAATTACGTCATTTCTATATAAAATCAGTAAAAAAAATCTCTAAAATTAAGACATTCGGTATAATAAAATAAATAGTGCCTGTTGAGGAGGATAACAGTTGAAATTGACACCCCTCGAAAACCATTGTCAACCTTGTCGGTTGACAATGGTTTCCTCAGGGTTTCAATTTCAACTGTTACCCTCCCAAACAGGCACTATTTATAAAATATCATATTGTATTGACAGTATCAGTGGCCACGAATTTACCTGTCATTGAAAGTGTTATGTTCGATATTTTCCACGACAATTGATGAAACAACAGTACCTCAACTACCGTCAACCAATATCATCGCTAAAATATGCTACTCAATATTTGATAATTACATCTGTATACAGCTCTATGAAAATCAGTAAATGTTTATTCTATTGAGGATGAGCAAGTGTCCATTGTTCATTTCAGCTGGTGGAGAGTCATATTGTGTCTACTACACATCAAGCGGAAGTACCTACTACACGACCGTTCTGAATACCGATTCCACGGTGGATTTTTCAACCACCTACCGTTTTACATGCTACGTAAGGCACAATACTTTTTTTTTAAAAATAAAAGTGTTAAAAAAATCAATTCTTTTTTTAAAGTTTACATGTCCTTTATATTGTTCTCCCGTGGTTGATTTGATTAGGCTGTGACGTCATCAGGTTCAACAGTGTACGCCAGTGATAGTAAAGGTCAGTGTGAGAGGTCCCAGTCCCCTACAACCAAACAGTCCGATGGGACGGGAACATTGGTGTTCACCCCCTATGGTATGTGTAGAAAAAAGTATAATATTAATTCTTAGATATGTCACTTCATACAAACATAGTCTTTGAATGAAACACCGTTTATCCGTACGTTTTTTCATATTGTTCTTTATTCGTTTTCAGTGACATGTCCGTTTACTACTGATGAACCAGGTAATAGACCATTTCTAAAATTATTTAAAATGAAATTATAAAGTTAACTTCTATTTTTTTAGTTTCGGATATAATTTTTTTTAATTTTTTTCTATATATTTAGCGTCAGCGTCCTCTCTGGGTTTGATTATTGCGATCGTGGTCGTTCTCCTGCTTCTAATCATAGCCGTGATCGTCGGATTTATCCTTTACAAGAAATTCAAGGGACAACACAAAACAATGCACCAAACTCTCAGAGAAAACCAAGGTAATTGGACATGCCTAGCAGCGTGTAAGCCTCTCACCTTACAAAGATCACAAACGCTAATGGGACACAAATCACGGTTGGATTTTCCGATAAGATACTTTTAGACTAGTTCTGTACAAAAGTAATGCTATTATGTATAAAATATTATCATTTCTCCATAATAGTATTTCCATCACGTAAGTTCTGAAAACCTTTTGACGCCCAGTTTAAACTAGACTTCCCTTTTTGACCTTACAAGGCCTTCAAGCTTTTTGTCATGGTTTCTATAGCTAAAGCGCATGTTTGCAGACTGGTTTCAACTTCATTATTTTTTAATTCCCATAAAATGTGTTCTCTACAGTCGTCGTTTTTCTTAAGAAGGCTGGGTGGTCGTAGTCATGTTTACGAGATACATATATTTACCTCCTTCAGATAAAGAGCATCGTATAAAGATATAGAAAAGTGTTTAGATTAAAAAGCCAAATCAATTGTATTTATTCAGTACTAGATAAAAGTTAATGGCTAAAATGTCTTATTTAAAAGTTTAAAATAAATCTGATGAGAAAATTGTTGACCATCCAGCCTCCGAAAAGCAGTATGAGCTTTATATTTCCTTTTTCCAATACAGCTGGCATGGCATTAGAGACTTACAGGGACGCCTTAAGTATAAGCCCTACAGAAGACGGGCGCTTACCACCCATTACGCCCTCCTCAAATCTGCCTAAACCCGAGGACCCAGAGGCCCCGGCGCCTCTCCCTCCCATTAGTACGATGACGTCTAACTATCTTTGAATTAAACCGCCGTAAGATCCATAACTCCTTATAATACGATTGCTGTTTGCGAAATACCTAACCAGTGACCTACATTCATATAGTTTCTCTAAACCGATTTGCAGTTAACGGCACTCTCTACACAAAAATAAAAGGCCAATGTGCGTGTCTTAAACGTCCATTCACAGCAAATTGAGGTTTTTATATCTGGCATTGTAGTTTAATTAGAAATTAAAATCGAGTCAGATGTAAAACATTTAGACAAAATGATGAGCACGTCATAATAAATGATAATAAATTAATGTATGATACTCTTTCCATTAATGGTGTGATGAATGTTTATATTAACAAACTAAAGTGAAAATTTGTGTAAAAAGGGCATTGCTATTTTTTATATAGAAAAAGTCAGCCTGGAAGAATTATCACCACGTGATGCTACGGCAATTGACATTCCAGAGAAGAAACAATTAGAACCAATCAGCGTGCCTGTTGCAAACGGAGTTGAAACCAGCACTTCCGGCAACCCGCCACTACCGCCAATTAGACACTGAATTGAACTCTTCATTTATTTCTAAAGACATCATCAACTCAAATAAGATTCCATTGATTGCGTGTCGTTCAGCCGGGTTGTTGCTGCTGTTTTCTTTTATTTTTTATTATCATCTTGTTAATTGACTGAGAATTCGTCTCTATTTGATTTATACCAAGTAATGTAATCATTAGATCCAACATAGATATATTTTTAACAGCAATTTGTGAACTTTGATGATATTTTATTCAGCTGTTAAACGATTTTCCCTTGTAATATGAGAAAGAACATACAGACAATTAGCGTTTAGACTTGAATCAATCAAGATTCTATATTTGCAAATGACTTGGCATTGATCGATCTCATCATTGTTATACGTAATTGAATAGAGGTATTGAATGCACTTCGAGAAGGTCGTTCATTAATAGATATATTAATGTGTTTAAAACACATAATCCCCAGATGGTTTCCAACTTTCATGTACATCTTGGGATTCCCATTTCTGTGTTACAGTGGTATTTTAATAAAGTTGTTTAAGTTGTTTATACTTTAGTTAGTTTTCTGAGTACAGGAAAGAAAGAAAAACAAGCATATTCGAGTAAAAGAGGAGCAAATCACAATTTTCTTCTTTTTTGAGAGAATAAGAGAGAAAGAAAGAGAAACTGGTTAACATATATATGCAAACGATCGATTTTGAAAGCAATCAAATGAAACCTGGCAATGTGATTGCTAGGTTAAAAACTAACTGCAAGGTAATAAAGTTTTTCATTTTATTAGGACTTTTTCTTTATCGGAGCCACACTAAATTCCGGCACCATTAAAAATTGGTAAAAGAAATTTGTCTTTCATTCCAGATGAGTTCCAAATGTCAAGTTTGCATAATATGACGTCAACAAATTCTGAATTATAATGAAGGTGTGTATGCTATTAATGCCCGAACCCAGACACGTATATTCTATATTGTGGTGCGCGCTGATAAGGCGATTTAAATTTAATTCAAGCATTGAAATCCATATCATTCCTCTATTGTTAAATGGGTATGTCGCTAAGTAAACCTATCAAAGTTCAAGAAAGGTTTCTAATTAGACCTTTTCACTATATCCAAGTAAACATTGTCCGCATAGCCATGATATCTTTATAGAAATATTAGAATGTTAATGGCTTGCTAGGCCGAAGACGATATTTATTAATATGCGATACCTATTAGGGATCAAGAGAATTTTTTAAAATGCTTGTCATACATAGCATCTAAAGAGAAAAAACCTTGACCTCATTTGACCAGATTATGAATTCTGTAGAAACTATATTTTGCGATTTTGCCCCGACAAATACCATTTTATCTCGTATTCAGGACATACTCATATGAATTTTAAAAGATGAATGTCAGAAGAAAATGTATGATACATTAATTAATTGGTCTCAATTTCGGACTGCTTTTGTACAAGAATTTAATTTGTAATTCTTTGAGTATTTTCAATGTAGTAAATTCTTCTATACAAAAAATATGAAAACAATGTTTTCGTTCCGAAACCAATAAAATAAAATGAGAGAGAGAGAGAGGGGGAGAGAGAGAATATTATCGAACTTGGAAAAATTAAAACAATAGCAAAACAATTAAAAATAATATTTATTGCTTTACATAGTGATGTCATATAACAAAACATTGCATTTGAAGCTCCGAGTTCCATTGCCATATTCTTTGCGTAGTATTTGAATGAGGCACATTGGATACTCAACTCAAGAGACAAAACAGAAGTACTGTATATAACACATACTACATGATTACAAATAAGGAACAATGAGCATCATAAACAAAATAGATAAACTTAAATAATACTGAAGGGATACTGTAATGTATTCCGATCCATTACAGTTAACTATCACAGACCATGGAGCACTCGGATGGCGTGTCATTATTATATACCGTAAAACTCGCCTTGTAGACTATTTTGGCTACAATAGACGTTGATAACATGACACAATACAAAATAAATAAATATTTACATTCCGTTTCGTCAACAGATAATTTGAGACATTATTTTTCAACGCTAATTTCGTCATCCAAGACGAATTTTTGAATATCCTTCAAACCAGCAGCTCAATCAATCGGAACAAATACCACGCGCCATATGTAAAACTCTCAAGAGGTATCGAATGTATGCGGAAGAACTTCTGAATTAAATTTCGGAGTTGAGTGCTATGGAGTGTCTTGAGGCTCATTTGGCACGTTCAAGGAGGGGGGCGGGGATCCATAAATTGGAGGCGTGACTGTAGACGTTTGAGATCCACGCCCCGAGTTTAGTTTCATAGAAGTGTTAACCCGAGAAGGGACACACCATGGTGGTATGGGCATGGGATTGTCCCTCATTTGTTGATCCCAATATTCGGCCCTATTCAAAAGATACCCGCGGCCATGTTCAGCAAGATCTCTTTCGTCCAGTATTGGGTCCTTTTCTCGATCTATAACAAGAGTGAAAAAAAAAGTTTATTAGTAATTATACATAAAGGAAACAATCTATTTTACTCCAAGACTTTGGTTTTGACAAGCAGAGTGGTTGCCTTACCTGTTGAGTCAATCACATGGTCAAAGTATTTCTTGTCTTTATATAGTTCCTCCAGAAGTATTCGGAGGCGCCAATCGTCCATATTTCGCTTTTTAGCGTCAGCCGACTTCGAAGCACCAAGGGAGCGCATACTCTCCCCGGAATCATTGACCATTGTGTTTGCCCTAGTCATACTCGAGGGTTCTCTGAGAGACCATGGAATGGTATGACGTAATTCGTGACGTGTGCACCATGGTGGCGTTTGTTCTTGATTAATTCTCTCTCCACTTCGTCGCACGATCGTAAAGAAGGGTTCAGGTGAGTTTTGCTGTAAAATGGGAAATATCTATTACATGATACTTGAATCTAAAATACCCAGTGGCACGTGCCTGTCAATTAAAACAGAAATAAACAACTTACATATCCTTCAGGGCGGGCCTGTGTTCTGTTCCCCACGAGGACAAACTCATCCTCATCTCCAATATCAATAGACCCCCTCTCCTGAAAAATGAATTATAAAACGTTAAAAACCGTTTAAAACCAAATGACACAACCCAAAAAGATAGCAATCGGAGAAATATTCAACACAATATTTCATCACACACAGAAATGCACTGGAGTCAATACAATAGCTTTGATATTTCAAACTCATATTAAAAAGAATTAGTTAACATTTTTTAAAAAAAAATTCTGCAGAGTTTATGATTTATTAGAAATGTTTATTCTATTTAATAATAGAAATTAAATACCTCATCGTCCATCTGAATTTCCTCGATTTCAAGGTCATTGGGCGTTGCGAATGCTTCCCGGACATGCCTATCTCCACCGCCTTGACACAAAAAGTGTAAAGAAAAAATTAAACATCTGCAGTACAGTTTTCTTTTGGAAATAATGTTTTGAACATATAAAGAAATAAAATGATCAAAGTTATAGCAATAATTACATTAAACTATATATATTAACCTTTTGATTTGATTTGAACATATTTTATTGTTTATATATATAACATACATATGTATTTTTTTACCTTTTCTTTGATCCAAGAACTTCTGGTCATTAGCAAGACCCAGCCTAAATTGTCGGAGTTGTTCTGGGTTGAGGGAGTTCCGCGTACTGTCGTTCCTTTGTAAAGAAGAGGGTGGTAGTGGGGGTCTGCCACCGGGCCCGCCCAATGGAGCCCCTCCCCCGCCCCTCCCGTAAACCTTCACCAGATCGTTCAGTTCTCGGGGCTTTTCAGATTCTGACACGTATATCATCTGTAAAAGGAGGCAGTTTCATTAAGGTAACTTGGTCCCATGAAGGTAAGAAGTTCAAGACAATGGACTAAGTACCAATAAATTATTCATTTTTATGAGCTTTTCCTACCTGAGGATCGCGCTTTTTGCGAGACTTAAACAGGCGTTTCTTTAAAAGTTCACGGCTAGGTGTTCCAACATCTCGCCGTCCCTGTTAAACAAATGAGCATCCATTTTATCAATTTTATAAAATTTTCATTGAAAGACGGATATTTGATGGCAAGGTAAGTAAACATATAAAAGATGATTAATTTTACTTTTCTTTTGACGTCATCGTCATCATCACCAAACGTTATCACTTCCTCTTCCTCCTGGTGTTGTCCGACATTGAAGGCCACGGACTTACCCCCCGTGTTGTCAACCTTTGTCAAAGACGGCCTCTGCTTTCGCTGAAAATACACCAATTCTAACATATATTGACGAACAGTTTTAATAGGGTGTAGTAATTAAATGTATGTAAAGTACTAAAACTATCATTCAATTGAGTGGTATCTGGTGAGAGCATAAGAAATTATCATTTCACTGAGACTCATACTAAACATGCACAATTACAGAGCTGCTAAGCAAGCCAATAGGTTACAGATACTTCTAAGGGGCTGCTAGTATAGTAAATTACTGGGAGGTTTGCTTTGTATTTTGATTACTAAGATTCTACCAAGTATCCCTACCTCAGAAGTACCAATCCTATCGGCTGAAGACCTCGGTTGTTTGGGTCTAGGACCATCCTCCCCGTCACCATCCTTGGACTCTTCCTTCTGAGTTTGCGTTATCTCTGGACCAAACTCGTCGGCAATATATCCCTTCAATAAAAATTATACCGTACAGCCGTTTTTTGTTTTGGCGGGACACAAAATCTGGTGGATCTGAGTCTACATATGTATAAGGTATACCAATAACTTTAGCGGATGTAATTTTGGTGTATCATTTTCCCTTCATTGGAAATCCATTGTTTGTTAATTACATGTCATTTGTTATAATTAGAAATATAATACATGTGAAATGAATGTAATGAACATTCAGCTGCTATCATACCCCAGTTGGACGTCCCTTTTTGTTCCGTTTTAAACGCTGGATTTTGAACAACCCTCGGATTCTCGCTTTCTTGAAATAGCGAGCCATTTCTTCCTCCGATATTATCTGACCATCTGAGACGCGCTAAAATCGAAATAAATGGTGATATTAAAATTATTGCAAATTAGATACGATTTTTGCAATTACCTACGTTTTAAACCAATTTGATAACCTCTTACAATGATTCGTCCCTGTGAGTCCCGAACGAATCCTGGAGGTAATTTCGAGATCCCCTTGACGTATTCCTCATCGAATACTTCGTCTTCTTCGACATCACGAAGGTCTTGGTCACTGTCTATGTTCCCGCCATTTTTATCGTCCTCACTCCCAGGGGCCGTGACCCGAAATCCAGGACTGTCCGTTCCGCTGTCCTTCTCGCACTCCTTTTCGGTGCCGTCTGCTTTTGGCTTGCCTGTGTCGTCTGGTTCGTCCACATTTTCTACTACCATTTCCTCTTCTGCTTTGTTGTTTTCCTTCGGGAAAGACTCTTCGAAATCCTTTTAGTTGAAAAAACAATATAAAAAAAATCCATCTGTTTTATACAGATATTTCAAAGAATATATTATTCTTTCAATTGTTTTTTTTTTCTTGGGGAGGGGGGGGGGTTACGGGGAATGATGGGGGTTTTCAAGTTGAAAGGAAAAACTGATTTCTGATTTTCACAGCATATAATAAAGTTGATTTATTTAAGGAATAAGGAATCATTCTTTGAGTATTATGAGGTGATAATTTCAGTCGGAGAATGATCAAAATTAATCCAATAAAGCCCGAAGGGCTTTATGATAGATTTGATCACGCCCCGACCGAAATTATCACCTCATAATATTCAAAGAATGATTCCTTATTACTTATATTTATATAATTTTAAGCCATCGTACGATTAAATATTCAAATATAAATAAGTAAACCCCGCTGGCGCCTCGGTTTGGCGTCATTTGTAGTTATGGGTTATATAGTACACAATCGATACCTAGTGTTATCACAAGCAAAGACCCTGGAAAATGTAAAAATTCATGTTTAAAACAATAAAAGTAAAACACGGTTAGCATTTAAGTACATACATGTAAATAGTATAATTATTTACATCCATTAAGTATTATCGCTTTATTTCTTACAAAAATTGTTCGAAATTCACGGGTCTTTAGAAACTGACAGGATTGAAATCTACACGATCCAGTTCTGACCATGGAGTTTGTCGATTGGTTGGTCGAAACCTTCAGCAACCTAAGATTTATCACGAACTGCACGAAATAAACACGATGATGTCGGTCTCTAATTTCCATATAAGACGTCTTTGCTGTTTCTTTTATTAAATGTAATGATGTACATTAAACGATTTAGTTATTTTTATTTATAAATTTTTCATTTGAAAGATGTAAATACAAACAGTAGAATACTTTCTTTGATGATTTATGCAGGTTATGAAGGTAGCGATCTTTGCAGAAAATATACATAACCCGCGTTAACTGCTAAGGCGGGCTATGTACTTTGGCTGCAATATCGCTACCTTCATATTCCGAGTGAATCACCAAAGACAGCATTTTATTGTTTAAAGAAAGCCAACATTTCCCTGAGAGTTTTTGTTTGACTGTCTGTTTGCCTAGGGAGCATTTGATTGCTTTTAATTCGAACATGCATGCAAGACAAAGGTGTCTTTGATTTTCTATTTGTTCAGACACCCCTTTTTCGTTGATCCGTAACTTTATGCCAGACATGTTAAGGTTTAACCAAATTGAGACAACTATAAGAAATGTTAATTATCCACGATATGTCCTCTATTAAGAGACAGGTACTAATATATTTCAAATGAAAACCACGATAGTTTGTTGAGGTTTTAGGACACCGTACAGTTACCGTTTTGTCTCAAAGTTTTAAACTGTTTAAACTGTTCTAGTTTGACAACCCATAAATCATTTTCACGTGTAATTGAACGGGACTACGCGGTAATTTGATATCTTTTGGTGGTCTGTAACAAATGTAAATGTCCGCAGATATCTGTATAGCTTTAAAATAATCAGACAGATCTGAAACTTTCATTTAAAGGTCTCAGCAGAGCGTCAATTGAAAGGCAGGTTCTGAAAAGACGCGCTGATGTCGCATTTTTACCTTTTATCTATTATCTACTCATTGAGAGACGAGCATAAGGACAAATTATTAACACCAATCAACAGGAATTAAATGACATCGATAAAGATTACCAGCAGTGTAGAGTTTTACAAAATTTCGCAACTTATCCTCAACTTTCAGATTGTATAACCAAAATTACATGTATATCAATTTCAAATCTTTACGAGTAAGGACTTTCAAAACCACTTTTCTATGCCTCAACACTTCTCGTTTGTGTAAATTCATTACCTGATTATCTCTTTGAAAATTAAATACACGTTTGCAAGACGATCCTATGAGTAATCATACGTCAAAGAATTGGGAAACACTTACGATTATACTTTAAAATTATAACCATTTTAACAAGAGCTTGGACTTTGGGATGTTGTGTAAAACAGCAATGTGACGTAGCCCTGTCTATTTCACTGCTGGCCACTCAGCCCTGGCTCTTTGAAATCAACAAGATTTGTCTGGCTTCTGAGCTAAGAATACGCAATCGGTGCATATTTCGCCTGAAACCGCGTCATTTTAAACTTGTTTTGACGCAAAAAATAGATAGCTACGTCCAACCAAGGTCTTGTTAAAATGGTTCTATGATTTGTACTATTAAATCCTGTATCATCAAGAATGCAAGCAAGTAATATAAACTGTATACCATTCACTGATTCACTGAAGGATCTTTTCGGATTGTCATGGTCAATCAAAAAGGGCATCTTTTTATAGTACTTGCGGTATCTTAAACCATATCATACAATTGAAGCCAGTGGCATCATGCATCTCATACAGTTCTACGCAGACAAAAATAAACCAGATAATATTCTTACGTCATCATAATCCTCCATTTTGAACTCGGCGTGGTCGTCTTCCTCACTCCAGTAGTGTTCTTCGTCAAGCTTGGTTTCGATGCGCTTCTTGTTGAGGTACTGTTCCATGAACTCGGCTTTCTTACCATCCCCATTCTTTCGGAGCTCCTCTTCCTCCAACGAATCGGGGGAACCGCCACCATCCTTACGCTTGTCGTGCTTTGGTTTCGATTTCCCCCGAGCGAAGCGACCGAGTTTCCTCTGTTTCTTGTTCCTCTTTTTCTCGTGCATATCCCTTGTGATCAGAACTTTGCTCAGCTGTCCTTCCGGCTGCAATAAATAAATTTGTTATCATAGTCCACTTCTAAATCAATAAACAACAGACTTGAATTTTTGTCTAAATTTGTTAAAATATATTTACAACATATCCGTGTTCTTGCTTTCTCCCGCCAATTTCCCTAATTCTCCTTTGTACTTCTTCTTCGTCCTCAGAGCTCTCCTAGAAACAAAAAAATTCAAAGACCATCAATGGACTCAACATCAAACACAACATAGAAATGCACGCGCATTAAAAGAGATGACATAACTTACAGAGCTCTGGCTCTCGTGTCTCAGAAATGAAAGAAAATCAATTACAGTAGGAAAAGTTTCACTGTATGATACGTTACTTTTATTGTCTACTTCTTCACTTTATCTTGACAACTGCATGACATTAATTCTCAATACAGACCTAAATTTTCTTTCAATAGGTTTATATGACGATTATCAAATAGAATTTATAAAATGGATGATGGGGTTTCTTACTTGCTCATTGTTTTCTTCCTCTTCTAGATCTCTTGGGGTAGGATCCTGTTGCATTAAAGAAGTAAACAATAAAAGAACATTTAATTCATTGCATGGTTATTATTCCAATCTTACCAAATTGAATCCTTGGGTAAACAGTATTGTATAAAAAAAACTTGCAAATAGATTCTAGTTAAATGAGGCAACTTTTGAGATTTGACAAAAACCCTTATTGTCATAAAGAAACATCTTACAAGCAAAGCAAGAACCAACACACCTGTTGGTGAAAGACGTGAAACCTTACATGAAATCATTGTTTTTCATTTCTAGATCTTCCTTTCTACTTTAGTTTAAGCTGTTTTCCTTTCTTTCTGATTCTTCAGACTTAAAATCAGGATTAAACCTATTTGTCTTAAGGCTATTGGGTCAAACTACAGATATTTAATACATCTGCTAACCACATCTTCTGCCTCGATGGAATAATCGGTATAAAACTTGTTCAGCATGTCATTTGTTTACAGTAATATTAAGATTGTTTCTATAGGAGAACAAGACTATTAGAGCTTTATTGAGTCTCATTGCAGATATAAGCGCTTTTGTTAACGTCAAGATTTACAAATTTAAAGTCTGCAAGTTGTACAGAAAGATCTATTAAGTCAAGAAATCGTTGGGTTTGCATATTGATTCTCGCCATAGGACTCCCTCCTTCTGTGGTGTGTTTCTAATATATGGCGTAGTCAAAATCAAAGAAAACAAAATTTAAAACTAATACCCTGGTATTATCGATGTTTTGCAGTTCGACATTTCTATACTTGGATTTCTGCTATTATATCGTGTACATTGTAGATGCAACATTTTGTTGTCATGTAGTAATTCTCTTTTTGATTATTAATAATTTATTATAAATCACCATAAAACATAATCGAATTTCCTTAAGACTCTTGTGTACAGCTTCAAATAGTTTTTATGATTATTTTCACACCTTATAAGATAAACAAGTAATATTTTAGTGGGATGAACATGAATCTGTACAATGATAAACAAGAAATATTGATTGCTTTTTCAACAATTCAACACGCGGATTTACCTAGATTTTAATTTTTTATTCAAACTTTACTTAATTGATTGTTTTCCCAAACATTTGCGGAAAGTAAATATAAACAGTTGTGAAAGAAACTTGCTACTTTAAACGTGAAAAACAAAAGCTATCACCAATGTCGAAAATCATAGACAGTTAGCTTGTTTCCAGTGCGTAACGAAGACAGTGCAACGCCCAATACCAGATAAGTATCTTTGCTGACCTGGTTTAGCACTCGATATATTTATTCAAGTTTTTAAAAAATCGATATAATCATAGATAATTTATTTTTCTTGAAGCGTATTTCAAGATTAACATGCATCTATTTTGTCATCTCAAAAAAATGGATTGAGTCCTTCCAAGAGGTCTTGAAAAAATATATATTCACGTCCATTGAAGCGTGGGGGTCACTTGATTGAAGTTGCACATGAAATTTGAAAAGATTAAAAAAATTTTTTTGAAACTTTCATTTAGAGAACAATATTTGAATGCAAGCTTAACGGTATAATGACAGGTTAATACTAGTAAGCATTGATTTCGAATTAAAGGTGTCCTAAGGTTTCGGTTTTCCTTAATTTGAAAGAAACTTTTTGAAAGAAACTTATCTTTAGAAAAGATAATCACAACTACAAGTCGTATAACCTGAGTTTTCTAACTATGATTTAAATCCTTTATTCTTGTTATTGCACGTAAGTGTGTATAAAGAGATTTCAAAGAAATTCCCACAATCCCTTTCGGTGTTGCCGTGTAGTCTGGTTTTCCCTCAAACCAAATTTTACCTTCTGTTCATCTCTCTCCCCGTCAACAATAACCTTCAGTCCAAAATAGACATTTGAAGCTGCTTAGTGGTATAAAATTCATAGGCTACTCGTGAAATGCACATCAAATCAAAAAACAAATGTGAAAAATAAGAAAGAAGTGACACAAAACACACTTTCAAGAAAACAGAGGTGGGGGGAAAGGTAACAGAGCGATTGGTGTCAAAGGTTTTGGTAAAAAGAAGCAACACCAACATTTAGACCGCTGATATTATTAGAAACTTAAAGATTCACATTTAGGTTACACATATATATGGCAATGATACAACATCAGTTTTTCCACTTTGATAGTGGATATGCACAGCAACTGGTGAACATCAAATTACTGATTTGTGTGTACATGATAAGTTAGATAGCAGCCAAAAAAGCCCGCAGTGAGAGACGAATGTCGTATAGAAATACTATTAATGTAAGGTACATTAGCAGTGGATTTACACGATTCCATAACGTGCAAACCAACCTTGAAGCTGATAGGTGGTATCAGGGACGTGTATACTAATAAACATGTAGTATATATGTCCCTGGTGGTATGGAAGCAGGTAAATCTGGAGGAAGCTAGCATCTAATTGACAGGTATCCTGTACGATTTCAAAACATCTTCTCCAACTGAACCTCATAGTATTACCCAATTATACCGGTATTTCATATTGACATAAAATATGCATGTACAATCTATAAGATAGGTGAGGTGTCTTACTGAACCTAATACCAAAGTATATATATTTCACATTGGCATTAAATATACAAAGAAAAAAACATTAAGATAGACAATACGCCTGATCAAGCAATGAGATTCAGTCAGAGTCGACAGTTTGAGAGGTCTGGTCGCAAGCTTAGGATTATCTCTACATACCTGGCTCGGTAAGGGCGTAGCCCCATCTACCTGTTCTGAGGGTGCTATAGTGCTACCGAGATCCGACATTTTACTCTGTGAAGATTAAGTTGTGCGTTACAGTTGTGCATGGTATGATGGAGTGCTAAAAATGACCCTTTTTATTGCTCGTCCGTGGACCATAACAAATCTCGACAAACCTGTTGGTGATCATAGGCTAACTACTGTTTCGATCAAGTTTTTGATTTACAGTTTTTTGCTTCCTTGATAGTTGGTACTGATGGTCCATTAACTATTGTTGAATTCTTCCCATTCACATTATAACTTTGGTACAAGTTCTTTGAAAACTTTATGAATGTTCCACAAAGAATTACAATATGTTTCCTTCCGAATAATAGCACAAATTTGGATCAATGGTGGAATTCGCCATGACACTTTACCAAAGTTACGGCCTTTCATCGACCCATAATGCTTTTGAAACTTTTTACTCGTTTGTTTGCATTTCTTTACAAGGTCTAAATTATTTTGTCGTGGGATTCAAAACGCTATTAGATTTCCCTTTAAATCGATGGCTAAGTCATATTGACTGAAAGCGTTATTGATAGTCATAATAACTTGTGTTGCTAATGCTTCTATCTCTTCATGTGTACCAACAAAATTATGTAACTAAGAATACAGATGGAGTTTACTTTGTGATAACGGCATATATTCTACACTAAAATTGCATCATATTCTCAAATATAATTCATGCATGGCTCTATCATTAGAATTTTTTCTTTCATTGTCGCCGCCTTTTGAATTTCTATATCCAGGAAAATGTTTATTTATTTGTATAAGCTCTACAGGCAATACGGTTTAGGGATCCTATCCTAGCTTCATGCATACATGTACATATAATCTAGCGTTTTCTCCTTGTTTTCTTCTGAAAATGGTATTAAGGTACATATGTCTAAAGCTAGAGCATAGGGTCACACACCATACCATTACCAAGGAAAGAACAAAAAAAATAAATAGATTGTAACATTGACATAGAACTATGTGAAGACACGTGATCATTTGAAAATAAATATAAATATATACTTTAATTAATCAAAGTGATAGAGTTTAAAGTTCAAAGACTTACAATAACTGTATCGGGTCTCTCTTGATCTTCCTTCGTTTGTCCGTCAACCTCTACTCGGATCTCCTCTTCCTTTTTTTCCTCATTCTCCTTCTGCTCTTCTTCTTTGTCAAGTTTATCCGGAATAAAGCCGGAATCTTGCGATGCTCGATCGTCCTCGTCTTCCTCTTCGTCTTGCTTCGTCTCCTCCGACGGGGGTTCTTTCTCTTCTTCGTGTCTTAACTCTTCCGGTTCATTTTCTTCGTTCTGTGCCTGTTCCTCGCTCTTTGTGCTCTTGTCATCATCTGACTCTTCTGTGATGTTGCGTTCTTCGTCATCAATTTGGGTGCGTTTCCGGCGACGGCAGACGATACACAGAATAATGATGATGATTAACACAATTATAATAAACACAAGAACTCCTAAGAGAATATAGAGCCAGGTTAAATCTGTTTCTGATGTTGGAGCTGTTGGGTCTATAAGAAAGAAGTGGAAAATATATGCATGTGCTGTGTAATGAAAAATCTCGTATAAAGGGGTATTTTACTATGGTTTTTTTAGTTATTTCTCGGTATAAACTACGTATTGTATATTAGAGTGAATTCTAAACTATGTGAACTTTCATTCATATTTATTGTTAGAGTGAATTTAAAATCATTTTGATGTTTATAAATTAATCAAATTAAATTTTAGAAAACTTTTATGCGAACTTTTTAAACCAAACTTAAAAAGTTATTTTTTAAACCTTGAATTACAAACTTTTAAAACAGCACGCTCTGCCATGATTCTTAAATGCGTTCTATCCAAATACGTAAACAGAGTAACAGTCTTCTGAATATTTATAAAATCAACTCAAAAATATCCGATAATACATGTAAAACAGATAAATACTTAAAGTTCATTAAATATGTGCAAGTTATATAGATTATTTGAAGCTTGTGCAACATACGTATGTATTATAGCTTGAAACGAAACATCATTTAAATGCTCCTGAATTATATTTTTTTCAAATATGAAAAATAATATAATAGGTATTTAGTTTCTCTCTATGTTAGAAAGAAAAAAGATTGTTTTTTTTTTATTCCTTTGCATACAGTTCAGGTTATCCATGTATTACTGAATAGATATTTCTATACATAAAATTATTTAAAGGCTCAGACTGTCTCAATATAACATGTCTTTGGCCTTTAATATTCGCATTCAGTGGTCTGACTTTTTTCAGTGTATTTTTAAAAAGAGGCATATGGCCTATATATAATGGGCCGCTTTGCTCACCTAAGTAAAGGACTGGTTTAAAATATATAGCGAGCATTGAAAATTATACGTAATGCGATTAGTACGTAACGTGGAAGGAATGGCAATTCCTCCATACACGAGTATAGCATAGCAGTATATATTGAAGCCTAACGCAAATTTATGCTGTCAATATAGCTAGTGTTTCGTCTTATCCACGAATTGAAGCACAGCATTGATATTTCAAGCTTTTGTTGATAAACATGCAAAGGTATGATGCTATGAGAGAGAGAGAGAGAGAGAGAGAGAGAGAGAGAGAGAGAGAGAGAGAGTTACGAATTTCCCGATAATTTACTTCGATTCAATCATTCGATACCACGGTTCCCTATTATAGGTACAGGAAAATGCGTCACGTTGCATACTCAAAGCATGGACAAACACGTAAACGCGTACACGGTGTGTTCTTTTATCCAAAACTTTCTTGACGCCAAATTTCTATTATGTAACAGAATCTTCTTGGTTTGCCAGAAAATCTTTACAGTTTGTGCTTCAAAATTTTGCTTTTTAATATAGTTTGTATATAGTTTGCTTCATTGTATCGGTATGCAGCTGATCGTGTTAAACGTGTTCCCATTCTTCAATATCGCAGTTCTGTGTAAAATGTTCATCTTCTCTGAATTATTACAAAGCTGTTAAATGTAGCGACTTTTTGCGTACAACTGCAAAGTTATTAAGGCAAATCTTACAGCATTTTACAAGTAGTCTTAATAATTTACATTCACCCGGTATCACATTGGATCTTTGAATGAAGAAAAATAATGCGTAAAAATGGGTGGTTAGGGGAATGTCACAAATGTAGTTAAAAAAAATAGGGATAAACAATTCAATATTAACGTGTGACATTCTGTCTATGACAGTAAATACTTTGATTTATACATGTAATTATTGCTATTATCATTTTATCATGTTTTATCATATTTCATAAAGCATACATTGTTTTTTTTTACATTACCCTTATCAGAATTCTAAAAAAGACCAACTGCTGTATTGTTTAGTGTTTTAATTGATTTCTTACAGTTGATACATGGAATTGTTTTTCCTAAATACTTTATTAGCATCCGTGTATGGATAACTCCTTAATTGCGGACCAATTTAATACACCGGTTTACATTTACTCATTTTACCGTCGTTAATAAAATTATTTAAAGTTTTTTAGAAATTGAAAAGTGATACTTACAACAGGCAGCTGAAATGAAGAAAAAAAAATGCATTTAATTTGTGAAATCTGACTTGTAGCGTTATCTAATAATTTCATCCGTACACTATCAAAGAGATACCTACTCGTTGCTATATCGGCGAATGTGACAGTCCTTCCGTATTCAGTACTTATGGACGTAGATGTCTGGCCCGTGGCGCATGCTTCAGGATTAACGGAAGCGGAAATTGAGCTACCGGAAGTAGTGTACACCTGAATTTAAGATCAGAGATTAACGAGTCTGCGGAGTATTTGTTTCAAAAGGCTTAGAAATACAGTTTGGTTACACATTAGTTTATCTTGAAAATTTCTTTCATCTTTTGGAATATTATATAATATATAGTCCAGAATAGTCTTCTAGAATATACACATTTACTGTTGGAAATATTCAAATCGTAGGTAAACAAAGATACAGCCAATAAGATTAAAATAAAGTCGCACCATGCATGAAAACTGGAACGTGGTTGGACTTGTAACTGAGCCGTCCACATTGTAGAGGGTCACGTAAGTACTATCTCCACTGGTCGCTGAGTACACACAGTATAACGTGCCAGCAGCTGCAAAAAATATATATACTTGATAATATTAAGTTTTACCTTTTAGTTTACATTTCATTTTTCAGCTGAGTTAAAAGTGGTTTTTATTTTTCAATCAAACGTTTGTTTATCAAAACTAATACCGGAAAACATCGGATTCTCTGCACATTCTGTATTGTTGTAGGCGAACTTGGTTTTGTCGGAGCACGTTTCTAGAGTGGTAGAGGAACACGTCAGTCCTGAGTAGGAGTAGGACCACGTCCCGTGGATACTTGTAGGACACGTGACTGCCGCTGCTACCTCAAAACCTACGTAATTCGGTAAACTTTTTTAATATTAAGAATAATAGTATATTTAACATATTTTCTTTCAATGATTTGCAAAATAAAGTTTCTTTTATTCAAGATACATATCACAAAAGTTTAAGACGTAATATTTTTACTTGAAGTTTTTAAAAAAATAATAAGGAATAATATGAGTAACAGAGAAGGGAATATTAAAAAAAATAGCACTAAAATTTCTCCGTATATTCTTATTTATTAATAGTACTTGACCAATACCAGACTGAAGTGCTACATGATCTCGCTCTTTCCCTAGGTTTGTTGTATCTGTACACACGGCACTTTGCGCAGGAGCAGGTGCAGATGTGGATAATGCAATAACTCGTTCAAAAACCAATGATACCACAGTAGATTCCTCTTTAAATAAATGTGATGCGTGTACAAACATTGCACAATTATTAAGCAAAAAAAACCCAAGCAAATTAGCTACAATCACTATTTTTGTTCAATGTACGTATATTTTTTCAAATGTAATTTAATTTTTTTTTTGAACTGTATACTTCCTTTCACTAAAAATAGTCAACCGCCACCCAACCCCCATCCGCACATGTCAAATGTAAAGAAGCAATGCCAACAATGTGGGTGCATTTTTCAAGACAAACCCGTAACCAACAGAATAAGCGTATGATTAACCAAAATAAAATTTACTTGATTGTAACGCAACGTGTATTCTATAAGGTTCTGAAGTAGAACTATGACAGACATCAGATGACGTCACAGATGTTACCAATATATGACGCAAAATTAATCGCTCTACAACGTTTGTCGTGACTTCAAATCTGTCTGTTTTAAAAAACACAAATATAAAGTACCTATACGTTTACTTTTATCTACCGCAATGCTGTAATAAAATGTTAATAAACAGATGCACATACTTCTTTTAAAACACTCAGATAGATAAACAATGTGGTTGAGGACGATTTCCCTTGGTATATTGCACAGGCACTTGTTTCTGAGAAAAAAATTTACCCTATAGTATAATAATGTGTTATTATCATACTAAAGGGTAAATTTTTTTCTTAGAAACAAGTGCCTGTGGTTTTCCCTACTCTAAAACATAATAATGATATCTACATGCAATTTGGGTTTTTTTAAGTAAATAATATAAACCCACTTTGTAAACATTTAATGTCTACAATGTATAGGTCAACATCGTGAAAACGTGTGCACTATATATTTCAAAATAAAATAAAAAAGACTATTTTTTACTTGTTCGAATTTTCCTAATTTTTGTTAATTCGCAAGACATTTTGTCTACATTTTATGCTTCTTATGTTCATTTTAACCCTAATTATATAAATTGATAAAAAACAAGGCAAAAGTTTTTTACAAATTCAAATTCTGATCAAATCTGATTAAACTGCATTCAACTTAAAAAATGCTTGCAATATAAATCTTTAATGTTTAAACTGTGAACTTCTAGTAAATACATTATTCAAATGTACGAGCGTTATTAAAAAAAAATTGATATTTTCCACTTCATTGCAATGTAAAAATATTATCCAGGTTTGAGTATTTTAAATACTAGTAGTGAGCTATCTTATATGTCAAGTCGTCAAATACAAGTGTTTTTGTTGTTTATTACTTGGGGGGGGGGGGGGGGGCATAAAACATATTCCATATCAGCATTGTTGCAATGCTTAAAGAAATAATGATTTTGTCGTATGAACACGTATATTAAGTTATCTCGGTATGTTAGTTAATAATTACATTTACCTGTATTCATAGTATAGAGATATTTGTTGTCCGATTGCTTCGAAAATGTCATACAGGTGTAGATGTACGTTGGCGCAGTTGTAAATGGGTAAAAGATCTCTGTTGACCTACAAAAAATAGTCATAGATGTAATTATATACCGGTATTATAGAAATAGCATATACTTAATATAACATGTGAGTGGACTCCATATATTTAAGCTTCAAAATTTGAGCAGTTTCTTAATAAGAATTTTTATGCAATTAATTTCATTTTCAAGAATTAAACAATTCAAATTTTTTAAACAGCGATCATTTTTCGAGATTAAGGTGGTTCGACACACAAATGCATTATTTAATGGATCGATGAAGAATCGTTTTTGAAAAATGATGACATAAAATTGAAAACGATATCAGCTACCAATAATTTTATATGAATTTTTTGTATTTTTTTTTTAATAAAAACCGAAAACATCGTTTTAACTGCTAACAGGATATTTTAGAATTAAAAATTTGGTATTAATTAATGCACAATACAGCTGTCTATAAATACATGTCAAAGTTTATTATATTTTTTAAAAAAAATTATGAAAATGAAAATCAAGAACTGAACATTTTTTTTAAAACGTATGAGTAAAAACTACAAATAAACTGTCATTTCCATTAAACAATTGTTTTACAATTATATTTCACCAAGAAATTGAAACTAAATAGTTAAATTAAAGAAAAATTGGAAAATCTTAAATCAAACCGATCCCGATTGTAATTAAACTATTCTCAAACAATGATTTTCATACAAAGTTTGAATGTTTGACAATTTTGTACAAATTCCAGGTTGTTTAATTGTAAAATCGTTTGGTCATATACTGAATATATAAATAAATGCATATCATTTACTCAAAATAAACTGCAGTATATTTGTAAAATTTCAATTTTTTAATAATAATCTGATCGGGATCAGTTTGACAATCGGGATCGGTTCAAATTGGATAAATTGCAATTTTTCTAAAATTTCGCATTTTCGTTTCAAATTCATTGTAAAATATCATTGTTTGACGAGTACTTTATGTGACTATTTGCTATTCTTTATATTTTATCCATAAATTCAAAAGATATAAAATAATAACAATTTTAATTTTCAGAAATTTTTATTCAAATATTTTAAAAAACTTTAAATGTACCAGACAATGTTTGGCATGTATTGATTCATAATTATATTACACATTTATTGACACCAAGATTTAAGTTCTAAAATATTCTGTTTGCCATAAGAATAAGTTTTCCATTTTCACTGAAAAATTCCAAAAAAAAATCATAAAAAATTTCAAGCCGATATTAGCCTCTGTTTTGTGAAATCGCATTTCAAAAAGATTCTTTATCGATTCATCAAATAAAATTTTGGTGTGTCGAGGAACCGTCATTTATACTGATATCTTAAAGTGTTACATGCCACATTAATACTGAGATTCATAGATTGAAAATGTATCTACATGTACATTGTAAAAAAATGAGGAACAGTAAATAACGGTTTGAAAAGCTATTTTCCTCTTTCTGTAAAGGCTTCACAACCAGTTGCAATGTTACAATGTAGATACCACTGTTTTTCAAACTCCCGATTTATAACACATGAATTGTTAAATACCTCTGGAATATTAGCAAGAGGCCAACAGGCCTTAACGGTCACCTGAGTAACATAGACTATACACAGACCTTTTGATAATTCTCTTACATGCATTTAATTATTGTAAGCTTAATTCTGGAGTAAAAAAAATCAAAAATGTGGTAAAGACCACCACCTTCCTACCTGAAACCTTGCAACAAGGACATTGATAGGAAATAATTGTTCAGTATTTGTTAACTTTCAAGACAGCTTTTATGTTTACATGTTTTTATAGATAAACTAAAGATTGCTGGTATACATGTTTTAATAAAAACAACAACCCCCTCTCATCCCCAGGGGCCAGACAGACACCCCCCCCCCCTTATTTTTGGCCAGCCAATTTTAACTTTACTATAAACAAGTCTACATTTTATTTAAAAACTTAAAGACTGTTTTGGTTGTTTCGTTTTAAATAAATAAAAAAAACTTGTTTAACTCTTTCAATATTTTAATTTTTGAATTACATTACTTTAAAATGATTAATTATTAAATATGAACAAGCATGGGAAGACAACTCCATTACCTGTTACATTCCCGTACCAAAACCCTTGCCAAAGGCTTTCATGATATCTTTAATTTTGATAGACAGCTTCATCCATTCTCTTTTCTAAACATTTACTCATTTCTTTCATTAAAATTGAAGAGCTGAATAAAATAATTAAATTCTTAACATAATATGCAGCCCACACACACCCATTATATGGATTAATTTAACACTATATGACTATTTTGGCCCCATTCTTCAGTCAAAACCCCTTTCCAGGGGGGACATAGAATTTACAATTTTGATAAAGGGCTTCCTGGTCGACATAATTATGAATTCAGTTTTCCTTACAGATGTGTTGGAGTAGAGAAGAAGGTTTTTGAAAGTAAAGTAGATTACCTAAATTAGAACTCATAACATTTCAATATTGCCAAGTGACAATTTACCATGTAGTTTTTAAGATGATGTTAAAATTGTAATAGATGACAAAAAGCAATTACCCTAAGTATAAATACATGTTCAAGATATGGTCATATTACCCCCCCCCCCCCGGCCTCAACTTCTGTCCCATGGCCTGGGGACCACAAATCTCACCATTTAACACAAGGATATTATGAACATAATAACAATGCATTACTTTTGTTAATTTCACATTGGCCACCTCTAGGGCCTAAACCGCTTACACAGGAACCATAAATTTCACAATTTTGGTAGAGGGCTTCATGAACATCATTACCAAGCATTTAGTTATTCTTAAATTTATATGGGAGTAGAGAAAAAGATTTTCCAAGATTTAATACACTTTACTATATGGCCGTATTGGTCCCACCATAGGGCCTGAACATCTGACCCAGGGACCATGAATTTCACAATTCTGGTAGAGGGCTTCATGGAAATTATTACAATTATGGAGGTGTTTTAAATTTTGCATATTTGGTCCCGCCTATGGCTCCCCGGGGGTGGTAGAGCCATAAATTTTGATTCACTTTACCATAGAGATGCTTCACACCAAAAATGGAAACAATTGGTTTTGTAGTTTTTAAAATTGCAAAATGGTTAACAAACAACGCACGAAGACAGACGAAGACTAATTGCAATAGGTCACCTGAGTGACTTAGTATTGTATTGGGATTGTAGTACGATGAGTGAAGTCTACAATGTGAATAAATTATAGATTAATGTTTGTTATGTTTGTTGAAAATTGTACAAATAATCAATAATATTTTAAAAATTCCAAATTTTATATTTTATCAATTTTCTACTTTTTTTTAATCGTGTTAAGAAATGGATATTTGTTAAAGCAATATAAGCTCCAATTTTCATGCAGATTTTTTTCCAAGAAAATGTTATTCTACTAAAATGACAAAAATTATCATGGTTTTTAAATATCTGTAAGTCAATGTCTGTGGGAAAAGCTGTTAAGAAGCCTTGATTGGAACAAAACTGAATTATTGTCGTCCTGTACAAAAATTTATCTCCTATATACTAGTATTCCTTAGCAGGAAAATCTTTCTTCTGACAAACATTCATGATTTTTTAGAATCACATTAATCATAAAACTTTAAGTCACATGCAGATTTATCAAACTAGCAGGTTTTTCCAGCAAAATAAATAAAAACTAGAGGTACTGTGAGCAAGCTCACAATTGATACCCCCCGCTAGGAAAAATCATAACTCATGTATTTTTTCTATTATAGAAAATATTGAATGAATCTATTTCATCGTCCATTTTCTATAAATAACAACTGCTCTATTTTTTAAAACTGTTAATGCTTATATGAGTACACAAACCAATTTCTATTCTTTAAATTCCATTTTAGTTCAAGTTAACTGTTAATGCATGAGGACATTTGCATCCTTATGTCAAGCAGCCACTTAATATAAACATTTTGAATTATTGGTATACTGAGCCCGATTTTTTTTAAACAATGACCTTGAACTTCCTCAATTGACCTTTGGTCAAGGTCATGACATACTCTCAGGTTATAAGCATTCTAGATGTGAATTAAGAACTTCCAATATTTGTCCATTAGAAAGATATGGACTGGACACGAGTTTTATACTTTTCTGCAAGTGACCTTGGCGTTGCCCAAATAACTTGGGTCAAGGTCATGACAAACCCTTAGCTTATAAGCAATCTTTGTGTGAACTGAGAACTTCCAATGTTTCTCCATAAGAAAGATATGGACCGGACAAGAATTTTGCACTTTTTTCTGCCATTGACCTTGACCTTGTCCAAATGACCTTGGGTCAAGGTCATGACACACCCTTAGGTCATAAGCAATCTTTGTGTGAAGTAAGAACTTCCAATGTTTCTCCATTAAAAAGATATGGACCGGACACGAATTTTGCAATTTTTTCTGTCAGTGACATTGACCTTGCCCAAATGACCTTGGGTTAAGGTCATGACACACCCTTAGGTCATAAGCAATCTTTGTGTGAAGTTAAAACTTCCAATGTTTCTCCATAAGAAAGATATGGACCGGACACGAATTTTGCACTTTTTCTGCCAGTGACCTTGACCTTGCCCGAATGACCTTGGTTCAAGGTCATGACACACCCTTAGGTCATAAGCATTCTTTGTGTGAAGTAAGAACTTCTAATGTTTCTCCATAAGAAAGATATGGACCGGACACGAATTGTGCATTTTTTCTGCCAGTGACCTTGACCTTGCCCGAATGACCTTGGTTCAAGGTCATGACACACCCTTAGGTCATAAGCAATCTTTGTGTGAAGTAAGAACTTCTAATGTTTCTCCATAAGAAAGATATGGACCAGACACGAATCGAACAGACAGACGGACAGACGGACGGACGGACGGACGGACAAGGTGATACTATATACCCCCCGAAACTTCGTTTGCGGGGGGTATAAATACAGCTCATAGGGACAAATTTTTACGCACATTATTATATTCTTAGATGCATGTGCAGATCCAGATTTTTTTCCCTAGGAGGAGGGATTATGTGATTATTGTAGGGGGTGGTGGTCACAGATCTAGTTTTTTCAGAGATTCAAACCTATTTTGCGCATGTTTGGTGTTTATTGACGTTGGGAACACGAAACAAGATATATATAATTATACTGCGCAGGAGTATTGGAACATTTGATAATTGAGGAAGATTTTTTTTATTTTGTGCATAAAAAGATATAATTGAGGAGGTGTTCAGAAGAATATTGTATCATATTATTCTTTAAAAATATAATTATTGATAATATTGTTATATAGAATTGTGTATGATAGATTGTACTTATATCTGTCGAGAAAAAGCACGTAAAATCTGTTTTCAAAAACCTTTACTAATGATCACATTAAGACGCATACTTATTCAAAAGGCGTTATATTGATGGAGATTTTTTCTGAAGTATTTTGCACGCATGATAAGTACATGTACTAGTGATTGCATATTTATAGAGGTACTTACTTGAGTACATAGTACGTTCCGTCTGAAGAGAAACACTCCATGGTATACAAACTGGCAGCCGCTACATTTACACGCAGTTTGAAGTTCTGTATGGAACTGCTTGTGACGGTCCATGTTCCGCGGTTGCTGGTCACCCAAGTTCCGGTGAATGGGAAAGTGCATGCTAGATCTGTAATTTAGATTGTGTCATTAATCATTAATTAAGATAAATAATGTTATTTTGGAAATGTCATTGTCCATGGTTTATGGAGCAGTGCGAAGCCATAATATTATGGCATCTCTACATATAAATGTACGTTTTCGAATTTCCCTCATGTTTTTACCACAACATTTTGACAATTTGATAAACATGTAATAACAAGATTTAAATTTGTCTCATTTGAATATCTGTTAGATGTGACACAATAGAAATTTAATACAGATGAAAATGAAATTGTTACAAATGGTACACTACATGCATATACGTATGTAACAAAAATGACGCAAATATTTGATTTCAGGCAAACTCAACAAAGAAAAGTAGAACATTTATTTAGGCACAAAGGCACTCAAAGTGGCGACAACAATGGGCTGGCATTTTGTTATAAAACACTTATTATTCGCTTACACTTTCAGTATTACAAGACACATGCACAAAGATTTAAAGTACTACACATAATGTTTCTACTCCGTATGTTACCAGGTACTTCAATTCATTAAGTACGAGCACCAAACAAACTTAAAATTAAGCATCGACTTTGAATGGAAGTACATGTAGAAGCATCACCAAAGAGTAACTTTTTAACAGTTATTTGAATAATCTAGATGATGGTGGTTCATTTCATTTTTTTTAATCATTGGATTGTATTACCAGATAATTTGAGAGAGAGAGAGAGAGAGAGAGAGAGAGAGAGAGAGAGAGAGAGAGAGAGAGAGAGAGAGATAAACATGCAATTGCATGTGTACTTTCGAAATATTGATACTCAAATTGTTAAAAATGAAAGTTGCCTTGTAGATCTTTGCCTTATTGCTTTTTTTTAATTACCGGTAAGTGCATATCTTTCAGATAAATGATATCGATGTCATCGCCAATATCTGTAGTGTAAATTTGATATGAAAAGGTATAAGTTTTGGATATTAGAGGCAATAGTTTTGGGAATTATTTGCGAGGAAAGTTTGTAAATCATTTCAGATAATATTCTATAGTCTATCCCAAGAAATTTATGCACCATGTTTGGACAATTTTTAATTAAAATACACATACAAGAAACTGTGAAAGAAGTACAATATTGAAATCGATGAAAGTGAAAATATCCAAGATATATATCCAATATATCATCACTGTCCTTTTGCATTTTTCACTCAGAAAAATTCACAGGAAGGAAAACAGATTTCTTACGGAGATTTATAATGGGATATGTTGACATCTTTTCTCCATTCGCCTGTCACTCGGAATGCCTCGAACAATTTTTCAACAAATTTTTCAACGTTATCAATGGAGTACTTTCATGTCTGTTGCAATGCAAAATACCCGTAGATTTTTTTTTGTATTTTTAACTTCGTTTTGAATCTGGCAAGCTAGAGAAGGCGTTTCAAAGGAGAAATGTTGGAGGTTTTTTTATACTATTGAATAAACATCCTTTGAACCTGGGGTATTTATAATTATCAAATAATTTAAGAAAATGTGCTGCATAAATATCTTTGGACATAGTACAGATATGATTTGTAGAGCAATTTTAGAATTTCTTATGAATTCATTCAGTAATAAAATTGAAACTAAATATATAAACAATTTATTTTACACATTAACATTTGAAAAAAAAAATGTATTTTTATAAAATAAATTGCAGTACATGTGCCATTGACACTAATATATTGTTCATGACTTTGTAGATAAAACATTTCTGAAATATTCACCTTAATATCATAAACCGGAAGTTAAAAAAACCTATATTGTACTTAAAGATGACCAAATATATAAAACTTACGTTGATCCTATTATAAACTTATGTATTTACATCTGCAGAATTCTGAAAAGTATCAGTCCTTCGTTTACTTGATTTATAAACAACATCACGAATTTGTTTTAAAATATATCATTGTCTTTTTGTAATCTCTGTTCGACCTTTTATCAAGGAGGCTAAATTTTCAACAAGTTAGAAATCTTTTGTAAGCTTTTAAATATGATATTTTCGGCCGTAAATCAATATTTATTACAGAATAAATCCAAATATTTTCCATTATCTATATACATAGCTCTTTGTCAAAAAGAGGTAAATATGGCCTAAAATTGCTAAGACTGTATCCAGCTTTCTTAAAGATCGGGCTGTATCTTGTGAGATTCACTTGGTGTTTTGCTTTTGAGAAATTTTTCCTGATCAGTTCAATCGTACCACCTTGCATTTTCCATTGCATATATGTAAAGAAAATATTATTGAGGCTCGCTTGGTTGCAATGCCGATTTGCCAGACACTATAAAAAGATGGTGAAGAACATTTCAACGCCTTCGGTAATCATGTGAATTATTTTTTATTTCATAGCTGACCTTAAAATATTATTGACATACGGTTACTTCTTTGATTATTTGAATGAATTAAGTGCGCTGTAGAGTTGCAACGAAAAAAAGTTACGCATTTGTGAGCATGGACGTTTTCTCTTCAAAATGGAGAACCGTCAACACGACAGAGAACTTTAAAGTGAGAGTAAGGTCTTCAGTGTTTAATAACAAGCCCCTGACCAGATTCTATTGTTAATTCTTGGCAAACGACTACAAACCGGGTACATCAACAATTCTTTCACACTAAAGGTTTTTGCAATCTTTGCAATCGTTCCAATGGACAAACCATAAAGGGGAAAATGCTGCCTTTCAGAACATTGATAAGAAATTCCTTATAATACATTTAAATATTGTGCGCCATAAAAGCAACGGAGCGTTTGGCATTTATATCAACATTGCTATACATTTAGCTTTCAATGTTCTTTTTCAACATAAACCATAATTTATGGTATTCGTTTGCTTCGGTATTATGTGGAATAAATATTAAAATTCATAACTCCTTAATACGTTCGGTTTGGATATCCTTTTAAAACTGTTGTGATCTAGCCTCGTTTATTTGCAGTCTAGATTCTATTCAGAATATGATATTTCTTTTAATCCTATGACTCTTGTACATTCAGGTTTGTACAGTCAGGTTTATTTATTAATTTTAGTTCAGACAAGTTTTCTTTTTTAGACAAAACGAAGAAAAGAAAAAAACATAAACCATGTGCATTTCGTATTAAGAAAATGTTTGATTTTTCGACTACCTTGATTTTTTCAACACTTGATTGATAGAGTGGTACAAAAGTCAATGCTCTTAGAATGACGTAATGAAAAATTACAAATTATTATGCACGACATGGACACCAAAAAAAAAAGGATTAGCGCAATGCCAGACGTTTCTGGTTGGTTGTTTGCCACTCTGAAATGCTGGTGCATTAGTATAGAAAAAGTTTGCATAATTTTATGATGACATAACATAAACACGACAGACTATGGACAAGTTAAGTAAAGATTGAGCTCTGTCGATTGTTTAACTTTAATCACAGGGATTCATAGGTCAAGCGAATAAATACGGGTAAAGTACACATAATATTACGCATCCGCGTAAAGCACTCCATGAAAGAAAGGCACTGCAAGTGAAAATTACGTAATCCTCGAGTAAATTCATTTTTTGTATGATTGAAAGGTTTTGTCGATTCGGGAGGGAGAAAAAATATTTCGGGATAATTTATTTCGTTTGGAATTAGAATTTGACGGGAGATTATAGAAGCCATTTTATAACCAAGTTCGTTTTCAGCGGGAGACTTTATAAATGAAGTCAAAAGAATTGGAAAGATGACAACAGTTAAATAAAATACCAGCCAAAACTACCTGATTTTATTGGGTGCACCTTGCTTTATAACAGTCATATCAAAAGACTCTCTGTCTTACACTTCCTCGAAATATTAATCAAAACTTCTGTCGCTGTCTCTATCAGGAATTCGCCTGTACATGATTTGCTGGGTAACGCAAGATCTTGTGATTATCAGGAACTGGTCTGGCCTATGACCTTGTTACGTTGATTTCACAGATCAATTAAGACACCGAGCCACTTATCGTAGTATATATTACAGCCATCTTCGTGTCCACTTTGAAAATGATAAACTTCTCCAAACTGAAAAGCTTTTTTAATCCGACTTCTTTTGCCCTCTTAATCGACCTAATCAAATTGTCATTTTCAGAAATAACTTAGCTAGAATGTTTGACATTTGAGATTTTGTGTATAAGAAAGGCACTTAGATGATTTACTCTGGACAGAAGGCGCCCTAAACTCGGCACGCTGCTCATCAATAAAGTGCTTTACCAATGATCTAATATTGCATGATTTCAAAACACGTCCATCGGATATCCTATTTCTCTACATACCCAAGTTGTTAATGTTTCAAAAGAAACAAGAAAAAGTGTGGCGCTGTCAAATGATGATTCTAAGTAAAATGATGCACAAAGATATATAAAATCTCGATCAAAAAATATAATGAATGTAATTAAAATTAATTATGAATTATTTTTTAAGGACTATTAAGTGATCCTGAAGTGTCAAAGTTCCTGTCACCTGATTTTGTATGTGTTATAAGAGGAGCGACAAGGTTTACTCTTTGCTACAGATCTGCAAGAATTAAATTTTATTTTTTCAATACGCTTTGTGAATGATTGTTTAATTGTGTATCACATTTCATTTTTTCATTATTATCAATGCATTCACTTTTTATTATTAAATACCTAGATCATATCAAATGCTGTTAAAGATCTTTAAGGTTATCAATCTATATTTTTAATACGATAGATATTACATAATGTATGACACTTACTATTGAATCAGAACAAAAACAACTTACCCCCGGGTTGAACACAGAGGGTGAGAAATAGACATAGTGCAGAGAATCCGAACAGTCCCATTTCTGCTTTCACCGATGGATAATCCGTGCCCCCAACATCACGATCCCGCTACATTGCAGGCAGTAAAAACATGCACCTTCCTTGAACCAACAACAAATTAATCCCGCGCAACACTCAAACCGCTGGAAGTCCCTTTTTAATCGTTGATTGTAGATCGAGAGAGCAAGAAATTTAACTTCTGAATTTTTTTTTATCTATTTACACAATAAAATTGCTTATTAATATTTCCCCGATTCTAAGGATATTTTCTGTCGTTAGCGAGAAGTGAAAATATTGTTTAAAGATCCATGACCAGCACACCAGACGAGCGGACCCCTTCTTTCGAATTTCCGGCCTGGAACGCTGCACTGTAATAGCACGTAAAAGGATTTGTTAATATCTCACACCAAACCATTATCATTGCTGTTCAACACAATGCCCTCTATTTCCATGCTCTTTGTGTTTAGAAATCATAAGGTCTTTTTACTATAACAAAAGACTTTAAAATGTGTATTTAATTTTTCTCTTCGGAAATTCTGTGAGGAATAAATTCATCATATCGATTTTTATTCTTTTTTGGAAAACTTCGTCTCAATACGTTTGGAATTCGATTGAAATTCATCTAAAGATTTCAAGTTATTTTAAATTCACTTTTAAATTCATCAATTACTCTTCTTTTATGATTGGTGAATTCGGATATTGAAAAGACTTCTACACAAATTCAAAACGTCTTTTGTGGGACGTATTGAAAGAAACCATAACTGCGATAGATCGATCTGGCAGTCTGAATTAGTAGCTGTAGATTTGAGATTGTAGAGAAATCAAGATTTATACAAACGGAACCTACAGGGACTCTCCATAACAGTCCATTAACCGAACAGTTCAGCGGCTCCGGAACTATTTGTGTTCTTTTGTAAACAGAGCTGGACCTAACAATTACTTTCACCTCGCCCCAAACAATGAACTGAAATATAAAATCAATCAGAACAAACCCCATACTTTTCAAAAAAGAACCAAAATCAATGTATCCGGAGTGATTTTACTTGGCTTTAATAAAACACATTTTTGACGTCTGTATTTTCTGCACGAACTTAACCTAGCCCCGAAACCTCCGCAAAGAAATGTCTGACATCAGAACGATTTCTTTGTAACTTCATACGAAGAGCGCTTCAATAATCTAACAAACAAAGTCTTATATTTTTAATCTTCGTCAAAAAATCGATTTTTAATATGAAGGCTTGCACGTGCTGGCGCTGGCGAATGAAAAACTTGAAGGAAGAGCGATAACTCGTGTAAAATTTGACCCAGACCAAATTTTTAATATCCTGTTATGTTGACTTAGTGGCTTAGCTGGACTAGACGGTTCGAATATCGTGGTGTAATATAAAACAGTTATTAAATGTATATGTACAAAGAAACATCAAGACTGTTTGCTGAAAAGATTACATTCATTAGCCTTAATGGAATAACAGTATTGTGTATATATGAATACTTTTGTTATGACACGGTGTCACACGAAGTTCATATATACATAATCGTTTGATACCAACAATAGATTTTTATTAATTAGACTATATTCAATAGGTATGGTAAATGCAAAACCGGTTTAAAAATTGTTGGTCAGCGGCTAATGCAAAATAAATAAGTTGTACACAAATAATTTTGAAAATACCTGTACATATATAGGGCATTCGCTACACGTAGGTGTTGACTGACAACTGTAAAATCCCCCCCCCCCCCCTCCCCAAACCTATCTCTACATGTACCACCAAAAAAATGGGAAAAAAAATTACCAGCTGACATCGCGCGGGAAAATATCTTAAACGAATAAAAGTTCCTGTTCAATCGAATACGAATTAAAAGTGTTTGATATTTGAACAGATTTAAACTACATGCAACTATTCCTCTTGCATTTTGAAAGCTTCAAGTGAGCAATTCTCGTTCTAATTTATGGCGTGTATCGTGGCTTAAAAATAGAAAGGGGATAATCCAGCGAAAAACATGCACTTCTCAGTGATATTGATATAATCAGACTTCTCAACAACCCAATCTTCTCGTTGCTCATTCAGTCCTTCTGATTCAATTACAACTTGTAGTTTGAAGTGGTAATTGCCCGGAGATAAATTAAATGTTTCCTAACTAGATATCAAAATCAGTTACACCAATACGCCAGAGAATTATTCATATTCCTTAAGCTTTTTTGTCTGTTTAGAAAATAAAAGCATGACACACCAGTTTTTCTTAATGCTTCTCAGCAGAATAGAGTAAAATTGCAAAACTGATTATCTAGAGCGAGAGACGTTCAAGGTTAGATTAACTGATCACCTCTGTGCAAGGATTTTTGCACCCGATATCCATGAATACACCTGTAATTAAGGTAGTTGTCCTCTAAATCAAATGTCTTAAGAAACAATTTTTGGTGGGGTTATACGTACTAATATACACACAGCTTAACTCAAAATCAATACAAAATCTTTCATCTTTCAGGCGCTATACACAGTCTTTTTATGCGTGACCTTTCTGCAACGTAAGATTAAATTAGAACCATTTTAACAAGGCCTTGGACTTTCAGCAGGACGTATCTATCTATTTCTTGCGTCAAAAGAAGTTAAAATGACGCTTATACACCGATTGCGTAGTCATAGCTCAAAAGCCAGACAAATCTTGTTGATTTCAAAGAACCAAGGCTGGGTGGTCTACAATGAAATAGACAGGCCTACGTCACAATGCTGCTTGACACTAACTACCCAAAGTCCAAGCTCTTGTTAAAATGGTTCTAAAAAGTTCAATATCAGGCGCTTGAGGGAATTTTAAGTTTTTTTTTTAAATAAATACTGTGATTTTATTCACTATATCCTCTATATTTTTTTTTTACCCTGAACGAATTAATGGACGAATTGCGTATACGTCTTATAAGACGAAGTTATTACAGATATCATAACTTATGACAATAGAATTTTTAGATTATAGATAAACAAAAACAATGCAAGTTATCAATTTATTCATGTCTGCATGCACTTATATGCATTGAAATATCGTTGCCTCTTGGAATATTCGTAATTTGTCAGAAATCATTTAACAATTTGAATTTAAAAATTTATGTGGAGTTTGGTTATTAGGCTCCAAATGCACAGTATGTAACTTTCTTTGGGACTTTATTGTTCACGTTGTGTAAGTAATTACTTTCGAATGTATTTGAACCAATCGCTGAGGGGGTTATATATATCAATGGTCTAAAACTGGAAAAGTGTCGGTAATGACACTGAAGTTCAGGTAATATTAGATTTCATTTATGATACCGTATACCTGGTGAAACACAAATGTCAAATTTGTGTGAATTTATACAGCAAATGATAAAGGTTGCGATGTGTGCTAATCTTTGATTTGCAAACTTCAAGTTGCGAAAGATGTATGACATTAATCAAAGCACGCTCTAATAAAAAATGCTTAATTTTTGCATGAACTTCATTAAATGTCAGCATTATTTGATATATTTAATATAAACATATAATTACATGTTCGCAATATTTGAAACCTTTATATTGAATATTATAAGAGGTTTAGTTTGTTGGAGAAAAAGATAAAAATAAAAATTAAATCTATGTTACGGAAAATCAAAAAAAGAGGATGTTAATTACACCATTTTTATCTTTTTTTTCACTAGGGCAAACTTTTTTTCGGGGATAAACTCAGAATTACGATGCGAATCAAACCTAAGACTGGGATTATTATAACAGTAGATCTAGATTTAGGAACAACACCTGAAATGTTAAAAACGTTAATGTAGTAAACAATGCTGTTTCTTTGCATACATTTTCTGATAACTTTCACAGATATAGTCTATATGCATCATCGTGACATAAGTCAATTCACAAAGAAACCGACAAAAAGACGACAGCGCAATGTTTAAATCACGTCTTTGATGTATATTTGGCTTGGTTTTAAAAAATCAATTTCACAAAAGATAAATATTTGAGTGTACAGAAATGTATTCAATCTGCCTGGTTACACTATCTGTCCCAATTTGATTTTTGCCAGTTGGATATTTGTTTTTGCGTCTAAAGTAAATCTTAATCTTCGTTGACTTAGTTTTATCAAAATTACAATTCACATTCCGTAAGCGTAGTTTCAAAGAGTTGATTTTCGAATGCGTTGTGCTACGCCGGTTCAATATATACTTGTATATTATTATTTTTTCTTTGACGAGGTACTTGAAAGACAAAATAGATTAGGTCAGGTTGCGTGTTATTTGGTTTCCTGTTCAACAGTTTTAGAATGTTTGTAGTCTAAAGTGCTCTTTTCGTTGTACATCACATTAAACAGTTTAAAACATTTCACACTCTAAAATAATAATACTGTGACTTTTGATTTCATACTTGTCCCGAATTGCATTGACTATGAATCATACAAGCATCCGTGTGCGGGTTTTGAGGGGGTGTGAGTCGGTGGGCCTGGGCCCCCCTTTCCCCATCT
Organism: Magallana gigas; assembly: GCF_963853765.1. Lineage (NCBI taxonomy): Eukaryota > Metazoa > Mollusca > Bivalvia > Ostreida > Ostreidae > Magallana > Magallana gigas. The sequence continues at coordinate 45,291,982 of NC_088854.1, forward strand.
GGTAAATCAATTTGGTGAAATTCACACACTAGAAGTAAGCAATATTGATAAAAAAGGGAATGAGAGTACCGATGTCAGAAATTACTGAAGCTCTTTAAACATCATTGGTTGTTATATCTTCCGTGAGCGACCCCCCCCCCCCCCCTTCCCCACAGCAAGCAAAAGTATCCCACACCAGACACCCCCATCCCCCTTTTTAAAAAAAAATCTGGATCTGCGCATTACATCAGATCTATAGTCATATATTTGCATTTCCATTGTTCTTTCCCACTGTAAGCCCATACGGAGGAGCTGCAATTATTTCTCTATAATCGCAATTGCTCTGTCTATATACTATGACGTCATAAAGGTGTAACGTTATATACTTTCCATGACGTTTAGATTAAACCACTATACGATACATCATGTGTTTTTCTCCAACTCCATTAAAATTGACGTATTTAATATTAAAACATGTTTTTTGATAACATTTTAAAGGAATTACTGTTATAACATATCATTGATTCTGTTAACAAATCTATGTGAATTAAAAAGATACATTAGAAAGTCTGAATGTTTACTTTTGATGTAATAGCTAAATGTCAAAGTCTAGGCTAATACAGGGTATTTGCGATTGGTAAAATGCAAATATAAGTAATAAACAACGATTATTTAGTGAACATGGCGTTATGGATAGCAACTGCTCTGCTGGCATATTTTCCATGATGCGCTAGCGCGCATCATGGAATATGCCAACAGAGCAATTGCTATTCATAACGCCATGTTCACTAAATAACGTTGTTTATTTCTTAAGAAAATGATCTTTTTCTTTGCCTACATTTTTTAAGGTACACGCGTACGTGTAAGGAAGGGGTTTTTTTTTGGGGGGGGGGGGGGTGTTTTTTTTGTAGGCTAGACAAGAGTGTAAAGAAAGGACTGCAAGAATAAAAAAAACCCAAAAATTATTGAAGTCGTAGTCCACTTCCGGGAAAAACATTCCTTATCGTTATCAACTTTTATTTTAGATAGCATTATTTGTATCCAGTTTTGATTTTCGGACTACTGCCAAAGTCGCAGTGGATGCTGGCCTTGCATTAATTAGCAGTGATAACTGATAACTAGGTGAGTTTTCTCATGAGAATAGCTGATTTATTGTAATTTTATTTATCATCTGCAGTTGTCATATTTACATCGCAGATAGAAAACGAAACAGTATTCACTATTTAGAAGGCCTAAACACATGCAAAAATGATAAAATGTCATTTCTTTTCAGTATCATTTATCATTATCACAAGGTCAATGTCTTTATTTAGAGTTGGAATATATAATTTGTCGTGATGTTAACAAGATCAGGTCTAATCATTTTGGCAGCAAGTAAATCCAGGTGAAACTAGATAAGGCTTTTATTTTAAACGGTAATTGCGGATTTTACCAGTTTTACAATGACTATTCTTTCGTTCTTTTTTCTCAAGTTAGCATTTTTAAAACACCAAAAATATGACAGGAACTGGAGATGATGAAGTTGATGGTAAATTACAGGAATGGATGAAAATTGATAGGGTAAGAAATACTATACTGTAGGCCTAATAAATCTTTGATTGCAGAAACTAGGCCACATTATTCATGTTATTATCAATTTTGGATTTAACGTGAAAAACAGAACATACAATCCACATTTCATTCATAGACATAGAAGAGCAATGTATGTTTACAATTTTACCTTTTGTAGAATGAGAGCACAAGGGCAGAAATGCAAAAGCTAGCAGAAAATGGGAATGTAGACCAACTCAGGAAGTTATTGCTGAAAAGAATGGAATTTGGAACAGCAGGTCAAAGAAAATTCAAAGTTTTGAATTCTTGTACATTCATAATTTATTATAAAAATATTATTTATTTACAATTTAACATTGCCTCATTTGTTTAACCTCGATCTTCTTACCATTCTGAGAAGGTGAAAAACATGCAATTACAGCTGATGAAAAATGGGAGTCTTTACAAATATTGCTCCAAAACTCAATTAACCAGTATCTAAAGCAAATTATTTCTTTCCTCTTATTTGATTCAAAGCAAAAAGTCATATAAATTTAAAATAAACAACATGTAATTTGTAACAATTCTGTCACTATTAGTACAATGTATTTGTTGTAGGTCTGAGATCTGGCATGGGAACAGGCTTCTCCCAAATGAATGATGTAACAATTATACAAACTTCGCAGGTTAGTAATTTATATATGCATGAACTGTTGTGCTCTTTTTTTTGTCTGTGCAACATTTAGTTTTTCATTTGTACCTTTAGCAGTTTTTTAAATATGGTCATAATCTTTAATGGTTTGATTTATTATCTGTATGCATCCCCATAAATAAAGCTTATATGATTGGGTTACTAGAATCACCAATTTGTCTCTGCCAGGTAAATCTGCTAATTTTCAAAAATTGAAATAATCTTCGTAAGGTGTAAATGAATATGTGTATATATTTCAGGGACTCAGTAAATATTTACTGAAAACATGTCCAGATGTGAAGAAAAGAGGTGTGGTCATTGGATATGATGGGAGACACAACAGTCACAGGTTCCACATGAAAATAATTTGTTTTAAAACTCAAAATTCAGTGGATTCTTATTTCTTGTGCAGGTGTTCTAATACTATATAAGCAGAACATTTTGTTGGGGATTTTTAATAAAGTATTTCAAGTGGATTACTGTCTGTGTGCTGTAGATTCCTTTATTTTTCACAAGTACTCCCCATTAAAACCATTTTAGAATTTAGATCACAAATTAAAGAAATATTTTATCCCGAAGAAAGTTCTGCTTTCACAGTTTTTGAAATTTAGACACTAGATATAGGTTACTTTATTTGCAGGTACATAAATTTTACACTCTGTAATACAGGTATACATATATATATATATATATGTATGATCTATTGTATTACAGAATGTTTTTTATTACATAGGTTTGCCTCACTGGCTGCCAGAGTTCTTATTAATGATGAAATTCCTGTCTACCTTTTCTCAACGCTTTGCCCAACACCATATGTTGTAAGTAAATTCTTTGAAAACAAAATTCAAAATATCATTTAATAATTTAAGGTCTCTCACTACACTTTGAAGTAGTTCCTCAAATCAGCAGAAAATTTCTTGATTGTGATAGATAGCATGATGAATAAAAGTATTTAAGTCAAATAGACAAAAATAAAATATGCAATTTTGGATAATATTAAATTATGATTATGAAAAATTTAATTCGGTAAATATGAACAAAAGCTCCAGTTGGATTTGAACTCATGATCTGCTGTTCACAAGAGCGATACTTCAACCACTGAGCTATGGTGATATTCAACCTAATCGATTGATACAATCAATTTAACAAAACATTTAAATTAATTGACATCTTTTGACGTAGTGGCTTAAAAATATAAGTCTTAATACATGTATAGTGAGGTACCTTAACTGATACTGGTCTTTTCTCTATAGCGCTTTGCTTTCAACAATTTTACACTCTGTTGTTTTGTTTTAGCCCTACTCTGTACTACATTACAAGACTGAATGTGGAATAATGGTGACAGCCTCACACAATCCTAAGAATGACAATGGCTACAAAGTGTACTGGGGAAATGGGGCTCAGGTAATCGTCAATATATTCAAAAGTTCACTCAATTTTTTTTGTCAGGTTTTATTGTGTATTGATGAAGCATTCATTTGCAAATGCAACTAAAGTTAAGTACATTGTATATATGTGCAAGCCTCTCTATGTTTACAATGCTTTTATTTTTATACTCTGAAGATATGGATGCATTTATCTTGTGTAAATGGTACATTTATAAGAATTTGTGTAAAATACATGTACATATATCGTATGAAAGATGTATGGTTCAATGATACCAATTTACCACAGGCACCTGACATAATAATTTTTTCTAATAATAAAAATAAATACCCTATACATTATAATACATGTACACAAGGTACCCATCGTAGCCATCTTGGATTTATTTCAAAATGTCACATCAGGAGAAATTTTTGCTTTGGTAAAATTATTTAGCATTCCTCTTCGTCTTCCGATCAGTGCTTCAACACCTTAGCCTACAACCGATTCAACCAAAACGATGCATTACAAATAAAAATGCATATAAATCCATGTCTTTGTGGTTAACAGATCATTTCACCAATTGACAAAGGAATAGCAGAGTCCATTCTACAGAACCTGGAGATCCCAGATTCCTCTTGGGATCATGCCACCATTAGATCCTCCCCTCTGTGTAAGGATCCATTAAACACCATACTGGAAGCTTACAACAGTGATCTGTGTTCCTTGTGTTACTTCAAGTAAGAAAGTTGTCATATATGTATGTGTGAAAAGTTAAGTCTATCTATCTACGGTACATATACACAGTTGGGAGAGAAAAAGAGAAGGGTCATACTTGTTGTGTAGCATGCTTTAGTATGTACACCAACAATTATAAATGATTTTACAACTATTTCTGTTAACTGCTAAAATTTTAATATGAGGTCAGTGAATGCAGATTGCAACTTACTCTTTTGAAGCAAATTTTATCCATGTGTCATAAATGATGAATAAACATTCAGTATTTGAATGAGCAACTACATATATTGATGTTGGTTTTGTTTAGAGAGATTGATTTAAATACACAAATATGCCGCCATGAAATATTATGTTCACAAATAAAAATACATGTGTTTTTTTGGAATTAAAAGATGTAAAATACTATTGACCTCTTGCCAAACTGTATAACTTTTGAAATTATACGTTGAATACAGAGAGAAGAATCAGAGTAGTCCGGTGAAGTTTACCTACACAGGGATGCATGGGGTGGGCTATGAGTATGTGAAGAAAGCCTGCCAGAGTTTTGGATTTGTAGAACCAATACCAGTGAAGGAACAGGCAAGTGATTCTCATTTTAAGTTTTCTTCCATTGTTCTGGCTCAAAGCTTTCTCTGGGTTTGAAAGAAGATGTGACAAGAGTTGTTTATTTTTTTCATCCAGGTTGAACCAGATCCTGAATTCCCCACAGTCAAATACCCAAACCCTGAGGAAGGGGAGGGAGCTCTAGTAAGTCTCTATGTACATTCCTGACAAACCCCCGGGAGTAGGGTTTGGCCACAATGGGGGGGGGGGGGTGTCAAAGTTTTACATAGGAATATGTAGAGTAAATCTTTAAAAATCTTCTGTACACATAAAGGCAAGGAATGTTGAAGTATGTGTAATGTGTTTTTTTGTACCGATACTTTGATACATCCTGTCATTTTAGCATTATCAAGATAATCCTTCAAATCCATTTATTTCAAATAAAATTGTGTTTACATAATATACCTTTGATAAGTACCGTAGTAAATATGCATATAAGCCAAAACCTGTTCAATTTACTTGTTTTATCACTGTACAATATTTTGTAGTTGCTTGCCATGAAGACAGCTGATGAGAACAACAGTAACGTTATTCTGGCCAATGACCCTGACGCCGATAGACTGGCTGTGGCAGAGAAGCTTACAAAGTGGGTGCAGTAAATGATAATGAGGCTAATTATAAGATCTTTTTTGGAGCCCAAAAGGTTGATTATTGTTTAGTACATACGGATTTGATGCTTAATGTTTTAGTGGACACTGGCACATTTTCTCGGGGAATGAGATTGGTGCCCTCCTTGGCTGGTGGAGCTGGTTCTCATTTGTCCAGAGGTACCCTGATTATCCAGGTATGAAATTGGTCTCCCATAACCTATTAAAGCAATATGAGCTGTATTTTTTAGAATTTTATTTTGCTGCAAAAACCTGCTAGAATGATAAGGCTGCATGTAACTTAAAATTTTATGATAAATAAGATTTTAAAAAATCATTAATTTTTCACAGAAGAAAGATTTCTCTTCTACGCAGCACAGTTAAGGCTGTCAATAAACTCCGTTCAGACAAAAAGTACGGGAAATGTGCATTATGACATCACAATATATTACAAACCTCGAAAGTACTTATTAATCTATTTATTAGTAAAATAAACTTATACTAATCTTTTAATTAAAATCAACAAATGCTATTACTTACAATTTTGATGTCCGTTATATCGTACACACTGAAAAATAAGCGAGATGTCGTTCTCGCTGTACTACAAAATATGATGTCATATGCTTCAAAATGACGCATTAAGTTAAATCATTGAAGGCTATCGTGCAGTTTTATAGTGAAGAAAAATAAATGTCATACATTAACGGAAAAGTATAAATGAATATTTTGTTTAGAATTATTATAAGTAGAATGCTACCTATATAGTCTTATTTTCATTTTGTTAAAAGTATGCATCGTACAAAGAAGCCACCTCGGTTTTGTATAAAATATCGTATATCTAAAATCTGAGTACCTAAATAAATCACTTAATTGCAAGGGCATACACTTACCTGATCCCTACAAACTTTTACATGTGAATTTGAAATATGCTATTCAAAAACTTCTACGATCCTTGTAAAATCTTACAAATTAATTATTTTTTAATGAAATTAACCCTGTGACCTTCAAAATTATTCAACATATGCATTATAAATTACGGTTTCTACTAACAAATATTCTTATCTTAAAAAGTTCGCACCGTTTTTCAAAATCTACGATATAACATCAAGTTATTTCATAATTCAGTTGTGAATTTTGACATGATTATGCCCTTGCAATATTGAATTTTTTAAATGACCTCAAAACCACAAATACATCTGCTTGTACCATGCGAATGCCATATCACGTGACCACTATGAACATAAAATATTGTACTGTTATATATATATTTTAGAAATATATTGCATTTGAGTGACTGTTATTGGTTTTAAAAAGGACATGCCAGTTTAACTAAAGTATACGTGTTTTCATCACAAAAATTTGCCCATATTTTTATTGACCGCCTTAACTGTACTGCGTAAGGAATATAAAGCAGATCAATTTTTGTACAGGACGACAATAATTCAATTTTGCTTCAATTAAGGCTTCTTTACAGCTTTTCCCACAGAAATTTGGCTAATGGAAATTTAAAAACCATGATATTTTTTGTCATTTTAGTAGAAAATAATATTTTCATAGAAAAAAATTTCAGTATGAAAATTGCCGCTCAAATTGCTTTAAGGTTAATGGGTTATACAGGTTCATATATTATGCCGTCAAAGCTCGTTAACTCGAACTAGATGGGACTAATTAAAAATTTCGAGATATCCAAGTATTTGAGATATCAAGGGTAAAGTACTGAAAGTATAAGTGGTTGGGAATTACAAATCACTTTGACGTATCAATTGTATTTAAAATATCAGTGTTCCAGATACCGAAGTTCAACTGTATTTTGAAAGTTTACATGGATTTTCATATAATTATTATATACTAAAATGGGAATTTGAAAACTCATTCAAAGCAGCTAGGGTTTTATCAAAATATGATTTTAAAATGGGTATTGTTAACAACAATATAATGGAGAGATGTGACACCACATATATATGGATATGTGTATCTTGTAGTTGGTGAATTGTACATGCTTGCCAGTACTGTGTCTTCTAAAATACTACTGACCATTGGCAACAAGGAGGGATTCCAATTTGAGGTAATGGAAGTTACATCATCTGCTATGCGTGTCAGTTGTATTGGAACTGTGGTTATCTTCTCTTTGCTACAAGTAAACTTGATATCATGTAGGCACTGTGGAGTAATAATTTCTGCTGATCCTTTTAACCTGTATATTAGTTTATTCAAATTGTAAAAAATATACCTGGAAATTTCAGGAAACTTTGACAGGATTCAAATGGATGGGAAATTTGGCTACAACTCTACAAAAGCAGGGCAAAAAAGTGTTGTTTGCCTTTGAAGAAGCAATTGGTAAGAAAGTGATAGAAATATGCCGGTACTTTTTAATTCTTGTTGCCAACTTGCATTTTCATAAGTGAAATAGTAACATGTAATACGATATAATTAATGCCAGTTTGGGAGGGTAACAGTTGATATTGAAACCCTCAAGAAAACCATCGTCAACCGACACGAAGCAAGTTAATACATTAAAGACTAGCAAGAATACGGGTTAATATGTACCCTCTACCACGTGCAAGTTATTTTCCAGGGTTCATGTGTGGAACCAATGTCCTGGACAAGGACGGAATCTCTGCTGCTATGGTGCTGTCTGAACTAGCTACATACCTGTACGGCAGCAACACCACCCTACACAACAAGCTGGACGAGATCTATAAAACGTTTGTTTCAATGACAGTTTCATGGTTGCTTGTAAAGTTTTTGAAAATCTTTGTGTTAATTGCTATAGGTGTACTGTAAAAGTGGTTATTTATGCGTGGGGGAAATTTACACTAGTTACGCGGTAGGCTTAAAACCTTGTTAAATACCCCCGCGTGTATGGTGTAAAACTCAACATTTTAGAGTGTTATATCACGCATCCGCATATTTAATGCCCACTCATCTTGTTTGACCATAGAAAACGCGTAAATAACCACTTTTTCAGTACCCTTTTTGTTTCTTTACAGGTACGGTTATCATCTCTCCAGTAACTCATACTTCATTTGCCATGAGCAAGACAAAATCAAGAAAATGTTTGAAGAAATCAGAAATTATAACAACAGTGGAAAAGTAAGACCTTTGTGCTACCTTAGATGCATGTTTACTACACTTTGTATAAACAGTCAATTAATAGACTTTCCTTGTCAAGCATTCTATGTAAGATTTTTTTGTACTCCAGTACCCAGAAGCCTGTGGGCCATACAAAATAAAATATATCAGGGATTTAACAGTCGGATATGATAACAGCAAACCAGACTGTAAGCCGGTAAGTAGAGCATATTGAAATATAATAAAGGACATGTACTTTTAGTTTGTCTTGGAAAAAATGTGTGAAGTACAGGTATGTGTAGTTTCTGACATATACTTGTGATTTCCTGAAATTGTCATTATGTTTCCATTTTGTGTAGGTTCTGCCAGTCAGTAAATCTAGCCAGATGATCACCTTTACTTTTGAGAATGGTTGTGTCGCTACGTTAAGAACCAGTGGAACAGAACCTAAAATTAAATACTACACAGAGGTTAAGCCAGATCCTCAAAAAGGGTAGGTGTACAATTGATTACCTTCTGGTATTTACCATACATGTACTATGCAAAAAATAGAGGCAGATCCTCAAAAAGGGTAGGTAGGTGTACAGTTTATTGGATACATGAACCACACGTTAAAATACTGTTAACAGGGTTATTGTGCCCTGTGTAATTTTGGCAATTTTACACTTGCAAACATTTTCAACCCATATTTAATTCGCCCTAATATAGCTGTGCTTAAAGAGAGATAATTTGAGACAATGGAATTTGCCCAGTCTTAATCTTGCCCGCTTACAGCAAGGGCAAAAGGGGAAAAAATGAAACTGGGGGAGATATTTCCCTGTATAGAGTAGAGCCCAATCTTCAAAATGGGTATTTGTGAAATAAATTATTTACTACATGAAAGTGTCAAAAATAAGGTCAATTCATATGAAGTGTGGATCTAACACAGAAAAGTTCTATATACATGTTTTCCCAAAACAGATATACATCTACAGTGTACATTTAGAATCAATAGGTAACTTCTCAAAGGCAAAAAAAAGGTTGGTGTAGAATGATTTTATAAAAATGTTCACACAGGTCTAACTTGATCCCTAAAACTTAAAAGGCGACAAGTACAAGTGTAGGTATAGAATTGTATTTGTAATTATTTTAAGAGTAATGTACCGTAGTTGAAATCAATCAGGTTCTCAATAAATATTGCTTTAAGATGGTTGTTAAACTGTTAGGCTTAATGAGTGGAACTGAGGATAAGCACGAGAATTGTTAGATTGATATCCTTTTAGTATACAAGTAATCTTTAATCTTAGCATAGTACTGTATATGTATTGCAGTTTCTCTTACATGCAGTATGAAAATGACATACATGTATATACAATGCATTAATAATGTACATGTACATACTGTTTTGTGCATGTCTGAGTTAGTTAGTACCACTAAAGTCTTCTTTGTTTATATCTGTTTTCTTTTCTGCAGACTGGATAGACAAGGAGCCCAGAAAGAGTTGGATGACATTGTCCAGTGCATCATTAAATACTTCTACCAACCCGAGAAGTTTGGCTTTACCCCGAGATCGACATAAATGTGAACTGTCTGCTTTACAGAGTTGTCTGTTTTGATCATTAACATCTATGTATTTTATATGCTTAATCAGTATATGTACAAGTAATTATGTGTGAATAGATTCTTTTTAAGTTTTAGATACCAGTAATTTAATTGTGTGATGCATAATTTCTAGTAGACCTTTCCATAGGATTTTGTATTTCACTTACAGAACATCTATTAATGTGTTGATTCAGTATCTAGTATATCTGTGAATCTCAGGTGATTTTATAAAGCATTCGATAAGAAATAGTCGTACATGTATTGATTGCCATACTTAGTGCTATTATTCTTTTTTATATCTGGTAGATGTGTTTGTAGTCATACATGATTACTGATCAATGTGACAAGTGAAATTTAAATTCATATAAAGAGAAACTCGTATTAAAACTGTGCATTAATGTCCATTATAGCGTGCAGTTATTTAAGGTACATATATTTGAATGGTAAAATATGCAGTAAAAAAGATAAACTTTACTAGAAATATGAACTGTTGTTCCTAAATACAATTTTAAAAAGAAATTTGTCATGCAAGGCAGGCTCAAATTGAGATTTGTAAATAAGATATCTTTTTGTGAGTTATTTTTATTACAAAAGCAAAAGTTTACATTCAGTACACAGGCTGATATTATCTTGCATGTATATGGTTTGTTAATAAATCTTTAACATTCCCCTACCAATGTTCATACATCTACAGTAACTTTTTTAATTACAATTGTAGACTTGGCCATCTAATTGTTAATGGTTTTGTTATGAATAAATCGATATTCATTCAATCAGTTTATTTATATTGAAAAAAAATGTTTTCAACAAAAGTTGCAGATACTCAACAAGACCCAAAAAGCAGTTTTATGTTGTAAATTACATGTAACAGCTATATCCAACATTAAACTACTTTGGAATGTCTTAAAAGCCATAGACTATCAATCATTTAAACTGATAGATAAGTTGACAAAGAGTACATTTAATGAGTTTCGATAGTATTCGGAGATGGGGTTTACCGCGTCTGGATAGTATATGGAGTTTAAACTAACTAGTCTGGTATAGTATAAGGAGTTTGGATTCATCGAATCTAGATATATTATAATCACGGAGTCTGGATTCGTGAAGTATGTATATTATTAGTCTGGATTCACCGAATCTGGATATTATTTGGAATATTCATTTACCGGATCTTGATATTATATGGAGTCTGTATTTACCGATTTTAGATAGTAAATCGAGTTTGGACTGATATTGGTGCACTGTCGTGACAGATCGGCCATTTCCGGTATGGATAATCCTAAATGGTGGCTTTGAGTTGACAGATACTCACGTACGAATATTTTATAAACGAGAGTGGTCGATTGTAAGTCTCTTCCAAATTATCATCGTAAAACGTATATTGTCAATATAAAAAATATATAGTAAAAGGAATCTGGATTCATCGAATCTGGATATTCTATGGAGTCTGGATTCATCGAGTCTTGATAGTAAATCGAGTTGGGACCGATATTTGTGAAATATCGTGACGGATCGTCCATTTCAGTTCATCTAATCCAATATCTTACAGTGGATGTTAAACATCACAGTTTTGTACAGAAATGAACCTTAATTCAGCATTAATTTTTAAATCATTAATATTTTTATCTGTCATTATATAAAACATGTTATTAACGAGAGTGGTCTCTTCTCAATTTTCATTGTAAACGTATATTGTCAAATTAAATGTAAACAAGAGGCCAATTGGCCTTAACGGTCACCTGAGTAGCATATATCCAATACAAAAACTTGTCATGGAGTCTCATATATGCATCTATACTTAATTAGGTTTCATACTGGAGTAGAAAAATTATAAATTTGTAATGACAACCACATTTAATTCAAAAAGAACTGTGAAACCTATAATTTTGGTGAAAAACTAAAAGATCTGGTCTACAAAATAATGAATTCAGTTTTCCTTTCAGGTGTGTGGGAGTAAAGAAGATAATTTTTTAACGTTATATGCATTAACATCTATACATCCATTTTGGCCCTGCCCTAGAGTCAAAACCCATACCCCAGGGGACATGAAAATTAAAATTTCAGTAGAGGACTTCCTGGTAAACATAATTATTAGTCGGTTTTTTTTATACAGATGTGTGAGAATAGAGAAGAAGATTTTTAAACATTATATGCATTAACACTTTATTGCCATATTGCCCCCCCCCCTCATGTCCTGAACCCCTGACCCAGGGGCCATGAATTTCACAATTTAGGTAAAGGAGATTGTGGATATCATAACCATGTATTCAGTTTTTTGCCCACATGTGTGGGAGTAGAGAAGATGATTTTTTAAGATTTAAATCATTTTTACTATATGGCCATATTGGCCCCACCCTAGAGCATGAACACCTAACAAAGGGGTCATGAATTTCACAATTTTAGTAGAGAGTCTCATGGACATCATAATCATGCATTTAGTTTTTAACAAATATATATGGGAGTAGAGAAGAAGATTTTCTAAGATTTAATACATTTTTACTATATGGCCATATCGGCCCCACCCTAGAGCCTGAACCCCTGACCGAGGGGTCATGAATTTCACAATTAAGGTAGAAGGCTTCATGGACATCATAACCATGCATTTAGTATTTAACAAATATATATGAGAGTAGAGAAGAAGATTTTCTAAGATTTAATACATTTTTACTATATGGCCATATTGGCCCCACCCTAGAGCCTGAACCCCTGACCGAGTGGTCATGAATTTCACAATTTAGGTTGAGGGCTTCATGGACATCATTATCATGCATTTAGTTTTTAACAAATATATATGATAGTAGAGAAGAAGATTTTCCAAGATTTAATACATTTTTACTATTTGGCCATATTGGCCCCACCCTAGAGCCTGAACCCCTGACCCAGGGGTCAAGAATTTCACAATTTAGGAAGAGGGCTTCATGGACATCATAATCATGCATTTAGTTTTTAACAAATATATATGGTAGTAGAGAAGAAGATTTTCTTAGATTTAATACATTTTTACTATATGGCCATATTGGCCCCACCCTAGAGCCTGAACCCCTGACCCAGGGGCCATAAATTTCACAATTTTGGTAGAGGGCCTCATGGACATCATAACCATGCATTCAGTTTTTTCCTCACATGTGTTGAATTAGAGAAGAAGATTTTTGAAAATTTGGCTTTTTTTGTATATTTGGCCCCACCCGTGGCACCCCAGGGGTGGTAGAGCCATAAATTTCACAATTTAGATTCTTCTTACCATAGAGATGCTTCACACCAAAAATGGTAACGATTGGCCTAGTAGTTTTCAAGAAGAAGTTAAAAATGTAAAATTGTTAACGCACGACGCACGACGCACGACGACGGACGAAGACCAATTGCAATAGGTCACCTGAGTGACTCAGGTGACCTAAAAAAATATTAGAGAAGTGTTGCATGATGATTGCATTTTCTAAATCTAAAAAGATTTTGGAGAAAACGCATAAAAGAAATTTTTGTTTCTTTCATTATGTGAAACTTTATTTCTTTTGGTTGAGGACCATGTCATGTCATAATAATTCAAAATAACACTTGTATCGCATCATAAACGATTGGGTATTGAAATAGTGTGGTATACATCACAAGTGCTTGAGAACAGGATCGACCCCCCATCACCCCAAGATTATAGACCCCCGGGACTTTATTATTATTATTTTTTATTAAATTATCATTTTATGACATATTTATAATCTAATTTATACATTCATTGCCCCAAATTACCTAAAACAAATATTTTTAAAAAAATCAGACCCTCTACATATATAATACAAGAAAAATTAAGTCCCGGGGGTCTATATATTGGGGCGGGGGGGGGGGGAGTGGAAGGGGGGTCGATCCTGTCCTCAAGCACCTGTGGTATACAAGTACACATAAAAATATACAAATTGATGCACCGTGGCAGTTAGACTCTAAATCACGTTGGAAGTTTAGATTGCGAGCTTCTAGTCCCATTCATACAAAAAATTCGCAACTTTTAAAAGCAAGTGACTCTGATGTTAAGAGTCCCCTCCGCAAGTTTTCTTGAGGGAATCACAGCATTGTTAATTTACACTGTGTACAATTTTACAACAAATTTTAACATCGATCATAAATACATAATTATATGACTTATTGCATCTGTGCTAGCATCAGTCTCAAGTGATCACACTTTTTTGATTTCGTCCACCTCTAATCGGTTATAATTCTCTTTGATGAAGAACAGGACGGGGATACAGGAAGCGATGGCCCCAAGGCAGGTCCAGTTCTCCCAGGCTGTCCCTTTTAAAACAACAATATGTGTACATAATTATACATGTACAGGCACGTAGCATTGTTTTTGAAAGTGGAGGGGGGAGGGCAAACTCATCCAAAAAATCTTGACCAGCAAAAAAAAGGGGGGGGGGGGATTTTGAATTTTCCAAAATCTTCTAAATCCTAATCCGTTGGAGGGGGGGGGGGGGGGGGGTAGTATATCTATAGCTTCAATTTCACTCCTTATTTCTATATTTTCATATCAATTTTTTTTACATACTCCCAAAAAAGGGGGGGGGGGGAGCAACTCTATGATGATTCAATTTTTTATATGTAAATTTAAGAAAATTGGTTGCGGTGAGAAAAAGTGGGCCCCGGCCCCCCTGATGCTACGTGCCTGATGTATTCATGATACATGTACATGTATAGATAGTGGAGCCTCGTTCATCCGGACGCTTTCGTTTTGGACAAGTGCAGCTCTTGTACAACTAATGTCCGCGGATACCTGAACCCCATTGTACATGCATGTTGCTTAATTGATATAAAAATAGTATATGCATTGGAATAAAGTTCTGTATAAAAAGAATCGGCTCAGTTTAATGTAGTGTAATATCGATATCAGGCTGATGCTACTCTCACCAACACCAGACTGCAAAAGTTGAATGTTTTAAATATTACAAGAGCATGTGAATGACATCACATCATTGTTTTAATATAATATTATACCTATATTGGGGATCATATTGATGAGAAGAAACACCAGGCCCCCAATGTTATTGACGAGGGTCAGGACAAAGTTGGTGATTCCCTCTGCTACGGGGTACGTCGCCTCGCACGCCATTTCAAAGTACAGCGGTACGCTAGCATTCAGCAGGAGTGTGGCTAGTATGATAGCTGCATACAATGAATCTTGAAAAAAAAAAGACCACAATTCACGCTGTGTACAGTCTTAGAGCGTAAAAAAAATACGGATAAGTTTTATTTCAACAAGGCAGCGCTAAAGTATGATAATCTCAGCGAGATTCGTCGAGACAAAAAAAATTGACGGACGAAATTTTTTCAGTCTCGACGAATCTTGCTGAGATTAAATTAAAGGGAGGATGGTTATTCTTAGACGATGCTTCCTTTTGAATGTGACTTATTTGATTTACATGTGGATTCTGGAATTGTTCCACTGATGAGAAGAGTAAACCAGACGAAACATCCGGTTCCGCTAATGTATAGTAACAATAGGAACATCTTCATGTGGCGCGAAAACACGTCGGCAAATCTGAATATCAAATGAAAAAACAGAGGTATAAAATATGTTGATGTTATTCATTAGTTCCATATCAAAAATAATTTTTTAAAACAATTGCTATATTTGTAACAACGGTCAAAAAAATTAATTAAACGCGCGAACCTTGCCAAAATTACAGATCCAACACATCCGGCTAAAATGGAATAAAATCCTAGCCACCCTGCTTCGCTCTGAAATAACATATTTATTTAGTATACGTCGATGGATCTTAGCTGAAATCAGTCAATGAAATATTAGTACCGATGGACCTTAGCTCTTATTAGTCAGTAATTACAAGAATTTACTATTAATTATTTCCTTTTTATAAGATAAATTGCTTTTGTATATATTTTAACCTCTTCTACAGACCTCGTCAATCTTATGTGGCTTCAGGATAACGTCAAGGACACTTTGCCAGCAGTTAAACACTCCCAGGGATATACCATACGTGGCACAAATCACCCAGAACCTCGCGTTTCTGGGAGAGAAAAATACAACAATACTGTACATGTACCGTAATATTACATTGACCTACAGTGTATTCATAATATTGGGGATTAAGTTTTCGTTTATATTATATCAATTATTATATCAATAGGAGGGGGTGGGAATTCTGTAAGTGTAATCACCTGATGAGGGTTTTGGCTCCAGTCATGAAGTCCATCCTCTCCACGGAGGCGGACAGTGTCGGGGGTTTGGGCGGTTTTGCCGGGAAGTACACCACTATGAGTAACAGGACAAAGACAGCCCATGCCGCCTCTACAACACCAGAACCTTGACTACATTTGTGGTCAACATTCAGTTATTATATTTTGAGTTATTACATTTTGCATTAAAGTTAATGCAAAATTCGTTTATACAAAATTTGATAACGACAAATTCTGGCTCTGTAATAGCTCTATGATCGGAAAAACTAAATTCATGAACTTACCGACATACATGTAGATCATGATATCGTGTCTCTCTTGAGATATTCTCTCTGCAAAAATTGTTCATAACTCAAAATATATATTAAAAATCTTATCCTATTCAACGCGGTTAAGTTCATCGCATTAAATTTTCATCCACTTAGTAAAATTCCCTCTACTTCTTACGAAAATGGATTGAATTTCACAGCTGTTAGAAACTGACAGGACTGAAATCTACAGATTCAGTTCTATAAATAGTTTATTGATCGGTCGAAACCTTACATGTAGCTTCAGCAACCTAAGGAAAATCACGGACTGCACGAAATACATGTAATCATGATGATGCAAGATTGACTCAAATTCCCATGTGTATTTGTTCTGCAGTGTCGCTACCTTCAAACCCCGCATGAATCACAGAAGATATTTTATTGTTTGAATAAAGAACGGTCTTATTATAGACTGTGTCTCTTACCTGTTGTATTTGCGGACGAGTAGTTACTGAAAACAGAATTCATCAGAAACAATATGAGTAAATATCTCATTGATTTAAGATAAAAAAAAAAAAAAGAACAAGGATTCTGAGTAAACAAAATACAGTATATGTTTACCTCGCTGTAATATTTTGATTGGAAATTCGATCTTGTACCATATAAGGACCTGAAACGTATATCAAAATCAGTGTAAGAATCTGATGACGTTTCTTGGAAAATGCATAAAGATTCTGAATAATTAAGGAAGGTTTGGTTGTGGAATAATGACTCTTCAAAATGTCAGGTCAATGTGATTTCGTGCCTTATGTACATGTATATTGAATCTTGACATGTTGGTTATAGGAATTAATATTTCAATACCCTGGAACAAAAATACACAGTAATTGTCTAAATTACTTTTTTCTACTGACGTCCCTATAATCACACTCACAATGTTACATATACTACTATAGACTAAGTATACTATAGTATATAATAAATAACTGTCATGCAAAAGATATGTAGAGCAGTGTTTGAGACAATAACTAAGGAATTGAAAACTTTGGAAAAACTGTTGTAATTGTGTCTTTAGATTGTTTAAGTTTGTGTTTCATTCAGTGTGTTGTTAAACATAGTTTATCAGTGTTACAATGCTATGCCCTATTGATAAATTATTTATATAGATGTTACTTTTACGATCATTGTACTGTGTATGAAAAAATCTTTGTTGACAATCTTTATAATTTTGTTAGATGTGAAATATCTTTAGATAGTGGCATATAATTGTAACGGAAATTTAACTTAATTTTTTCATTCACGGCATCACCAATTGAAGACCAATAGTGTTGGTTTTCGAAATGCGTACAATGTACTTTACCATGACTCGATATGTTCCCTCACTCCCAACCACTCAATAAGCTCTAAATGTCTAGCCGTGCAACTAAAGTGAAAACCACAGTTAAGGTACATGTACCTAAGACCATGGATGCTGCGATACCGACAAAAGCTGCAGACGTAGTGATGCTGGTGGCAGTCACTCTCTGCCTGGCGGGGAACCAGCCACAAGAAAGTACGGGAGGAATGGCGCTGACCGGTCCAGCCAGACCATTCAACATTTGTCCTACGTTCATGCTCCTGCAGAGGAATTCACTGATTATGTTAAAATGAAATTTTGTTGTGATCATCTGTCCAGTGAATTGCATTTATTAAAGCACGTGTATGGTTTGTTTGATATAAGTTGCAAGTGCTCTTAATTTGATTTTCAAGCCTAGCAGGTGATATGCATTGGCTGAAGGTTGTAAGTGTTCTTGGGTGTTTCTTGCCATATATGCTGCACAAGTCAAGACGTACCCAACGCAAACGAGATCCCAA
The DNA here is from genome assembly GCF_963853765.1 of Magallana gigas. Classification (NCBI taxonomy): domain Eukaryota; kingdom Metazoa; phylum Mollusca; class Bivalvia; order Ostreida; family Ostreidae; genus Magallana; species Magallana gigas. The sequence continues at coordinate 45,310,407 of NC_088854.1, forward strand.
CGCCTATGCCATTTAGAATGGTGGCGATAGCTGTGGCGGTTGTGCGCTCTTTGACCGGAAACCAGAGCGCTGATAAAGCAGGCGGCACACCCATGGCAACAGGGCCCGCCAGACCGTTCAGGAACTGACCAATGTTAACCGTCCTGGAAGAAAAGCGATCCTACCTGATAAAAAGGACATAGCAACGCCGACGCCATTAGGGAAGGCGGCCAAAGCTGTAGCGCTTGTTCGTTGTTGCACGGGAAACCAAAGAATTGAAAGCACTGGTGGCACCGCCATAGCAACGGGGCCAGCTAAGCCATTGAGAAACTGACCCAAATTCACTGTCCTAGAAAAGTATTTCAGCTGAAGATCTACATATTGACAGGGTAGGCGATTGCAAACTTTAAAATAAATGTAAAACGCTTTAAAATAAGACAGACCTCTTTATATTTTAACAGAACACTAAGATAATAACTTAATGTGACCAGTACTTCTCTGTTCTATGTTAATTAAAATAAAGTCATCATACACGTCTCTGGAGGCCTTAATTTTGGAATAAATTCGATATTCTATTCTACATGAATATAATTAAGAGGGTTTTTTTTATATAGCGCACAATTCAATAGGAAATGCAATATCCATATTGCAATATATAAGCAGGAAGAAGAACCATACTAAATGTGCGACTATGAGTGTATTTAGGAAATTTGATGTGTTTGGTTGACATATTATGCATATTGCTACAACGTGTTCGAATAGCTACTTCGATATTTTTTAAATACATGTGTAACTAAGTTGCACGTATCTAGGAATCTAAATAGGTTTGATATCATCCGATAAAAATGCTACGTACCATTTTACATATGGAGGTTGGTCTGTTATACATCTTGCACCAGCACCAGCGGCTACCATGATCGCGGTACTTAAACAGGCCCATCTGAGTCCTAAGAATACCGACGTTTAATTATAATTATGACCCAAAATCATTTATCTGAGATTGAAATCATATGTTTTAAAAATTATAGATCGAAAACGTCATCAGAGACCTTTGACATCAACCACCCAAGACATCACGAATGTCGCTAAGACGTATGAAATGGGTCCCCAGTTTGACAGTAGGGCGATGTCCGCGTCAGACCAACCGAACGCATCTTCTGATGACGCGGCAATAGGACCCCAGGTGTTCCAGTAGCCCCCCTGTGTGCACGCTAGGAGACTGTAGGCCAGCAGTATGTACCAGCGACGCTTGTACACATGCGTCTCGGTGTCGGGATCTATGAGTGACTGTTGGATGGTGGTTCGAATCTCATTATCTGTTGTAGTCACTGTGACCTCCGCTGGGTATACAGACTGTAAAGATAAATACTCATGACTGCAATATATCTGTGTATATGATAATCTGTTATTAAGTAACTGACCTATTTCGTTGATATAACACGGTTACTTTGTTTTCTACTACTGATAAAAATACCAAAAAACCAAGTTAATTATGCGCGTTTATAAGAGACTATATAATATTTTTTTTCTTTAAAACAAATCCAAAAAATTATCATAGGTTTCAGGTTCGATCGAAAACAAATTGTTTACTTGTTAGATTTTTTGCATATGTTTTTATGCTTACCATGTTATCTACGAGAGATTTTTTATCCGTCATAGCGATGTATTCAGAGGAACTTGTATTGAATATCCTCGCACTGTTCTCTGTCATCTACCAAACATTTTTTTCATGCAATTCTTTTGTTATTTTCCTCAGAGTAATGAATCTGTAGACTGACCTAACATCATTTGTATTGTATTACCTCCTTACCTTAAATAGATGTAAATAATAGGCGATTGGACTTTGATTTTCAGCTTTCCGGATTAAAATTTCTTTCCAGTTCTAAAATTACATAGTCAAGATGCGCCCTCTATTGACTGATAAATGTCACTTCCGCAAACAATAATGGGCAGGGTACGAGATAGGAAATACAGACCTACTTAATGATTTGATCCGTAATTGAAGGTTTTAAGAATGGTAAGAATGTCTAGTTTGCCTTTCATGATTCGTAGATATTAAAGGATTTGATCCCGTTTTCAGGAAGTTCTGAAATATGCATAAATATTCTCTGCGTTTTGCTCTATGTGCGCTAGATCCTATTTCAGAGCTAAGATTAAGCCGGATTTTTATCATGTTAATGTTATGGTTGTATGACATATTTCGAAAATTCCTGTTTATCAAACAAGGAATGTCGATCGTCATTATTACTTGTGCAAAGTCCTTTTAAATAATTTCAATTTGACATTTGTTTATTGATGCTTCAGATCTGTACCTTAATTGTAACTTAAAGTTTAAGTAATTTTAATAGCTCTTTTGTGGAAAGCTATTTTACATTGTGAAGTTTTAACATTTTATTTAAATATTTTGATTTCATAATTGAAATAACTTATTGGTTCCTTTGTAATAGAAGGTCTCTCTCTCTCTCTCTCTCTCTCTCTCTCTCTCTCTCTCTAATCCCAGTAAAGTATATTGTTTTGATAAAACTCTTTGGTATCTCTGATTTGTTTATAAGTAATCACCTGTCATAAAGTAATATAGGTACAAGGTTTTGTCTTGTTCATTATAATAACAGAATAGAAATTGAAAATTAAAATTGAAAAGTGAATTTTTTTTTATTTATTGCAGTAAATGCAATGGCTACATATCCTGTCCGTATATTTGTCCTTGATTACTCATTTTGCATGTTTTGCATGTTTTATGAAAATGTTTTCTGGTTTTCAAGTTCTGTGGTTTTATTAATATACCATTTATTTAGGTTGTTTTCCGCATGTCAAAACATTTGCGAAAATGGAGAAAATGCGTAACTTTTTTATTTGCATCAGTCATTTTTACGATTCAAAATGTATCTTAAACCAAACATTACTGGATATGATTTTTGCTTATTGACCATTTTGTGATGTAAAAGTGATCATGAAAAAGGCGAAAATTAGATCATCGCAAAAATCACGGGATGTATAGTAGAGTCAGTAAACAAAACTCTGTAAAATTTTATGAAATTCAGTTTCCAGGATACATAAATTCGTAGACTGTAGATATATGTTATAATTGTTATTAGATATTATATTTCATAGTAAATGTTTAATTAATATTACAGATTGACTCAACATTGAAATCAACGAAAATTTTTGCTCAACAAATATTAATGAGACCACAGTACCAGTACATTGTACTCCATGTAGTGTTAATATTTTGTGTAATTATGTACAAAACCAAATACTGTAATACATACTACCAGTAGCCCAGTATGTACATACAAAAAATGCATTTTATAATCCACAACTTAATTTTTATTGTTGTAGCTTTGTATGTCATTGGTAAGATATGAACAATTAATCTATTTCCATCTACTCTACTTCTAAGATTGACAAACTTAAAACCTCGAGGTCCCTTTAAGAGGAAATAAATTAATATGTATATTGTATCTTATTTTAGAATTAAAACATTTCATTTCTTTACTAAAATCATTTCATATAAATGTTTATATGGAATTCAATTTGATGTACCATGATAAAATTGATACATCTTAAAAACAAAGATTTTGTGGTTTGGTAGATTCCAAACTGCATTGGCAAAAAGAAGGGAAAAGAAGAGTGAAACCTTCCTAACAATTTAACAAATTCAATAACATTAATGATGTGACAAAACAAAGATTTATAACATATTTAGGTTGATTTTAGGTAATTTATTCGTTGAAGTACATATATGTGTAAAAATCCATTATTGATTTCAAAAGGTTTAAATTGGTTTGACTGTACATGCATCCTAAGATTTGAGTTACAAAGAATACCATGTTGTGACATGTACAGGTTCTACACATAATGGATGACCGTATGTTTTAGGTTTTAAGAATCAAAGAATACCTTACAGTGGAATGTACATATGACATATATTGTGTTTTTAAGAACATCTAAATATAATGCTAATGATATTGATACATATAAACCAAGTGCTAATACATGTACCCATAATTTAATTTCATTTGGTCATCTACAGGGGGATCACGGAATAGGTGAGAAGATCACGCTGACGGATGCTCTTCAGAATGTTGACGTCTTGGATGAGCTTCCCCTCCCTGATCAGCAGCCATGCATCGAGGGAATGTCCCTCTCCATACAGTACCAGGCCAATTTCGACACAAACTTTGAAGACCGAAGTGCATATGTGACAGGAGTGGCAAAATACATAGAAGAGGCAACTGTCCATGCAGACCTTGTAAGTTGGAAAGTTTGAGTTGTACTGGTACATATAAATTGTGACACAAGTGTCTTCTGTAATGAAGCATTTAATGACAGTGTAATTGAAAAAATTATGATTGTATACACTTAGTTTAAATAGTGTTATTAAAGAAGTGCACCATCTAAATCACAAGCACTTTTATGAGCTAAAAATAGAAATGGTAAGGAAGCAGGAAATAAATTCAATTTAAGATTTTAGGGGATTTTGAAGCATAAACAACTAGCATTTCTCATAAATTTATTATGTTTAAATCTATAGAGTTAAATTGATGAAACCAAAAAACTCTGTTGAAATAATTTTCATTATCGATAATAAAATCTTTGTATTATTTATTGGTTGGTAGTTTGTTAGTCTCAAATAAACTTTGTTTTGTATAGAACAAGTTGCTGGAGGAGGGACAGGAGTATGCTGCTATGCTGTACACATGGAGGTGCTGTTCTAGAGCCCTGCCACAGGTCAGTGCTGTTCAGCCACAGCTTTCCCTATTGACCATTGTATCCTATCCATCGTATAGGTATTGACCTATTGATAGGATCCTTGTAGTCGACTGGGAAGTTGGAAATTTTGGCTGTATTCTGTCAAGTTTTCTTTGGATAATTATATAAGTAATCTCCAAAATGTTTATACACTTTACAGATGAGGTATTAGTGGAACTTTTAATGAAACGGACGAAAATGAGAAAATTTTAATTTGCACACATACTGTATGTTTTTGACATTTTACAGGTTAAAAGTAATGAGCAGCCGAACCGGGTGGAGATTTACAACAAGATTGTAGAGGTTCTAGACCCACAAGTCTCAAAGTTAATGGACCTCATGTATTTCACAGTATGTCTAAGCATTGAAGTTGTTCTGCTTGTATATATGTATTGTAATCATAATTATGATATTATGGAGATTATCTCAGATCATAATTTCCTGTATCTGATTTTTCTCAACAGAAAAGAGCAATAGAAAGATTTGGAAATGAAGTGAAAAGGCTTTGTCACAGGGAAAAAAGAAATGATTTTGTCTCTGAAGCTTATCTGCTAACATTAGGGAAATTCATCAACACATTTGCTGAGTTGGATGAACTTAAAAACATGAAAGCTAGTGTCAAGAATGATTATTCAGCATATAGAAGGTTTGTATTAATATTTAATTTTATTCTGGTTCTAACATGCTTTTTGATTGGAGAAGAGCTGTGTTATATACATTTTGTGTGAACTAGGTTATCTGAGTCAAAATATCTGTCGGAAAGATATTATTCCGTTTGACATTTCATTAAATTTTTCACAGATAAGTACTGGTACTCTGGTACTGTCATTACTAAAGAAAAATCACTTTTTTTTCTGCTTAAATTCTAGAAATTGAATCAAAGGGGTGAATTGAATATCTTCTCAATTTATAAATGTTGAAGCAAGGCTTGAAAATGCCAAATTTATTTACCTGTGTATGAAATAGTCTTAATGTTTGATTTTTGAATCGATTGATAAAATAAACAAATTTAATTTTTTACATCAACTTAATAAAAGTTGATTTTCTATATGAATGGGATAAGAATATTTTATCAAAAAAAGAGATAATTTATAATGGGCTAAATGAATCTGTAATTTTGTTTTCAGAGCTGCCCAGTTTTTAAAAGTAATGGCAGACCCCCAGTCTCTTCAAGAATCTCAGAATCTCTCTATGTTTCTGGCTACCCAGAACAAAATCCGTGATATGCTGAAGGAGAGTCTAGAAATCACACCGGGGTACGAGGAACTCCTGGCTGATGTTGTGAACATCTCCGTACATATGTACGAAAATAGGCTCTTCTTGGAACCCTCCGAAAAACACATGCTGGTTAAGGTACAGATGTTCAGTATATCCTAGTATATGGACCTGTTTATGTAAATGATCTGAAATATGGACATGAATTCCATTCTTTTTAAACCTCGTTGTGTATTTTGTTTTAGGTCATGGCCTTTGGATTATTCCTGATGGACAATAAAGAAAACAGTATTTACAAAATGGATGGCAAAAAGAGAGTGAATTTGACTAAAATAGATAGAATATTAAAGGTAAGTAAATTGATCAATGTCCATAATGTATGTTAAGAATTAATTGAAGTTTTTGTGTTGCATGTACGGTACTCACATGTATATGTCATGTTTCAGCAACTAGAAGTTGTCCCCCTTTATGGAGACATGCAGATCAAACCTTACCATTACATTCAGAAGAGCTTGAACTTTGACCCCTCCAGATGGACATTTTGTGAGTCCAGCCAACTTAGCCCCCAGTCTAATCTGTTGGCAAATCTTGAGGCCATAAGAGAGGACCATATGGCATACATCAGCCAGTTGGCAAGACATAGCAATGAGGTAAAGAAAACAGTAAAAGCCAACAGGAGTAACAATATCGAAATATCTATATAGTCATACATGTACATGTATTTCCTAAAAAGGATAGAAATGTAAAATGCAGTGAAATTCAATTTAAAATGAATAGTATTTACAAGTAATTCTATACAGTCATTTAGATTTATATCAGCTCCTATTTTGGTCTCATATTACAGTACCATCATTCAACATTAATGTAGAATAAATTTCTTTGGGGCAATTTTGCAGATTGTTTTAGGTGTATGAGATTGTTATTTATTTGTATGTATACCAGTATATAATAAAGATAAGTTTATTTTATAATTCATTGAGAAACCCAATTCCTGGGAGAGGGGTATCCATCAAAGCCATGAATTTGTAGTCGCCATGTATTATGATACACCATATAAGGAATTTTGTATATAGGCCATCACGACTACGCGCGAGTGCCCGCGGACCGACAGTGAGAACAAGGAGCTGAGTGACCTGGCCCTGCGGGGACTTCATCTGATGTCGGCCTGGACCCAGCAGGTCATGGAACTGGTCAGTACACAACATCAAAGTCTCCCTTATATCATGTCTTGTCTGTACTGGTCGAGTTTTTAACACATAATGCAATTAGAATGGTATTGTTTTAAAGTTATTGATTGAAATCTGAACACATATAGCAATTACCAAGTAGAAAGGGATTTTGTCATTAGAAATTAAAATGATATGCAATATGATTGCATGTTAAAAGAAAAATTTAGTATTAGATTTAAAGCACTTCAAAAAATCTAAATGTACATACTGGTAGTACATGAATTTTTTAGGAGAACAATATGTGACGAAGACTTGCAGTGGACAATTGTTGTTTCTGTACTTGATTAATGGATTAGTTTTGGTATGTTTCAGTACTCGTGGAAATTGCTGCATCCCACTGACACCCACCAGAATCCAGAATGTCCACAAGATGCCGAGGAGTATGAAAGAGTAAGTAGATCGAATCTCAAAACTTTAATCAACTGTGATGTCTTGTCTTTTATACATAGTTTTTAATGAATCCACAAAGCCTGATATACATTACATTTTACATGTTTTATTGTGCTAGTAAAATCAGTTCTTTTTTTACAGTCCACTCGATACAACTACAGCAGTGACGAAAAATTTGCCATTGTTGAAGTAATAGCCATGATTAAGGGGCTACAACTCTTGATGGCCAGAATGGAATCAGTATTTCTGGACGCCATTAGGAGACATATTTATGCAGCCTTACAAGACTTCGTTCAACTTGGTTTAAGAGATCCTCTCAGGAAAGCCATTAGAAAGAAAAATGATGTCATCAAAGTGTAAGTTTGAGTCATATGGAATACGAATACATGATTGTGCCCAATCACATCAGTGCTGTAAAATGTTATTATTTTTACACTTTCATTATTTGAAGGTAGTAAATACCTAACTGTTACCAGAATGTTGAGTATATAAATTCACAAGCATATTCATGGTGTAAAGAACAATGCCTCCTTTATTTGGTGGTAGTTGCTTAAAGTTTTGTATATAGCATTGTAAGTTTTGAGCGTTGCTTTTGATTGGTTTACATTAATTGTTTGCTGCATACCCACAGATTGATTCTCTCAGTGCGAGACACCTGTGTTGATTGGATGAGAGGAGTAGAGCCTCATGATGACCCAGCCATGAAGGGTAAAAAAGATCCAGATGAGGGATTCACCATCAAAGTCCCGCGCAGAAATGTTGGTCCTTCAACTACACAGGTAAGTTGTCTGTCCTTTAATCATATTGTTATACCAGTACATGTACATGTATTCGGGCATGTGGTGTTACATGAACTTATAAAAATCTGAATTATTTAGAAATAGTTTCTTGAGGGTCAAAAGATGTCAAAAGGCAATTTCTTGGGCTGGATTTTGTGATATTCAAATGGGAATTACTTATTCTTTCAATGTTCAGTGATAAAAGTAAATCTGCGTGGAATAAACCTCACATGTTTTCATTGATCAGATAGAGGTAAATCTGTAAAAAAAAAAATTTTAACAATGTGTAAGTCCAAACTTCTGTCATTTTTTTTTACCAGCTGTATATGGTGAGAACCATGCTGGAGTCCCTGATTGCAGACAAGAGTGGGGGTAGCGGCAAGAAGACCCTGAGGAAAGACATTGATGGACAGCATTTGATGGCCATTGACCAGTTTCATAAGGACTCGTTCTACTGGAACTACCTCCTCAACTTCAATGGTCTGTATCCTGTGTAACGCCCTTAGTCCTAAAGTGTTTTGCTGCGTTATTGATAGACTTCTCAAAACTGTATATTGTTTTATTTATTTATTATTCTTCCAAATTCAATTTTGTTTCGGAGTTTTAAAATTAAATCTTAAATTCTAATGTCTACTAAATTTCATCAAACATGGATCTACTGTAGAAACATATATTTTCGTTGGGTCAAAATTTCGTTGTTTTTAAACCAAATAAGATTTCGTTGGCATTTAATTTCGTCATATCGTAATCTCTTTGCATTCATGGATACTTGGGTTAAAAATTTGTCATGGATTTAATTTCGTTGAATTATATGGCCAACGAAAATAACGAAATTAAATCCACAACGAATATTTCTGCTTCTACAGTATGTTTTGCATCATGAATAAGTTTTTTTAAAAAAAACACCAATTATTTAACTTAGACCCTTGTATACATATTGATAATGTAAAACCAGTACATTTACTGGTACATGTCAATACTTATATTGTTACAACATGCTGCTTTGATTTCAGATTCGCTGCACAGATGTTGTGACCTATCTCAGCTTTGGTACAGAGAATTCTTCTTGGAAATGACCATGGGAAAAAGAATACAGGTAAGTTGTTTAAAGGGGCATGGTCACGATTTTGGTCAAATTTTATTTTTCTGCTTTTTTTTTTACAATGCTTTAGGAATGAATTTCTAATGATCAAATGAAATTTGGGTGCCAGTCGTAGAGTTATAAGCAAGATACATGGCTCAGAATTCTTCTTCATGTAAACAAGGCTTGTGCCTTGTTTTTGTTTACATAGGTTCAATATACCAGTAAAAAATCTTTTTCAAGCTAATTTGTCTATATTCTTATTCATTTTAAGCATAAATAAACAGTTCCTAACGATTAACACATTTATTTGAGGTCTAAAACTGGAATTTTCACTTCAACATTCAAAATGTAAACAAACGCTTTGTTTACATAGCGAAGAATTGTAAGCTCTGTATCTCGCTTATAACTCAACAAAGGACACTCAAATTTTGGTTGCCTATTAAAAATGCCTTACTGAAGCATTGTAAACATTAAAATCAAAAAAAAAAAATTTGACCAAAATCGTGACCATGCCCCTTTAAGGCACATGCTTGTGTATGTATGCATTGCATTTTAGTGGTTATTGAGAGTGTTGAACTGAATTGAAGTAAAAGTCATTACAATACCTTTGATCTATGCCTTACTTCGTACCATTTGATGGTTATAGTTTCCCATTGAAATGTCCATGCCCTGGATTCTCACAGACCATGTTTTAGAAACAAAAGATGCTTCCATGATGGAGTAAGTACATGTATATCTGATAAATAAAGTACATGACTGTTCAATAGGTGTAAATGAGTTGTTGTTTTTTTTACAAATTGCATGATACACAATTGATTTAGACAGTACTTTTGTTTTTGATTCTCAATGTTTCTGTAATTGTAATGCTGAAAGAAAGATAACTCGACTCCATTTGTCTTGTGAATTTCAGATACATCCTTTATCCCTTGGATCTGTATAATGACAGCGGCCATTATGCTTTGACCAAATTTCATAAACAATTCCTCTACGATGAGGTGGAAGCAGAGGTAAGGATATGGAAAAAGTTCATCTTTCTGGTCATAGATGCTAATACATGTAAATAGTTTGTTTTAATCAATCAGTGTTCGTTATTGTGAATATTAAATTGTCTGTTGACAGGTGAACCTCTGCTTTGATCAGTTTGTGTACAAACTCAGTGATCAAATCTTTGCTTACTACAAACACTTAGCGGGCAGGTTGGTAGATTTTTCTCAAACTTAAGGTATTTTTTATATCACCTTAATTAAATTTGATAAATGAATTAATAACCATTTCATTTTAAATGTATTGTAGTATTATGCTTGACAAACGATTTCGAGCTGAATGTGCCAGCTTTGGAACAAAAATCCTTTATCCAGTTGCCAATAGATACCAGACCCTTCTGAAACAGAGGCATGTTCAGGTATGCAGTAACTACTTATTCTAAACATTGTCAGATCCAGTTCAGTTATGTCCTCTATCATTACATGTACTTGTTCTATGTACTTTGAGCACTGAATGTTTTTCAATATTTCATATATTTCAGATTCTGGGTCGTTCCATAGATCTGAATCGTCTGATTGGACAGAGGGTCAACGCGTCCCTACAAAAGGCTCTAGATGTTGCTATATCCAGGTTTGAAGGAGGAGAGTTGACAGGCATTGTTGTAAGTACATGTATTGAAAAAATCCTCCCAACCTCTAAATGCACATGCACTAATTCATTAAAGTTCCAGCAGAACTGAGATTGACACATATATATATATATATATATATATATATATATATGTATATAATAAAGGGGAAACTTTTATATATATAACTGCTGTATGAAATTCAGAGTGAATACATGAAATAAAACTCTTATTTTCATGCTGTTTGTCTCAAGATAAATGTATCTAATTTTTAAAAAAGATGCTACTTGAACAAAATAGCTGGCATCAAACATCCTTAACAAAGTTTGGTTTTTTTTAATTAAAGGAGCTGGAAGGTCTGGTAGAGTGTAACCGGCTGGCCCACAAACTGATGAACAAGTTCATCTCGCTGAACGATTTTGATGCCATGATGAGGGAGGCCAACCACAACGTCTCGGCGCCCTATGGTCGAATCACCCTCCATGTGTTCTGGGAGGTCAACTACGACTTCCTGCCCAACTACTGCTACAATGCTGCCACCAACAGGTATGTCTCAACAAAATCACTCATAACCAGTCAGGATTTGTAGGGCCTCTCCAGCAGAGCTTGGTGAACACCTTGAATATATTAACTTCACTGAATGTTAAAATTTTGCTTTCCATAAATTTAGTTATTGGATAAATAGCTTTGAGTGCTTTGTCTTGTGGTCCATTTTAGTACAGTTCATTGGATTAGTAAGTTTAGCTGAAATCTCAACTGATAATACATAACTATGTTATATGAGATTCTCATTCATTTGGGTCTCATTACATGACTGGCTCTGAATCTTACTGTAGTTTCTCTCCAATCATTTCATAAAGTTCCTTACAGTTATGATATATCTATACCTGAATGTGTGCTAAGTGCATTGAAACTGTATTTTACTTTCACTTAGATTTGTCAAGACGGTTTTGCCATTCGCCCCAGCTAGTCAGAGAGAGAAACAACCCAATCCATCTTACTCTTATATTTGGGGCACAAAGGTAAAAATAGATGTTAAAAAATTTAAAATGTACAATATGTAAACCGGTTTCACCTTCTTCTATATGGCCAGTCTTACATATATTTTTGATTTTTTTATTCTCATTGTGCATTTAGACTGTCATTTACTCTCTGACAATGCTATAACGATAACTTTAGATTTCTTATTAATTGCGAGGAATTAATATCCGTGTAAAGTCGCAAGAAGCTATCCTTTCAGATTTTAAAAGGCTGCTTTTATTTTCCAGACATTTTTGAACTGTATGAAATTATAACCCAAAAATGGTGCACGCGTTTTTATATTCTCATGATGTGATACAAAACAGTGGAATAAATAAGATAAGGAATGTACAGTATTCAAATGATAGACGTCTGATTCTGTGTGTTTGGTGTATGTTTCAGGCTTTGACCACATCATTCAGTGCAATATACGGGCTCTACCACAGCTTTGTCGGAGTCCCTCACTTCAGATCCATGTGTCGTCTGCTTGGATATCAGGGAATAGCAGTTGTCATAGAGGAGCTGCTCAAAATTGTTCAAGCTTTGGTAACTATCAGGGATCAATTGTGTTTTTAATACATTTAAGGAATGAATTTAATTTCTACCTATGTTATACGATATAACATAACTTGGGGCAGTTTATGCTTTATAAAACCGCGAAGCGGTTTATAAAAAAGCGTAAACTGTTCCAAGTTATGTTATACTCGTATAACATAGGTAGAAATTAAATTTATTTCTTATAATATAATTTTCTACTATTTAAATAAGATAATAAAGCCCATTAATTAGTTAAAATATGTTAATTTGTACAAAATTTAAACGTAACGTCAAGCGGATTAATATGTTTCGCTAGCGCGTCTTATTGTGACGTAGGCAAGTTATGTTATACGATATATATGAATTTGTTTAGCCAATCAAATGAGGTGTTACAATCAGAATTAAATTATTTACCGTTATTGCTGTTCTGTTGGAGCTTATTAAAATGAAAAAAAGAAAAAGAATTGTATATGAGATTTGTTTTCTGTTTTTAATGTGAAATCATTTCCAATGTTCAGGAATTGAGAGAATCTCATTTTTGAATTTAGTATAGATTTTTTTCTTTCTGAAATTTTCGGTGGAAAACCAGTTCATTGATAAGTATAAGACTGCCTCAGCACTAAGTTGTTCATGTATGTCTTTGTATTACAGTTGAAAGGAACTCTAATGGACTATGTGAAGACATTGATGACGGTGATGCCCAATGTGTGTCGTCTTCTCAGATACGATTATGGTTCCCCAGGTAATACCCATTGCAATCATTGATGGTCCATTCTTTTGTAGGATTCATGTTTTTTGCTTAGTCAAATGTTTATACATGAAATTTTCAATATATGTGCAAATAATTTTGAGTAGAAATTTTGGATTGAGCTCAAATTTTCTTGTAATGTGACTCCTCCATTATAAATGTTAGAAGAGAAAAGTGAAATAAAATCCATTTTTCCTGCTAGTGAATGTATTCACTAAGTTTATTTTGTTATCACAGGTGTTATGGGCTACTATCAGGCTCAGCTTGCTGAACTGATTCAGTACCCTGATTTGAGGACAGAGGTCTTCCAAAGCTTCAGAGAAGTAGGAAATGCCATCCTTTTCTGTATGTTGGTGGAACAAGCACTGGTAAGTATTGTGTGCTAAATTTTTCATTTTAATTCACTCATGTAAAAAAAATTGATATCAAACATTTTCCTGATTTGTAACTTGTGGTAAAAGGCTGGTATCTTGTATGTGAAAATCCCATTCTATTAACCAACTTGCTATACATGTAATATGGTTAACTGCATCTTATTCTGGTAGGACAATTGCTGGTAAATAAGTGAGTATTCTGTATAAAATCTTTATGCTGTCATCACCAGAATTCCACAGCCAGTCTTGCATATGCTTACTGACTGTTGGCAGACTAACTTGAATTTGCTCTGTTCCATGAATACAGGTTTATTCATGCCCTGTTCTGATTGAGTGGACCCTTAGTGAGTTTGCCCACAGTCTGTAAGCATTTGCAATACTTCCAATGGATTTGATGTCTTCATGCTAAAACTGACAAATGTCATTCAGTGCCAAATGCTGGCAATCTAATTAAAATGTATATAGCTTACGCTGGCATACTTGCTACATTCATTTTTGTACATATACATGTATACAAGCAGATTTAAATGGATTTTAATTTTGATACTGAATGCTAATGAAACAAGAATAGATGAATATTGTCTACCAGACAATCATGTCTGAAGTCCGCTTTGCATTTCGTATGTAGGTAGAACAGGTGATTAAATATTGGCTGTCTTAGCTCCATCTAAAACTAAATGACATACTCTTAAGAGTCAAGAGAGTATTCTGACAAGGACTTGTTTCCATGTGTTGATAGAATGGCAATCCTGGTCGTATTTCTTTACAAGGCAGCCCAGTCAAACATTTTACATGGAAAATATCATAGCTTAATATAAATCCTGAATAATTTTATTCACTAGAATAACAGACATCTGCTAATAAAGCTAGAATTTTCAAAATTCTTGGTACATTTATATATATCAATCATCATTCATATTAATATTAACAACATCAAATTACATCACATAAAAAGAGCTTAGATTATTGTTATTACTATTTTTGACAACATCCATGCATATAAAGAGAAATTGACAGACATTGATTTTATAGTATCAATGCTACCAGTATTAAATTGAATGATTTCTTTTTTGAATGCATGATTTTGTAGAATTTAAAAAAAAATAAGAAAAAAAAACCTTCAGATCTAAAGTTGAGATTCAGTAGACCCTGTATAATCGCAGGCAGTGTTAAGTCCAATATTCATTCACATTCACTTGTGCCACATACATGGTTTTGGAGGTGACATCAATATTTAAAATTTTCTACACTTTCAAATCCTCAAAAAAAAAAAATCATGAATGCAGATGCTTGCAATAAGGAAACTTAATATGCCTTTTGGCAAGTCCTCATTCTGTGGAGTGTGTTCTTGATATCAGTCTGTCGGAATCCGTACACAAGAGGGTTAAAGAGAGAGTTCAGCTGTGTCCCAACAAACAAGTAGTAGACGGTGAGGTTGTGATTCTGGTCCTGTACCTTCAACAGAAGGTACACCAACAATGGCGTCCAGCAGATGTAGAAGGCGCCCAGAATCATGGCCGTGGTCCGTACAGCCTTCATTGTGGGCTTCTGAAACCGCTTCTTTTCTGCTTTCTTTTCTGCTTTGGCCTTTTTAGTCTTTTCTTCTTTGACGAAGACTACGGTGGCTCCACTTGATCTTTTTCTGTCCTTCTGCTTCATCATGGATGGAATCTGTTCAGCAGATTTGGGTTTGTTTTCAGGTTTTGCTGACAGATCTTTCTCATCGTCTTTGTCTTTGCCTGGATTTTGGTCGGTTTCCCCTGACTCTGACACTACCTCGTTTGTATCCGAGGTTTCCCCGTTTCTTTGATCTTTTTCGCAAGTTTTTTCTTTGTTCTGTGGCTCAGTTGTATTTGATTCTTGTGTGGACAGCGTATTCATTTCTGTGACGTCATGACAACCACTGTCCTCCAGATAGTCGACCGTGGATTTTGAACTCCGTAGAGAACCGGATGTTTCATTTCGTGATTTCATGGCCGTGAAATCTTTGCTTACCCTTGGTTCTGGTGGAACGGTTTCACTGTTGCTGGATGTTGATGTCACCTGTGCCTCAATCTGACGGCTGTGTTTTCGAGCAACAATAAATATCCGTAGATATATGAAAAGAATTAGGAAACCACATATGAAGCAGATGGAACTCCACAGTACCAGATAGTCATAGTGCATAACATCGGTTAATTGGCACGTTCCATTCCAGTTGTTCCATCCCACTAGAGGGAGAATGCTGACAATTAAGGAAATCAACCAAATCACGATTATTGCAAATACCATTCTTGGTGTTGTGATCCAAAAGTGGTAGCGATAAGAGTGAAATATTGCCAGGTATCGGTCTGATGCGATAACGGCCAAACTGAGGACAGAGGACATCATGCAAGCGAACACGAAGCCTGGTCCATCCAGAGTCAAACAGAGATAGTAGTTGGAACGCAAGCTTGCATAGTGTTGGATCTTCGTTAGATCAAAGTCATACCCGGCGTCCAAAAGAATGAGATTCCAGGTGGCGCTGTACAGGAAGGTGATTCCGGTCAGAAGATCCGAGAGCGCCAAACTGATGACAGGGATGTTGGAACTTTTCAGCAGACGATTGCGGCCATACACAAAGGCTGCGAGAATGACGCTGTTTGCAAGAATGATCAGAACACTTAGAATCAGAGAAATGCAGTAAACCGTTAACTGTTTGGTGTTCAGACAATCCTCTTCAGTTGCTTCGCTGAAGAACACGGAAAGGTTGGTGAGTTTTGGACGAAGGGTGTACATGTCGCATTCGTCGACGTAAGCGGCCTTGCAAAATTGAAGCCATCTTGTGACACTTTCAAGTTCGGAGGTTGCGTGAAGGAAGTCGACGTTAGTGGAGCTGAAGTTGCAGACGGTCATTTTCAAATGATCTGAAATGGCATGAAAAATGTGTTCATATGTTAGAAGATGAATAAGAAAGACTAAAAAATGAATTTTTATTAAGTTACTTGATTTGTAATAATGTTCATTTTAAGATGTTCAGGTCATGTCAGTCCTTCAGTCGGTTCGTCACACTGTTTTGAGTTTATGTAACAGAGACAGTTAAAGGTGTCTTAGAGTCTTTATCAAACTGTATACAGAGCTACCTTTTGGTTTGAGGAATTTAACTATGTCATTATTCTCTGGCCTTGACTTTTCCTTGGCGTTGACTTCGCTACTTTCTTTTTTTTTATTTACGGTTAGATTTTCCTCAGAACGTATCAAAGAAATAATTGTATATTCAAGAGTATTTGTGCGTTAGAAATTTCTTACTACTTACTGTCAAGTTAAAGAAAGTGAACTTGAATAAAAAAAAATAATTTTCTTTGATGATTTAGATACTAGCTCTCTTTTATACATGCCGCAATGGCGTATATACATGTAGTGGAGATTTTTGTTATGCTTATAGTATTTTTCGCGAAACATTAAATCATGGAAATTTGTTTCATTATACATGTATTGATTATTGTTGGATTTGATATGATGGTGAAAATTCAGTCAAGATCAAAATCCAAAGGTATTCAATAGTAGACTACAGTTAAGTGATCATGATTTTACTTTTCGGACATCTGGTTTTTTTTACGGACAAAAGTGTCTATCGTTACAGCAATGTATTACTCGTTTTATCAATATTTAAATTACATGTATTATTTTTAAATTGCAGAGATAAACTGCATTAGGTATTGCGACGTTTAAGTTAAAAATAAATAGAAGGTTCACAACTCTGTTTTATACTCGTAAAACTTTTTTATAAAGGAATGTTCTCATTTTGTTTGTTATGTATCATTATCTTTCAAAAGTACTTTAATAATTCTATGAATAAAATTAGTATTCACGTTTAAACAAATTGTTAGGATTTTAGTGTATATAATTACAATAATAACATTTACTTTTAAAATAATTGCCAATACGAAACAGTTTCAATTCTTAATTGATTGTTAAATTTTATTATTATTTATTTTTGTACTTGAATAACATTTGACTTTAAAAAAGGATTATTACCTGTGAAATCTATAATCCGGTTTGATAAGAGCTATAGTCCTTGTGAGTTTCAGTGGGTTTCTTAGTCCTATTGTCCCTCGTCGCTCTCCGGAGTCACCTTTCGGGGTTTTCTATATCGTGTGAGCAATAGAGATCTTATCATGCCCGGACCCTTCAGGAATTCTTGTAACAGATTATTCTTGTCATCACTGCACACGAATATTTGTTTATTCCAGATATGATTCGTCAAAATTTCACTGGGGGGTACCGACTCTCTCCTCGTCCGGGCCCTGGAAATAACCGTAATTACCGGCTAATTAGCTTGGAACACGCGCGAGGGGACTAACAGACTAAAACGGGAATTCTCTTATCTATTGTCACAAAACGTCCACCTGTTGAGAATGACCCGGAAATGAATGCATTTCTTGGAGGAATTGGCTGTTTTTGCTCTACGTAAGGTTTTTATATGTATATCGCGTGGTGTCGGTATATCCCAGCCCCCAAGAACCCCCAGCATCTCCTCGCCGTGTGGTTCACTTTTTTGTCACTCAGTATACTGGGTTCTTCAAAGAACTTGGCAAACCGCGAATCTTTGATGGAAAATTTGTGTAGATAAATCTTGATTGTATAATATCAACATCTGTTGGGTTGATGCCTAAGTTTATAGATTTATTACATCTTGAAATGGAGACGAAGTGATAATGAAAAGGATTCTTTGCTTCGATTCTTTGTTACGCTATTATCTTTTAGTTTTCGTCATTCTTTCGATGTTTTCTGACTGTACGAGAACATACCTTGTGGTAGTTAATTTTAGTTCCGTTTTTTATCCCCTTTACTCTTTTTAAGTAAAGGAACACATCTGGTTTAAAATAACGAAAATATTACATTGCTCTAGTTTTAAATCACGAGTATTTCAAGTTTGGGAAATTTAACAAATGTATCTTAAGGACCAAATTTTAAAAAAGGGAGGTAAACAAATTACGTGCATTGCTTGTGTAATGGGAGTCAGATATTTTTTACGCTAGTTCTATAGATTTTTATTTAATCATCCAGAGGTAATTTAATTGCTTGTTATCCTTAATGACAATTGCAATATCGTGCTGCACGTATCATTTCGAAATAACCATTGCAAATGTTGTGTATCAAGAAAAGGAATACTATAGGTGTATGTCACCCTTGCACAACCCGACAAAACACAATTGGATATCTATTGACTTTATGATTTGTGAATCTCAATCGGATATTTGTATAGGTTATAGAATTAGTCATTAGGGCTCAGTGATGGGAGATGGATTGTTATCCAGCTAAATAAACAGTCGATAGCATTAGGAGTGCACGATGTTTAAACATCCAATGCGTCTTCTAGAAAGCACATTGACAGCTTGTCAGGCCCAATCACCAACTGATATCCCGCCCAGCGCCGATATCTGCTGCAAGAGAAATATATTCTCGCTATCTTTGAAATGAAGGGGTTTGTTTCAGTTTAAAAGAAAACTCGCCAAAATGATCTGATATCAAACATCTTAGTTTTTATTAAGTAAGTTCATTGACTTGAAAAATTAACGTAATGCAGTGGTTGTTTACTGCTTCGTTTTGATCAGGCGACACTTGCGTCAAAAATTATTTTTAAAAAAAACTTCAAAAAAATAATTCACAAGTCAGTCGATAAAATTAAGTTTGCTATAGTGTTTGATTGAATCTTTCGTTCATGTAAAAGGTCGGTCAGGAAAGAGTCGATCTCTGTTATTGAAGGTTCATTCAGTTACCACTTCCTGTTTATCTTTTACAGACCCAAGAGGAGGTGTGTGACTTGAAACACGCGGCGCCGTTCCAGAACATCATCCCCAAGCCCTTCATACCAATAAAAGGTACAGCTTCTTTCTAAGGGATCTTATAAGATATTGATTAAAATTGATTAATTTATTCACCTTTTAAACAAACAAATAAGACATTTATTAAATATGTTTCTTGTAGATGAATACTATTATCGTGTTTCGAATGTATGTTTTTTAAATAAGACTTAACGACTATTTGAATCTGAATTGTATTAAGGTTGGTAGTGTAAACAAACAAACGGTCCAACCTCATTACAAACTAAAAAGGCAGATATGATTTATTTAAAAAATGTGAATCTCTGGAACCAATGTTTATAGTCTCGTATGCAGATACACTCTTTGCAACATAAGATGTAGGCCTTATGCGTTTGTAAACGAACAAGAAGTTTCTAACGAAAAAAAAAACACATGTGCGTGAAAAAAAATCATATAGAATGATTTAATAAGTAGTTTATATTGACCACTTTGAAAGATTAGTATTTTTGACGCAGAGTCTTTGGTTTTTGTACATTCTATGATAAATATACTTGCAGATACATGTAAATGTACTGTATCAACTACTAAGACTTCTTAACAAAAAGGCAACAAAAAAAACCCCACAAAAATGTCAAAAGGCAATAAAAAAGCAAAAACAAAAAATAGGCGATGCACGGTCTATCATAAAAACCCTTTTTATCATGCATGATTCTCCCGACAGAGGGCGATAACCGGAAGGAGAAAGAACAGGAACTGAAGACGTTGATGAAGAGGCTGGAGGCCAAGTACGCCGCGCTCCAAGTGGTCCCCGTCATCAGCAAGCTCGGCAGTCCACAGGTAGGGGCGCTGTGTGTGCTTAATCCACCAGTACTGTAAAACTATTACATTTGGCTGTGTATTCTATTTCACGTTTTGGAAGAAAAGCAGCTTCTGCTATATTAATTCAATCACTAAATGCAATGCAGATTATTTTATGAAATATCCTACTAGTATCCGCTAAACATAGTACATTTTCAGTATCTGATAGTATTAGTACTGTTCAAACCCGTACTCCTAACGATGAAAGTCATAAATTTGATTCTGATGCTTTATTTTGTCCATAGCAAGCAGACATAGCTGCCGAGGGTGACCTACTTACCAGGGAGAGGCTGTGCTGCGGCCTGTCCATGTTTGAGATTGTGCTGAGCCGGATTAAGACGTTCGTGGAGGACCCGATCTGGCAGGGCCAGCCTCCCGGCAATGGCGTCATGAATATTGACGAATGCTCTGAGTTCCATCGTCTGTGGAGCGCGATTCAGTTTGTGTTCTGTATGCCGGTCAGGGAAAACGAGTATTCCATCGAGTAAGTGTAATGCTTTCAGTTGAGCCGAATCTCTTGAATTTTAGAACCATTTGGACAAAACCTTAGACTTTCAGTATATAGGACGTAGCTATCTATTCCCTGCGTCAAAAAAATTAAAAATGACGCGGTTTCAAGCAAAATATGCGCCAATTGCGTAGTCTTTGCTCAAAAGCCAGACAAATCTTTTTGACTTCAAAGAGTCGTGGTTGAGTGGCTAGCAATGAAATAGACAGGCCTACGTAACATTGCTGTTCGACACAACTACCCGAAAGTCTAAGGTCTTGTTAAAATGGATCTGACTAGAACGTTGTTGAAATTATTTCTGTATTTTTTCTTCTTTTCAGAGAGCTGTATGGGGAAGGACTGAACTGGGCAGGTTGCGCTCTTATTGTCCTGTTGTCACAGCAACGGAGGTTTGAGGCGTTGGATTTCTGTTACCACGTTCTCAAGGTCAACAGGGTGGATATGAAGGACGAAAATGTCAAAGGCATTGTAAGTCTGCGATCATTGTTAATCTACATGTATTTGCATTTGCATCAAATTTTGTTTAAATTGCAAATAGGATATTGCCTTTCGTATTGTGTGAATGTGCAATAAGTCTCGTGTATTTTTCTCCTTTCAGCAATTAAAGAAGATGGTGGATCGTATAAGAAAATTTCAGATTCTGAACAATCAAATCTTCGCAGTTTTGAACAAATACTTAAAAACAAGTGACTCTGACAGTATCCCAGTGGAACACGTGCGCTGCTTCCAGCCGCCCATACACCAGTCGCTAGCAACAACCATATAATGGCAACATCGGGATTTATATCAACCGCAATTAACCACTGAAATAAGATACTAGTTTTCAATAGTATTCTTAAATGTGTCTGTCGTTTGACCTGTCGGACATTTTATTTAAAAAAAGACCATTGAAGAAGGCAGCAAAGTGAGCACAAGTCAACAGAGGGGGTACCAGTTTACAGGATAAACCCAACAGCGTGCAGAGAAATAGTTGTGTCGTCTTCCCTATATAAAAGTCTTCTATCCTTACAAAAAAAAAGTGCTGAACAATTGAAGGATTTTGTGATTATGATATATGTATAACTTGACACCAAGTGACGTAATAAAGTGATATACAATTTGTGTATTGCATGCTCTGTAAACGTGTACAATTTTTATACAAACTAGACAACCGGTAATCAACCATGTGTAATGATATATGATAACGAAATAAAATCATAAATATACTGTCTTTTCCTTATGAATTCAAGGGTTTTTTTTTCATTGTAGACGCATAGCAAATTTTATTGATTGAATTTAAAAATATTTCCTGCCATATAAATGTTCGCGGCAATTTTTA
This sequence comes from Magallana gigas, assembly GCF_963853765.1. NCBI lineage: Eukaryota > Metazoa > Mollusca > Bivalvia > Ostreida > Ostreidae > Magallana > Magallana gigas. The sequence continues at coordinate 45,332,596 of NC_088854.1, forward strand.
CTAATAAAAAAAAGTAATCATGTGTTTTATTCCCAGTTAATAGGTTTTAAACCAATGATCTCCACTGAACTTGTCCAGCATGTTAGAGGATCGACAAAGTGGATGGTGTGTCACAGATCCTAAACAATTTCAATTGGAAGAATTTTTTTTTAAACGGAAATAAAGTTGCGTGAAATCGCTTTCAAGTGAGTAAATTGTTCATATACGTCCTTTAGCTGAAACTTTCGTGGGCACATCAAATACGGGTACCCGAACATTCAGCAGAGTGAAAACAACACGATAAGAGAGCCGGGATTAGAATATACACCGTGGTTGTCAAATTTCCTCGGGGTCCAAAGGTCGTGTGCGTTATGGTTACTGGGTTTGGAGATGACCCTGGCCGAGCGAGGTATTTACATACAAAATTACAAAAACATTAAAACTCCACGCAGGAAAAGGGGGACATTGCGAGCTCGCTTGACGAGGCCAGACCAGGTAAGTATTCTCCGGAGGAGGGCGGGGTTACCTACGAACGGATCTAGTTCCTCGTCTCGCTCCGCTGGACAGATAAGATATAAGTAAAAAAGGTCTATGCTGACTTCCTCGTGTCGTATGGATCTCGTTGGTGAGACTGTGTCGTGAGATCTGCTCGTCTCCACAGCAAAGACGGTACGTAGTCTGTCGTTTTTGTTGTCAAATCCCATGTCTTAAAAAAATGTCTTTTCAGAAAAAAAAATTGGACATTGCAGACAAATTGTTCTGTGTTTATGTGTACCTGTCAAAATCTCTTCCGTGTTATGGGCTTTAAACACGAATTCATTTTGAATAGTATACGCGTGCTTGAGTGAATCTGACAGATCTTCATATTCTGTATATATATGCATCACAAGAAACTAGTTTTTATTTATAAGTGGTTATTTCAACATGATTTGATTGAATTATTTAGGGATTCGAGATTTAAATCTTTTTTATGTCTCCTTTTACAAAATGCAAACATAACGGCCATTTTTAACAAAACATTTTACAATTGCATTAGCCCAACAATGATCTTTAGAAGTCACATATAGAATGCATGTGTGATTCAATAACCCATTGAACGAAGCAAGTGACATTTGTAACATTTTTTCAACCAGAAATGAATTCTCGGTACAAAGTGTTAGGCTCTCGACACAAAATCAAGCACAAACTACTTATGGTAAATGTATCTACATATGGTGATAAATCCTTATAAAACTAGAGGGAATCGAGGAGAGTAATTTTCCATTCTCATCATATTCCCAGACTATGTCGGTACCCGCTGTAGAGAAAGTGGAGCTTTCGGAGGCCCTCGGGAAGGTGAATTCCCTGGGGGGTCTCCTCCACTGTGGGAGTTCCCCCAGCATTGAGGGCATGTCACTGACCGTACAGTATCAGGTGAATTTTGATACCAACTTTGAAGACAGGAATGCTTACGTCACAGGTGTGGCCAGGTATATCGAAGAAGCGACTGTACACGCTGACATGGTGAGTATTGCTAATTAATGACGATGCTAATAAATGACGATAATTGAAAATTATCTCATTGAAGCTGAAATGTCCGATATACCGTTTCCTTTAGACCCAAATGGAGCTAAGCACAACGAGGAAAGTTTTCTTGTTTTTTTTTAAATCCCACATTTATATCAAACACAAAAATGTTTAACCCCCCCCCCCCTTTTTTTTTATAATAATCATCCTCTTACATACTAGTACACAGGGTATGACTGTATAATGTCTTTTATGGGTAGACAATTTTCCTATTACATTGATTACCCTTGTGATTATTATCATAAGGAAACTAACTTTTTTTTTTAAAGTCGTGTGCCTATTATAAAATTTTCTATTCCAAGAAATGAATTTATTATGAGCAAATCGATATCAAATTTGATCTTCCTTTTTATGAAACAATGCAATTTGATAGCTTTATTTGCAATATGATATTTGGGTAAAGAGGTTCGCCACCAGAAACTAAAAGGACCCTTAAAACATTCAATGACTTTGTTTACCTTATTCAAGGAAAGTGTAAATTATTTCAAATTGGTAGTCTGTCAATGGCTTTTGTTTTTTGTGAAGTATTTCCGCATGTTTTAATAGCTTGGAACCGAATGTTTTTGTATTTGAACGGCATATCAAGTACGTCCTACTGGGCTGCGTTCAAGATCGTAGCAGCTAGCCTAGCCGCTAGGTCGTAGATATCTAGGTCTACTGGACGGACCGCTAGGTTAGCCGCTCGGTCTCAGATTTGAAGTTGGAAATATTCAACTAAAGACTTATTATATTGACATAATTTGTTAACTTCAAGCGGAAATATACATGTTAAAATTCATTATAACTTTGAGGATGAATTAAATATCACTAAATAAATAGATTTCATGTTTGTTACAAAGTGGTAACTAAGGTGGCCATCTTGAATTTGATGCTTAGCATAAAATATTTAGGCTACGGATATCTACCTAGTGGCTAGGCTAGCGTTCCGTTCAACTACGTAGCCCTACGTAGCAGCTACGATATTGAACGCAGCCCTGTTTTGCTGACCCAGTGTATTTATCGTAAAACGTGCATGAAACATAAACTCAAGAATGAAATAACAGTTATTGACTTTAATACTGTCTCACCACATACAACACCAAATTACAAATGACTTTTAAGGAAAGACACATACATGTTTTAGAAAATAATTTCACATATTGAATTATTTGCAACAGACAACAGGTTCGAAAAGTTGTACATCGTATATAAATTCCATATGACTTTTCCACTTATTATTTGAATCACACTGTCACTGTATGGCCCAAACCTTTAATCTGAAGAGAAATTTTTATAGAAAACACTTGTTTCTATTGAAATTGAATAGTAAATTGAATTTGTTCGCCTGTTCCCATTTGTGTAATTATCTGTTTGCAATACAGTACCACTCGTACCTTATACGCGCTATAGATTAAACTGCATGTGGATTTTGATTTGATTTTTTTTTTGCTAATTTTTGGGATCTAGAACAAGTTAATAGAGGAAGCACAAGAGTATGCTGTCATGTTGTACACGTGGAGATCTTGTTCGAGGGGTTTACCACAGGTATGTATCCTCAACCATTGTCTATTTCAAACAATTCCCACAGAGAACAGCAGGTCACATGATAACAATCAAAACTGATGTAAACAAATGATCTTCGAATTCTCATCTTGATCACTCTGTGTGCTAACATTTCACAACTCGACCTCGCCCCAGTCTTCTTTGCAAAGCACTAACAGTGCGCTGACTATGACGTCAAATATGACCCCTCGTTGCAGAAATGCACGTCAAAGACAATCAGTCAACGTCATTATTGTGTTTGGATTTATATTTAGCTTGTATAAGGTTGCAATTTTTTGTCTAAAACGATTACAGATAGCGAAGAAATATTATCTAGATTGAAGTACCAAAATTCACAAGGATCACTGAACCCTTATTACAATGTACCACCAATTAATTTTCAAGAAATGCGTGTGTATAATTTGGGTTCAAAATTTGCTTATTTCATAATGGTTTCACATTATACTAGGTGAACACTTAGACACACTTTGTATAAAAATTATTTAATCGTATCGTATATATTTTGAATTGGAGTCCAAGCTAAGTGCGACCCATGATTATATTTCGACGACCTACAAAGTTGGGTTGTTCCCCCGAGTGTAAATCGTGACAAACTATGACTCAGTGTGAGTATTGGGTGTCCATTTACAGATACAAAGCAACAACCAGCCAAACAGGGAAGAGATTTACACAAAAATAGTGGAGGTCCTCGAGCCAATGATGTCCAAGCTAAAGGACTTCATGAAGTTTACAGTAATTTGAATTATCATAATTTCAAGTTAAAAAAACTTTTTTGAAAACAAATAAAAGTACATTATTCCTAAAGTAAATACAACAGCGCATCTACCACTTACCAATAAGTGATACTTATGGTTAAAGTAAACCAGGAAACTGTATTGTAGCAAAAGGGAAAACAAATGGATGATAAATCTGATCGTATAATTTCGCCTTTGCTTTATACTCAGAGTAAATATAAAAATAAAATTTTATTGTCAATTGCTGGACCCAATTTTTGGATACCTACAATGCAAAATTAATATATTTTAATGCATTACATAATCAATTACCTTTGCATCAACAAAAGACGAACAGCATACACAAGTTTGGGGAGGAAATCAAACGACTCTGCCACCCCGCCAGGAAAAATGATTTTATATCGGAGGCATATTTGCTGACCATTGGAAAGTTCATTAACACTTTTGCAGAGCTGAATGAACTAACCAACATGAAGGCTAGCGTCCAAAATGATTATGCTGCGTACAGACGGTACGTGGTTTCTTGTCTCCCTTGAGTAATTCAGACCCTCCTTAAAAGGGCCACTTTGGCTTTTCAATGCAAAATATTTTACAAAGTTTGTTCGATTGATAGTCACGTAACGGCATGGTTAAATTTTACCGGATAACGCTGACGTCTAATGAATGAAAAAAAAAGCAAAACTTGTACACTGGCAATGATAATATCATAAAATGCAATGCCAAACAAATTTTACAGAGCTACTCAGTTTTTAAGACTTATGTTGGACCCGCAGGCTCTAGCCGAGTCTCAGAATCTGTCCTTGTTCCTGGCAACTCAAAACAAAATCCGGGATCTGCTGAAGCAGGCGTTGGAGACGACCCCGGGGTACGAGGAACTGTTGGCGGACGTGGTCAACATTTCGTTACACATGTACGAAAACAAGCTGTTCCTGGAGCCAGGCGAGAAAAACATGTTAATTAAGGTGTGCATATTTTCTGTTGATTAATTTACTCCAGTATACCTGTGAGTGTTCGATTGAAAATATCACATTTTACTTCATGGATTAATGAATTAATTTATAGTACCCGGTATTTGATGTTTATATTATAATAAATACTTTTTCTGTTGTTAAGATAAAAAAAAATTCTTATTTAGTTGCGGACTATACAGAAAAAAAGACACAACCGCATTAGAAGGTTTTAACAGTAAATTATGAAATAAAAATAAAATTGCAAATAATAAAGTGAATATGACAAAGGAATACAAGGGATACAGGATTTAAATGTATGTACGATTTAAACTGTGTTTTTTCAGTGAAGAAAGCTTAGATTTGAATTTTGCAGGTGATGGCTTTTGGTCTTTTTCTAATGGACAACAAAGAAAATAGTATCTACAAAATGGAGAGCAAAAAACGACTCAACCTGTCTAAGATAGACAAGATACTCAAGGTTAAACATACTTCGTTCTGCACAGTATAAACATTATTAGCAATTGTTATAAACATGCAGTATTAAAGGTCAGATTAACACAACATGCTCTTATAAAGTAAAATTCATCATTTATTTATCTTTGTTCGAACTCCGATTGTTTTAATTTCAGCAAATGGACGTTGTGCCCCTGTACGGTGATATGCAAATGAAGCCGTATTTCTATATAACAAAGAGTCTGAACTTTGACTCCTCGAGGTGGAGTCATTGTGAATCATCCCAGCCGAGCCCCCAGTCCCAAATCCTGTCCAGTTTGGAATCACTCAGGGAAAGTCACACGGAATATGTGTCAGAATTAGCGCGGCGGAGCAATGAAGTAATCGCTTTACTTTACATACACTGTATATATTAGTAACAAATCTAAATGCATATAATATAATCTTTGATTTAGACTGGTAGAATTCCAAGAATTCCATTTGTGTATCCAATGTAGAAGATGAACGAATAGAATAATGAAAGTGTATTGGTCTATCATCAATCCATGTATATAGTATTATTACTGTATATAGGGAAATTTTCGCTTCCGTTTTATTTTTGTCCCTTTCGCCCTTGTATATAGTGGGCAGATTTAAGACTAGGCGAATTCTAATGTCTCAAATTATATCCCTTTTAACACAACTTTGTTTGGGCGTATTCAAGACGAGGCGAAACCGCTGTAGAACTGTAGAAGGGCGAAAATTACACAGGGCGAACACAACCCTGTATACAGTATATAATAAGAAATCGACAGGCCTGTTGTATTACTCAATGCAAAAAGGCATGTTAATATGTATATACGAGTACAATACATGTACATCAATTTGTATTTTGTTTACTGTTTATATGGGACGTTTAAATTGTCTTCTTGGTCCAAAATTGGAACGAACAAAAAAAAACGTATCTAATGTACAAAATCATAATAAGACACATTATACGTTTCTTGCTAGAAAATGACGTCCTCTGACAAAAGCCCAGTCACCGACGCAGAAAACAAGGAGATGTATGACCTGGCACTGCGCGGATTGACCCTGCTGTCCTCCTGGACTCAAAGGGTCATGGAACTGGTCAGTAGAACAACAAGTAGACTTATTGTTTTAAGGTCATTCCATTAATCTGTCTGTTCACAATTCACTAAGAGAATGCATTGAAAATAAAAAGATGAGCTTGCATGCAACTGCAGATATACTTGAAGATCACAATCCTTATGGCAATTTTTTTGGTGGGTGTAAAAGTTGGCGAATGGCTTATTTTAATGTATTATCATGGCATAATTTTTGTTTTGCGAACAAAGAGTTTCACGACGTACGTTGCAAATCAGTACATTGAACATAAAGTGCAAATTAGCGATTCAAATTTTAGCGAGCTGCTACCAAGTCCTTAAAGAAGCCAAAATAAGCACACCGCGAAAAGAAATCCCAGCAATACGACATGTGTATAATTACCGGTATCAACAGTGCACTGTAGTATCAGTTTTTATTGCAAACAGTACTGCTGGAAGTTGTTGAATCCCACGGACACACACACCACTCCTGATTGTCCAAAGGATGCTGAGGAATATGAAAGGGTAAATTTGAAATTTGCAAGCATTTGGTCAGTTACCTATACAGGTTTATGTCATTAATTACGGTAGTGTAAAACATACCAGATCTGTTGTTTTACAGTCCACCCGTTACAACTACAGCAGTGAGGAGAAGTTTGCTGTGGTGGAAGTGATCGCCATGATTAAGGGGCTACAACTCTTGATGGCTAGGATGGAGCCCGAGTTTCTCCCTGCAATCAGACGACACATATACTCCTCACTCCAAGATTTCGCCCAGATATTTCTACGAGAGCCTTTACGACGAGCAGCGAAAAAGAAGAATGATCTCCTTAAAATGTAACACTGGCTTGTGTAATACCATGAAATAAAAACTTATATTAACTTGAACTTTTTTACACGAGCACAATTATTAAAACCCGATTGAAAATAATTGATCTTGATTAAAGTATTCTGTAGACTTTGTGTATCAACCTTGTTTTTGCTCCTTTAAGGGTAATATTGTCTGTCCGGGATTCGTGTATAGATTGGAAGGACGGCGTAGAACCCGAGTCGGATCCGGCGATCAAAGGAAAGAAGGACCCGGAAACTGGATTCCCGATATCCGTACCAAGGAAATGTGTGGCCCCATCCGCGACCCAGGTACAGAGAAAAGTCATGTCCACTAGAACTAAAGAACGGAAAAAATTGTAGTTAACTAGCATATGATGGGTACCATTTTGTATTTTGGGATCACGTGGTCTTCAATTAGTTAACAAAGTAATATGCATGCAATCGCAAGTTTTTGGGCCTTTCCGGTAAAATCGGAAAGCTGGCCTGAAAGGCCTGAGAAGTTGCAATTGAACATATGCATGTTCACATAATCTGCAATAACTAGCCTTTTATTGGCCGCATAAAGATAAAAAGAAAGTTGATGCAACCTTTTCTACAGACGATACAAAAGTTGAAATTAAAAAGCACGCGAACTTATTTCCTCATGTTCGTGATGGTTGTGGGTGTGGCAATACGCATAACAATGAATTTTCATAATCTTACCAGCTGTACATGGTGAGAACAATGCTGGAGTCCATCACAGACCGAAGTACTGTGGGGGTGAAGAGGTCAGTCAAGAAGGAACTGGAGAGTCAACAAGTGACCGCCATCAACCAGTTCCTGAAGCAGTCCTTCTACTGGAACTACCTCCTCAACTTCAATAGTAGGTGTTGGAGTTTGTTTCCAGATTCCCACTTTAATATGAACATATTTTTGCAAGGACTTTTCATGGATTTGGTGTGTACCCCTTACCCACGATGTTACATTTCCATTTTCCAAAGAAATTTTGAAACACGGTCTTTATTCGTTATACATTAAAGCAAAAAAAAAAAACGAAAAGAACATCCACACAAATTGTCAAAAACTATTAAAATCGAATTATTCAACAGTATTCTGTGATTTCTTAAGTTCATTATTAATATTTATTTACATATATAATAAATCGCTAGGTCTATACCTTAATTTTTGTAGAGTCGCTTCATGCCTGCGGTGATCTCTCACAACTGTGGTTCAGAGAATACTTCTTGGAGATGACAATGGGAAAGCGAATACAGGTTATATATACCAGGAAACTGTAAAGACGATCAATTAGTCAACAACACTTTTATTCTTTTTAAAATAAAATCTATTTCAGTCTTGATAAAAGACGTTTTCCTCTTTTTTTTAGTTTCCGATCGAAATGTCCATGCCCTGGATTCTGACTGACCATGTTCTAAATACCAAAGAGCCTTCAATGATGGAGTATGATAATTTTGTATGAAAAAGAAAAAAAAATATTCGCAAGAGCTTTAATTCTTAGAATTTTCCCTCTTTTTTCTATCCAGCAGTTAAACTCAGTGTCAATTGCAACTTCTCGGGCCTTTCCGGCAAACTCGGTGCTTTACCGTGCTTGCCGGAAAGGTTCAAGGGGTCAATCGCAACTTCTCGGGCATTTCCGGCAGGCTTGTTGTTTTTCCGAGCTTGCCGGAAAGGCTCGAGAAGTTACGATTGACACAGTGTCGGTTTGTAGGTACATACTGTATCCCCTGGATCTGTACAACGATAGCGCCCAATACGCCATCATGAAATTCCACAGACAGTTCCTTTATGACGAGGTGGAAGCAGAGGTTTGCACTCTATTTTATCAGCTACATGCATCTATTTTTTGTTGTATTTTTTATTCAGATTATGCTGAGATTATACCATTTTTGCTTGCTCTGTTTTCAGGTGAATTTGTGTTTTGACCAATTCGTGTACAAACTAAGTGAACAAATGTTTGCCTATTATAAACACCTTGCGGGCAGGTAAGTGCTTTGTTGGCCGCTTAGATGAGGATGAACTTTGGTAAAACGTACTTGATTGGTTGGTTTCAAAGGTATCAATTTTTTTTATCTTTATATATTAAAGCATTATGCTGGACAAGAGCTTTCGTGCAGAGTGTGCAAAAAAGGGACACAAGATTCCATATCCAGTTGCAAATCGGTATCATACCTTATTAAAACAACAGCATGTACAGGTAATGATGAATAATTCTCTCTCTCTCTCTCTCTCTCTCTCTCTCTCTCTCTCTCATTTAAATATGTATCATCTTTTAAAGGTACTCGGTCGATCCATTGACTTGAAACACCTAATTGGTCAGCGAATCAACGCTTCCCTACTGAAATCTTTGGACATCGCCATATCGAGGTTCGAGGCTGGTGATTTGACAGGCATTGTGGTAAATTAAAAATTATTATAGCAGTGTGAAGACAGTGACAGAACTGATCGATTATCGTTATAGAATTGCTATCATAACCATTAAAGTTTGATTTTCTGCACTAATTAGGAACTTGAAAAACTCATTGAAGTCAACAAGTTGACGTATAAACTGATGAAAGACTTGCTTCCATTGGATGATTTTGACAGCATGTTGAACGAAGCAAACAACAAGGTGACTGGTCCGTTTGGACGTATCACTCTTCACGTGTTCTGGGAAATCAACTATGATTTCTTACAGCATTACTGTTACAATGCTGCCACCAACAGGTAGGGAATCTAGACGTTGCAAAAGATTTTTCATTTTATTTTACTAATAAATTTTAGACGTTGTTTCGTCTTATAAAGGTTAAACTATTTGAAAGAACTCGTTATGACGTCAACGACTAAATTTTTTAGACTTTTTTTGATAATAAATCTTCTTCTTGTGTTTGTTTTGATCTGTGTTTTCCATTGACTATTTTTGACTAAAACTCAAATTATTTATATTTTGAATAAAATATGCGGAAATCGTGTAAAATATTTTTTTTTTCTGTTACCGCCCTGTTCGTATCGAAATAACAATCGCCCAACCCACAATTAGATGCACTATAAATTAATAATGCAACTACATAAAGCCTTTCAATATTTAAAGTATATAGCTCAATCAACAAAAAATAAATTGATAATCAATTTATAGATATACATGTATTCCCTGAAAGTGGGACATTATATATAAGTCAGGAAACATGCAAAAGAATTCTCTATCAAATTTCTACATGTATAAGCATATATAGCGAACATGTCAAATCGCCAGTTATGTTATATCTGTATTTTGTCCACAAAACAGAGTTATAACATGTAAACGTCAAATTATATGTCCACATATTACATTTTTTTAGTCCGGAGTGGTACATGTATACCTGGCGATTTTAAAATATCATTTTTTACATGTATCGATTAAGTGTCGGAATTCTTTGATACGACCCATTGGGCTCGTCATGATCATAATTTATTTGTTTTCATCCTTGATAACCACCGTGATACTTTATAATAGAGGTGGTCAAAAAGTAAAACGACAAATTCATGTAGATACATGTGATATAATATTAATTTGTAACGTCGAGTTTGGTAAATCATACGTATCTTATGTTTCTATGACGGCAAAGTTTTTGGTCACATGTTTGGTCAAATTATAAGATTCCCAAATTGCATTTATGCAACGATGGCTTCCATAATTTGGAATTTGTTGTGATTCAGACATCTATTGCGTAATCTAAGAGATGTATCCAAAAATATCTCAGGCGTCTTTTATATGTCTCGATTAGGTACCAGTTATATTATAATGTAGTGATATGTATAACTTTATGTGCGTACATTATCATAATGATATGAATGTAATCAATCACTTCACTATTCATTTCTCTCCATTTTCTTTAATTAAGGTTTATCAAAGCAACGTTTTTGATTGCGCCTGAACAGTGTGATCGAGAGAAGGCACCTAGTCCATCGCATGCCTTTTTGTGGGGGACAAAGGTACCTGATTGTTCATACTTATATATAAGTTTTTTTGTTTAACCCCCTGAGTATATATGCGCGGATCCCGAAATGTTTAGGGGGTCTAAGGGAAAAATTTTTGGTTGCTGTTGATTTTGTGAGTCAACCAATATACCATGTATTTATATTTTAGAACATTTTCCGAATAGTTTATGTACTCTTAAAAGTATCTTGAAAATCAATAAGAAATTAAGAATACAAATAAAGAAGTTATATAATGTCGTGTTATTTTCTGCAGGCTTTGACAACAGCGTATAGCAGCATCTTTAAGCCGTTCCATGGATTCATAGGACCACCTCACTTCCGGTCTCTATGTCGTCTGATCGGTTACCATGGAATAGCTCTGGTTGTTGAGGAATTACTCAAAGTTGTGGAAAATATTGTAGGCGTGCTTATAAATAAGTATTGTAGTATTTTATTCAAATAGTTGATTGAATGATCTTGAGGTGATGAATTATGGAGATTTTCTTGTAATTGCTCTAGCTGAAGGGTACTTTGTTGGATTACGTCCAGGCTCTAATGACTTTGATGCCGGAGAAATGTAAACTGCCAAGATATGATTATGGATCCCCAGGTAAATAATTCAACATACACAAACAACCCAGTCATTTAAATGAATTTTGATCTGAGTTCACATATAAGGAGTCTGTTTGTAGGTATCGCACAGTTTTACAGCGAAATGTTGAGCGACATAATTCAATATCCGGATCTTCGCACCGACGTCTTTCAAAGTTTCCGCGAAATCGGCAACGCCATACTTTTAACATTACTGATGGAACAGGCATTGGTAATAATTTGGATGAAATAAACATATGCACGTATGAATTCTATAATTATTAAAAACCCACTTTTATCTAGCTTTCATGTGATTTCATTTATCTCTTGTATCTTAATTAAGACACAGGAAGAGATGTGCGACTTAAAACAAGCTGCCCCGTTCCAGAACGTGATTCCAAAACCATTCATCCCAATTAAAGGTCAGAAAGTCACTTGAACAAAATGATTGGTTAGACATTTTTAATTTTCGTGCATCAATAAAAAAAGAATTATTTTGTTCGGCTCGATTTTTTTTGTCTTCATATTTAACAAACCTAAAAATGTCATGTAAAGTAATTTAATTAACCTGAAAATTCTTCCACGTACAATGAATATAAACGTAGTTGTAGTTTGAAATGAGATGTGAATTGTTTTGTTGTAAAGAGGGTGACGACAGAAAGCAAAAGGAAAAGGAGCTACGTGAGGCCTTACAAGCGCTAGAGACCAAGTATGCCTCACAGCAAATCGTTCCGGTCATCGGCCGTTGTGGTAATGCCCAGGTAAGTCCGTTATACAGGTCAGACAGGCGTCCTATATACCGAGGTAACTCAGATAAGTCTGATATACGGATCAGACAGGTTTTTTATGTAACTAAGATAAGTCCAAATAAATATACAACTTAGACAGGTGTCCCATATAACTCGGATAAGTCTGATTTACAGTTAAGACAGATGTCAAATTATCAACTTAGTCTGATACTAGTATACAATTTATACAGGTGTCATGTAACTCGGGTAAGTCAATTAACTCGTGTAAATTAGATACATAAATCAGACAGATCACTCGCATAACTCATGTTAGAATAATATGCAAACCAAAAGAGTGTTTCTTACAACCCAAACTAGGTCCCTCTGGCAATGTTCACAGATGGCTTGTATAAATCATGAGATGCAGTCTCAAACTAATGCAAGAACTCAGGTTGGTCCAAAATACAGGTTAATCTGTGTCTTATACACTGCCCAATTAATGTAACTTCCTAAATTGTCTTATGCAACAAGGGCAGGTATCTCCTACACTTCAGACAAGCGCCTTAACAACTTAGATAAAGTGCAAGTGTTTCACCATTGGATTTGTCAGTAGCTAACGGTAACCCTTTCATATTCAGAAATTTTTACTTCTTTAAAAGGGCGTAAATGATTTTTGAAAAGCACTTAATACATTAAATATGGAAACCTTGATACACGAGTATCACATATGAATCTGTTTGCATACTAGTAGATGTCAATTTGAAGCTTCTGTTCATTATATTTCGACTTAAAATCAGTCAACTGTAAACGATACTGTATACTGTAAACCAATCTTTATTCGCGGCGACTTTATTTCGCGATTAACTGCCGATAAACTGGTTCACGACGACTAATGTTCGCGACCAACCCTTATCCAGACCTGTATTATTATAAAAACTAAAGACAAAGGATCGGTTCGCGGCGAGGAAAATTCGCGACGACAAGGCTCTCGCTAACGTCGTGAAAATTTCTCGCCCGGGAATAAAAGTTGGTTTACAGTATTTAGGTTGTAAAGAGTTAACAAGAAAAAAACTTGAAGTCTTCTCAAAGCTTTTAATAAAGATACCTTTTCTTATGAAGTTATGAGAATATCTTGAAGCAATTAATTTTTATTTTGTACATATACTTTAGAAGTCAAGTTTAAAGTGTTTTAAAATTGATATTCATCCAGCAATCGGATTTGGTGGCTTCGTGTGATCTGCTGACCAGAGAACGGTTGTGCTGTGGCTTATCAATGTTTGAAGTCGTCCTCAACAAGATCAAAACATTTCTGGAGGATAAGACGTGGCATGGTCAACATCCCAAAAATGACGTCATCAACATTGACGAGTGTACTGAATTCCACCGACTGTGGAGCGCCCTGCAGTTTGTGTACTGTATGCCAATCCGGGAAAATGAATATTCCATTGAGTAGGTTGACAACTAAGCACTTACTACATGAAGTAGCTCAATTATATCCGAGTTTGTTAGACATGTTTCGATTTTGTTCATCCCCTTGATCATTTTAATTCTGCAACATGAAACTCTGTGATCGTTATGTCGTGTTTTCCTTGCCTGATTAAATTTCAAATGAATGTTTTAATTAAGCAAAAATACAAAAAGATTTTTATTTCAAAGTTAAAAAGCATTTATGGAGACATGACAGATTAATGCATTGTATATATTCTTGTAAATGTGTTAGTGGACTTAATAGATTACTTTCGCCGCAATTATTTTAATAAAAGTACCAGTATTTTACATCATGGGCATGTCTTGATGGTAACTCTAAGTTATTGTTTACCCAGAGAATTGTTCGGGGAGGGCCTGAACTGGGCAGGTTGCGCCCTCATTGTCCTCTTGTCACAGCAACGGAGGTTTGAGGCGCTGGATTTCTGTTACCACGTTCTCAAGGTCAACAGGGTGGACCAGAAACAGGGTACCATAATGGGCCACGTAAGTATAACAATACCTATGTTCATAAAATAATACTTATTAATCATGAAGTCAATGAGGTTTTATTCTGAAGCGTTCCTCATGTTTTGAATTCAGCAACTATCCAGCCTGGTGGGACGAATTAGATGGTTCCAGGTTCTCAATACACAGATATTTGACATCTTCAAGAAATACTTATATGCCAGTGAACTACCGGAGAACGCCGTAGAGAACATTACGTGCTTCACCCCGCCCATTCACCCATCGTGTGCCACGCCCATCTGATAATTATATTGATCCGTTTTCAAAATACTTCTGACGTTACGAAAACCAGTACTAGTACTTGCAGAGAAATACCAAATGAGAACCATACAGTATAAGCCATGCTTTGATTGCTACTAATCTGTCTGGATCTCTTCTTTGTTTCTTATGCGAACGAATGCGTATTAACAATTTTCCAACATTTCTATATTATGTACTTATAATGACATAAAGCCTTTATTCCTTCTCAAGGTTCCAAAAAGGCTGATGTGACGTGTTTAAGAACAACATTCGATTGGAAGTTGTGCTTTTTTTAAATTTCCATATTAAGTGCAATTCGTTGTTGAACAGTACGCGTATTCGCTTGTGTTTTTTGCTTGTGATTACTTCAAAACCAAAACGCATTCCGGTATATAACAATGTAGTAACTGTTGTCATACGCTGTGATAAATCAGGAATATTAATTATTGATTATATTATAGACGGTAAGGTCGTGAGTAATTTATATGTTTGGATCTTGACAAATATCACCTAGATCTTCTGTAATAAGTTTTCTAGTATATGTACGCTATTGCTATCAGCCTATCAGCGATCATTGAAAAAGACACAAATAAACTTTATGCATAATATAACATGTAAGTTTGTTACGAAGGGTAAATTATATTACAATTTATAATTGTGCTTTAATAAAATTTAAAGAAAACAATTACAGCTTATTTAATATAGTTATTGTGTACACGCAAGAGTTGTGTCGACTATCTCATGCTTTATATTATTGTATTGTTTGTTATATTGAATTTGAATTTTCAAACTATTAAAAATAAATGCAAGATGAAATTAAAAAGATGGCTTTGGTCTTCATATGTTTGCAACTGTTGGCTTTCTCTCGTACTTTGCTGTCGCTTCACCTAAATGCTAGACAATTTAAATATTCGTAAGTGATTTATATTCATAACTAATGCATTAAGTAACGCCCACCCCCTCCGCATGCGGAAAATTGGCGCTAAAATGGTAGGGATGTTTGACTTAAGGTCAAGATCTAGTAAATGAAAGGTGCCTACAGGTTTATAAAATTTAAGATGATGCTTCATAACAATAGCTTTGATATTTTCAATGAAAAATGGAAACAAATAAGGAACAATTTTTTTTTTTGATTTTTTTTTTCAGCTTTGTTCATTTTTTACTAAAAAATATATCTAGAATGCCTACAGGTCAAGATCTAGTAAATGATTCCAGAGTGTCTTTTTGGGGCCAGAACCATAATGACTCATACATGTAATTGATTTGATGATTTTTTTCCCCTGTACTTTACGACAGAAAATGAAACTATTTCTTCACATTTTCATCAAATCACGAAAAATGTAATCCCGATACTTATATTAAATTTGACATCATTTTAGAGAGGAGGTCCGCCAGAGCTTGTTTAATGTCGTTTTTGGAGAGACTGGAGGCTTCTAGATATATTTCATTGATATATCTCAATGGACAAAGCTTCGAGATTTGTTACATACATGTATTTCCTTCATATTACATAGAAATTGACTGTTAAAAACATGATCTTTCGTTCAGTTTACCAGAAATTTAAGCCATGGTACACTCTATCAAACAAAGCTATTGTTGTGAAGCATCATTGAAAGAATTTACCGTATATGCTGAATTTCATAAACCTGTAGGCATCTTTCATTTACTAGATCATGACCTTAAGAGTGTGATTTTCCAACATAGAAATGATAATAGAGTAGGATTTCCCCACGGAAATCTTCCACCTGACTCAGTTTTCGGGGTGGAGGGGGGATATCCTTGTGTATTTATTAGTCAGTGTGATTTCCCCCATACAGAGACAAATTTCCTCCCATTTAAAAAAAACGACGTGTATTATTTTCCCTTTCTTCTCATATCACAAATTAACATATACGAGCGTGCCTTCTATTTACCAAATGTATTTTTGAAAGTCAGTCTATTTGAAAGCGGAATATAACCTTGGTTATTTACTAAGCCGTGACGGAAATTAGGGAATAGATCATTGCTTTGAGAGTTCAGTTATGAAGTAGAGTTTCTTGGGTAAATTATGCTGGCTTTTGGTGAAATCCTACTCTTCAGCGCCAGAAATGCATTAAAATAAATACAATCATGTACATATCCCACACTCCGACAAATTCATAATGATGTATCCGATCAAAGTTCGAGGTTTTTTAAAGTACGTAAGACAAGCAAATTTTCCTGATCAGTGGTTATTTACTTGAATCACTACATATGTCTTTTACTAATTAACAATTTTTAATTGCCAATGAGTCAATGACTATAATTAGTCATGGACTCATTGGCAATTAAAAATTGTTAATTAGTAAAAGACACATATACTCATGTCGATCTCTTCTTCTTCTTTTTCTTCTTCGTGAATATTCACTAAATTGTTTAAAAGCTACAAAAGTTCAAGTCGCTTCTTTTTTATTCTAATTGAAGACGCTTGCTTTGACATATGTTCATGCATGGTACGATCCACAACATCGATTTCATTGGAGAAAATACTATTAGCTCGAGTATATCCAATATTATTTGCCAGAGACGGGGGGGGGGGGGGGGGTCAAAAATGAAATGTAGAAATCTTTTCTTTTTTTTTGGGGGGGGGGGGGGGGTAATTCCTAGCTGAAATGCAAAACGTAGTCGGCTGTCGTTTTTAAAAGCATGGTCACGGTTGTATTTGAGCACCAGAATATTTTGATCACATTTTTTCTAGTGTAAATGGCTAGAATGAATAGTTTAATTAAGTATATATATAATGCTTCACCTAAAAACAAACACTTGGGATAAAAAGAGTTTGTATTTATTTAATTATGAAACAATTCAAGTTTTTATCCTTTAAAACAACGTGACTCATGAGTACGTACGCTAGAAAAATGACAAATAGGAAATAAAACCCTTAAATTGTATAACAAGGAATTTAAGTCTAGAAACTGAAAAAAATGAAGCTATAACAGATACATATACGTATGATGTACTATATATGTATATATATAGATATGCATAAACTACATCATAGTAGATACATTTTTAATTTTATTTTTATTTTTATTTTAATTTGTTGAAACAATATTGAGTCACGGTAAACTAATTATTTGAACTTAAGTTGCATTGATCGTCCGAATCCGACATTTTATCGTCCAAAAAAAAAAACAAAAAAAAACCCCTAGAAACAAAAAAAAAACAAAAAAAAAAACACACAACCAAAAAAAACAAATTTTTTTTTTAAAAATGGATAAACTTTAGGTCACGTTTAGCTCACAATGAATATTTAAATATGAACTATCGGAGCATACGATCAATACATATTATCTTAAAATGCTACATGTTGACTTTTCAAAGTTAGATGTTTTTATTTTTTTTCGATTTCACAACTCTAGAAAAGTATTATTGAAAAGAGAAACAATAATGTAGTAAACGTTTAGCTCACAGTAATTTTAGGATTATGAATTTTTGGAGCATAAGATCAGGGGCGTATAAGTCACTGATAAGATCAATGCATCGTAAAATCTGAGTTATTTGTCACCTTTTTGTGTGTTCCATTACACATGTAAAGAGGACATGAATTAAAATCGGGATCGGTGTTGGACTGTATTATTTGGTCGGGCACAAAGATGCTTAGGAGTTTTCACGTGACTGCATCATGAAGAAATAGAATGCACTAAAAGCAGATGACAAAGTACGACTGTAGTATCTGTATACGATGGTTCAGCGGATGACAAAGTGTGTGATATGCCTTGGCGTGTTCGGTTTCATATTCCTAATCACGGGTTGTGTTCTTATACCAGTACTTAACAACTATATAGATTCGCAGATCAAAGAGGTGGGTTGCTCAATCGTACAGTATTACGTAAACACAAGATTTTGACACAGGCTTAGCAATGAATTCAAGATAAATTATTGGGGGGGGGGCATATTCTAAAACTGAAAAATTTCTTTTATACATATTGTGTAAAAGCTTCGTAGTTTTAAGCTGATATCTATTGAAGCAAGTTTATCATTGTCAGTCTCCTTAAAAAAGCATGAACACTTTGTTTGTTATTTTCTTTATATATTGCATTTAGTCCTTACTTACTTTCTTTTTAACTAATAAAATTATGTTTTTCCTTAAAAGACCATTCCTCTAAAGGAGGGATCGGATACGTACAACACCTGGCTGAATCCACCGGTCCCAATCTACTTCCAGATCTATGTTTTAGATCTACAGAATCCAATTGAGGTGGTGAAACACGGGGCCAAGCCAGCGTTCACAGAAAAAGGTCCCTACACTTACCGAGAACATAGACAGAAGTGGCAGATTTCCCATTTTGAGAATGGAACACTCTCCTACAGAGAGAACAGGAGCTTTGTCTTTGAGAGGGAGAAATCTTCAGGATCTCACGAAGAAAAATTTACCACTGTCAATCTCATCATGGTGGTGAGTGTGCACTATGTGACACATTATAGGATTCAATAATGATTGTATATACAGTTGAACTTCAATATCTCAAACACTGATATCTCGAATACTATGTATATGTCAAAGTGATTTGTAAGTCCCAACCACTTCTTTTCTTTTTTAAGTATTTTACTCCCGATATTTTGAATGCTTGGATAAGTTTTTAAACAGTCCCATCTAGTTCGAGATAACGAATTTTGACTGTAATTTACTTACATGTATATTAAAAATGGGCATACAAATAACATATGATCTGAAATTTGGATAAATACCTGAAATCTGATAAGTGATATGCACAAACTTTCTGAATAAAGATCAATTCTTTATTCTTTGCACCAGTGTACTGCCAATATATACAATGCATGTAATTTCACAGATGAATCAACGCAAGCATATAAGAATTTGTTTACAAAATTCAGATGTGTTATTATCAATTTTCAGAATCTGTTCGGTAAAAGATATTCTTTGTAAACTTGTAAAATGGGACAATATATTAAAGCATTGCCTATTTAGGTCCGTTGCATCCTCAATATAGTACAGTAAAACACAGTTATATCAAACACACTTATAATGAATTGACGCTTGACGGACATAATGAACTACCGCGCTTATATAATGAATTCCTTTGTACATTGTAGACATGTTTCACTGTACTGGTATATGATACCTATGTAACCTAACATCATCAGTGTCAGCCTTCTGTGTTACCCTATTTATTATAGCAAGACACAGTAATCTAAAAAGAATTTGTTGATTCCAGACCATTGCTGAAATCATCAGAAGAGAATATTCATGGATTCAAGAGCTGGTGGAGCTGGTGTTAGACTGGGGGGACGACAGTAACCTCTTTATGAAGCTGTCTGTCAAAGAAATCATGTGGGGATACGAAGATCCGTTACTGAAGAAAGTCAAGGCCATATTGCAGAAATATGTCAATACAACCACATTTGATGACAAATTTGGTTTGTTTTACAATGTAAGGATATGTTGTAAACTTTCACTAATGTATTGTTATGCAGCCCTGTCCAAATCTAACAAAATCTGAAATTCTCCATGAAAATGATAATATTATATTTAGATATGGGAAAGGATATTTAAGTTGTATGGGCCACTTGTCGACATTAATATGGATAAAAATACATGTAGACAATAACCAAAATATGTTTGACATAGAATTTTTCAATTTTGCAATATTTGACAAAAAAATTAGTTTTAAAAATTTGATTGTTTAGTAACGCTTAATAATTTCATTACTTATTTTTGCGTCGTAATATGGAGGTGTCCCATACAACCTTAACTGCGTCTAAGCTTAGCGGGCAACACTGTATGTTCAGAAGGCCGGGCTACATGTAATTTACTCTTTGACATATACCTGGGTTTTTTTTTGCAGCAAAATGGTTCAGATGATGGGTTGTATACAATTTATTCAGGAATAAAGTCTTGGGAAAACTTTGGAATGATACAGCTGTGGAATAAAAAAAGGTAAATGATGCTGTTATTTAATTAATGATGTGCAGTAAAACTGTTAGACTTTCTAAAAGGATGTATTGTAGCAGTTTCATATTTAAAAAAAAAATGGAATCATTTTACATTGTAGTACTTTAAAGTTCTGGACCACACCGCAGTGCAATATGATAAATGGATCAGGTAGATGCCCCACTCATTATGTATAGTACCTCTGTACTTGCTTGTATTTTTAATGTTTAAACCCTTACAATACTTTCAATGACATTTGATAATTTCAGATGGGACAATATTTCCACCTTTTGAGGATAAAGGAAGAACATTGTATATATTTTCATCTGACATTTGCAGGTAATAAATGTGATGTTAAAGAATAGTTATCATGTAATGTGCAGTTCTATTCCAAGGACAAAACATGCCTAAGAAAACAAACATGCCTGGATATTATTTATGAAAAATAAAGCATACTGGTATTTATTATCAAAGCCAAGCCAAAGCTTTAGTATGATGATTGTAAAAATGGTACTTAAGTTAAGTAACTTAACATTTATGGTACTGCAAAGTTGTAACTAGCAATTGTTTGAGATGCCCTTTTCACTTAGATTAAACTTTGTTTTATACATTTTGTAGCAAAGAAAACTTAGTACATGTACATGAAAAAATATTTTGGTTGAATTTAAAATAAACATTCAAGAGAACTAACTGTTTTTATCACTTATATCACTTTGTTGTAGATCTATATACACTGTGTATCAGAAACCGGTGACCTTGAAGGGCATTGATTTGATGAGGTATGCTGTCCCCCCGAAGGTGTTCTTGAACCACACCCTGAACCCAGACAACCTAGGGTTCTGTACCCCTAGGGGTGTCTGTCTTCCTTCTGGACTCCTGAACGTCAGCTCTTGTAGACAAGGTATGTAGTCAACAAATGTAAGAATACATTTTTAGCTCACCTTAACAGAAGCTTCCATTTTTCACATTTTTGACTTCTTCTCTAAAACCCCAGAGCCAAATTTAACCAAATGTAGTACAAAGCATCCTTATGGGAAGGGGATTCTACATTGTTAAGATAAAGGGTGTAACCCTTTTTAAAAGGGACATACACATGTAATTGTTAAACAGGGAGTATAAGGTGTGTGTCTTTAAAAATCTTCTTCTCAAGAACCACTGCACCAGATATGCCAATATTGACACCCAAACTTGTATATATAGTGAAGATTGTAAATTGTAAAAATCGTGACCCTCGGACCAAAACTGGGGCCCCAGACGGGGGTTCAAAATGTAACACAGAAATACATGGGAAAAATGTATAAAAATCTTCTTCTCGAGAACCACTACACCAGAAACACTAATATTTACCCAACAGCTAGCTAGTATAAAAATGAAAATATGGTGGTCCCCGGATGAAAATGGGGTCCAAGATGGAGTTAAAGTTTAAAATATATAGAAAAAATGTTTAAAAATCTTCTCAAGAAATACAATGCTTCAATTTGTGAGATTACTATGCAAGCATCCTTAAATATTGTAGATTCTAAATCAATAAAGCTGTGACCACTGGACTAATATTGGGGCCTCAAGAGGTGTTCAAAGTTTAACATGGGAATATATATTATGGAAAATGTTTAAAAATGTTCTTTTCAAGCACTACAAAGCTACAGTTTGTGAGATTACTATGCAAGCATCGTAAAATAGTGTAGATTCGAAATTGTTAAAGGACCAATACTGGGGCCCCAGAAAGGGATCCGAAGTTTAAAATAGAAATAGCATATGCTATGAAATAGAATGTTATAAGGAAGTGTTGTTCAGGTAAGCGATATGGCCATGGGCCTTTTGTTTGTTTAAGTGCGGGTCAGCTTCCCCTCATCTATACCCAGCCATTCCAATTACATGATGTATACCTATGTTAATCGAAAATGTGTGTGATGTTCTGTATCATTACCTTCAATGCTCAGTCAGTACATGTGTACCTAATCAGTGCATGTATACCTATCTTGTGATCATAGCTACATTGAAAACCATTCAATGAACATAGTACATGTAATATAGCAAAGCAACTCACCTGTGTAGATAAGTACTTGATGTTTATAAATACATTTACCTGTATGTTACCTCGCAACTTCCTGTACTGTAGCAAACTTTTATGGTAATCAACTGTATTGGATTTTTCTAGGATTGATCAGCATCTACCAATTTCATTTTTTATGACAAGTTTGTGACTTGGGTAAAAAACACCACCCCAACCCTGAGTTAAAACCAAATTTAATTTTTTTTCTGCTGACATTGCATGTATAACATACATGGATTACGGTAAAAAAAAAATCCATTTGGTAAATTCAGATGCCTTTGCTTATATGTGTGTGAAAAATTTGATATCAACGTACTATATACCTGTTCCAGGAGCACCTGTCATTATGTCACAGCCCCACTTCCTGGCCGCAGATAAAGAGATGGTGCAAGATAGAGTGATCGGATTGGTTCCTGATCCAGAACAACATGGGACCATTCTGGATGTAGAACCTGTAAGCTTTCTGGCTACCCTACACATTACTCTGATTAAAAAGAATTAGTGAAGCTATAGTACATGTGCATTGTTCTGTTGTTATAAGAATATGATGCAGGATGTATGTTTATCATTCATTGTTTTTATTATTAGAAAACTGGGGTGGTAATGAATGCCCAGAAGAGATTACAACTAAATGTTTACATCAGGAACGTATCTCATATTAGGTAGGACTTTGTCAGATTCGTGTAAAACCATACCTTGATAGATTTTGCATTCAGTTGCATTCTTAACTTGAAAGTTCATTCATGTCTTCAGTTTTGTCAATAACTGCATGAATTCTTAATTTTTTTTTGAACAAGTAAATGATAAAAAATAAATTTCAACAGAGTGAATAGACACATCTTTTGGTTTTGGGGTTTCTGAGTGTTGGAAAATTTAAATACTTGTATTAGTTGTAGTTACTGATAAACAAGTCCATTGTTGCAGACAAAAATTGTTTTATTTGTTATAAAAAATTATGATCTTATTTTTGATTTATATAACATTTATTGCAAATATACAAATACAATGTATGTTCTACTTTTTCTAAACTGGTAATTCTGATTCAGCAGTATTATCTTTGTGTGCAGATTTTATTGTGCCGGCATATGAACCATATGACATTAATTTTTCAGGGATACAGCTAACATTGATCACATATATTATCCTGTTATCTGGTTGAATGAGGTACTAGGACCAAAACCTTTGATTTATACTTAAATTCATGTCAAGAATCAAATACAGCAAACTTATAGTAAATTGATTAAAAATATAAATTTTAATTCATTTGATGCCAATCAGATGCTATTCCTAAATAATGTTTTCGTTCAACAGAGTGCGTTAATTGATGATAAAAGTGCTAACAAGTTCAAAAATCAACTACTGATGCCCATCAAGTTAACAAAAGCTGCAGAGTATGGACTTATTGTACTGGGAGCCTTTATGCTGATCTGTACTGCAGCACTGTTTATCAAACAAAAAGTTTCGAGCAAGGTGAGTTGTGATATGAGGGACTTAATGTTTTTTTTAATTTAAATTTAAACTTCTTTTTAGATGACATACAACATTTTAAGTGCAGTCAGAGACATTTTTACAAATACATTGTACTGACAAGGGGTGTCAGTAAAGTTCTATATGTTCTTTATGGTTTTATGTGAAACTATAAAATACTTATTTTCATAACTTGTTTAGCACCAGAAAGCATTGTGCTGTTAATAGTGTTTTGATACTACTAATATTAAAATATTATTTATTTTTCATTCAAAGTTAGCTGTTTTTGTAACTTGATAATTATCTGTGCAGTTTACAAATAACTGTGTTGCATCAAAGTGGCACACCTTGTCAATATATTGGGCCCATATCCAAAAATATACATCCCAGTTATTTGCAGGGTAAAGTTTTGTTTATTTTTTGCCAAAGCTCTTAACTCCAAAATTCAGTAATGCCCATTTCAAACAAGGGTCTGTACATATTTCTTGGCTCTGGTGCTCTGGTGTAAGACTCTTTCTAAAAATGAAATTTATTTTATTACAGTGTTTTCAATAAGAGCCGGCAACCGGCAAAATTGACCGCCTGTATAATAAAATTTTCCGGCCGAGATTTCCGTCTTTAAAAAATTCTGCCGATATTCTCCCATAGGAGCTTGATTAGCCTAGTACCCGAGGTCTCAGGTACTAGGCTAGAGCTAGTTAATATCAAAATCCTTATCGTTTATGCGTTTGAAAATATGGCATCAAAATAGTAGCACGTCAATGACCCAGATCAACGGAGTCTTGGTAAAATGGGTAGGCAAACCCGGGCCGGGGCAAAATAAAAGCCGGGGCAGATCGATATTTTTGTCCCCCGCCGCAACGCGGAGCGGGGACATAGAAATGCCGGGCGTCCGTCCATGCGTCCGTGTCTCCGTCCGTCACACTTTTTTGTAAGCGCTCTCATGCCTACAAATTTTGACGGATTTTCATTAAATTTATACCAAATGTTTATGCCACTAATACTTTGGTCAAGTTCGAAAATCAGCATTGACACGATCTCAAATACGGTAACGACTAGAACAACCAAACTTTGTGGGATGATAGACCTATGTATGTCCATGTGTTAACTCTATTTTGTTTTATCAGGCGTAACTTCCGGTCGTCACAGGAAGTACACCCAATTTTGATTTTTTAAAAATATTTTGGTTATTTAGCATGGAAGTAACATTTTAGCTATAGAAATATAAAAGGTCATCTACACATGGTACAAAAAAAGTTCTACTTACGGTGAGACATCTCAAATATCTCAGGTAGCCTTCTTTTTTAAAAACAAAGTACCCACAAGATCTCAGAAACTGTGATAGATCAAAACACAAAACTTTTACGGATAATGGACATTTGATTGAACATGTGTTTAACGGGTTTCATTTGGTCGTACGTCACTTCCGGTTCTTACTCGAAGCGTTCAAGCAATAGAATTTTTTTTTTTTAATTTAGATTTTTTAAAAACTTTTTACTCAATGTGATGAACAGTAACGTATCGTAGGTAAATATACTAAAATATGTTTTTTCAATTTCTTAAATCACTTCCATTTGTTCGTTTCCGATCCCGAGACAAAAACCATTTGTCAACGAGATATTATAACTAACAAAATCTTGAACATCCAAACTTTGAGGGAAGACAAGGCAATATTTTAAGATATGTTAACTATATTCTGTATGATCAGGCGTAATTTCCGGTCGTCACAGAAAGTACTCAAAAATTGACATATTGTCTTTCTGTATTTGTATTTTGGGGGAAATCCTTTACAGTATATATTATATCAATTTTCTGTTTACAAGAGAAATGGATTTTTTGTACAGATAAATACATGAAGAACGGAAGACCTTTTTGTTGCTATAGCAACAAGAGTCTAGTTTATGTTATATTAATGTTGCTTTTCATTACAATAATTCACATAATTAGAGAATAAAGATTACAGATACTGTGCCTTAATTTTAATATTAATGCTTGTAAGATATTATTTTTTTTAGGTAAATTGAGTCTGGGCCCTGGTTGGGCGTCGTGGTTATCCCGATAAGAACAGTACTTGCTTACAAAAATTAAAAATAAACATAAAAGAACAATAAACAAAAAAATTAACTACAAAAAAAGCCAATCAGCATGCTTATTCGTTTATATTATCACAGCTCTTTAAAATAATTACAGTAGTGCTATATAATATTTAAAAACTAAAATTTAAAAAAAATAGTGCTTTTAATGAAATCTTTAAATATTTATTAAAGGTTAAAACTAATGTGTCACACCAAAACATTACTCACCTTTTCAATTTAATAAATTAGACTCTAATGAGGATACCTCCTATTGGTTAGAGCTGTGTTTATGATAGCTAACATCTTCATAATTTCGGAATTTTTGAGTTTGTCTAGCAGTAGACATTTCATAAAACTTATACTTTTAGATGGCCTTAGAAGCAGCAAAAACGTATTGAAAACACTTGTAGAACACAAGAATTAAAAGCTTTCCAAGGCTAAAAAGGTAACAAAGCAATGGTTTTAATGCTTGATTAAAAAAATCCTTACGCTATTATTTTATATTTTGCAGCCAGAAGATGATCTTGTAGATGTTAATCAATGTAACACAAACTCGGACAGACACCCCATTCTTAATTAGGACCAGGGACTGAAAGAAATGTAGCTACTGTGAGGACTTGAACAATGTTGGGTTAACTGCTTACTTTTACAATTAATATATGCAATGAAAAAAGGGAACTGTACATATAGTTCTTTTATGTGCATAAACATAAAGCTAAGCCACTTTTGCCATGACATTTTTACTATTATGTTCTATTGTTGCATTGTCAACATATATGTGATGATATTTTACACACCTGTTTTGTGATCGAGCTGTTCATTTATTTGGCATTTGTATAATAATTTTTATTATTGCTAAACATGTTTCTGTTAATGAACACGTTATCACCATATAACAAACTTTTGGTCAATTTTCTCCACATGATCAATGTCAACTTTTTGGAGAAATACCTATTTTCTTACTGTACCTTTTAGATATGGATGATTTATGATGGTGCATGCTAATTAATGAAATTTATTGATTTTGTTTGCAAAAAATATTGTCAATGCTGAAGAAAGATGTTTGTGCATTAATTAGTTTTCAGTCTTGGTATTAAACATTTTCAGGTTGTTAGCCTACCACAAATCAACATTGCCCTTTTCATTTAATATATAGCACATGTATAAACTTGTGGATTTTAAATATGCTATTTTAAATCCTTCATTATTTTGCTATGTATTTGTTTTTATGCAATCATGACCCTGGTAATTTGCTTTTGGTTCGTTTTTCTGTCCTGTCTAAATTTGGCTCTCCTAGATTTGAACTAAATGTATGTCAATGAATCAAATTCAGATTGAGCCAGCAGTATTAATTGTTTTAAATCTAAGTTGAGAATACTTTCAATCCATGTTGTTAATAGGGTATTTTATTTCATCTTCTGTTACTATTGCTTATTTTTTATATTTGTTTACTGACAGAACTTAAGGGGAAAATAATTCAATAATTCTATGGGTTGAAAATATTGGCTTAGAAAGTACTGTGTACTACCGAAGTTTAATATCCCTGGTGCATCTGTCGAAAAAAGGGGATTTTGCTTGTAAATACAATTCTGTGTACAATGAATCATTGTACAGTGTAATTGCATCATCAATGTCAGTGATGATGTCATTACAATAATTTATGTGTATCATAATCCTGCTGATAATCATTCTTTATGCTTTTACAAGTTTTGCATCAGATAGACTCTGTTTTATGTGGCTTGGAGACAGTTATATATATCACTTGTTTATTTGTCAAATATTAATTATTCTGTATAACTGATCATGCGGCCAATAAAACAACAAACGCAATGTGTGTCTTTAATGATATTTATACTCTCATATTTACAATTTTAAGTTTCTATGATTATGATAACACTGGAAATCGATTTGAAATATTTAGTCCAATACCTTTCATAATTGACTATTTAATATTTGATCGTACAATTACAGAAAATTATATTATTAATAATATAATAAGTAATAAAGAATCATTCTTTGAATAATATGAGGTGATCAATTACGGGGTTTGATCACCCTAACCGTATTTAAATACCGGGTATATAGTAAATATATCACAGAATGCGGTGATTACACATAAAAAATATATCAAATCAAAAACAGACATTATCACAGCACTATGCAACTTCATAAAAAATCAATATGTTCAATATTGTTATTATAGGTGTATAGCACAGGTGCTTGTGGACTGGACCGTGCACTACCACCCCCCCCCCCTTTCTATTTTTTTTCAAATTTTTTTTTTTTATTTCTTTTATTAATTATCGTTAACAACCCCTTTTATATGTCTCCAGTCGAAAAATAAAAGAAATATCACGACTCGGTAGCATTTTATAATCACACTCGTTTCCCCTATATATATATAAAGAGAGAAGGTAAGCAACTCCCGTTTGTTTACATTGAGGTACCACCTGGGAAATTCAAACGATTACTATATCAAAAATCGCTATACCTTTGGTGTCATCTATTTTTCTCACTTCCACACATATCCTTCTATCTGAAAACTTATATAAATTAGCACGCTGAACCGTAATCTATCCAATTAATAAACATTTGTCACTCGCGACCACGATATTTTGAAACGTTCCAAGTAGAAGCTACGGAAGTTAGCTGCACAGCGACATCTATGCTAAGAACGATAACTCGTTCCGTGTTCCGAATGTCATTGACTTAACGGTAACGCACGAGAGGCCCGAAAAAAAAGTTCGGGAAAAGTTTTAGCGCAATATTTAAGAAAAATGGATGTAGATCAATTGTTTACTTTTCAAGCAGCAATTAATGGCCATAACTTGGTCATCACTGGCCAAGCTGGGACAGGAAAAACACACATAACAAAAGAAATTGCAAAACACATTAGGTATACTCAAAAAAAAAGAAGTATCAATAGTATGCTCTACATGCAGGCATTGCAGCAACACATTACCAGGATTTGAAAGCCCAGACACTTCATAGGTGGGCTGGCATTGAAGACGGCAGATATTCAAATGCTGAAATTTTGCATTTAATTAATCATGATGAAAGATTTCAAACAGCTAAGAAAAACATTCAATCAGTAGAAACACTTATTATAGATGAAGTTTCCATGATCAGTTCCAAAATTTTACAACAGGTCCAATACTTATGTAAAAATGTGCGAAAATCAAACAAAATTTTTGGCGGCATACAAATAATTTTAGTAGGCGATTTTTATCAACTTTCACCTGTTTCAAATGAATTATATGGCGATCCAGGCAAACATTGTTTTATGCTGCCATGGTTTGATGAATTTTTTACCCATAAAATTAATTTAAATATCATCCATCGCCAAGACGAACCAAATCTTATAAAATGTGTAAATGAATTAGAAATTGGTACTCCATCAGATGAAACAGTGGCGTTTTTGAACTCTTTAGACAGACCTTTGGAAAATGAAGATGACTGTGTACATTAATTTGCAAGAAATTTTGATGTGGACATGTTTAATTATACAAAACTGCAACAAATTCCAGGTGAATTAAAGATCTATAAATCAAAAGATGAAGGCTCTGAATACTATTTGAACCGGTTTCCTGTCTCCAAAAATTTGGGACTTAAGATTGGCTGTCCAGTAATGATAACTAAGAATTTAAATGAACACTTAGTCAATGGGATCCGTGGAACTATAACTAACTTGAATGAGGACTCTGTCGATGTAAAATTCGAAATAAAAGACATGATGCATACTGTCAATATTGTACCTGCAACATTTACCACTTATGATCCTGTTGATAAGATTGTGCTTGCTACACGAATACAGCTTCCAATAAAGGTGGCTTATGCTTTCACAATACACAAGTCACAGGGCATGACATTGAAAAATGTCATTGTTAACTGTCAGTCTTGCTTTCAACCAGGACAACTAGGTGTTGCAGTAGGGCGAGCTGTTTCTGTTGCTGGATTAAAAATTGTGAATTTCAAGAAAAGTCTTTGCAGAAAACATTCAAACAGTGTAAACCAATTTTATACAGATTTCACACCTGGTGAATTAAAGTTTGATTTATCATGCTGCAGAAATAAAAATGAAATTGACAACAGAATTCAAGAAAATTCAGATACTGACACAGGGTCTGAAATTGAGAATACAGATAATTCTGCTCATGATGTTAAATTTATTGATGAGGATTCTGATTTTTCAGATTCTGAAATTGATAAACTTGAATATTTGGAAAACATTGTTGACAATTCAGGCTGCAGAGTGTTTCAGTTGCAATCACTTACTGCATTGGAAAATGTTTCTTTGGAATTTATGGATACTCCATTTGAAAAACAAATAACTGACTTTAAGCAAAGCATCATCAGTAATTACAAGTGTTTTGATGACTGGTTTGCAAAGCAGTCTTCACTTATAGATGACATCGGACTGCTATGTTTTCCTGAAGAAGAGAAAAAATTTTCACAGAAGCACAGAAATGAATTTTTTATCAAATTCAATAAGTACATGAACTCAAAAGAATTTAAAAATGGCACTATGAACCTATTGAACTCATATAACCAGGATGTGAAGGGACCTGCTTTGCGATTATTGACATCAGTTTTATTTTACCTTGAAAGAAGCTTCTTCCAGACTTTGTGTACTCATCTTCAGTTAACTTCCCCAGAACCTCTGACAAAACCTGCTACTGATAAAACCTTGGACACTGCAGGCAAAGGTAAAATAAGATATGTTAGTGGATATGTCATAGCTAAATTAAAGCACAGCCTGTCTGGAAAAATAAAGAACTCTTTATATGTGAAAGGAAAACAGCAACAGTTGAAGTACCATCAGAATCAAATGGATATATTGAATTCCTTATGTGCATTATATGATGAGTTACAAATTTCCTCTTGTGATCCAGACACTCTCCATGAGATAAAACGGAAACAAAATCAAAGAGAAGGACTAACAAACATATCTGATTTGGCGTTTAATTTCTTCCAAAAACTTGAAATTCTTTGTCGCAAAAAGCTGACACATGAAAACTTAGTAACTGTTGGAAAAACCATGTTTACAGTAGTTAAAGAGGAACTTCTCAGTGATCCTGACTTATATCAATCATGGCTGGAGTGTGTTTCAAACTCTTTCAAAACTGCACCACAGAGTGAACAGAGAGATTGCATTGAAGAACTAATGTTTTTCCTGGTGATGGCAAGTGAAAATGTTTTAGACTTATTTAAATCAGTAGTCAATCTGTTTCTGAAAGTGAGCTTTAGTCAATTTAGAAGAGATTATCTTGCATTTTTGAAAAACGAAAAGGGAAAAGCCTTGCGAAAAAAGGTAATGGAAAAATCAAAAAAGGTAGTGAAAAGTTTCAACATGAAATTCTACAATGAGGACAAATCAGTTAATAAACAAGGATCTATTTTAAGATTAAAAAGTGAACTTGTGCAGAATGATAAGTATTTGAATGACTGTCTTTTACAAAAAAAGAACTGTTATTGCTATGCAAAGACTTTAAAATTAAGATTTCTGCACAGAAGAGAAAAGATGAAATAGCTGGCTTGATTTCAAAAACAATCTTGAGTAGTGATATTGCTTACATACCTGAGGAATCAAATACACTTGACGCTGAAGAACCTGGACCAAGTGGGACGACTACAAGGCCTTTGTATTCCGTGTCCGTTCCTTCAGGACAGCCTAAAAAAGAAATAAGAACTGAAAAAAGGCAATCAAAAAGAAAAGGAAAAGGAAAGGGAAGAGGGAAAAAAAGAAAGACTTCAGAAGATTCTGATGATAAATGTTCAGTGTGCAATAGATCAGCTTTGGAAGGGGAATTTTGGATATGTTGTGATTATTGTTCCCTATGGTATCATAGAGATTGTGTACATCTACAAGATGAACAGGAGTGGTTGAGACTTACAGAATCAGGAGATCCCTTTTCCTGTCCTATGTGCATTTAATTTTTTTAGGTACAGTAATTTTGTCTTTAGATTGAATAATATGATCACTAATAAACCATGCAGTGACCTAGTGATACTATATTTTATAATAAGATGATATTTTGAGTTTGAATATAATTACAATTTCTGTGATATTATGATTTTCTAAATGAAATCACTTAGAAACATATAATCATCTTTCTTATTACAGTAAATTTAAGAAAAAAAATATACCTTTTGTGGAAATTGATGATGATGATCACCTGCAATCTGTGCAGCCTCTCCACCAGTGTTTGATTTTCTTGAAATTGTTGCTTGTCCTAGTATAACAGAATTCATGGAGTAGCAATAGCCAAGGTATGTTGGATTGGTATTTGCACCATTATGTAGTGTTCTTTGTTGACAAAATATGTTTTCTATAACATCACTGTTTAATCTGCATGGAATAATAGAAGCACTTTGCTTTTTCAGTTTATGCATACATAACTCCTCAAATCCCAGAATACTGGAAATTATGTCTTGTCTTGTCTGGTGTGATATCAAACATGTTTCCTTCTTTTTTACACTTTGATCTGCCTTAATTTGCTTCTCCCAGTTTATGAAAAAGTCCATTGCATCATGATTCTGTTTAAGTCTATCATCACTAGAATCAACAATTGGTCTTTTGTCTCTGAAATTTTTAATTAAAACACTTGTGTTTTTCAACAGTTCCATAGTGGCAGTCAACTCAGCTCCTGCTCCACCAAGACTCTTTTGGTACATCCCCATAAGATGAATTAAGCATGTCAGCATTCAGTACCTCTTCCGCCAGATGATTGCGCATTTTTGCTTCGGATGTTAAGAATAGATGTTCTTGAGACAGTTTATGGTGAATGGGGAAAGGGTGAGAGGAGATGTCCCACAAATATGCGCTTGTAAAATGGTTCCATTCAATAAACTGGTCTGCTAATTTCAGATGACGTTTGCAATGAGCTTCTTTTCCACTTTTTGAGATGTTGTTTCTTACTTTTTTTACAACATGAGAAAAATCCATTATAAAAACAACTTCTTCTTCAGGATTATAAAGGTTTCTAAATGAGCAAGTTTTTGGATTAATAGACTTAAACTCTGGCAATAAAAGTTTAAAGAGATCTCTGTTTGTCTGTGCTCCATCTGTGCTGATGTACTGAATTTTAAAGCCGAAATTTAATAACATATTAACAGATTGCCACATTAATAAATACAGTTCATGACCAGATGCAGTGTCAGTTGCAAAATGAGCAAATGGGAATCTGAATCCAGTTGAGCCTAAGAACACAAGCTGAAGGACATGAGTAGCCAGAATTCTTTCATTTTTGTTTGATTTTAGTTTTTGAAAAATGACTGATTCTGGTAACAGTTCTGTAAATCCAATTAGTTCAATTTCTTTGTCTCTCTTTTTAAATTGCAAATCTGGTTGAATTGACATTTCATCAATTATTAACCCCCCTTCAAGACCTTCAGGTGAAACATTTTTAACTTTTGCTTCATTTGACATCCAATGAAGAATGTCTTTATTGATGCCTGCTTCTTGTTTAATTGAATTTTTAAAGTTTTGAAGCAGTTTTTCGGATGGTAGAATTAGAAATTTACTATTTCTTAATTCACCGTAGCCCCTTGGACTCCTGCACCATAGTGTCAGGCAAAGGCGGATGATATCTCTATCCCACCGTCTACCATGGGGATTTCTGTCGAGAGCCATTTTTTGAGAAAGAAGAAATGTTTTTATTTTTTCACTGCAGTTGGGAAAAACAGATAATAACACTTTTGACATATCTTCATTGTCTCCTTGACATAATAACAATGTTTGATTACCATGATTATTTGTAATATCATTCGGAACATTTTCTTGGAAATTGTGGGGTTGTTTTAAAACATCTACATTAATATTTTCTTTGTCTGCAGACTCTCGTTCATGTTGCTTTGTCTTCTTTTCTAGGTTTTTGCATTTTAAACAAGATGAACTCGCCTTATTTGAGGTTTTAAAAGGAAGGACCATGTCACAAAGCTTGGATCGGTATTTAAGCTTTTCAGAATTTCCATTCAAAACATGTTCTGTAAAGTAGTCAGCTTTGTCATTATAAACCATATTCACACCATCACAATAACATAATTGTCTAACAAAATTAAATGTGGTGTCAGCACAAAATGTATTACGTAAACCCAAAATAACTGGGTCAATTTTCTTTTCCTTTACCTGTAAGCCCCAAGTATTATTGGAATGCACACAAATTTCCGTGAGCAACTTCATTTTATTTATCATCACACCACTGAAATGTCCTAATGTTAAAGCATTCGGAAACTTTGACAATACAAAAAAATCATCAGGGATTTGCGGTGGAAATGAACTTTGAATGTCACTATCGGTTTTTGCCACAATTTTCCATTTGATGCCATAGTAACGCTTAGTCATTTTCGTCCAGTTGTCTTTGCAGCGCCCATTTTTTATCGTAACATTTTTAAAAAATTTACTTACAAAATTCCCAATACAAATACTTGAGGCCTCACCGGAATATTTCTCTTTGATTTCCTGCAAATCAACGAAATCAGCTGCTGTTCCATATTCTAAATTGTTAATTAAATATATCATTATTGGTGTGTGTTCTGTGGAGCTCATATCGGATGTCTTTTCGCCGAAATCTTCTGAATTGAATTTTTGCCGATTTGTATATTGCGCCAAAACTTTTCCCGAACTTTTTTTCGGGCCTCTCGTGCGTTACCGTTAAGTCAATGACATTCGGAACACGGAACGAGTTATCGTTCTTAGCATAGATGTCGCTGTGCAGCTAACTTCCGTAGCTTCTACTTGGAACGTTTCAAAATATCGTGGTCGCGAGTGACAAATGTTTATTAATTGGATAGATTACGGTTCAGCGTGCTAATTTATATAAGTTTTCAGATAGAAGGATATGTGTGGAAGTGAGAAAAATAGATGACACCAAAGGTATAGCGATTTTTGATATAGTAATCGTTTGAATTTCCCAGGTGGTACCTCAATGTAAACAAACGGGAGTTGCTTACCTTCTCTCTTTATATATATATAGGGGAAACGAGTGTGATTATAAAATGCTACCGAGTCGTGATATTTCTTTTATTTTTCGACTGGAGACATATAAAAGGGGTTGTTAACGATAATTAATAAAAGAAATAAAAAAAAAAAAATTTGAAAAAAAATAGAAAGGGGGGGGGGGGGGGTGGTAGTGCACGGTCCAGTCCACAAGCACCTGTGGTGTATAGATTACAATGTCATGACTTACAAATGACAACTATTCCCTAAAGATAGTATGGCTTTTATGGGCTCTCCTATTTTCAACAGTTGCTGAAAATTAAATAAATTAAATATAGGTTACTACATGTAGTAATAAGAAATCATTCTTTGAATATCATTAGGTGATGATTTCGTTGGGGCGTGATCAAATCATGATATACATACATGTATGTGACGCGTCATGACACCTTGGGTCCAAATAAATGCGGCATTTGCAAAACAAATAATTGTCATAATAAACATCGCACGTTTTATAACAGGGCACTGAATTTTGTTCCCCTTTTTTCACCACAATTTCCTGTTTTTTCTTTAATTGAGAGGCAGGACACACCGGAATGTATGATGTTATAATTATATAATGCTTTTTAGTGAGGAAAAATCAAAATGTTCTAGTTTAGAAAATAAATGTGATTTCTATATTATTATACCGAACCCTAACTTTCCAGATAGTTGAAAGAGTCCAAAAATCTCATCGAGGCCATTTAAAACTGTTGCAGCATATCACATGGTGTCAATATCCAGAATGCTCTCACGCGGTGCCAGCCAATGTTTGACTGTTTATCAATTCGATGTTTAATGTGCGATTTTTAAGTTATCTCTCAAATGAAAATGACTCATGTTTAAATAAATATTTTTCTAAAAAATGTTTAGGTTGGAAAGATAGCAGAAGAAGCGGATTAGTACAACTAACCATTGTATTTCACATTTATTTCATAACGTAACGACTGAAATATCTTGGTATTGATCATCATGTTGAAGTCTAGAGATAACACAGATTTTGGAATTCTGGGTTAAATTACAGCACGAATTAAATTATTTAATAACCCTTTTTTTAGAACACTTTATGCAAATAACCTCCCATAGCAAACATACTTACCTATGATACGGGTAATTCTTCTTTTTCTTTTAGGGAATAAATGCAATAATTTAGGAGTCATAAATTATGCCCTACGTAAACCGTTTATTCAGTCGACGTGGGTTTTTTTTTAAAGTTTATAACTGAATACTTGCAAAAAACTGCTTAAGTTGTACTTTATCTTATCTTTATTGCTGGTTGAATTAGGAAATTGAAATCAACCTCGAAACAGGTTTATAAAAAAGAGTAAATTCATTTAACAATGCACTGCTAGCCTTTATTTAAGAATATTAATAAAGTTTCTGTTTAAAATTAAAGAACTGTTGAACTGTTGAACATAAAGTCATTCAAACAGTTCATACATGTATCAATCACAGATAATATACCGTAGATAATGCAGTGCATTCATCATACGATGACAGAAAAACTAAATAAGAGTGCTTCTTCGACCACCCTTGTCATGTTTTTGATACTCGTATGGCGTCGACAAGGAAACTCAAAGGAATGTCTTGTTTTTCATGTCAATCATAGTATCAAAAGATGTCAACACAATTAACAATTTACTCAGTGGTTTCATGATTTTGATTCTATCATACATGTAATATTTTTGAGGCATAAAGCAATCACATATATTAACAAATTAATTCAATGTGGTCATAATACGTAGATAAAAATCAACATTAATTTTGTTCAATTGTTTTTTTATGTACTTTGCTGAAAATCAAATATTTTAGACCACATTTATAAAATACGACACGCCATAAACCAGCGTATGTTCTACGTCACTTCTTTTTTTTACCAAGACCACCAAACATGATTTTCTCAAGACCCATAAAAGGCGATTCAAACGCGATCGAAACAATAAAAGCGATTCCATAAGACACCACTAGATTGCCGAGGAAGAGGTATACCTGCAAAATAAATTAAACATTGTTATTAAGAATAACTAGTCATACTCTGTAAACAAATTAACATTGACCATCGCTTAAAAGGATATTTACGAAAGACGAATAGGGCCACTTAAAAAAATATTTTTATCTCGTAATTACGAGAAAAGATCTCGTTATTACGAGTTAATTATCTCGTTATTACGAGAAAAGATCTCGTAATTACGAGAAAAGATCTCGTTATTACGAGTTAATTATCTCGTTATTATGAGAAAAGATCTCGTAATTACGAGAAAAGATCTCGTTATAACGAGTAAATTATCTCGTTATTACGAGTTAATACGAGTTAATTATCTCGTAATTACGAGAAAAGATCTCGTAATTACGAGAAAAGATCTCGTTATTATGAGTTAATACGAGTTAATTATCTCGTAATTACGAGAAAAGATCTCGTTATTACGAGAAAAGATCTCGTTATTACGAGAAAAGATCTCGTTATTACGAGAAAAGATCTCGTTATTACGAGTTAATTATCTCGTAATTACGAGAAAAGATCTATTTTTGAAATGGCGCGTTTCATTATTCTATTCTTTTTATATAAAGTGTATGAACTACTGCAATGTCTATTAATATACACTTACTTAGCACATGTGATCATCGTTTAAAACGCATAATTTGATATAAAATCGGACCAAGCAATTTTAAAGAAATTTTAGAAGAATTAGCAAAGCAAATTGATTAAAAAATTCATTGAACTATATGCCAATAATTAAGAAGGTTACGTGTTATTTTTTTTCAGACTCAAAAATGTTTATATAAAATCAATTATTTTCAATATACATGTAGGTTGTGTATGAACATAAAAAAACAAATTCGGGTAAATCCTGTGTATCCATATCCATGACTGAAACTATATAGCCATTAAAGTGATCTGTAACTAATTTAAAGTGTGATCCAGTCGAATTCTTTTTCAGAAACGCACCATCTTATATAGATCTTTTCTCGTAATAACGAGATCTTTACTCGTAATAACGAGATCTTTTCTCGTAATAACGAGAAAATTAACTCGTAATAACGAGAAAATTATCTCGTAATAACGAGATCTTTTCTCGTAATAACGAGAAAATTATCTCGTAATAACGAGATCTTTTCTCGTAATTACGAGATCTTTTCTCGTAATAACGAGATAAATAACTCGTAATAACGAGATCTTTTCTCGTAATTACGAGATAAAAATATTTCTTTATGTGGCCCTATTCGGCTTTCGTAGATATTTGATCAACTGTATATATTCAAACAATATTGCAGAAAAAGTATATAACCCGCATAAGTGGATTATCTAATTTTTGTTCTGCAATGATCTCTACTTTTATTACCCGCATGAATCAACAAGAAAGTATTTTATTTTCTACATTTATATCTTTCTTTTAACAAATTAGTATATTGATTGTAAAAAGTGAGTATATATAAAATTAACTAAATTATTGCTAACCTACGTTAGCTAAAAGAAACAGCCAAATCGTTTTTTATCAGATATGATCATTTCGAGCATTCCGTGATTTTTCTTAGGTTGATGAAGGTTTCAACCAATCGATAAATGGGGCGCGTATATTTCAGTCCTGTCAGTTTCTAGAGAGCTATAAATTACAGTCAATTTCCGTATGAAATAGAGGGAATCATACTACGAGGATGTAAATGTATACATGTGTATGTACACTCAATAATATCTCGATACTTACTAAGTCCAGATCGGTCATGTACAGAGGGAAGTTCCAGTTGAAATAATAGACATACATAACCAGAGGATGTACCAAATAGGCACAGTATGTCAGTCTGGACAGAGGTACAAACGCCTTCCACGACAACAAAGTGTTAATGAACCCTAAAATCATTACAGGATTCATTCAATAAAAGTATTTTAATTTTTCCCTACGAAATATAGGCAGTATTTATATTTTTGAATAGTATTCGGCAAAATATGGAATAAAACATAAACAGCAGTTGTTTACCGCCATTGCCAGTGGAGCAGGCGAAGATGACCCAGCATACGGCTGCTCCCCATGCAGTGCGACTGACTCCATTATATAGTGCCGTGACTTCTCTAGAGAGGTAGACAGGGTTGTCAGGCCTCACAGTGTTGTATATACCATATAGACAGCCACACGCCGTGGCTGTGGCAACAGCCCACCCCAACAGGT
The DNA here is from genome assembly GCF_963853765.1 of Magallana gigas. NCBI lineage: Eukaryota > Metazoa > Mollusca > Bivalvia > Ostreida > Ostreidae > Magallana > Magallana gigas. Next base: position 45,371,866 of record NC_088854.1, read on the forward strand.
TCACAAACTAAATGGCGAGATGGTTTTACTGTTATCATTTACAATAGTTTGTGTATATAGGTTTAATCACGATAGTGCTTTACTTTTACTCACAATATTCATCCGGCATTTGCATTTTGTCTTGTACAGTATGTAGCCAGTGATCACTCCACAGATGTACGGTCCCATTCGACAATAAGGAACAATGTAATAATCCTCAAAATAAGCAGCTCGGCTGAAAAAGAACTATGTATTTATATGTCTACAATGTAGCACATTTCTCTCTCTTTCTCTCTCTCTCTCTCTCAATATATAATAAGTTTATATTATTAATATCAAGGAAGGTCCTATAAATTTGGCCTTGAGCATTTAAAAGGGTTTTTGACGTCATTGTTGCATTTGACCACTCGCTTCTATGCATGTATTCGTTTTTAATGGTTAATCAAAACTAAAAAGGAAGTCTTCAACGTCCGTGAAGCTACCAACCAGGCACGTACGTAGCATCGTTTTTGAAAGTGGGGGCCAGACTCATCCAAAAAAAAAAAGGAAAAAAGGAAAAAAGACTTTCCAAAAATCTTCAAAATCCGGGGGGGGGGGGGGGGGGGGGAGGGGGGGGGGGGGGCTGGCGTAGTATAAAACTTCATTTTCAATCCTAATTTTCTTATTTTCATATCAATTTTTTACATCCTCCAAAAAAAGTGGGGGGGGGGGGCAACTTTTTTATATGTAAATTTTAAAGAAATTTGTTGCTGCGAGAAAAAGTGGGGGGGGGGGGGGGGGGCAGGCCCCCCCTCCCTCCCTGATGTTACGTGCCTGCCAACAAGAAAATCACAAACACGATCCACTTTTGACTTACTCAGTGTCCTTTTGGCGGTATTGTTGCATTTGACCACACGTTTTTACTATGCATGTAATGGTTTTTAATGGTTACTTACTCAGTGTCCTTTGGCCCTCCACCAAGGAAGTGGACGGGGAAATCCTTGACGTAACTAAGCACCCCTGGAGTAATAGTAGCAGCCAACAAGAAAACGACACTCACTGTGATCCCAATAATCTGGTTACTGAAAGAAGTGTGTGAAGATTGCTTTCAATACAAACAAACTGAAATATTTTCCGGTTTGTAAATTCACAAAATTTGTTTTTATTCTACTAGAAGATTAACTGCTAAAAATGGTACTAACAAGAAAAATGGTACAATAAGAAGTGGGCTTAAAATGTAGAACTGCATATCATTGTTTAGGTACCATGACCAACCAAGGCACTGCAAATGAAGACAGAAGGGGGTTAGTTAGTAAAGACAATACACTTTTATGTTAATGAATAAAAACACACTCATATCATCCTAAGTTCATAGTAGCGCGGAGAAATTCACCAGGTCTTTGATTCCAAAAAAGTTGTCTATGTAAAGAAGGTTTTTCCACCAAAAATCCTTGCATATCTGGTCCGATGTTTGTTTGTTTGGTCCATAGATCAAGTGGGGGTAAATAGTAACGTACATTCCTATGACAATCATGTACACTGGGGTCAGTCTGCAGAAGGGAAAGAACTCTCGATCACAGTAAAGCTGAATACAACTAAAGTGTTTAGCCTTTTATCGTTCAACATACAATATTATATAAGGAATAAGGAATCATTCTTTGAGTATTATGAGGCGATAATTTTGGTCGGGGCGTGATCAAATCCAATAAGGCCCAAAGGGCTTTATGATAGATTTGATCACGCCCGACCGAAAATATCACCTCATAACATTCAAAGAATGATTCCTTATTACCTATATTTATATAATTTTAAACCATCGTACAGTTAAATATTTAAATATAAATAAGCAAACCCTGCTGGCGCCTCAGTATGGCTTTATGAGTTATATAGTTCAAAATCGATACGTTATCACAGGCAAAGACACTGAAGAATGTAAATATAACGAATTCTTTGTTACCTCCAGTAGCGGTGAAAATAATATAAACCCCAGTTGACGCTTCCCTTTGTTTTTTTCATTTGTTTCAACAGCAGATATGACGTCAGAAGACCACTGCAAAATTGTGGCATTCAAGTACATAACGTTATTATTTTAAGTTACAATATGTATATTATTTTTTATGTTGTATTCCTCTTTTCAATTACTTTTTAACAAACAATATTTGTCTACTCATTTATCGGACTTTTTTGCTTATACCCTTGAACCGGAAATTCCTATTAAGGTAGTCCACCCATAACTAAAGCAAACTTAACGCTTTTGATTGATCTATACTACATCAAATACGTATTTTAAAGCTATTATGAGGCTGACATAAACCAAACTTGGTTGTATGCATGTAGTCAATTAAATGAATTTTTTGCACTTTTAAAAAACTTTTTAAAAGAGTTGTCCGCCCTTTAAGAAAATTTTAAAAAAAATCATTTTCTGAAATTATGTATGGTAATTAAACTATGAAATGTTTTAGCATATTAGAAGAAAGGGAAAGCTTTCACAACTTTTTACCAAGAGAAATGTGAGAAAATAAAACTAACAAAAGAAATATATTTTAAAATGCATTTTTCCCATAGACTTCAATGTTAACTTCAACATATGATAAAGTTATTAATATTAATTTTTTTGAAAGATTTCAGAGATAAATCCTTGTGATTTAATAAACTCCTTAAAATCATTCTAAGAATTTAGTGATCAAACTTGCAATCTATTAGATATGAAATATAATAGTTATGGATGGACTAGCTACCTTAATGTTACAGTTGACAAGTTGACCATCACCAGTCAAAATAAGTCCGAGCAAACAAAAACCCCGAGAAGTTAAAAATCGGTATCAAATTCACGCAATGAAAAAATGATTCTCCGATTATTCACCAACCTTAGAACAAAGAAAGAATCCACTGAGAAAGGAGCATTGAAGATAGATTGAGAGGCTGCACGACTGCCGAACTCGTTGTAATATTGGAGCATGTTGGCTAAAAGTACCGGTTTTAAATAATCAGTAGATGAAAAGGCGAATTATTCACACAACGAGCTTCATGTTTAAATACATATTAATGTATACATATTAATTAATGATGTCATAACTAAAAAGAATTAACGGAATAAGGAATGTATGATAGACTTCTAACATCATTAGGTATGACACAGAGAAAGCAATGCAGGTATCTGTTCAGCGAACCTACTTTTCATCCAAGAAATGGATACAGCTATACACCCATTGTTCAGATAAAGTGACTCATAGTTAAGGATTAAATGTATCCAAGGTAATGAGGACACAACATCGAATTAAGAAATCTGTATACCCTACAAACTATAGAATGTTTGTGATATTGTATATAGTTACATGTATATCAGTTGTATGTCCAAATAATTTTCTTAAATTTGAAACAAAAACTTAAATGTCATAAAGTAATTTTTTCTAGGATTTCTTACTTATATAAAGAAATTGTATTAAGAGACACTTTCTTTAAGCCATTAAAGCTAAATCATTTGTTTTGGGAAACTTCAAATTAAACTACTGTAGAATCATTAAGACTCGTGGGGGCCAATTTTCGTGGATTGCTTAAATTTTACAGATTCGTTGGGACATAATTTCGTGTATTTTTGTATACATACAAAAGGAATATGACTTAAAAGCCTTAATTTATAATTCGTGGGGGATGGTTATTCGTGGATGAGAGGTAACCACGACTTCCACGAAAATTTCAGCCACCACGAAATATAATGATTCCACAGTACTTTATACCACAGTGCAATTCAGAACTGCATACAATGTAAAGTGATACAGATATTTCCTCGATTTCAAAAAAGGAAGTTAAGATGGACAAAAAATATTTAACCATTCAGTTAGTATAATACATGTGTATTTTCAACCCCGCGAAAAAGTAAACCCATATTCTGAATATCGCTGCAAAAATGCAACAACCTCTCCCTCTCTTCTCCTTAAAATATTTATCCCGGAATTAAGATATTATTGCCGGAAATATTGATCTCCCCTCTGATATTTAGTAGCTAAGCGAGAAAGGTTAAAAAAAAAAATGTAAAATGGCTGCAACATATTGACCCCTTCTGTACGGATGGGACAGGGGGTTCAAAATATTATATTTACATTTACTTTCTTTCCCTCTATTAAATTGCATTGGTTGATTTGAGTGATATTTACGCATAACACAGAAGACCCAATCACCAAATCTGGTGCGTAGGAATACATTCAGTATTCCTTCAGTATTTCTCGAAGAACATGAACTGACTCTTCTATCGACTTCAAACCGGATCACGACCTGATATAATACTTACGCTGATTAATATTTAATTGATGTAAATATATTTTGACGATTAAATGAATTCAATTGATTAGTTTCTTAGTGTACCAAAAGTAAATTCATTAAATCACAGAAAGAAAAATAAAATTGTGTTATTAGAATTTAAAACGCTGCGCACTATTTTTGTCAGCATAATTCGGCTGCTCCAATGGCTCTTCCATTAATTTCGCATTACTCGTTGAATAAGTCAGAGCTTTTTAAAACCAAAGCATATTTTCGGGAAGGAAATAAATGTTTAAAAACGTAAATATAAGCATTGAATCATTATTTTTTGAAAGATGTGGTCTCATAACTGCAACGGTGTGTGCAAACAAATTATCATAACGCGCTAGCGCGCTTATTTCAATTTGTATGCACACACCGTTGCAGTTATGAGACCACATCTTTCAAAAAATAATGATTCAATGCTTAAATGGCTGCGAAACATTAAACACTGTCATCCCTCCCCCTTGCTTTGATTTTCACTTGATATTGGAGAGTGTGATTAAACACAGATTTCAATAACTTTTATTATTAGAATGCACCAATAATTGTATGCAGATAAACGTGATTAAACAATTAACCAAAAAATGATCAATAACTTAGTAAACAGATACAAAACATTGCTGGAGAATCTTTAAAGATAATAAAATAAAATATGAAAAAAAGAAATGCATATAAAAAAGTTATCTGTACGAAATCTTTTTTGAAAATAACATATTGAACTCTGGCGAAGGAATTTATACGTCTAAACGATATCTAAATTAGCTAATTGTTCGTATCATTTATGTGTAAAATAGGACTTTGTTATAGAATACCAGTATTAATTAGAAAAACAATGCGTCTAAATACATTACATCGAATTGATCCTTAAAAAGTACTATGACTCAAAATCAACTCTAGAAAGACGATTTTTTGCATAGCAGTATATGGTGTAGCAAATTCTAAGAGAGAGCACCCAGTCATCTGAAAACTTAGTAAAGGAATAAATACTTTTTTATAGGTTACAATATGTCTGAAAAATTAAGAGAAACAATTATATAACCAACAACAACAAAAATAGACAAGACAAATTGCAATAGGCAAACAACAGCAGCAACGACAACAAAAATTGTGACACCAACAATCACGACAACAACAAAACAACGGCGACAATAACAACAACGACGATGACAACAAAATTGACGACAACAACGACAACACTGACAACAGCATCAACAATGATGACAATAGCAGTAACAACAATTAACAAAAACCAACTTACATGTATTTCCCAAGACGAAAACGAGGGTGTGACCTAGGATAACCCAGCTCATGCTGAGGAATCGGATCCCGTTGACGGCCGTCAGACTGCCCTTGGGTTGAGAGGTACCAAGTATCTTCTTACCGTTAGTATAGGCACTGAAACACAGAACCAGTCGGCCAACGATACCTGTAATGATGAAACAAGAGTGTGTTAAGCTATTGTAAAAACAGCTAAATCCTCTTAAATAAACTTCTTTCGGATGATGTTTTCTTGAAGTAACTGATTTTACTATTGCACGAATATATGTGTTAGAAAAGATAAAAATTCAACTAATTTTGGAAAACTCTTAAAAATAGGTAGTCGCTATAGCTTTAAATTGATCAATCAATCATTATCCCATGGCTAAATTGGCGTTAGTTTAACCTGTTTTATATCATATACATGCATAATATCTATGAGAACCATGTAACATTACAATTAATTAAATGTAGAAGACAAATGTCAAGTTGACCGATACTTTGCACATTTTAAAACATTAAGTAATGCTGTAGTATTTTAGTTATATTTTTCTTTTATTCAAATAAAATAATGACATCTTCATTATAGGGCAAATTACGAATAGCATCTTGTATGAAAATGTCCTGTATCATCTATATGAATGGAGTGCTATACATCAATTTACATGACTGTATATTCACTATGTGTACAAATGCAGTATAATAGAATTTTAATTAAGACCTGAAATTTTTAATGCAGTTGGTATCAGCACATCCTATCAAGGGTATGCAGGTTAATCGGTAAATCATGGTTAGACCATTGAATTACAAATTACGCTTTTCCGCTTTCTAAGACCTATTGTCTTGTAAGATCAAGAACATAATCCACTTTTTTAAAATTCAATCAACGGTCGCTAAATACTTAAGCAAGTGATGCTTTTAATCCTTTAAAATTAGCGACGTCACATTTTCAATTGACAGCATAAAAACTGCTTAACTGAACAAAAAAATATATATTAATAATTGAGGGCACAAATGTTTGACCAGCCGATAAAAATGATCAGTTATTTTTTTTAAGTAATTTAAATCATACATTTCTAGCAATTAGGGAGGTGCTTTGTCGCTTCGCTCCCTCCGCCTCATAATCATGAAAATTTAACAGAATATAATTCAACTATTGCATTTAAATTCTACACAACACGTACACTATTATTTTATAATCTACATACTGATAAGCTTGCATTACCCGGTTTTTGTGCATGTTTGTCCGTAGGTTGGGTGTGCTGGATGTCGCCGTTCTCAGCTCTCAGCTTATACTTATTTTCGGGGTAACTGTTCCCATTCTCCATCGGTTTTTCATTTTCTGTCGGTTTTCCATTTTCTGCCGGCTTTCCATTTTCTTCAACATTTTCTTGATTTCTTTTTGATCTGATGTTGACGATGACGTCATACAAAGTTCCCTCCAAGATGATTAAAAGAACAATAGCCAAAAATATCCTGCAGTAAACGAAGTAATGAAGAAATTATCACAATAAATACTATCGGGCAGATATATTTAATAAACTATAAGATGCATATACATTTACTATCAGTGAATGCTTCTGTCATCTTCGATAAAATCGTAGTCGTTTTGTATTAATAATAAATATTCACGAGGAAACCTATCCTTTAAAAACGAGGGTTCCCCATAACTATTGAATGATGCACGTGATCTAGAGTGTTACTCACACGACTACTATGGTGTCGGTTTCCAGTGTGTCCTCATCGGCAGGCACCGGACACGTGATGGGCCATGCCGTCACCTTGTTGTCCCCCAACGGGATACTATTTAGAACTGTGTATGAAAAAAATTACCATGTTTTCAACATTTACAATTTTAATGTACCGTGTTGCTAAGCTTAGAAATGTCACATGTTGGAATTTTTCTTACTCTACAAGGTATAATAACGTATGACAAAAATTACAGATTGACCTAACACGACAGTGAAAATCAAACTAATAAGAAAATAAGATGACCCTGAATTGTCTTCATTATTTGGCGCAGGTATTTATATTGTTTGCAAATAAGATAAAAACATAACATCATAACTAGCATATAGATTAGTTATAACAAATACAAGAAATGTAATGAAAACATTAAAAAATAGTGATACAAGTGCCCATAGCTTACTTACAAGCGTTTACAATTTGGAGGAGATCATCAGTGCTACATGACTTAGGAAAACAAATCCCAGCCTTGATATAACCGGAGTTTTGTAATGCAACCATCAAAATCTGCAATTTACACACAGAAAAAGAGATGCAACATTGAAATATCCGATTTGTCATAATTGCATGGCATATTTCTATTTTTAACATCTGGTAGTATAAAATTTATGTATGAAAAGTACTTTTGCATACGATTTCATAATTCAATTAGTTTTGGTGAATGAATGACCAGAAGTATGGCACTTACCCCTTTAACTTCCGGTGGAAGCGGTAGATTTAGGTTTGTGTTACAATACTGTCCTTTAACGGGGGTCTGGGTGTTATGGAGAATCCCAAACGACTCAAGGAATGTGCTGTCGCTGTAACACTCGTCGTAGGAACCGTACCAGTTCAAATTCAAGTTCAGGAGATCAGTGGGGATCTTAGCGGATGCATCTAGGACTTAATGTCGAAAAGGAAAAGAATCATGACATTTAACAATACACGATAATTGTTTGAAGCAATTTATCAACAACTGGTCTGTCTGTCTCTGTCTCTCTCTCTCTCTCTTACATTTCAGAGCCCAAGCCTCCATGTTTTGTAGACCTTTGATCACTTTAATGAAGTCCCCCTGACAGGCTGTGGATGCGTTCGTTCCCTGCACTGCTCCATTTAGGAAAGACATCAGTATGTTACCAATGGTACTCGGATCGACATTACCGCCGCTCAGTAACTGTAGAATGTTCCCCAAGTTCATCCCAGAAGTTGCGCCTCCTTTTCCACCATTTGCTCCTAACATTGAAGTGATCAAGTTGCCAATGCCATTCGTGTTTTGGGTGATATTTTGCAAGAAATTTCCAAATGAACCTGCTGGAGATCCATTTTGGGACCCGTTGCTTGCTTTCGCCTGGTCACCACCGGCCGACAAAGAACCAAGAACACCGTTAAAAAGATTTTGGAAGGCATCTCCAACACCATTCGATGAAGTATTGTTCTGAAAAGTATTGGTTAGTTGTCCTAAAACGTTCTGTAGAAAGGTGTTGATTGGGTTGGAATCTGTCACAGGAGCTGTATCGTTTAATTTTCGTAGATCCACCTGATTAGCTCGTTTGAGAAGCGATTGTTTACTCAACTGACTCGTCCATTCCAGAAACGGCTTTGAACTAAGAAAAGGCTGAATTGCCTTTTGAGCCTCTAGTTTCCTTTGTAAATTTCCGAGAGGGTTAATCATATAGTCATGGTAACGCAAGTTATTTCCACAAGCAAAACCGAAAACTGTTAAGAAAACTATTGAGTTTAGAACAAATTTAAAGGACCGTGTTCCCTCCATTTGATACCAAATGAGTGGTGATCAAAACAAATTGAATGAAACTGAACGAAACTGATAACACCCGTTATCTAATATGGAATGGGGTGTCAATATTCAGTATGCGTTCGGACCTTAATTCTTTCGTTGCTAGCTTAATGTATACTTTCATAGCAATGTGTAATGTACTATTCCACTTATTGCAATCTCTGTCTTTCATGCGTCATTGATGTGACGCAGATTTTAAAATACAGAAAAATTTTGTACATTATGTTAGAGAAGAAAAGGATTTAACATCTTAACTTTGAAAACTTTTGCGTACAGATTATTGGATCAGTAATTTCTGACTTTTTTGAAAATAAATGAATTATCAAAGGGGTTTGCCCCCCTACCAAGAATTGAAGGTTGGAGAGTTTTAAGAACGAAACAAAAAAGATTTGCATAAGATATCCGCTTAGAATAGAAACAATACAAAACAGCAGAATTAAGTTTCCGAGAGGTTAATCATAATTATACTCATGGTAACGCAAGTTATTTCTAGAAGCAAACCCGAAAATTGTTAAGAAAACTACCGATTTCAGAGCAAATTTTAAGAACCGGGTTTCTTTTATTTGGTACAGTGTGATGTGAGTGAACAACCAAAACAAATTGTGTGAAACTAATAACACCATTCATCTTATATAGAATGGGGTTTCAATAATGAGAATATTTTCGTTGCTAGCTTTGTGTATATTTTTTATATCAGTGTATAAGCACGATTTAACCTTCGCAGTCTTTGTCTTACTTTTCACGTGTCGTTGGCGTGGCGAATAAAGTTTTGTGAACTCTTGTTCTCATATGATAGAGGGTAAAATAACTAAGCAATTTCGGTTTCAAAAAGTTTTAGAGATTATGTTTCAAGGCTCAGAATAAGTTTGTTACACTAATGTATTATCATTGATATTAAAAATTTATCAAGATAGTTTGCCTCCAAACTAAGAATTTAGAGTAGATAAGAATTTTGTCTTTAAACAAAACTCAAAAGATTGATTTCCATAGAATATCCGCTCTCTGTTCGAGCATTTCAGACACCAGTATTATAAATGATTTTAAATTCTCCGATCTTCAGTCATGTTCCAACTCTAAATTATCAGGATTTTTTTATTAGTACCATAAATTTGCATTTTTTATAGAAAGTTCAATTAGTTTTCTAGTGTTAGTATTATATAATGTGTAGTATTTTTCTACAAAATGCTTAGCTTAGTGGATTTACGAAGATCTACTGAATATACACTGAACTTTAAAGGTTTCGAGTCATCGACACCAGTATTACATAGGTTTTTAAAAAAAAAATTTATTCCATTATATCCATCGTGAGCAAATGCAATAACTTTTTTTCTCCAGAGAAAACAGTATTACTCATGACATTCAAGAGTAAACAACCATTTGTTGTTATTGTTTAGATGTTTACTCCATAAATTCAGTGAAGGGTTCAAGATACAAGGTAATGTTTCAAAGCTTTCATTTTCATTTAATAACAAAATTATAAACATTGTCAAAGAATATAAATACCTGGTATTTTACTCTCAAGATCGGAATCGTTTTGCAAGGCAAAAAAAAAAAAAAAAAAAAAAAACCGGCCAAGCACAAAAAGCGATATATGTTTACGATTTTATTAGAAAAATGCGATAATTTACCTTTTGACTGTCAACTTGATTTATTCTACAAAGTTGTAACTCATGTCCTGTTATATGGATGTAAAATATGAGGTCTCGCAAATGTTTCTTTAATTGAACGTTTACATTTATGTTTTTTGAAATATGTTTTAATCTTTTATGTAGTACTCCCACTTTTATGGTATATAGAAAAACTGGACGTTATCCCTTTTTATATGACAATGTATTTTTACATGTTTGGGAAGATATTCGGAAATATGTGTGTGTGTGTGTGTGTGTGTGTGTATATATATATATATATATATATATATATATATATATATATATATATATATATATATATATATATATATATATATATATATATATATTAAAACTCGTTTAGTACGAACACAGATATTGCGAATTCACGGATGTAGCGAAGTCATCTTGGATCCCCAGCTATGTAAATTTAATGAAGTTCTTATACGGTTATAACGAATTACGGATATAAGGAAGTAATTTCTTAGGTCCCAGTAACTTCGATATAACCGAGTTTTATTGTGTGTATATATATATAGGATTGTCTGTACCTGTATAATAGATACCAGAATACCCAAATAACAGTCCACCAATCCATGGCTATCATGTAAAGATAATACTTTTAAAACAGCAGGGATAAGTAATATTAAAAGCGATGAAAATTTATACAGTGTCAAGTGGATAAGTGCTTCAATTAATCAAAAGTTTAAAAATCAATTTTAAAAAAAGGAATAAAAAAGGAACAGTGATATCAGCAACTCTAGAAAAGGAATCGGTTAAGAATTTTTAAAACAAAGTTTGTTTATGAAGAATTCTAAAAAGCATAACCTAGAAAAAGTAATCACCGTCTTTCTATAGAGGCTGGTCGCTGAAATAATTTACACGGCACGAAAGAATCTAAAATCTGTTTAAAATTATGTATTTTTATAACCAAAAAATATAAGATCTGTTCTCAACAAACAAAATGGTCCAGCTCTGCTCATCCAGACTGATTTTATGTTAATATGTTTATAAATATATATTGTACCTCTTGTATCATTTAAACTGGTATGGTTTTCATAGAATAAATGAACTGAATTGAATTAAAATTGACAGAGAAAGACTGTGGCATTTCAAGAAACGAAATAAGTAAAGTACATTGTCTGAACTCGGAAGAATTTAATGGCACAGTTTATGTGAAAATAAGGTTATTCAGTGTAATTCTAGCACATTTTTTTTGTGTGCCGTAAATTACAATTTTTTTTAAACACGTTAGGTAAGATACCTTTAACGGTACTGAGTATATGCAAACAAATTTTCATAATGCGCGTTATTCATGTACTATGGCTCACAAGTTGCCCATCAATTTTTTTTCAGACCGGGAGCTATAGACCTGTTATCGACTTGGCCCCAGTATCATGAAGTTATCTTAGACTTAAGTCAGAATTTGTATGCATTCTATAAGTTTAATAATAACATACAAACAAAATTCGAAACATGATTTAGGATTGTATTCTTATCGTGTTGCTATATACATACCTCAAGTAAAAATCTATGGTTAATAAGTTTTAGGTGAATGAATTTAGACTTAAGCCTAAGATCTTTCATGATCGTGGAGCCTTCATTTTATAAAAAGTTTAAGAATGAATCATGCACTGGTAGGTTTCATCTAAACTTCACATGTAAATTTGATATTTTAGTCTCATAACTGCAACGGTGAGTGCAAACAAACTAAATAATACCCTCATTGTACGGATAACTCCTCCTACAGTTTTCAAGATAAGAAGTTGTTCTTTTGCAAATCAATTGTAGGATTTTGATTTCCGGTAATTTATGAAAAAAAACCAGCTTTTGAAATTTTTTGGCAAAATATTGCATTTAGGGTACTCCACTTCACTTGATACGGGTTGACATGGATTATGAATACAGTTCACATAAATGAAAACCCGGTTTGCTGTCACATTAACAGCTTTTCACTTGTTTGTTTTCTTGCCTTGTCTTCAAATGTGAATTATACCTAAAAATTACTGTATTATTGTATGGTTAATTTAGAAATAAACAACGTTATTTAGTGAACATATATGCATGGCGTTATGAAAAGCAATTGCTCTGTTGGCATATTCCATGATGCGCGCTAGCGCATCATGGAAAATATGCCAGCAGAGCAGTTGCTATTCATAACGCCATGTTCACTAAATAATCGTTGTTTATTACTTATATTTGCATTTTACCACTCGCAAATACCCCGTATTAGCCTAGGCCTTGACATTTAGCTATTACATCAAAAGTAAACATTCAGACTGTAATGTATCTTTTTAATTCACATAGATTTGTTAACAGAATCAATGATATGTTATAACAGTAATTCCTTTATAATGTTATCAAAAACATGTTTCAATATTACATGTAAATACGTCAATTTTAATCGAGTTGGAGAAAAACACATGATGTATCGTATAGTGGTTCTATAACGTCATGGAAAAGTATATATAACGTTACACCTTTATGACGTCATAGTATACTGACAGAGCAATTGCGATTATAGAGAAATAATTGCAGCTCCTCCGTATGGTCTTGCAGTGGGAAAGAACAATGGAAATGCAAATATTTATAGATGAATGCAATAGCCAGCGTAACAGCTCCAAGCGTGATCTTTTATTTTCCTTGTGACGTTGCACTTAACGGCATTCAACGTTTGTAATCTCACGATTAAAACTTTGATTTCAGTATCATCTCTGTGTGATGGTCAAGATCTAGTAAATGATTCCAGGGTGTCTTTTTGGTGCTAGAACCATTTCATAAACAATTTCTTGACATTCTTTGTTAAATCATGGGAAAAGTAATTCCGATACCTATATTCTATTTGACATCATTTTAAAGAAGAGGTCAAGAATTTGTTTAAATCTGTTTTTGGAGAGACTGTAGCCATTCTAGATATATTTCATTAGTCAAAATGGACAAAACCTCGAAATTTGTTCCTCAATTTCTTCATATTTCAAAGAAAATGACAGTTTAAAACATGAATTTTCATTGTGTTTACTAAAACCTTTAGCCCCGGTACACCCTATCGAACAAAGCTTTTTATATGAAGCATCAATTGAAAGAATTTTAACTTAAATTTCATGAACCTGTAGGCACCTTTCATTTACTAGGTCTTGACCATTATTGTGATACATGTACATCTGCAGTAGCTTTCCACACACTTAACATGCAAAACTATATGAAATGTAAATATTAAATGATATCTTTTCTAAATTAAAAATATTTCGAGACAAATCCATTAACATTTCTTATTTAGATAATTGCAATGCTATGATTAAATTTGGGTAGAATGGGTTATTCGTTTCATTCATCTTTTCTTGAACTTTTAAAAAAATAATTCTATTTTTAACAATCTTTTCAAGAATAGGCAAGGATGTATACAGCTTAGATTATAATAAAAATCTTGTCCATCTTAGATATAATTATTCTATTTGTTCTGACGTCCGTAGCCCAATGGAAGGTTTTTTTTTTGGTTGTCAGTCATAATTAATATCAGATATCAATACATTAATACTGCACTCAGAGGTTTCGTGATTTTATTTTATTATACAAGTTTTGTTTTTGAAATTAAAAACAATCACATATTTTTACAAGTTATGTTATTTGGATGCGGTCAGACTATAGAGACTACTTTTATTAACAATATTTTGTTCAAATACGTTATGTCTCCGTTTCAATGCACTTTGTTGAATACTAACAGATTATCAAAAATGCATATCAGTCACCGGAATAAAATACGACACGTCATAAACCAGTGTATGTTCTACGTCACTTCTTTTTTTTACCAAGACCACCAAACATGATTTTCTCAAGACCCATAAAAGGCGATTCAAACGCGATCGAAACAATAAAAGCGATTCCATAAGACACCATTAGATTGCCGAGGAAGAGGTATACCTGTAAAAAAAAAGTAATATTAAAATCAAGATTCATACTCAGGGAACAAATTGATTATATATATATATATATATATATATATATATATATATATATATATATATATATATATATATATATATATATACACACACACCAAGGATGCAAACTATTGCACACTTGTAAATCAGTTTTTATCTCAATGTTTATCAAAAAATATTAACCACAGTCAATTGTATCAAAATACACGACACACAGTATATATTTTTTCTTCATCAAGAAAGTATCAGAAAATTTGCAACAGGACCATACGGAACATTGTGAAGATTTTAAAACATATTAAAAATTTTCAGTGTCTTTGTCTGCGATAACACTACGTTTTTGTATGTCTGTGATAACTCTATGATTTTGTATTGAAGACAAATACACTTCATTAATGACTATTTTAATATCTAATCGTACATTTGCCGAAAATTATATAAATATAAATGATATAAAGGGATCAGTTTTTAATATAAGGTGATGATCAAAATTACCCCCACCCTATTTTCTCAACTTATCATACTTAACGAATGATTCATTATTCCTTGAATATGCACACTCATTCATATCTCGATACTTACAAAGTCCAAATCGGTCATATACAGAGGGAAGTTCCAGTTGTAATAATAGACATACATAACCAGAGGATGTACCAAATAGGCACAGTATGTCAGTCTGGACAGAGGTACAAACGCCTTCCAGGACAACAAAGTGTTAATGAACCCTAAAATCATTACAGGATTCATTTTTTAAAGCATTTTAATTGTTCCCTACAAAATCTAGAAGTATTTATATTTTTGAATAGTATTCAGCAAAATATGGAAGAAAACATAAACAGCGGCTGTTTACCGCCATTGCCAGTGGAGCAAGCAAAGATGACCCAGCATACGGCTGCTCCCCATGCAGTGCGACTGACTCCATTATATAGTGCCGTGACTTCTTTCGAGAGGTAGACAGGGTTGTCTGGCCTTATAGTATTGTGTAAACCATACAGACAGCCACACGCCATGGCTGTGGCAACAGCCCATCCCAACAGGTTCACAAACTAAATGGCGAGAAGTATTCTAAACATTATTTAACCAGCAGAATTATTTGAAATGTAAATATGCATGTAAGCCTAACAATACTTCTTTTTCTACAAAAGTTATCTCACTTTATATATTTTTTTTATAAGAAAAACATAGATATTCGTTAGGGACAGACTTGGGGCGAATAACATTAAAATGTAATACATTACAATACCATTACTTCATGGATTTTGGCATTAAATTACCATTACATTACTTAATTTTCTAAAAGTAATGCACTACATTACAATTACTTGAGTAGAGTAATACATTACCATTACTTTGTGAAAAGACAATAAGCTTGAAAAAAGTAAAGTTTAAGAGATTAGCAAATGTGTCAAATATAAAACATAGTTTAACATCTCTAAAGGTCTTGTTCACTATCAGGTTCAAATTACATGACTTCAACAAGATAACTGATCATTGCACTTTTTGATCATGAAAGTTTCAAATGTTTCATCTTTTAACTGCATCCTGAGAGAGAGAGAGAGAGAGAGAGAGAGAGAGAGAGAGATTATTTTCAAATGTGTTATAATAAAGGAATTGATTTTTATGCTTCCAGAAATCATGGTTGGACATCACATTCATTTTAGCTTTTAAAGGTGCATGTCAGTCCTCTATCTAAGTAGGTACAGGCAAGAGAAGATGGTAGAGGTGTTTAGCACAGATTGTTTTAATATTAAGATTATCCCGAGGGCATTGAATTGAGTGCTGTTGACACATTCATCATAGTAAATATTAATTGAATAAGCAATTATTTGGAGTAAATTTTTCAAATGATTTCTAACTCTTTTTAACAACACTTTTAAAAAATGTTATTAATTGTGCTGTTATAGCTAAAATATTGACAATTTAAATATGGGTTTTATATTTCTTTGATAAAATATTTTTATCCCAAGTATTATTATGTATTTATTTCAAGTAATTTTTGATTTTAGTTGTTAAATTCGTCACAATTTTAAGAAATGAACATGCATAGTAATGCAAAGTAATGCCATAAAATGCCAGTATTACACTCGATTTTGGAAAGTATGTGTTACATTACCATTACTTGTAATGCTAAATCTGTGGCATTGCACATTACAAGCATTACTTTGAAAACATCTGCACAATGCATTGAAATGCATTACCATTTCATTACCCAAGCCTAATGAGGGAATTAAACATATGATAACAAGCCAATTTTGCTAATGAATATTTCATTTACTCATCCGATTGGTTTCTTTACAGTTTTGTTAAACCTGCTTGGTCCGATTTAATATCAAATTTTGTGTCAATATAAAAGATGATTATGCTAAGTATGTGTATAATAATAGACATTGCAGTAGTTTTCCCGGTCACTTGAGCCATATTTTAATGAAAAAATGATGTGTTTTTTTTTTACAAAACAAACGACATAAAAAGGGTATCGTGTTATTTCACGATCATATCAAAACTCGCCTTTGACGTTGAGGCGGGGATAATTGTATTAAGACTTCAACATCGGTTTAAATAGAGTCTAAATATGAGTAATGTTTTGGCATTTTCTTAGATAATTGACTCGTATATGGAAAATTATTTGATACTGTAATAGCATACAAATTATATGTCATGTACGGAAAAATGAAACTGAAATATCAATGAACGAGAAAAGTTCAGTTGATGAGCTTGCCTACGGTTAGTAAGTAACGTGATTAACGTTTACTCACAATATTCATCCGGCATTTGCATTTCGTCTTGTACAGTATGTAGCCGGTGATCACTCCACAGATGTACGGTCCCATTCGACAATAAGGAACAATGTAATAATCCTCAAAATAAGCAGCTCGGCTGGAAAAGTATTTTAAAGTATTGATATGGTTACATGATATAACACACCTCTTTGTTGATATGCCTATTATGAAATCGTTTAAGGCACTCGAAAACTAACTAGGGTTTTGGCGCCATTAACGTAATTGACCATCCGTTTCTATACATGCATCGGTTTTTAATGAATTATTAAAGTTAATAAAGTTCTTCTAATTCGGAAGTCTCCGACCTTAGTGATGGTACTACTATGAGACACAGAAATACTACATGTGCATACTACTTCTGGCTTACTCAGCGTCCTTTGGACCTCCACCAATGGTGTGGGCTGGGAGATTCTTGACGTAACTAAGCACTCCTGGAGTAATGGTCGCAGCCAACAAGAAACATACGCTGACTATAATCCCAACGATCTGGTTGCTGAAAGAAGTGTATGGAGCTTGTTTTCAATACACAAAAACTGAAATATTTTTCAGGTATTACTTCACAAAATTTGTAATTATTCTAATAGTAGATCAAATGGAAATGGTACTAACAAGAAAAATGGTATAATAAGAAGTGGGCTTAAGATGTAGAACTGCATGTCATTGTTTAGGTACCATGACCAGCCAAGGCACTGTAAATGAAGACAGAAGGGAGTTATTTAGTAAAGACTGCATAACACTAATGTTAAATATGTACACAAGCACGTATATTGAGCTCATCTTCTTGTCATATATATATATATATATATATATATATATATATATATATATATATATATATATATATATATATATGACAAGAAGATGAGCTCAATATACGTGCTTGTGTACAAGAAAATGAGCTCAAGGGAGTTATTTAGTAAAGACTGCATAACACTTATGTTACACAAGCGCGTTATCACTATATTGAGCTCATCTTCTTGTGTTATATATATATATATATATATATATATATATATATATATATATATATATATATATATTCACCAGGTCTTAAAGTCCAAAAAAATTGTCAATGTAGAGAAGGTTTTTCCACCATGATTCCCTGCAGACCTCGTCGGGTTTTCCTTTGTTTGGTCCAAAGATCAAGTGGGGGTAAATAGTAACGTACATTCCTATGACAATCATGTACACTGGGGTCAGTCTGCAGAAGGGAGGAAATTCTCAATTATAGTAAGATGACTGTGTAGTTCTAATAGAGAGATGGAGTTAAACGAGTTTAACCTTTGATCTTTTCATTAACAGTAAAAGGGTTTTTATTACCTCCAGTAGCGGTGGAAATAAAATAAACCCCAGTTGATCCATCCCTTAGATTTTTTCATTTGTTTCAATAGCAGATACGACGTCAGCAGACCACTGCAAAACAAAAACAAATAATAAGAAATTATTATGGCTTTCCAGTTAATGCTTTTAAGCTGCCAAAGAGCAGATGACGTTAATTCTCTTTTTCATTTTTTATTTATTAATTGAGCTTTGTTTTTAGTGTCTTTGAATCAGAAATACCCATTACTGTGTAAAGGTTGCCAATGTCTTAAAAGTACGAACAAGGAAACACGAATTCAAAAATATTGTTTAATCCATAGCAATGACATTTCATGATTAATGTGAAGTTACCAACCTCAGAACGAAGAAAGTATCCACTGAAAAAAGAGCATTGACGATAGCTTCAGAGGCTGCACGGTTGACAAACTTGTTGTAATATTGGAGCATGTTGGCTAAAAGTATACAAAATGTTCATTGGTTAAAGACTTTACACTCATAGTGAGGTTCGTGTTGAACATCAACCTCATTAACTAATTTTCTTTTGTTCGAATATGTGTGTAAAGAAGTTCTATTATATCTGATAAACAACTGTCTCAACAAAAAGAAGATAACAACATCAACAAACACAGGAACAACAAAGACAGAACAACAATACAAATACAATAGCAAAACAATTTTAAATAAATAAACATTATAACAACCATTAACAAGACAAACTTCAACAAAAACGATAGCAACAATAAAAACGAAAACAACAGGAACAACAACGAAGACAATCGAGAGACTCATGGGCCACATCGCTAACCTGAACAACTGTTCTTGTATCTCTTTCAAAATTTTTGAATTATGATTGTTTTTAAATGTTCTAAAAATTAAAAAAAACTAATATATTTCAAGATTTGATAATACGTTTATACAGTTCAAAAACGAAGCCTTGGGACCTAAAAAATGCATCAAATGATCAATTTTATTACCCTAGGCCTCACCATATTTAAGATAACAAAATTTGAAAAAGAACTAAAACTTATCATAAATACAATAAAAGAAGGTCACCCTCCCCATGTTATGAGGATACGAAGACATGAAAATATTTACACACTAATATCACAAAATGTAGCATTGTATCTCTTCCAAAATTTGCTCTAAACATTTTCGTATTTTTTACTTTGTTTAACGTTTAACATCTTTTGGAGCCCCGATATTAGTTCGGGTCCAAGTATTGTTCAGGGGTCTTGGTTGATACAATTTAAAATCAACAAAATCTGACGATGCTTGCATTTTAATCTCATATATTGAAGCAATATATTGTAGCAATCTAGTTCTTATTAACATGTTTAAACATTTCCCTATTTACATGCATTTCTATATTGATCATTAACCCCTCCTTGGGGCCCAGTATCAGGGTCATGAGCCCATGGTTTGTACAATTTAAAATCTTCACTCTCTGTGGATGCTTGCAAAGTTATATTAAAATTGTAGCATTGCAGTTCCCAAGAAAAAGATTTTCAAACCTTTATTATCCTATGTAAAACATTGAACACCTCTTGGGACCCAGTATAAGTCCAAGGATCATTCACAGTTTTTACAATAAAAAAATCTACACTCTCTAAGGATGCTTGCATAGTATTTTTGAACTCAAAAATTGCAGTAATGTAGTTCTTGAGAAGAATTTTGAACATTACCCAAAATATTAAACTTCGAAACTATCTCTGGACCCCAGAATTGAACCATGGGTCTACATTCTGAGGATACCTGCATGATAATTTTATTTATAATTGTAGCATGGTTGTTTTTGAGAAGATTTTTAAACATTTTCCCAATACTAGTATAATCCTATGTTAAACTTTGAACCCTGTTTGGGGCCTCAGTATTATTATTATTAAAATGTAACGTCAATGTCCCTCCATAGACATCGGAGTTTTTCTTGTTCAAAAAATAGATCCAATGCCGACTGATAAAATTAGGGTACACTAATTTGAGACAAGCCACAACATAAATGTGCAAGATTCAACCTTTATTCTCACCAAATGGCTGTGGAGTGGTCACCAATGAGCCCCTTTCATTTTTTCAGATTTTTTAAATTTTAATGATAAGTCTGCAACTGGGCAGTTCAAAAGAGGTTCTAAGTAATTAAAAAGGCATTATTATGTACTGGTCGCGCAATATGCATGAAAAACAACATGTAAAACCTCATATTTATTGCTTTGTTATATTTTGCAAACAGTTTGGGTATGTTTTTGGTACAAATATGATAGTTCAAGAAATGTTAACATTGTGGTCCACATGTATACAAGATGGCCGTGCACCCTGTAGTACAATCACAATCAAGATGGCGATGAGAACCAGTTTATTTGTAAACACGTGCAGCATATTCAAAGAAAGACAACTCTATTCAGTCTAATACATGTAATTATAAAGAGTTATTGTTCTTGGATTTACAATATGTGACATCTCCCCTTTTAAGTAAATTCTGCACTCAAAATATGTTTGGAAATAAATTCACAGTACAGGCTATATAAACAGATCTCAATAATGTCTTTTTTCTTCTTTTTTTTTTTTTTTTTTTTTAACTATCAACTACAAAAAACACAACTAGTAAACTATTAAAATATGCAATAGAAATTAGCACTCAGTAACCAGTCTGCTAGGTGGTTTGATCACGCGACCACTAGATGTGGTAAAACTACTTGGCACGTCAAGTTTTCCAGAATGAGCGCTAGAATCATTAGGCAGGTTATTTGGAAATGAACAATTTTCACTTTGGGTTGATTCCTCAGCGTCTTCCTGTTGTTCTGTGTTTCGTTCCTTTGTTTTGATGAGGTCTCTGCGGTTTCTCCTCAATGTTGAATTTCCATGCGATACGAAATATGATCTTGGCGTTTCTGCAGGTCTAACCACTTTTCCTGGTGTTTTGATGGACTGTCCTGGATTTCTTAAGCGTACAGTGTCTCCAATTTCAAGCGGTTTGAGTGGTTTGGAGTTGCGATCATAGAAAGACTTTTGCGTGTCTTTGAGGTTCTGGAGCTCTTCGAGAACTTTCTCTGTGATATATCCCATTGGTCGCAGGCTGGATTTCACGGTTGGTATAAGAGTTCTCGTGTTCCGTCCAAGTAGAAGTTGTGCAGGGGAAAATTTCACTCCTGAAATTTTCGAGTTCCTTAACTCCATGAGTGCGAGATAAGGATCCTTGTTGTCATCCTGGGCTTTTCTGAAAATGTTTTTGATTGTCTGAACAGCTCTTTCAGCCATACCATTGCTCTGTGGGTATCTCGGCGATTATGTTGTATGTTGGAAGTCATATTCCTTAGCAAATTGTCGGAATTCATGGTTTGCAAACTCAGGTCCATTGTCGCTGATGAACTCCTCAGGGATTCCTTGTCGTGCGAAATGCTGTTTCAGTATGTTAATAATTGTAGCAGCTTTCCCATCTGGTAAGCGATTCACTTCAATGAACTTTGAGAAGTAATCAACTGTTATGAGATATCTTGCGTTTCCGAAAAACATAATGTCTGCTGCCACTTTCTGCCATGGATATCCTGGGATCTCATGTGATATCACTGGCTCTTTCTGTTGACAGTTTCGGTATCGGTTGCAGATATTACACTGTTCTATCAAGTCTTTCAGCTGTGTGGTAATCCCTGGCCAAAACGGTGTTGACTTCGCTCTTTGTATGCATTTCTCTTGTCCCAGGTGACTGCAGTGTAGGATTTTCAACATCTCTGGTCGAAGCTTCTCTGGTGTAATAATGCGGTCTCCTTTCAACAATAAGCCATCTACAATGCTGATTTCATCTCTAAAATTCCAATAGGGAGTAAGTTCCCTAACCAAGTCTCTCTTGTTTGTCGGCCATCCCTGTAGAACTGTATCCTTTAGTTTCATGAGAAGCGGGTCTTTTTTAGTTTCACTCTGAAAAAGTGTCACTTTTTCATGGCTTACTGGAATAGTGTCAATGACATGTATTTCAAATTGCTCCTCAAGGTTACCAACTTGTTCCAATCCTTTAGATCTAGACAATGTGTCCGCAATATAAAGTTCCTTGCCAGCTTTGTATTTCACTACTATGTCATGTTGCTGGACTTTTAACATCATCCGTTGTAGTCGAGGTGGTGCACTGGATAAGGGTTTCTTGAATAGGCTCTCTAGTGGTTTGTGATCGGTTTCGACCAAAACAGTTTTTCCATACACATATTCATTGAACTTCTGTAGTCCATACACAATTCCAAGCATCTCTTTTTCAATTTGTGCATAATTTCTCTCCGCTGTATTCAAGGCTCTAGATGCGTAAGCCACCGGTTGCTCTCTTTGCATGATGCAAGCACCTAATCCAAAAGATGATGCATCTACGGATAATGTGATGTCATCACTGACATCAAAGTATTTCAGTGTAGGAGCTGAGGTGATTACTTCCTTTAAGTCATTGAAGGCTCTCTCTTGGGCCTCGTCCCAGTGCCAGTCTACTTCATTTTCCAACAACTGTCTCAGTGGTTGATTTCGTGCTGACAGATTTGGAATGAACTTGCCCAAATAGTTTATCATTCCCATGAATCGCTGCAACTCCTTCTTATTTTCTGGTGTTGGAATTGTCAAAATTGCTTTGATCTTGTCGTCACTGGGCTTTACACCTTCTGCACTGAAAATATGTCCAACATATTCAACTTCTTTCTTGTTGACTTTACACTTGTCCTTATTGAAGCGTAATCCAACATCATTAGCTCTCTTCAGTATTTGCCGTAGTTTCTCCAAGTGCTCTTGTTCACTATCTGCCCATATCAAAATGTCATCTACTATGACTTCACATGGCTGATTTTCAAACACTTGAGACATCGCCCTCTGAAACACTTCCGGTGCTGAAGATATCCCGAAAGGAAGTCTTTCAAACTTGTATCTGCCAAAGGGGGTATTAAACGTTGTGAGCCAAGAACTCTCCTCGGTCAGCTGTATTTGGTAGAATCCTGAGGCTGCATCCATTGTTGTGAAGTGTTTCGCTTGTTTCAAGCTTGCAGCAACTTCTTCGACAGTCTTTAGAGGGTAATGTTCTCTTAATATAGCTTTATTCAGTTCTCTAGGATCCAGACAAATTCTAACTTTGTCGCTAGGTTTCTTCACTACTACTATGGGGCTAACCCAACGAGTTGGAGTTTCCACTTTTGAGATAATTTTCATGGATTCCATTCTTTGGAGTTCTTCACGTACTTTGTCTTTCAAAGTGTGAGGTATTCTTCTGGGTGGTGCTACTACTGGTTTAACACGGTGATCAACTTTGATGTCGTACTTTCCAGGTAAACATCCGATTCCGTGGAACAAATGATCATATTCATTGAGTAGTCCTTCTACACTTTCAGTACTTTGATTTCTGTTCACTGTGTACACACGATTCACTAAGTTCATATCTAAGCTGGATTTCAATCCGAGTATGGGCTGAACGTTGTCATCAACTATCTGAATTTCCATGAGAAAATATTGGTCCTTGTGTCTCACCAAGGTTTGAACTTTTCCACAGGCTTTCATTGCATGGCCTGAATACGAGACTAGTTTGCTATTACTCCGCGTCAATTGTTTCATTTTGATGTTGGCATCTTGACAGGCTTTTAAACTCATAACGTTGCACTGAG
Organism: Magallana gigas; assembly: GCF_963853765.1. Classification (NCBI taxonomy): domain Eukaryota; kingdom Metazoa; phylum Mollusca; class Bivalvia; order Ostreida; family Ostreidae; genus Magallana; species Magallana gigas. Next base: position 45,396,178 of record NC_088854.1, read on the forward strand.
CACCAGTATCAATTTTAAAGTTAATGGGTTTTGCATCATTGACTAGTAATTGCACCGTCCAGTCATCTTCTTTTCCCGAGTCAAGTGAGTACATGAAAAAGTTGTCATCACTGTCTTCTTTACTTTCTTCGATCTGATGAATCTGACGATTTCTTGGTTTCCTATGTTTGGAATAATGTTTTGCTGGCTGCATCCCATTCTTGCACACTGTTGCATAATGATTTTTCTGATTACATTTACTGCAAAATCGGCCGTAAGCTGGACAATGATCAGCTCCCTTAATGTGGTCTTTTCCGCAGTACTTACATCGAATTACTGGCTCGGGCTTTGCTACTCTTTGCTTGTTGTTCTGTTTCTTGTCTTTCAATGCATGTACGTTTTTCTCGTCTCCCATTTCTCTGAGTTGAGTTTCAGAGACTTCCGCTGCTCTGCAAATGTCTATGGCGCTCTGTAGTGTGAGTTCACGCTCTCTTAGTAGTCTAGCACGCACGGTATCACTTTGGATGCCACAAACTATTCGATCTCTAATAAAAGAATCTTTCAGTTCACCGAATTCACATACACTTGCCTTTTGTCGAAGTTCTGTGACAAAAGCGTCGACAGGTTCCCCTTCCTTCTGAGTTCTCGTATTAAACCCGTGTCTCTCGTAAGTCACGTTTTTTCTCGGGTTGCAGTATTCCTTAAATTTCTTCTTGATATCTGCCAACTTTGTTTTATCTTCATCTTCGGTCCACGTGAAAGTGTTATAAACATCAATGGCGTCCGGTCCTAACACGTGGAGTAGGGTCATCCCTTGAATTTTATCTCCTTTACTTGCCACTCCGCTCGCTACAGCGTAAACATCGTACTGCTGTTCAAATCTCCTCCAATTCTCTGCTAAATTACCAGTCAGGGTAAGTCCAGGCGGCGGTGGTAGGCGATCCATTCGTAAAAATTGTTTCTTCTGACACCATGTAGTACAATCACAATCAAGATGGCGATGAGAACCAGTTTATTTGTAAACACGTGCAGCATATTCAAAGAAAGACAACTCTATTCAGTCTAATACATGTAATTATAAAGAGTTATTGTTCTTGGATTTACAATATGTGACACACCCCCCTAAAAGGCAGACACGAAACTACCAATTAAACAGGTTCATCTAAGACTATGGTACGCAATAGACCGTGAAGGTACATGTATGTGGGTCTCTTGTGATAACAGTTTTAAATTCCCTTCCTTTTAGTATGCTATGTACCAAGCTACTGTAGAGTCTTATAAATAGTACACACTTTTTTCGGCCAAAGAAATTAGATCAAAGGGGGGGGGGGGGTGGGTGCCTATACATAATTAAACATAAAACAAAATTTTTTCCCAGTTTCTGCTGGAGTAAAATTTCTATTCAAAAGGACTATATATGATAAGGGCCTAAAATGGCCCCCTAAAATGAACATCAGTTTACTGTAAATCTTTGTTTTCTTTGTACAGATATATATGTGATGTTTATAGATTATGTTCATTTTGATTCAAGTGCCCACAATTTAGAAATATGGTATCATGAAGACAGTCTTTTCCCGCCATTTTTGCATTTTTAGCATAAAACAGCTTGTTTTCAAGCAGTTTTTCTTTCAAAAAACATAGAGCGCACGCTTGAACAAACAACATATTTTAATCAGAGATGTAACTAGCCAAGACTAATAACTGACAAAAAAATTTTCCTTGTTCAAGCATGCGCTCTATATTTCCTATTCGTTTAAAGGTAAGAAAAATGTCAATTTTTGACTGATTTTGATTGAATTATAGAAATAGCGTCACTTCTGACGTCACATACTGCAAGTGAGTGCAAATAAATCAAATAAATAGGTGAAAAATATATTTTATATCAACTCCTCTAAAAAATAACATAACATTTTAATATTCCCGAAACACTTTAAAAATGGCGAATTCAACTCATATCATATATAGTTCTTTGGCCAATAAAGTGGTTTTAGAGAAGAAGTAAAATTGCAAAATTTTAAAAACAGACAGACAATTGGACGCCGGACATTTTGTAATCAAGAAACGACAATCTGAAATGACAACAAAAAGAATAACGTCGACAACAACTTACGCTCATTTCCTAAGATGAAAGTAAAGGTGTGACTATGAAATAAATAGTAATAACAACAACGACAAGACAACTTGAAAATACAACAACAACAACCAATCAAACTGCATCGATAACAATAAGAACAACGACGACAAAAACGAAAGCAATGACAACAACGCGACAATCAGGAATAACAACAAAATTAACATTGAACGAAAATAATAATAACAACTTACACGTAGATCCCAAGACGAAAGCGAGGGTGTGTCCCAAAATGACCCAGCTCATGCTGAGGAATCGGATCCCGTTGACGGCCGTCAGACTGCCCTTGGGCTGAGAGGTACCCAGTATCTTCTTGCCGTTGGTATAGGCACTGAAACACAGAACCAGTCGGCCAACGATACCTGTAATGATGAAACAAGAGTGTGTAAAGCTATTATAAAAACAGCTAAATGAACTTTAGTGAACATTCTTTAGATACATGTTTATACTTTACAGTTTCTTGTTTTGGGGATGAGGTTTATTCATTTCATTAATGTTTTACTTAAGTGATTGTTTCACTTTTGTACGAACATGGGCGCAAGAAAAAAAATAAATGGACAATGCAACAAGCTTTGGGTAAACTTATGGTTGTAATAGTTTTAAGATAATTAAATCAACAAAATGATCAGTCCCGAGTCAGCGTTACTTTAACTTGTTTGTTGAGTTTCATATTCATACATATACCGTTATTACATAGTATCTCTGTGTCATTAAAATTTAAAACTACATTGTATATAAAGATGGCAAGTTTTATGTTTATTTGTCATTAGACTGATGTTTAGAACATTACAAGAACTTAAGAAGCTCGGTACATTTTTTATCTCCATTTAGATAATGGCTACTTCTTTAGAATTGCGCAGGTTACAAATGGCATCTGCAATAAAATTTCCTTACCTTGGTATGTGAATAGAATGCTATACGTTTATTCACATGTATATACACATGAGATATAAATTTTTATTTATTATATCATTAATTATGATAGATTTTAAGTCCTTAAATTCTTTATGGTTTCTATACAACCTACTATGTGTTCCAATCTCTAAATCTTTGACCTATAAACTGCAAATGATGCACTGTTGCTTCATATAATGCATTGTGTTTTAAGATTAATAGTGAGCTCCACAGAAAACGTTTCATATCATTTAGAATCTACAATTTCGTAAGCTTGCATTACCCGGTTTTTGTACATGTTTTTTCTCGGGTTCGATATGCTGGACGTTGCCGTTCTCAGCTCTCAATTTATAGCTGTTTTCTGGAAAACTGTTTCCATTCTCTATCGGTTTTCCATTTTCTGCCACTTCTCCATTTTCTGTCGGCTTTTCATTTTCTTTATTTCTTTTTGATCTGATCGTGTTGACGACGTCATACAATGTTCCCTCCAAGATGATTACAAGAAAAATAGCTAAGATTATCCTGCGGTAAAGGAAAAAATGAGAAATTGCAGTAAATACTGGATTATCTGGCATATTTTTAATAATGTTGTTGTCATCTTTGATTAAATCGTTGGCCATTTGCAAAAGAAACCACATAATACCCATGATTAAGCAATCCTAACTTTTCTTGAAACGATCAGAAAACGACTAGGATTTCACACAACTGTCGACTGATACCTAACCCTAACCCTAACCCTAACAGTGACGTCATACAAAGTTCCCTCCAAGATGATTAAAAGAACAATGGCCAAAAATATCCTGCAGTAAACGAAAAAATGAACAAATTATTACAAAATACAATAAATACTATCGAGAAGATATATTTAATAAACTATCAGACGCGCATACATTTACTATCAGTGAATGTCGCTGTCGTCTTTGATATAATCGTACTCTTTTTGTAATAATAAATATTCACAACGAAACCTATCCCTTAAAAACGAGGGTTTAACATAACTATCGAATGATGCACGTGGTCTACAGTGCTACTCACACGACTACTATGGTGTCGGTTTCCAGTGTGTCCTCCTCGGCAGGCACCGGACACGTAATGGGCCATGCCGTCACCTTGTTGTCCCCCAACGGTATACTATAGAGAACTGTATAGGAAAAATTTGTCGTATTGTCATCGATTACAATTTAATGAGCCGTGTTGCTATGATTGTAAAAAATATTCCTCATGTTGGAATTGTTCTTACTCTAATGACAAACATACAGACTGAGAGATTACGCTTGTGAATATCTTTCAGTCTGATTTGAATTATTCTTAACTAAAAACAAATTAAGAAAGGTTTAATTGGTTCCATTGTTTCATATATTATGTGTTATTATTGATTGTATGAAAGTAAATTTATGTTCACGTCAGAGTCGGCTTATAGTTATTATAATATTAAAATCTATAGTAATTCGATGAAAACATTGACAGCATACTTACAAGCGTTTACAATTTGAAGCAGATCGTCAGTGCTACATGACTTAGGAAAGCAGATGCCGGCCTTGATAAAACCAGAGTTTTGTAATGCCACCATCAAAATCTGCAAATCGCACCGAAAATGATATGCTAATTTCTAATTGCAGTAACCCTTTTGTCATAATTGCATGGCATATTGCCATTTTAAGCACCTAGCAAAAAATCCTTCAATTGTATAAGGTATGAAACACATGTATCGAAAGTAACATGGCATAGAATTTCATGATCCAATTTGTCTCGGTGAGTTAAGAACTTGACAGTGACATTTACCCCTTTAACTTCCGGTGGAAGCGGTAGATTCAGGTTTGTGTTACAATACTGTCCTTTAACGGGGGTCTGGGTGTTATGGAGAATCCCAAACGACTCTAAGAATGTGCTGTCGCTGTAACACTCGTCGTAAGAGCCGTACCAGTTCAAATTCAAGTTCAGGAGATCAGTGGGGATCTTAGCAGATGCATCTAGGACTTAATGTCGAAAAAGAAAAGAATCATGTCATTTAACAATACACGGAAATTGTTTGAAGCAATTTATCAACAACTGCTCTGTCTGTCTGTCTGTCTGTCTGTCTCTCTCTCTCTCTCTCTCTCTCTCTCTTACATTTCAGAGCCCAAGCCTCCATGTTTTGTAGACCTTTTATCACTTTAATGAAGTCCCCCTGACAGGCTGTGGATGCGTTCGTTCCCTGCACTGCTCCGTTTAGGAAAGACATCAGTATGTTACCAATGGTACTCGGATCGACATTACCGCCGCTCAGTAACTGTAGAATGTTCCCCAAGTTCATCCCAGAAGTTGCGCCTCCTTTTCCACCACTTGCACCTAACATTGAAGTGATCAAGTTGCCAATACCATTCGTGTTTTTGGTGATATTTTGCAAGAAATTTCCAAATGAACCTGCTGGAGAGCCATTTTGGGATCCGTTGCTTGCTTTCGCCTGGTCACCACCGGCCGACAAAGAACCAAGAACACCGTTAAGAAGATTTTGGAAGGCATCTCCAACACCACTCGATGAAGTATTGTTCTGAGAGGTATTAGTAAGTTGTCCAAAAAAGTTCTGTAGAAAGGTGTTGATTGGGTTGGAATCTGTCACAGGAGCTGTATCGTTTAATATCCGTAGATCCACCTGATTAGCTCGTTTGAGGAGCGATTGTTTACTCAACTGACTCGTCCATTCCAGAAACGGCTTTGAACTAAGGAAAGGCTGAATAGCCCTTTGAGCTTCTAGTTTCCTTTGCAAATTTCCGAGAGGGTTAATCATATACTCATAGTAACGCAAGTTATTTCCAGAAGTAAAACCGAAAACTGTTAAGAAAACTATTGATTTTAGAACAAATTTAAAGGACCGTGTTCCCTCCATTTGATACCAAATGAGTGGTGATCAAAACAAATTGAACGAAACTGAACGAAACAGATAACACCCGTTATCTAATGGAATGGGGTGTCAATATTCAGTATGCATTCGTACTAATTCTTTCGTTGCTAGCCTAATATATATTTTTATATCAATGTGTAATTTACTATTCGAATTAACGCAATCTCTGCCTTTCATGTGTCATTGATGTGACGCATAGTTAAAAATACAGTAAATTTGTGTACATTATAATACAGAAGAAAAGGACTTTACATCTTAACTTTGAATACTTTTGCGTAAAGATTATTGGATCAGTAATTTCTGACCTTTTTTGAAAATAAATGAATTATCAAAGCGGTTTGCCTCTTTAAGAAGAATTGAAGATTGAAAAGTGAAAAGAACAAAGCAAAAAAGATTTGCATAAGATATCCGCTTAGAATACAAACAATACAAAACAGCAGAATTAAGTTTCCGAGAGGTTAATCATATACTCATGGTAACGCAAGTTATTTACAGAAGCAAACCCGAAAATTGTTAAGAAAACTACCGGGCCGATTTCAGAGCAAATTTTAAGAACCGGGTCCCTTTTATTTGGTACATTGTGATGTGAGTGAACAACCAAACAAACTGTATGAAACTAATAACACCCTTCATCTTATATGGAATGGGGTTTCAATAATGAGAATATTTTCGTTGCTAGCTTTGTGTATATTTTTATATCAGTGTGTAAGCACGATTTAACTTTCACAGTCTTTGTCTTTCTTTTCACGTGTCGTTGGCGTGGCGAATAAAGTTTTGTGAATATCTTGTTCTCATGTAATAGAGGGTAAAATAACTAAGCAATTTCGGTTTCAAAAAGTTTTAGAGATTATGTTTCAAGGCTCAGAATAAGTTTGTTACACTAATGTATTATCATTGACATTAAAAATTTATCAAGATAGTTTGCCTCAAACTAAGAATTTAGAGTAGATAAGAATTTTGTCTTTAAACAAAACTCAAAAGATTGATTTCCATAGAATATCCGCTCTCTGTTCGAGCATTTCAGACACCAGTATTATAAATGATTTTAAATTCTCCGATCTTCAGTCATGTTCCAACTCTAAATTATCAGGATTTTTTTATTAGTACCATAAATTTGCATTTTTTATAGAAAATTCAATTAGTTTTCTAGTGTTAGTATTATATAATGTGTAGTATTTTCCTACAAAATGCTTAGCTTAGTGGATTTACGGAGATCTACTGAATATACACTGAACGTTAAAGGTTTCGAGTCACCGACACCAGTATTACATATGTTTTTAAAAAAAATATTTATTCCATTATATCCATCGTGAGCAAATGCAATAACTTTTTCTCCAGAGAAAACAGTATTACTCATGACATTCAAGAGTAAACAACCATTTGTTGTTATTGTTTAGATGTTTACTCCATAAATTCAGTGAAGGGTTCAAGATACAAGGTAATGTTTCAAAGCTTTCATTTTCATTTAATAACAAAATTATAAACATTGTCAAAGAATATAAATACCTGGTATTTTACTCTCAAGATCGGAATCGTTTTGCAAGGCAAAAACAAAACAAAACAAAAAACAAAAAAAAACCGGCCAAGCACAAAAAGCGATATATGTTTACGATTTTATTAGAAAAATGCGATAATTTACCTTTTGACTGTCAACTTGATTTATTCTACACAGTTGTAACTCATGTCCTGTTATATGGATGTAAAATATGAGGTCTCGCAAATGTTTCTTTAATTGAACGTTTACATTTATGTTTTTTGAAATATGTTTTAATCTTTTATGTAGTACTCCCACTTTTATGGTATATAGAAAAACCTGGACGTTATCCCTTTTTATATGACAATGTATTTTTACATGTTTGGGAAGATATTCGGAAATGTGTGTGTGTGTGTGTGTGTGTGTGTGTGTATATATATATATATATATATATATATATATATATATATATATATATATATATATATATATATATATATATATATATATATTTTAACTCGTTAAGTACGAACACAGATATTGCGAATTCACGGATGTAGCGAAGTCATCTTGGATCCCCAGCTATGTAAATTTAATGAAGTTCTTATACGGTTATAACGAATTACGGATATAAGGAAGTAATTTCTTAGGTCCCAGTAACTTCGATATAACCGAGTTTTATTGTGTGTATATATATAGGATTGTCTGTACCTGTATAATAGATACCAGAATACCCAAATAACAGTCCACCAATCCATGGCTATCATGTAAAGATAATACTTTTAAAACAGCAGGGATAAGTAATATTAAAAGCGATGAAATTATACAGTGTCAAGTGGATAAGTGCTTCAATTAATCAAAAGTTTAAAAATCAATTTTAAAAAAAGGAAAAAAAAGGAACAGTGATATCAGCAACTCTAGAAAAGGAATCGGTTAAGAATTTTTAAAAGAAAGTTTGTTTATGAAGAACTCTAAAAAGCATAACCTAGAAAAAGTAATCACCGTCTTTCTATAGAGGCTGGTCGCTGAAATAATTTACACGGCTCGAAAGAATCTAAAATCTGTTTAAAATTATGTATTTTTATAACCAAAAAATATAAGATCTGTTCTCAACAAACAAAACGGTCCAGCTCTGCTCATCCAGACTGATTTTATGTTAATATGTTTATAAATATATATTGTACCTCTTGTATCATTTATACTGGTATGGTTTTCAGAGAATAAATGAACTGAATTGAATTAAAATTGACAGAGAAAGACTGTGGCATTTCAAGAAACGAAATAAGTAAAGAACTTTGTCTGAACTCGGAAGAATTTAATGGCACAGTTTATGTGAAAATAAGGTTATTCAGTGCAATTCTAGCACATTTTTGTGTGTGCCGTAAATTACAATATTTTTTAAACACGTTAGGTAAGATACCTTTAACGGTACTGAGTATATGCAAACAAATTTTCATAATGCGCGTTATTCATGTACTATGGCTCAGAAGTTGCCCATCAATTTTTTTTCAGACCGGGAGCTATAGACCTGCTATCGACTTGGCCCCAGTATCATGAAGTTATCTTAGACTTAAGTCAGAATTTGTATGCATTCTATAAGTTTTATAATAACATACAAACAAAATTCGAAACATGATTTAGGATTGTATTCCTATCGTGTTGCTATATACATACCTCAAGTAAAAATCTATGGTTAATAAGTTTTAGGTGAATGAATTTAGACTTAAGCCTAAGATCTTTCATGATCGTGGAGCCTGCATTTTATAAAAAGTTTAAGAATGAATCATGCACTGGTAGGTTTCATCTAAACTTCACATGTAAATTTGATATTTTAGTCTCATAACTGCAACGGTGAATGCAAACAAACTAAATAATACCCTCATTGTACGGATAACTCCTCCTACAGTTTTCAAGATAAGAAGTTGTTCTTTTGCAAATCAATTGTAGGATTTTGATTTCCGATAATTTATGAAAAAAAACCAGCTTTTGAATTTTTTTGGCAAAATATTGCATTTAGGGTACTCCACTTCACTTGATACGGGTTGACATGGATTATGAATACAGTTCACATAAATGAAAACCCGGTTTGCTGTCACATTAACAGCTTTTCACTTGTTTGTTTTCTTGCCTTGTCTTCAAATGTGAATTATACCTAAAAATTACTGTATTATCGTATGGTTAATTTAGAAATAAACAACGTTATTTAGTGAACATGGCGTTATGAATAGCAATTGCTCTGTTGGCATATTCCATGATGCGCGCTAGCGCATCATGGAAAATATGCCAGCAGAGCAGTTGCTATTCATAACGCCATGTTCACTAAATAATCGTTGTTTATTACTTATATTTGCATTTTACCACTCGCAAATACCCCGTATTAGCCTAGGCCTTGACATTTAGCTATTACATCAAAAGTAAACATTCAGACTGTAATGTATCTTTTTAATTCACATAGATTTGTTAACAGAATCAATGACATGTTATAACATTAATTCCTTTATAATGTTATCAAAAACATGTTTTAATACTACATGTAAATACGTCAATTTTAATCGAGTTGGAGAAAAACACATGATGTGTCGTATAGTGGTTTAAATCTATAACGTCATGGAAAAGTATATATAACGTTACACCTTTATGACGTCATAGTATACTGACAGAGCAATTGCGATTATAGAGAAATAATTGCAGCTCCTCCGTATGGTCTTACAGTGGGAAAGAACAATGGAAATGCAAATATTTATAGATGAATGCAATAGCCAGCGTAACAGCTCCAAGCGTGATCTTTTATTTTCCTTGTGACGTTGCACTTAACGGCATTCAACGTTTGTAATCTCACGATTAAAACTTTGATTTTAGTACCCTCTCTGTGTGATGGTAAAGATCTAGTAAATGATTCAAGGGTGTCTTTTTGGTGCTAGAACCATTTCATAAACAATTTCTTGACATTCTTTGTTAAATCATGGGAAAAGTAATTCCGATACCTATATTCTATTTGGCATCATTTTAAAGAAGAGGTCAAGAATTTGTTTAAATCTGTTTTTGGAGAGACTGTAGCCATTCTAGATATATTTCATAAGTCAAAATGGACAAAACCTCGAAATTTATTCCTCAATTTCTTCATATTTTAAAGAAAATGACAATTTAAAACATGAATTTTCATTGTGTTTACTAAAACTTTTAGCCCCGGTACACCCTATCGAACAAAGCTTTTTATATGAAGCATCAATTGAAAGAATTTTAACTTAAATTTCATGAACCTGTAGGCACCTTTCATTTACTAGGTCTTGACCATTATTGTGATACATGTACATCTGCAGTAGCTTTCCACACACTTAACATGCAAAACTATATGAAATGTAAATATTAAATGATATATTTATAAATTGAAAATATTTCTTATTTAGATAATTGCAATGCTATGATTTAATTTGGGTAGAATGGGTTATTCGTTTCATTTATCTTTTCTTGAACTTTTAAAAATAGTTCTATTTTTAACAATCTTTTCAAGAATAGGCAATGATGTATACAGCTTAGATTATGATAGAAATCTTGTCCATCTTAAATATAATTATCCTACTTGTTCTGACGTCCGTAGCCCAATTATACAAGTTTTGTTTTTGAAATTAAAAACAATCACATATTTTTACAAGTTATGTTATTTGCATGCGGTCAGACTATAGAGATTACATTTATTAATAATATTTTGTTCAAATACTTTATGTCTCCATTTCGATGCACTTTTGTTGAATACTAACAGATTATCAAAAATGCATATCAGTCACCGGAATACAATACAACACGTCATAAACCAGTGTATGTTCTACGTCACTTCTTTTTTTTACCAAGACCACCAAACATGATTTTCTCAAGACCCATAAAAGGCGATTCAAACGCGATCGAAACAATAAAAGCGATTCCATAAGACACCATTAGATTGCCAAGGAAGATGTATACCTGTAATAAAAGTAATATTAAAATCAGAATTCATACTCAGAGAACAAATTGAATATATATATATATATATATATATATATATATATATATATATATATATATATATATATACACCAAGGATGTAATCTATTGCACACTTGTAAATCAGTTTTTATCTCAATATTTATCAAAAATTATTAAACACAGTCAATTGTATCAAAATACACGACTCACAGTATATTTTTCTTCTTCTTCATCAAGAAAGGATCATAAAATTTGCAACAGGGCCATACGGAACATTGTGAAGATTTTAAAACATATTAACAATTTTCAGTGGCTTTGTCTGCGATAACACTACGTTTTTGTATGTCTGTGATAACTCTATGATTATGTATTGAAGACAAATACACTTCATTAATGACTATTCTAATATCTAATCGTACAATTGCCGAAAATCATATAAATATAAATGATAAGGATTCAGTTTTTAATATAAGGTGATGATCAAAAATTACCCCCACCCTATTTTCTCAACTTATCATACTTAACGAATGATTTATTATTCCTTGAATATGCACACTCATTCATATCTCGATACTTACAAAGTCCAGATCGGTCATGTACAGAGGGAAGTTCCAGTTGAAATAATAGACATACATAACCAGAGGATGTACCAAATAGGCACAGTATGTCAGTCTGGACAGAGGTACAAACGCCTTCCACGACAACAAAGTGTTAATGAACCCTAAAATCATTACAGGATTCATTCATTAAAAGCATTTTAATTGTTCCCTACAAAATCTAGGCAGTATTTATATATGTGAATAGTATTCAGCAAAATATGGAAGAAAACATTAACAGCGGCTGTTTACCGCCATTGCCAGTGGAGCAAGCAAAGATGACCCAGCATACGGCTGCTCCCCATGCAGTGCGACTGACTCCATTATATAGTGCCGTGACTTCTTTCGAGAGGTAGACAGGGTTGTCTGGCCTTAAAGTATTGTGTAAACCATACAGACAGCCACACGCCATGGCTGTGGCAACAGCCCATCCCAACAGGTTCACAAACTAAATGGCGAGAAGTATTCTAAACATTATTAAACCAGCAGATTTATTTGAAATGTAAATATGCATGTAAGTCTAACAATACTCTTTTTCTACAAAGGTTATCTCACTTTATATATTTATTTTATTAGAAAAACATAGATATTCGTTAGGGACAGACTTGGGGCGAATAACATTAAAATGTAATGCATTACATTACCATTACTTCAAGGATTTGGGTATTAATTTACCATTACATTACTTAATTTTCTTAAAGTAATGCATTACATTACAATTACTTGAGTAAAGTAATACATTACCATTACTTTGTGAAAAGACAATAAGCTTGAAAAAAGTAAAGTTTAAGAGATTAGCAAATGTTTCAAATATAAAACATAGTTTAACATCTCTAAAGGTCTTGTTCACTATCAGGTTCAAATTAAATGACTTCAACAAGATAACTGTTGCACTTTTTGATCATGAAAGTTTCAAAGGTTTCATCTTTTAACTGCATCCTGAGAGAGAGAGAGAGAGAGAGAGAGAGAGAGAGAGAGAGAGAGAGAGAGAGAGAGAGAGAGAGATTATTTTCAAATGGGTTATAATAATGGAATTGATTTTTAAGCTTCCAGAAATCATGGTTGGACATCACATTCATTTTAGCTTTTAAAGGTCAGTTCTCTATCTAAGTAGGTACAGGCAAGAGAAGATGGTAGAGGTGTTTAGCACAGATTGTTTTAATATTAAGATTATCCTGAGGGCATTGAATTGAGTGCTGTTGACACATTCATCAGAGTAAATATTAATTGAATATGCTGTTATTTGGAGTAAATTTTTCAAATGATCTCAAACTCTTTTTAACAACACTTTTAAAAATGTTATTAATTGTGCTGTTATAGCTAAAAATATTGACAATTTAAAAATGGGTTTTATATTTCTTTGATAAAATATTTTTATCCCAAGTATTATTATGTAATTATTTCAAGTAATTTTTGATTTCAGTTGTTGAATTCGTCACAATTTAAAAAAAAAATGAACATGCATAAATAAGCATAGTAATGCAAAGTAATGCCATAAAATGCCAGTATTACACTCGATTTTGGAAAGTATGTGTTATGTACAAAACATTACCATTACTTGTAATGCTAAATCTGTGGCATTGCACATTACAGGCATAAAAAACATCTGCACAATGCATTGAAATGCATTACCATTTCATTACCCAAGCCTAATTAGGGAATTAAACATATGATAACAAGCCCAATTTTGCTAATGAATATTTCATTTACTCATCCGATTGGTTTCTTTACAGTTTTGTTAAACCTGCTTGGTCCGATTTAATATCAAATTTTGTGTCAATATAAAAGATGATTATGCTAAGTATATGTATAATAATAGACAATGCAGTAGTTTTCCCGGTCACTTAAGCCATATTTTAATGAAAAAAACTGATGTTTTTTACAAAACAAACGACATAAAAAGAGTATCGTGTTATTTCACATGATATATAAAAACTCGCCTTTTACGTCAAGGCGGGGATAATTGTATTAAGACTTCAGCATCGGTTTAAATAGAGTCTAAATATGAATTACTGTAATGTTTTTGGCATTTTCTTAGATAATTGGCTCGTATATGGAAAATTATTTGATACTGTAATAGCAATCAAATCATGTCATGTACGGAAAAATGAAACTGAAAATATCAATAAACGAGAAAAGTTCAGTTGATGAGCTTGCCTACGGTTAGTAAGTAACGTGATTAACGTTTACTCACAATATTCATACGGCATTTGCATTTCGTCTTGTACAGTATGTAGCCGGTGATCACTCCACAGATGTACGGTCCCATTCGACAATAAGGAACAATGTAATAATCCTCAAAATAAGCAGCTCGGCTGGAAAAGTATTTTAAAGTATTCATATGGTTACATGATATAACACACCTCTTTGTTGATATGCCTATTATGAAATCGTTTAAGGCACTCGAAAACTAACTAGGGTTTTGGCGCCATTAACGTAATTGACCATCCGTTTCTATACATGCAGCGGTTTTTAATGAATTGTTAAAGTTAATAAAGTTCTTGTAATTCGGAAGTCTCCGACCTTAGTGATGCTATTACTATGAGACACAGAAATTCTAGTACATGTGCATACTACTTCTGGCTTACTCAGCGTCCTTTGGACCTCCACCAATGGTGTGGACTGGGAGATTCTTGACGTAACTAAGCACTCCTGGAGTAATGGTCGCAGCCAACAAGAAACATACGCTGACTATAATTCCAACGATCTGGTTGCTGAAAGAAGTGTATGGAGCTTGTTTTCAATACACAAAAACTGAAATATTTTTCAGGTATTACTTCACTAAATTTGTAATTATTCTAATAGTAGATCAAATGGAAATGGTACTAACAAGAAAAATGGTACAATAAGAAGTGGGCTTAAGATGTAGAACTGCATGTCATTGTTTAGGTACCATGACCAGCCAAGGCACTGTAAATGAAGACAGAAGGGAGTTATTTAGTAAAGACCGCATAACACTTATGTTAAATATGTACACAAGCGCGTATATTGAGGTCATCTTCTTGTCAAAAATAAATATATATATATATATATATATATATATATATATATATATATATATATATATATATATATATATAACACAAGAAGATGAGCTCAAGGGAGTTATTTAGTAAAGACCGCATAACACTTATGTTTAATATGTACACAAGCGCGTATATTGAGCTCATCTTCTTGTCTCATATATATATATATATATATATATATATATATATATATATATATATATATATATATATATATATATATATATCAGGGTTGGGGCGAATTACATTGTAAAGTAATGCATTACATTACCATTACTTCATGCATTTGGGCATTAAATTACCATTACCATTACTTGATTTTCTTGAAGTAATGCATAACATTACCATTACATGAGTTAAGTAATGCATTACCATTACCATTACTTTGTTTTAAAAAAGTAAAGCTAATAAAGAATTTTTGCAAATGTTTCAAATATAAAACACTCTTTAACATATATACAGGTTCATGTTCAGTATCATGTTCAAATTCAATGACTATATATACAAGAGTAATTCTTTATTTGTTCAATATACAATAATCTTGTGGCATTATGAACAACATATTACATAAGTAAAAATATATTTATAGACATTTGGCATTATATATTTATATATATATATATATATATATATATATATATATATATATATATATATATATATATATATATATATATATATATTTATATATATATTCACCAGGTCTTTATATCCAAAAAAATTGTCAATGTAGAGAAGATTTTTCCACCATGATTCCCTGCAGATCTCGTCGGGTTTTCCTTTGTTGGGTCCAAAGATCAAGTGGGGGTAAATAGTAACGTACATTCCTATGACAATCATGTACACTGGGGTCAGTCTGCAGAAGGGAGAAAACTCTCAATTATAGTAAGATGACTGTGTAGTTCTAATAGAGAGATAGAGTTAAACGAGTTTAACCTTTGATCTTTTCATTAACAGTAAAAGGGTTTTTATTACCTCCAGTAGCGATGGAAATAATATAAACCCCAGTTGATCCTTCCCTTTGTTTTTTTCATTTGTTTCAACAGCAGATACGACGTCAGCAGACCACTGCAAAACAAAAACAAATAATAAGAAATTATTATAGCTTTCCAGTTAATGCTTTTAAGCTGCCAAAGAGCAGATGACGTTATTTCTCTTTTTCATTTTTTATTTAATAATTCAGCTTTGTTTTTAGTGTCTTTGAATCAGAAATACCCATTACTGTGTGAAGGTTGCCAATGTCTTAAAAGTACGAACAAGGAAACACGAATTCAAAAATATTGTTTAATCCATAGCAATGACATTTCATGATTAATGTGAAGTTACCAACCTCAGAACGAAGAAAGTATCCACTGAAAAAAGAGCATTGACGATAGCTTCAGAGGCTGCACGGTTGACAAACTTGTTGTAATATTGGAGCATGTTGGCTAAAAGTATACAAAATGTTCATTGGTTAAAGACTTTACACTCATAGTGAGGTTCGTGTTGAACATTAACCTCATTAACTAATTTTCTTTTGTTCGAATATGTGTGTAAAGAAGTTCTATTATATCTGATAAACAACTGTATCAACAACAAAAACAACATCATCAAAAAGAAGATAACAACATCAACAAACACAGGAACAACAAAGACACAACAACAATACAAATACAATAGCAAACAATTTTAAATAAATAAACATTATAACAACCATTAACAAGACAAACTTCAACAAAAACGACAGCAACAATAAAAACGAAAACAACAGGAACAACAACGTAGACAATAGAGAGACTCATGGGCCACATCGCTAACCTGAACAACTGTTCTTGTATCTCTTTCGAAATTTTTGAATTATGAATGTTTTTAAATGTTGTAAAAATAAAAAAAAACTAATATATTTCAAGATTTGATAATACGTTTATACAGTTCAAAAACGAAGCCTTGCGACCTAAAAAATGCATCAAACGATAAATTTTAATACCCTAGGATCACCATATTTAAGATAACAAAATTTGAAAAAGAACTAAAACTTATCATAAATACAATAAAAGAAGGTCACCCTCCCCATGTTATGAGGATACGAAGACATGAAAATATTTACACACTAATATCACAAAATGTAGTATTGTATCTCTTCCAAAATTTGCTCTAAACATTTTCGTATTTTTTACTTTGTCTAACGTTTAACCTCTTTTGGAGCCCCGTTATTAGTTCGGGTCCATGTATTGTTCAGGGGTCTTGGTTGATACAATTTAAAATCAACAAAATCTGACGATGCTTGCATTTTAATCTCATATATTGAAGCAATATATTGTAGCAATCTAGTTCTTATTAACATGTTTAAACATTTCCCTATTTACATGCATTTCTATATTGATCATTAACCCCACCTTGGGGCCCAGTATCAGGGTCATGAGCCCATGGTTTGTACAATTTAAAATCTTCACTCTCTGTGGATGCTTACAAAGTTATATTAAAATTGTAGCATTGCAGTTCCCAAGAAAAAGATTTTCAAACCTTTATTATCCTATGTAAAACATTGAACCCCTCTTGGGACCCAGTTTAAGTCCAAGGGTCATTCACAGTTTTTACAATAAAAAAATCTACACTCTCTAAGGATGCTTGCATAGTATTTTTGAACTCAAAAATTGCAGTAATGTAGTTCTTGAGAAGAATTTTGAACATTACCCAAAATATTAAACTTCGAAACTATCTTTGGACCCCAGAATTGAACCATGGGTCTACATTCTGAGGATACCTGCATGATAATTTTATTTATAATTGTAGCATGGTTGTTTTTGAGAAGATTTTTAAACATTTTCCCAATACTAGTATAATCCTATGTTAAACTTTGAACCCTGTTTGGGGCCTCAGTATTATTATTATTAAAATGTAACGTCAATGTCCCTCCATAGACATCGGAGTTTTTCTTGTTCAAAAAATAGATCCAATGCCGACTGATAAAATTAGGGTACACCAATTTGAGACAAGCCACAACATAAATGTGCAAGATTCAACCTTTATTCTCACCAAATGACTCTGGAGTGGTCACCAATGAGCCCCTTTCATTTTTTCAGATTTTTAAAATTTTAATGATAAGTCTGCAACTGGGCAGTTCAAAAGAGGTTCTAAGTAATGAAAAAGGCATTATTATGTACTGGTCGCGCAATATGCATGAAAAACAACATGTAAAACCTCATATTTATTGCTTTGTTATATTTTGCAAACAGTTTTGGCATGTTTTTGGTACAAACATTTTAGTTCATGAAATGTTTACATTGTGGTCCACATGTGTACAAGATGGCCGTGCACCCCCTTAAAAGGCAGACACGAAACTACCATACAGGTTCATCTAAGACTATGGTACGCAATAGACCGTGAAGGTACATGTATGTGTGTCTCTTGTGATAACAGTTTTAAATTCCCTTCCTTTAAGTATGCTATGTACCAAGCTACTGTAAAGTCTTATGAATAGTACACACTTTTTTCGGCACAAGAAATAAGATCAAGGGGGGGGGGAGGGCTGCATATACATAATTAAACATAAAGCACAATTTTTTTCCCAGTTTCTGCTGGAGTAAAATTTCTATTCAAAAGGACTATATATGATAAGGGCCTAAAATGGCCCCCTAAAATGAACATCATTTTACTGTAAATCTTTGTTTTCTTTGTACAGATATATATGTGATGTTTATACATTATGTTCATTTTGATTCAAGTGCCCACAATTTAGAAATATGATATCATGAATACAGTCTTTTCCCGCCATTTTTGCATTTTTAGCATAAAACAGCTTGTTTTCAAGCAGTTTTTCTTTCAAAAAACATAGAGCACACGCTTGAACAAACAACATATTTTAATCAGAGATGTAACTAGCCAAGACTAATAACTGACAAAAAATGTTTCCTTGTTCAAGCATGCGCTCTATATTTCCCATTCGTTTAAAGGTAAGAAAAATGTCAATTTTTGAATGATTTTGATTGAATTATAGAAATAGCGTCACTTCTGACGTTACATACTGCAAGTGAGTGCAAATAAATCAAATAAATAGGTGAAAAATATATTTTATATCAACTCCTCTAAAAAATAACATAACATTTTAATATTCCCGAAACACTTTAAAAATGGCGAATTATGGGGGCAAAATTCAACTCATATCATATATAGTTCTTTGGCCAATAAAGTGGTTTTAGAGAAGAAGTAAAGTTGCAAAATTTTAAAAACAGACAGACAATTGGACGCCGGACATTTTGTAATCAAGAAACGACAATCTGAAATGACAACAAAAAGAACAACTTCGACAACAACTTACGCTCATTTCCTCAGATGAAAGTAAAGGTGTGACTATGAAATAAATAGTAATAACAACAACGACAAGACAACTTGAAAATACAACAACAACAACAACGACCAGTCAAACTGCATCGATAACAATAAGAATAACGACGACAAAAACGAAAGCAATGACAACAACGCTACAATCAGGAATGACAACAAAATTAACATTGTACGAAAACGATAATAACAACTTACACGTAGATCCCAAGACGAAAGCGAGGGTGTGCCCCAAAATGACCCAGCTCATGCTGAGGAATCGGATCCCGTTGACGGCCGTCAGACTGCCCTTGGGCTGAGAAGTACCCAGTATCTTCTTACCGTTGGTATAGGCACTGAAACACAGAACCAGTCGACCAAAGATACCTGCAATGTAAAACAAGAGTGCGTAAAGTTATTATAAAAACAGCTAAATGAACTTTAGTGAACATTCTTTAGATACATGTTTATACTTTACAGTTTCTTGTTTTGGGGATGAGGTTTATTCATTTCATTAATGTTTTACTTAAGTGATTGTTTCACTATTGTACGAACATGCGCGTAAGAAAAAAAATAAATGGACAATTCAACAAGCTTTGGGTAAACTTATGGTTGTAATAGTTTTAAGATAAATCAACAAAATTATCAGTCCCGAGTCAGCGTTACTTTAACTTGTTTGTTGGGTTTCATATTCATACATATACCGGTATTACATGATACCTCTGTGTCATTAAAATTTAAAACTACATTGTACATAAAGATGGCAAGTTTTATGTTTATTTGTCATTAGACTGATGTTTAGAACATTACAAGAACTTAAGAAGCTCGGTACATTTTTATCTCCATTTAGATAATGGCTACTTCTTTAGAATTGCGCAGGTTACAAATGGCATCTGCAATAAAATTTCCTTACCTTGGTATGTAAATAGAATGCTATACGTTTATTCACATGTATATACACATGAGATATAAATTTTTATTTATTATATAATTAATTATGATAGATTTTAAGTCCTTAAATTCTTTATGGTTTCTATACAACCTACTATGTGTTCCAATCTCTAAATCTTTGACCTATAAACTGCAAATGATGCACTTTTGCTTCATATAATGCATTGTGTTTTAAGATTAATAGTGAGCTCCACAGAAAACGTTTCATATCATTTAGAATCTACAATTTCGTAAGCTTGCATTACCCGGTCTTTGTACATGTTTTTTCTCGGGTTCGATATGCTGGACGTTGCCGTTCTCAGCTCTCAATTTATAGCTGTTTTCTGGAAAAGTGTTTCCATTCTCTATCGGTTTTCCATTTTCTGCCACTTCTCCATTTTCTACCGGCTTTCCATTTTCTTTATTTCTTTTTGATTTGATCGTGATGATGACGTCATACAATGTTCCCTCCAAGATGATTACAAGAAAAATAGCTAAGATTATCCTGCGGTAAAGGAAAAAAACTGAGAAATTACAGTAAATACTGGATTATCGGGCACATTTTTAATAAACTATATATTACAATCAAAATAGATGTTGTCATGTTTGATTAAATCGTTGTCCCTTTGCAAAAGTAATCATAAATACCCACAATTAAGCAATCCTAAATTTTCTTAAACGACCAGAAAACGACTAGGGTTTCACACAACTGTCGAATGATGCACGTGGTCTACAGTGCTACTCACACGACTACTATGGTGTCGGTTTCCAGTGTGTCCTCCTCGGCAGGCACCGGACACGTGATGGGCCATGCCGTCACCTTGTTGTCCCCCAACGGTATATTATAGAGAACTGTATAGGAGAAATTTATCGTGTTGTCATCGATTACAATTTAATGAGCCGTGTTGCTATGATTTTAAAAAATATTCCTCATGTTGGAATTGTTCTTACTCTATCCAGAATAACGTTAAATTACAAACAAACGCCTGTGAATATCTTTCAGTCTGATTTGAATTATTCTTAACTAAGCACAAATTAAGAAAGGTTTAATTTGTTCCATTGTTTCATATATTATGCGTTATTATTGATTGAAAGTAAATTTATGTTCACGTCATATTCGGCTTATAGTTATTATTAAAGTCTATAGTAATTCGATGAAAACATTTACAGCATACTTACAAGCGTTTACAATTTGAAGCAGATCGTCAGTGCTACATGACTTAGGAAAGCAGATGCCGGCCTTGATGAAACCAGAGTTTTGTAATGCCACCGTCAAAATCTGCAATTCGCACCGAAAAGGATACATGCTAATTTCTAATTGCAGTAACCCTTTTGTCATAATTGCATGGCATATTGCCATTTTAAGCACCTAGCAAAAACTCCTACGATTGTATAAGATATGAAACACATGTATCAAAAGTAACATGGCATACAATTTCATGATTCAATTCGTCTTGGTGAGTTAAAAACTGGACAGTGACATTTACCCCTTTAACTTCCGGTGGAAGCGGTAGATTCAGGTTTGTGTTACAATACTGTCCTTTAACGGGGGTCTGGGTGTTATGGAGAATCCCAAACGACTCAAGGAATGTGCTGTCGCTGTAACACTCGTCGTAGGAACCATACCAGTTCAAATTCAAGTTCAGAAGATCAGTGGGGATCTTAGCGGATGCATCTAGGACTTAATGTCGAAAAGGAAAAGAATCATGACATTTAACAATACACGATAATTGTTTGAAGCAATTTATCAACAACTGCTCTGTCTGTCTGTCTGTCTGTCTGTCTGTCTGTCTCTCTCTCTCTCTCTCTCTCTCTCTCTCTCTCTCTCTCTCTCTCTCTCTCTCTCTCTCTCTCTCTCTCTCTCTCTTACATTTCAGAGCCCAAGCCTCCATGTTTTGTAGACCTTTTATCACTTTAATGAAGTCCCCCTGACAGGCTGTGGATGCGTTCGTTCCCTGCACTGCTCCGTTTAGGAAAGACATCAGTATGTTACCAATGGTACTCGGATCGACATTACCGCCGCTCAGTAACTGTAGAATGTTCCCCAAGTTCATCCCAGAAGTTGCACCTCCTTTTCCACCACTTGCACCTAACATTGAAGTGATCAAGTTGCCAATACCATTCGTGTTTTTGGTGATATTTTGCAAGAAATTTCCAAATGAACCTGCTGGAGAGCCATTTTGGGATCCGTTGCTTGCTTTCGCCTGGTCACCACCGGCCGACAAAGAACCAAGAAAACCGTTGACCAGATTTTGGAAGGCATCTCCAATACCACTCGATGAAGTATTGTTCCTGGTTGTATTATTGTTAAGTTGTCCTAAAATGTTCTGTAGAAAGGTGTTTATTGGGTTGGAATCTGTCACAGGAGCTGTATCGTTGAATTTTCGTAGATCCACCTGATTAGCTCGTTTGAGAAGCGATTGTTTACTCAGCTGATTCGTCCATTCCAGAAACGGCTTTGAATTGAGGAAAGGCTGAATAGCCCTTTGAGCCTCTAGTTTCTTCTGTAAATTTCCGAGAGGATTGATAATATACTCCTGGTAACGCAAGTTATTTCCAGAAGCAAACCCGAAAATTGTTAAGAAAACTATCGATTTCAGAACAAATTTAAAAGACCGTGTTCCCTCCATTTGGTACATTGTGGCGACCAGAACAGAATTAAATGAAACTGATAACACCCGTTATCTTATATATATGGAATGGGGTGTCAATATTCAGTATGCGTTCGGACCTTAATTCTTTCGTTACTAGCTTAATGTATACTTTTAAAGCAATGTGTAATGTACTATTCTCTGTCTTTCATGCGTCATTGATGTGACGCAGAGTTTAAAATACAGTAAATTCATGTACATTATGATAGAGAATAAAAGAACTAAACTCTTAACTTTAAATACGTTTTGCGTACAGATTATTGGATCAGTGATTTCTGACTTTTTCTGAAAAGAAATGAATTATCAAAGCGGTTTGCCTCCCTACCAAAATTGGAAAGTTAAAAAAAACAAAACAAAAAAGATTTGCATGAGATATCCGCTTAGAATAGAAGCATTTTCAAAGTCAAAACAGCAGAATTAAGAAAATTTGATTGGGGTATCATATTTGACTAGAACGTTACAGGTCTGAAGCTGTCTAAATCATGTTTACTTGCATTTCTTTTGATTGTCTCTTTGGATTAATATTCAGTATAACTGTTGACTTTCTAGAGTAAACAATCATTTGTTTATATTGTTTAGATAACTTATCCTGTATAGTGAAAGGTTAAAATGTAGGGTAAAGATCATTCAACTGAAATCGAGGAGATGTTACAAAGGCTGTGGCTTGCAGACAATTTATTTCATGCCTTGGACACAAAATGCTAGTGCTCTTCACGAGAATTTGAATAAAACGATACAGAAATTTGGACCAGAATGGATTCAATGTTAATATTAATTATAGTTTTCTTTACAACTGGTTGAACCTTTAAAAAAGTGAATATCAAACTCGACCTTTTTGAGTTTTGGGCTATGACTTAAAATGTAAAAAAAAAAATGTTTAAAGTGACCAAAGCAACAAAGGTTTTTGACATGAAGAGAGAGAGAGAGAGAGAGAGAGAGAGAGAGAGAGAGAGAGAGAGAGATTAATACGACCAGACCAAACACAAGTACAAGTGTATACTATCAAATGGACAGATCGAGAAAACGCTCCTTATTGAAACCATCTAACCACTTATAAAACACGTAAAGAAATAGGCACACAACCGTTTTGTTTTAATTGAATGGGCCAGGCAATAATGGAGGTGGCCACTGGCTAATACGTTTGCCTGTCCATAGTAAATATAAGAAAAGTGAACTTTAAAAAAGTAAAGGGCAAGGTCCCCAATGTTGCTAGGTGTTTGTGAAGTAAAAATCTGTGACATTATACATAGTTAGCACGTAAAGGTTTCTGGTAAGCGACCTGTTTCTGATTAACGAAATATGAACTCTATAGACTACATGTTCTCTTAGATTACACAAATCCCAGTTGGCACCATGATCTCCAATAGTTAAATATACAAGATAATCCTGAAGAGAAGGCATTGCCTGTTACATTTAATAGTGTTTTTTTTTTATCTTACTTATCGAGTTCGTTATCTTCAAAATTGACAATAACTGGCAATTTAGGTTTTAGTGAGTATTGACATGGACCCTTTCACTTACGTTTTGTCAAAATATACACTTAATGTAGATTATCATCGATGGGGTTCTTAATTAGATATCTTATGGGGGGGGGGGGGGTTCTTTACGAAAATTTAGATTTTTAAAATCGAAATTTAGTTATGTTAAAATTTTGATTTTCAGTAATCAACTTTTAGTAAAGGACAGTATTATTTCAATCGATTTTTTACAAGTCAGCGAAATACGACCGACATACTTAAGCAAGGTATTCTACTAAGGAATACGAAAGTCAATACTGCGTGGGGGAATTTAACACAATCAAATAGACGACAAAGACCGACAGAAAAGTAGATCATCGGCTATAGATAAAGATATGTGTAATGTTTTGAAATGTGAAGGTCGAAAACAGGGGGAGAACACTGTGAGAGAGAGAGAGAGAGAGAGAGAGAGAGAGAGAGAGAGAGAGAGAAATATATATGTGTGTGTGTGTTAAAACAAATGTCATTTTTCAATGGTAGCCATTGTCTTAATGTCATAGCTTAAGACCATTACACTGTGTTTTTCTCTACTAAACACGATGTAAAACTTCCTAAAACTACAAATAACAGTAAAATCGGAAAACCCCTCATAAGAAAATGCATTTTATCTTAAGTTTATACATGTAAGTATACATTTTAATTTAAAACATTTTTTTCTGAATTGATTCTGTTGAGGTTAATATCTAGTAAGTATTATGTGTTTTAAATATCAGGATTGTTTTCTATATAGAAAAAAATATAATAAAATAGAAAAAATATTATAGAATGTCAGGAAATTGTTTCATTTTCTACATAATTCATTTTAAGTCATAAAGAACGGCCGGGGAAACATTAATCAAATCAATCAATTTTAGGAGGAGTTCAAGAGCTTGTTCAATACCGGTTTTTTTTTAGGTTCTTTAGTCATTCTATGTATATTTTATTTGTTAAAAATGGACAAAACTCCGATATTTGTTACTTATTTCCTGCATACTACATAGAAATTGACATGATTTTACTTAATGTTTACCAAAATTTTAAGCCCCGGTTCATCTTATCAAACAAAGCTATTGTTATGAAGTATCATTGAAAGAATTTATCCCCTGAATTTCATAAACAATCTAATAGATGTTTAACTGAAAATTGGATTTTTTAAAATCAATAAATGGGGTAACAACTCTTAATTTTGATATTTGTTAAACATTCCGGTGATTAGACTCTCTAGCTGAGAGCCTAAGTCGTCAAACCGAAAGTAGGATTTTGTTAGTCATTGATGGATAAAATTCCTTTTCCTGGTGATTTAAAAATTGAGTAGAAACCCGATGGAATAATTAAATTATCTTCTGAGGCATAATTAGGTTTGTATTGTAGACTATTTCTCAATTATTTATAGGCTTTGATCTATATTAGTATAGTTTTCAGTATCTTTGTGACTTTAAATACGATATGACGTAAACATTATATTTATTTATTTGTTTCTTTCAACAATATGCCTACGGTGTTCGTTTTCATTGATATATGTATACTTTTGTTTCAGTCTCAAACATTTTCGAGTTATAAGATTTTACACCAGTAAATTCTCTCACTAAAAACACAATAGAGGAATGGAATTTTTACAGAATCAGTTTGTTTCTTGACAAAATATATTAAGATGAAATTTTATTTGTTACGTATATCTCAACACCAAAAAAAAAAAAAGGACCCATGAATCAACATTTTCTAAAAAATATCAATCT
Organism: Magallana gigas; assembly: GCF_963853765.1. Lineage (NCBI taxonomy): Eukaryota > Metazoa > Mollusca > Bivalvia > Ostreida > Ostreidae > Magallana > Magallana gigas. The sequence continues at coordinate 45,422,231 of NC_088854.1, forward strand.
CAATATATGTCGATCTGCATATATCCTCAAAACCATGTTTATTTTCTGAATCTGTTTGCATTCATGATATTTGAACAACCTATAAAAATAATCATCATCTGGCAAAACACGTAATTAATCCTTGTCAGTCATGTATGGTACATAAAATAAGGTACATATAAAAATTAAAACTGAATAAAGGAAAATGCCCCAAAAAAGTGTTCAGGAAAAAAAAAGTATGAAATATGTTTGGCACATGTACTACTGGTACTGTACCAGTTATCGGCTAGGACCAGTTATCGGCTAGGACCAGTTATCGGCTAAACTGAGAGTTCACTCTAATAGCACGCAACTATCCGAGATTGTTTTAATTCAGTCATCTGTTTCAACTTAAGAAAAGTAAGTTTGCTTGAAAACTTTTTTGAATATGTTTTAAACATGAGCTTAAACGATATTTGTTTACCGCTGATTTACATCTTTGCACTTTCAGCAGTGGGGGATGTGATGTAATAAGTTAAAAAAAAAAAATTACCTCTTTGTGATACGTTATTATATCCCTTCTTTGATTTGACATATTATATCAATACATATATAAAATGCATAAACAAAGGGAGTTCACTAAATTCCGAGAGATTCATTGCGCAGTTGAATGCTTGATTGCACAAATATGTATTGAATAGTCTACGATTTTGTGTATTACTGTATGATAACAAACGAATAATTTTATGAGGTTTGTTTATGTATCATAACCCCTACGACCTTTAGTCTGACCCCACAAGGGGCATAATTCAAATTACATTTTGCAAAGTATAAAATCAACATGTACAGGAATTTTACTATGTTATTATCACGAAGCTGATAACTGGTACAGTAAATCGTGAAAACTTGGAAAATTCGGGGCATGCTATAAATCACAAAACAATATGTTTTTTGGTTCTAAATAATGATATAATCTAACAGATGGATAAACAAGGAGTTCAATCACCATGCATTTTTGGTATGTCAAGTTTCATCCAAAAATATCAAGAAATAAGGAAATACGAAAAGAAAACGTTAAATTTCAGCCGTTAACTGGTACAGTGCCAGTAGAGTATATTGACTTTGTTTAGTTTTGAGTTGTCAAATACTATATATATAAATACCTATATGCTTTCCAATGATGCTTGTTCAAATTTTGTGTATTTACTTTAATTAGTTGAGCTTTTACGCTCAAAACTTTCCCTTGTCTAATGTTTATGTTTTAAAAATAACATCTATTCATGAAATCAAGCACTTTTATCAGTTAGACTAAGGAAGAGAGGAAGGATGTGTCTGTCACTGTGTGTGTGTGTAGGGGGGCTGTATCTTAGTAAAAATGACCTATTTTAAGGAGGTTGATATTGATATATAAAGATAGTGTAAAATGATAAAAACCAGATATAAAATCAAGCTACAGGTTTTAAAGGGGCATGGTCACGATTTTGGTCAAATTTCATTTTTCTGTTTTTATTATTTGCAATGCTTTAGGAATGCATTTCTAATGATCAAATAAAATTTGGGTGCCAGTCGTTGAGTTTTAAGCAAGATACAGGGCTTACAATTCTTCGTCATGTAAACAAGGCTCGTGTCCTGTTTTTGTTTACAAAGGTTCAATATACCATTAAAAAAAAAAATCTTTTAAAGCTGGTTTGTCTATCTTATTATTCATTTTAAGCATAAATAAACAGTTCCTAACGATTAACTCATTCACTTTAGGTCTAAAACTGGAATTTTCACTCCAACAATGTCCATCATTCAAAATGTAAACAAACGCTTTGTTTACATAGTGAAGAATTGTAAGCTCTGTAACTTACTTATAACTCATCAAATGACACTCAAATTTTGGTTGCCTATTAAAAATGCCTTACTGAAACATTTTAAACATTAAAATCGAAAGAAATAAATTTGATCAAAATCGTGACCATGCCCCTTTAAAGGGACATGGTCACGATTTTGGTCAATTTTTTTTTTCTGTTTTAATTATTTACAATGCTTTATGAATGCATTTCAAGTGAGCAAATGAAATTTGGGTGCCCGTCGATGAGTTTTAAGCAAGATACAGGGCTCACAATTCTTCGTCATGTAAACAAGGCTTGTGCCCTGTTTTTGTTTACATAGGTTCAATATACCAGTAAAATATCTTTTTCAAGATGATTGTCCATATTCTTATTCTTTTGAAGCATTAATAAACAGTTATTAATGATTAACACATTCATTTTAGGTTTAAAACTGGAATTTTCACTTCAAAATTCAAAATGTAAACAAAAGCTTTGTTTACATAGCGAGGAATTGTAAGCTCTATAACTCGCTTATAACTCAATAAATGACACTCAAATTTTGGTTGCCTATAAGCTATTAAAAAATCCTTATTGAAGCATTATAAACATTTAAATCGAAAAAATAATTTTGACCAAAATCGTGACCATGCCCCTTTAAGGAAGAGCCACAAGGAAGGTCAAAAGATTTTGAGTTTTGCTTAATTCTGAAAGTTCTTTGAGAATTTTGCCCATTTTAGAATAAAGGAAAGAAATGAACTTCTTTTAAGTACTGATAAATATATACATGTACATGTTATGGAAGTTATTGATTTTGGTCTTTTTTTTTCAAGGAAAAGAAATGCTTTACAATTGCAGGTCCATAGTTCTCCAGCCATTAAAAAATTGTGATTTAAGTAATGTTATCAAAGCCTTACTACTGATGACCATACATACTAAACGTTCATTATCAATTGCAATATTTTTTTAATTATATAATCCAAATCATATGATTTACATAAGTAATAACGAATCATTCTTTGAGTATTATGAGGTGATAATTTTGGTCGGGGTGTGATCAAATCCAATAAAGCCCGAAGGGCTTTATGATCGATTTGATCACACACCGACCGAAATTATCATCTCATAATATTCAAAGAATGATTCCTTATTACTTATATTTATATAATTTTAGGCCATCGTACGATTAAATCTTTAAATGTAAATAAGCAAACCCGCCAGCGCCTCAATTTGGCGTCATTTGTATTATGGGTTATATAGTACAAAATCGATACCTAGTGTTATCACACACTAAGACACTGGATAATGTAAATATAATAATATCATGTATTCATTTGGTAGAGTTTAGATGGCCACTGGATATGATGAGCATTATGCCAAACATCTATATAATCGATATATTGAAAGCGAAATTCAACGAGGGATATCGGAGTTTCCAACCGAGAGCATAAATGAAAATTCAGACGCATTTTTGGCATGGCAGCTACAAAATCAAGAATTCAAAGGAAGAAGAGGGAGTGATAGTATTCCTTTAGAGAGTTTGTGTTCGGAACCATCACCAGGTGCATGGAGGGAAAGAAATCAGAAAAAGAAGGGAAAAATCGCCGAGGAAGGACATGGCTCTATTACAATAATTGATAGTGATACAGAATGTGATGCTCCTCCCTCAGTTGTACATGGCAAATCTGAAGAGGAAGACAAAAGAGCAGAAGAGACCAACTCAGGAAGTGAAGAGAATCCTAAGTTGAAATTCCAGAACAGAATTATCAGAGACATACAAGATTCCATTAAATCTTCCAGAAATACTGTTACAGAGAGTGGAGCCGTGTTATCTCAGCCACAGAGTGAAGACAGAAACACTAGCGCACCTTTTACCCTTACATTCTACAGTGATGACGTGGAGGAAGATTCTGTCCCCGAAGTCTCTCATTTTGATGAGGTTATTACTTCACCGACGGGTCCAGAAATCTACTCAAGGAAAGGAAAGTTTGCCAAAAGATCATCCATAGACCACCAAAGGAATGATAATCAATGTCATAAACGGCCAGAGGATTTTACTAGTGCACAAAGAGTTAGAGGATCTAGACAAGGGAGAATACTGACAGATTCTTCCTCTTCTTCCTGCAGTAAAGATATGGAGGGAAATTCTGTACCACAAGTCAGTCATGTAAATGGCCCATATTCATCACCTATCCATCCATTTGGTGGTTATCTTGGTTATCAAAATCATGCTAAAGCTTCTAATCATCAGCCAAGAGGAAAAGGATCAAGACAAGATAGAAGATATCCAAACTACAACACAGCGAGACAAAGAAATGAGAGTGAATGGTTTACTTCTCCATACAATACAAATAACTCGGCGAGCAGTGATGAAGAAACACTGGAGAAACATCCTTCTTATGGTTTCTATAAATCCAATAATAATCCGAAACAGAGGAAAACAAATTTCAACCCAGCTAAAAATACAGATGATGAAAGTGATTCAGCAACAGGCGATGATGAACGGATTGCGTGTCAACTTGGTCAGGATTTAAACAAGTCACAGTGTGAGATGGACAGGGAGTTTGCTCAGAGGTATTCTTGTCATTAAAATACATTTATTGTATGATAATAACTGCATGTGTACACTGTTGCTATCTGTAAATTTTTTATGTTTATTAAATGTATCATAGCATGGCCTGTTCTGACAAATTTAGTAACACGTGTTGGCATATGTAGGAAAGTCTACATACTCTAGCAGCCTGCTTTTGATACAATGAATGTCAAAAAATATTGGTTCAATACATGTACTTTGAATTACATTTTAATCTACTGTGTGTATCTACCTAACTTTGAATCTCTTCTAAATAATTCATATAAAGTGAATAAATGCACAACTAGAGAGTACCGGTATTATGTGCTTGAAGATACTGTATTAATTAATGATCAGAAAGTTAATTAGGTTGATGCTTTGTTAAGATTACAAGATGAAGAAAAGAATAATTTATTACGGGCTAAAAGAATGTCCTCTCCAAGACCACAGTTTCAGGTATGTAAAATAATACTTTTTCAAAGCAAACATGAATCATGAAAAGATTAAAATGAAATATGGTCCTTTGAATATTAATGTTTATTTGATATACTTTATATGTTGATTTATTAGTATTTCTCAATTTTTTGAGGACTATGAGTATATTTCGGGGTTTTGTTTTGTTTTGTTTTTCGCCAACCCTGTATACCGACATGTACTTATACATGGCGTCGACAGTATGACTAACAGATATTTTTCGATGTTCTTTTGAAGGGTTGGTATTTACTATTTTTTTTTTTCAGAGAAACATTCCCAATCTTCAGATGCATGATCCGTTTGCTAATAGAGTTATTCGACACAGGACTCCTTTCCATTTACATGGTTATTACCAATAATTTACCAACTTTTGAATTCATCTAATCAATCAATCATTGACACTTAATTTTTTTAAAATAAGAATTTTATTTGTACTTAAATGTCTACAGGAAAAACATATTCCTTCTGTATTTGTATAAATGAGCTATGCAGATTTCATCTAATTCTTCAGCTTTATATAAAATAAGTAATAAGTACATGTAGTCATGTATATATGTTTCTCAAAATATTGTGTGTTTGTTAAATTTCAATGTATTTTATAGTTTGAAAAAAACTTTTGTCTTGCAGAGGCACCAGGAGGACTTCATATGCTTCAGACAATACTTGGAATGGTAATTGTATAAGCAAAATTAAAGATTATATATAGTGAATTGATTATCATAATAGTGTATCAGACTGAGAAAATTGAATTACTTTGTAGTAAAATGAAATGGACAGTCAGAGTATCAATAACTAAAAACTCAAAACCTATAGTAATAGCTAATAGGTTGTACATGTATCAGTTTTGGCCTATAATTTGTTATTGACACAAAAGTAAAGCATGTTTAGTAACACAAGAAAAACATTTGAAAAATATTAACAATATATCGGTACCACACTATTGATCTATGTATGTCCATCTATAAAGATTAGATGTTGTGAAATGAAGAATCTGTCTGTAATAAGATATTGGTTTTCTTTGAATGTTCAAGGAAATATGTGATGGGTTTTTAATATTCTTAATAAGTGTTCCATATTTCAGGAAGGTCAATTCATGCCACCCCATTTAATGCAGGGAGATATTGATTTAACTGACTATGAGGTAAGGAAGTTTAGAATAATCGTCAACGTGTATATCAAATCATATAGGTTTATATCAAGGAACATTATAGAAAAATAACGTAGTTTTTTTCCTCATTTTCATGCTTTACACACTAAGGGTTATTTTACAAACACTTGAAATTCTGGTCATTTTTATTGATAATTTTCAGGCTTTATGGAATTTGGCAGAGAGAATCGGAGAGGCGAAAGGAAGTGGATTGAAAAAGCGAGATCTCAAGTCCTTAAAAACAGCAAAATTTGATTCAAAGAGTGTTGAAGACGATGAGCATACTGACTGTCGAATATGTATCACAGACTATGTGGATGGAGAAAAGGTCACCACTTTGCCCTGTGGCCACAGATATCACAAAGAATGCATTGAAACTTGGCTGATGGTGAGTCAAGGTCATTCTGAAAATAAGCATCCATGACCATTGTGAATGTTAAATGTTCAAATTTGTCTTTGCTTATTTTTCTAATGCTGGTAAAAAAAAAACCACTGTTATCATTTTATGATTATAGATATTATATAATTAATAACATCAGATTCTATTGTTTCTTTATTTGCAGAAAAAAGCTGAATGTCCTATTTGTAGGAAAAGTATCAAGGCTGATAAAAAGAAATAACTGCATGTATATATTTTCTTTACCTGATGAACAATATGTGGGAATACATGTATTGTTTGACAATAATTGTACAAAATATAATGATTATGTAAACATCAGCAATAATCATGTCTATCAAACCTGTATGCAGACTGGTCTCGTTTTCTCTTGATTCAAATGCACTTTATATGGCTCAAGATTTGTGAAATTAATTTTTTTTTCTGTGATTTAAGTACATGAATGATAAATACTGTTACAAACTGATTCTGTGTCAGCTGTATCACAGAAAACTTTGTCAACTGACAATTTGTCAAAAGAATTCTTGAAGTGTGTCACAAAAATGTCAGCTGACAACTTTTTTAAAATTGCATTTTGTGTGTAGAAAATGTGGATGACATACACATTTTTTTTTACAAATTTATAAAAATGAAGATGAAAAGCTAACTGTAAAATCTTATTGCAAGGCATAATATCCAGTGATTGTACAAATTAATCAAATATTTATACTCTCCCGCCTTTCCCATCACTATATTTCCAAAATTAAGCCTCCTAAATACTTTTAATACTGTAAACCAGCTTTTATTCGCTAGCGAGAAGTTTTGGCGAAGTTTGTTTATAGAGTTTAGTCATTTCGAATATTTAAACAATAAAATGCTTTCTTTGGTGATTCGTTCGGGATATGAAGGTAGCGACATTGCAGAAAAAATACGTAACCCGCGTTAGCCGGTTATGTAAATTTTTTCTGCAGTGATCGCTACCTTCATAACCCGCATGAATAATCAAAAAAGCATTTTATTGTTTATATTAACATCTTTCTTTTAACTAATTAGTAAATTGATCATGAAAAGTAAGTAAAATTCACTAAATTACTGTCAATGTACGTAAGTACGTTAGCTAAAAGAAACAGTCAAATCGTCTCCTGTGAGACTGAGTCTGACATTATCATTATTATTTCGTGCAGTCCGTGATATTTCTTAGGTAGTTTTACATGTAGGTCTCGACCAATGGATAAACTGGGCGTGTCAATTTCAGTCCTGTCAATTCTTCTCAGTTTCAGCCGCTGTAGATTTCGACCAATCGATAAATGGGGCGTGTAGATATCAGTCTGGATGTTTATATAGAGCTATGAATTAACTTTTAGTTTTCTTAAGAAACAGAGGGAATAATACTTGATAGATGTAAATATACTAGTATATCGCTAGAATCCAGTATTTTATTTTTCGGATCTTGATCGTGAAATAAATCGCCGCCTGCGAACCAGTTTAATAAATCTCTTGTAAATCGCAAAATGAAGTCGTCGCAAATAAAAGCCGATTTACAGTTTTAACTGATTCATCTTTTTTACATGCACCATATGTCGTATTTAAAAAATAAATAAATAATATGTCGCTTTATTTCATAAATCTATAGATACATCTATCTCCCATCAAACTTTCAGAAGATTAATGCAATTTTTCTTGTTTATTTCTTCAATGATTATGAGGGTTGGGTGGTCTTTGCCATATTTAGACTGTGCAAAGATATCTAAAAAATTTCAAATTTTTAGAGCCAAAATGTATGGATTTTTTGTTACTAAATAAAAATTTATAGCTAAAAAGATCATATTTGAAAGTATAAGGTAAAACTAATGAGTAATTTTTGACCACCCAGCCGCTTGATGCCGTCAATAGTTTTTTTTCTGGTTCGCAGGTATTATTGCACATACTTACTATGATTTATAAGTGTCTAGATATAATTTATCTGTACTATATATTTTATTTTTTTTTATTCATATTTATTCATTGTATTTCAAAAGAATTTTAAGGTATATAAATTTGTTACAGTTAATTTTTTGTTCTGTTTTCCCCCTTTCATCACCCATTCATACATGTATACACACCAAATTCAATAAAGTAATGTGCTGGTAATTACAAAGGTAAATGGAAGGTATAAAAAGAATCAGTGGATCGATCACTGCTTTCGATATTAGAGAAATTATAAAGTATTACACCACTAGTTTTGTTGAAAAAAAAATATGTTGCCAAAGTGGTAATGAAAATTGACAGTTTTGAATTTTGTATTGCTACACGTCTTTCGATGTTATATTTCAATGATATAAAAGTCCACACAAATTTGGAATTCAACTCTGTAAGAAGCATGAAAAAAACATACTGTTTGCAGCATAATATAACAGAAGTTATTGATTTTGTTGTTCCCATTTAATGGTGACTCACCTAAAATAACATTGTAATATAGGTACTTTTTATATTCTTATGGATGTAACTCAAAATGATTAAAATTATTTGTACATATATCTATGGTGTTTGATCTTCTTGTGAATGTACATTGCACGTATAGTACAATGTATATTCAAACATTTTACGCGTAAAGAGAGTGATTCGGTTGTTTTAAAATCAACATTTTGACATAGTCCCTTTTCCTTTATTTTCGTTTGTTTACTTCTACATAATGGTATTGTAAATTGTAGGTATAAATATAAGAAATAAGTTTCTATTAAACTGATAAATTTACGATGCAAGAATAAATGATTTAGTGGCAATGGCATAAACAATTAAGGAATAAGTAATCATTCTTTGAGTATTATGAGGTGATAATTTCGGTCGGAGCGTGATCAAATCCAATAAAGCCCGAAGGGCTTTGTGATAGATTTGATCACGCCCCGACCGAAATTACAGTATCCCCTCATAATATTCAAAGAATGATTCCTTTTTACTTGTATTGATAAAATTTTAAGCCATAGTACGATTAAATATTTAAATATAAATTTTATAAGCAAACCCCGCTGGCGCTACGATTTGGAGTCATTTGAAGTTATGGGTTATATAGTACAAAATCGATACGTAGTGTTGTCACAGGCAAAAACACTGGAAAATGTAAATATTATGGTTTCGAAAAACTGATTACATGTATTGTACGATTTCCAAAGGTATTTAATATATAAAAACCATATGTTCAAAAGTAAATAGGTTCGTTCCGTCTTATACCTGTTATAAGCACTTGACTAGTGCCACTAGCTATAGTCTTCAATTATACTTTGGATAAAAAGATAGAAAAACCAGTAAAGGGTTGCAAATGTTTAAATTAGGTCCAGAAAACTTCTGTTTGTTTGACTCAATATGAAAATGGTCATTTTTAGAAAAAAAAATCAACAATATTGTGAGGCAAAATATACGTGAAATTCCATTTCTTTTCTCATTGTGTCATTTGCGTTGATATTATTTTCAGACAGCAGCTGCACTTTGTTAAAACGACTTGATATGGCGTCTAAGCTAAATTCTTTCATTTCTTTTTCTTTATGTTACTTTCAACTGCCTTTTGCTTCTCATTTCTCAAAAATACACCATGCAAGCGAATGTTTTATTTTTTTTAATTTTCTATCAGTGTATACTCATGATATTGAACAAAAAACTCATACTCATGTACCTTTAACCGGTGTAATGTGTAACATTCGCAAAACTCCTCATAATCAGCTTTGTAGACAAGCACACGAGACTTTATTATATGGTACACGTGTGTTTGTGCCAGAGAAAAATTCTTGGAGTTGGATGGAGGGATAAAGCGCATCAATGATATCACATCACAATATGTAATCTTCAAAAGAAGAGCGATGCCTGGTTTTTGGTGTGTCAGTGAAAACAGCTCACTAGCAGAATGTCTAGTTGGGTGCCTTGTGGAATGCTCTCATTGAAAATGTAAATACTGGGGTTATGCAACCTCTTACTACTATTCTATATAATTATTGGGAGTATATGTTTACCTGAGTTTTTAATCACAATTTTTTCCAAAGATTTTTTTTTCTCGATTCATTTTTGTGGTTGCTCATGCTTTGACCTGAAGAAATTATCGGAGTGTTGCGCTGTAGTAATAGACATGGGGGGAACACGGATTTACAAGAACTTCCACCAATGGCTGATACCCTCAAGAGCGGTGGTGGCGATCCTAGCTCTGGCCTCTGTGTCTGTGTTCGTCGGTATCGTGCTCTTGGCTATTGGGAGGTATTTATATGTTTATGAGAGAGAGAGAGAGAAAGAGAGAGAGAGAGAGAGAGAGAGAGAGAGAGAGAGTAATCAACAGTCTTTTATTTTTTTCAGTCCTGCATTGACCATAGGTGGAGCGATAGTTTTCGGTTTTGGTCTGCTTCTCATTCTGTCCTGTTTATTGCTATGTTTACACGCCTGTTTTGTGATGTACGTCAAAGACGAATCCACTCAAACCCACGATGTAAGTTACTTACGATATAGGCCCTTATAAATAACACATACTAGTTAGCCTTACTTGCGATTAAGATATGTAATAATAAGTTCATTTTAAATCAGGAATATATCATTAATCATATCAGGCACGTCTGTTCGCATCGATTTATACTAAACTAAGTGCATGTCTAGTATGTTTATTTTTCTAAAGGAAAAATACGATCTAAAAAAAACATACACACACACCAGCCCCCCCCCCCAACCCCAAAGCTACGCGCCTGTTGGGAGAGCATTGGGATTCTGATTTGAATTTAGATACAATTGTGTAATACGAAATAGCTATATATACAGTCGATATAATTAATGTTAACATAGTGTCTGTTTTTGGGAGTGATCCCTCGGAAGATCCAAAAGTTCTTGGGGATCAATTTCATTAACTACAGAATTAATTTAAAAAACGATATCCTATTCATATCATTAAGCGTCAGTTTCAACTTGAGGAATAGGTTTAATATTCAACCAAAGCATGCTCGGATCTAGAGGAGGTCCTGAACCCCCCCCCCCCCCCCCCGAAAATGAAAATTTATTAAATTTACATTGTAAAATTATCGCAAATATGCCTCGGACCCCCCCCCCCCCCCCACACACACACACTGATTAGGAATTTCATGATTTGGTGTCAAGATTTCTGATGATTAGTGTAGCCCCCCCCCCCCAACTTTCAATTTTGACACCCCCCCCCCCCTGGAAAATTTTTCTGAATCTACGCATGCAATGAAAATTTCAAATTCCCCTCTCAAAAAATATGATGTTACATGAGGTATAGAATTCTTGCACATGCAAAAAAGGTAAATTAAAGCAGATTTTTTTTTTCAGATACAAGTATACATGTTATAGAGTTCTATGAATGTAGGGGAGACGACCATATCAAGTACATGTATTGTTCTTAAAAATGTACAAGTTTCATAGTATTGCAGGATTTTTTTAAATGACATAACTACACAAAAGTTTAATATCTTTGTTTTTTTTTGCATTAAGTACTACCAACAGATTTTTTACTTGTTGGTTTGACATAGATACATGCACATACATTGTACACTTGTACACATTTACGTTCGTCTCTTGGGGTATAATTTCCTCAACCAATGCGAACTATAAAAGCGCTGACTTTTTCCGTTGACAATTTAGCAAGGCATACAATTGCTATATGTATCCAAAACCTAGAAGATTATTCAACTATTTTAAGTATGACAAACAAAAATTAAAGCACATATTTATTCCCATGCACATTACATTATATTTTACTTAATATACATTTATTACTTTTTTTTAGTGAATATTTTAACATTCAAGCAAGTAAACATATAAACAGCTTACTAATGTTGTAATGCCTTTCGTTGTATTCTAGAATGATGCCACCACCTCTTCAAACAGCAAACGAGACTCCGGTTCAATTCCAACATACGCTTGTATTGACAGAAAACCGCCACCCTCTCCATCAAGCGTCCATAACGGTCGTACTGCGCCCAAGAAATTTGTGACCCTTGGTGGTTATGCATCGCAGAATGCAAATTTCAGTGCCAAGGATAGGACAACTCCAGGAAATGGAACTGCGGCTCGGGAAAATAACAGATTTAATTCTATATATTCAACATATAACCCAAGACATCAAGATTATCAACAAGGGCCGCCCATTGTGCAACGTTTGTTTGCGTTTTCAACTGATTTTTCGCAACCAACGCCTTATAGCACGCTGAAGCCGCAAAACCAGAAACCACCAATCCCACAACACCACCACCACCACCACCACCACCACCAACTGCAACAACAGCAACAAAATAACATCCCGCAAAGCAAATCTGGATTCCGATCTAGCTTTGAAGAAAGAGATTACGATAATCAAATAGAATCCATGCCACTGATGATAGAAAACCAGCGGTCTCTTCGATCTAAACCTTCTTTCGACGAGACATTCGAACCAACACCTCTCGTTTATCCGTCCGCCAGACGACCTATAACCTTTGATAAGATATCAATGTCGTCTTCTAAGACGAGCATTTATGACAATGTTCATTGTGCAATTGATTTGGATACTTTTAAACTCGACAGAGAAAATGATTGATTTGTCGACGAAGGTTGCACTGAAGTTCATTTATAAAGACCAGTTGTGGTTAAATATTCTATATCTACATATATGCAGTTATTTATTGCAGGCTGCTTTCATATACTGTATACAGGGTTATTTTCGCCCGTGCAATTTTCGTCCCTCTACACTTACAAACAGGTTCGCCTCGTTTTGCATTTACCCAGAAACAGCTGTGTTTAATAGAGATAATTTGAGACATTGGAAATCGCCAAGTCTTAAATTCGCATGCTGACAACGGGCAAAAGGGGCGAAAATAAAACGGTGGCAAATATTTCCCTATATACAGTTTCTAATAATACACAGATGAAATCATTAATTTATAACAGGACAAAATTAGTCATTTATATTGGATATTGGCTTTAATTTAACTTCAAATTAAAATTCTAAAGCAAAAATTCTGGCATTGAATAATTTATTTGATTTTTCATTTACAGATGTACCAATTAAAAGATCAATGAATTTTCAACAACAATCAATAAATCCAATGGTTTTGTCATACATGTAATTTGATTTCAGACATTAAATAGACAAGTTCATATAGGCTTTAGCCTGCTGCCAAATCAATTCATAGTTATGATTTAATACATGTAAACTTGAAATACATGGATGTACAATTCCATTTGGACACATTTAACCAGCATTTGGAATAAAAACAAGGAATGGTCAGGTAAAAAGAGGAGGAACTTTAAGTATCACATTCCATTCCCTAGTCAGTACAACCCAAAACAATAAATATTCACGATATAGATATCTTGTACAAAGATTTGAATGATTTCGAGTCTTTCTCAAAACTTGATAGTGTGTACATCTAGATAAAATTCTGATTTTCAGAAAATATTTGTCAGAATATCATCTTTCAAATTCACATTATTTTGATGTCTGATATAATGTTACATACTGTCACGTCCATAATTGACAGAAAATAAAGAACCTTTACATAGTATCTGCCCTTTTTGAGTATCATTTATTCATAAACATAACTTGTGCTAGTCTCTCAATAAATAAACCTTTTGACCAGTCTATAGTCGAATTTTCCCGCTGCATATATCATTATACACTTGTTCTGTGATTGGTTGGTATCTTCCAGAGATCAAACAATATAGAGGGTCTTTTACAATGCTGGGATCGAAGCCTTCTTTCCGCAAATCTACCTTTTTCAATTTAAAGGTGCCTGAAAAACCCAAGAAAACAATGAAAAATATATATAGTTCAGTTACCAGTCCATTTATTTGCAGATGTATAGAATAATAATTCAAAAAATAGACCTTGTTTTTTTCTTCATATGACACATTTTTTTATTTTTGAATTTGCAATACCTATTACGGTATCAATCTAAACGGTTAACAGTAAAATCTTGAAGATTCTAAATCATGAACTTTGGTTTGAAGAAAAACATACCTGTTGTATCTACAGATTTTTTTATTCTAATGAAAAGAGGTTTCGCATAGGCAGGTAGTGACTTTTGTAGAGCCGAGTGGAGGTGGTCCAGATCTAAGGAGTTAGTTTCATCCACTATGGTTGCCATTCCAGCTCTTCCTTCCAGTCCTATTTCATCATTGAAAAGAAATTAATTAAAAATAATGTTTATGACTGACTAATGTTTGGACAGTACACTATTTTCCCCCAATGTCCTATCATATATGAATCTATAATTTCAATCATTAATAATTATTCAGTATTAATAATAATTAAGTATAAAATAACCCCAAAATGAACTTTTCATATACATAAAAAAAATACAGAGAGAAATAAGAACATCTTGTTCTTGGTTACCTGGGATTTCTACTCCATACACCACAGCGTCATTCAGTTTGATGATGTTGCTTATAACAGCCTCCACCTCATTGGTCGAGACATTCTCTCCCTTCCAGCGGAACGTATCCCCTGTTCTGTCACGAAAATAAAAGTATCCAAATTCGTCCATCATCAGTATGTCACCTACAAGAGAATCAAAGTACAGATAGTACAAATAGATGCAAAGCATGTTTTAACCTTAATTTCAAAAGTATTGCTAAATTTCAACAGCAAAGTCCACTTGGCACAGATTGTAATGAATTTTCACCTGTTAGAAAAGCTTGGTCTCCCTTTCTGAAAACATCAGAGCACACTTTCTTATCAGTTGCCTGTTTATTGACATAGCCGTCAAATTCTCGCAGGGCATCGCCTTTTACAATTTTACCCACCAGTTCTCCAGGCTCACCTTCCAGATTGAAAAAAAAATCAGCTTTGACAATTTTCAATATCATTTAAAATATTGACAGTAATGTACATGGGTCAAAATATTAAAAGTAGAATTGTTTACGTAGCTTTCTGCATGTCCAGTTTAATACCCGGTAGTATTCATAAAGGTCCCGACTTAATGAAAATAAGTTCTTTTCATGTGATTAGCTCCATTCCTACACATACAAACATTTAATGCGGGTTTGGAATAATTACATCCATTTATGGACCAGTAAATTTACTAGCCTCACCTGGTTTGGCCCTGATACACACACCGTTCCGGTCTCTTATATGCTCTCCTGTTCTCTCATCTATTTTGATCAGTGTAATAGGGTATAAAGCGGGCGCAATCATTGTTGTGAAACCCACTGCTCCAACCCTGTTGTCAGGATTAACTAAAATAAAAAAAATATTGTGAAATATTCTTTATAGCCCTTATTGCCACATATGAAATAAAAGATAACTGAATAATTGAAATATGCAGTAATTCATAATGAACAGTTAATGAATGGATATGAATATAACATATTCCAACAATTTGGGACTTAAGGGGACTTACTAGTGTTACAGTTTCCCTCGGTGGCTCCGTAGAATTCTCCCATCTGTGCCACTCCGAATCTCTTCTGAAATTCCGCCCATATCTGAGGTTTCAGGCCATTCCCAAACATGACCCTGACCTTATGCTGGGTCTCAGCTGGTTTGACGGGCTGGGCCAGGAGGTATCGACAGATTTCTCCGATGTACTGACCAGCCTACAATATAACAGCCATTAACAAGTAATACTACATGTACCAAGAATTTGAAACACATCGGTTTGTTACCTTTCCAAAGATATATGAACGAAAATATTTGACATGGGTACATTCATAAAACTGGTGAAATTTGACATTAACAATCTATATGAGTTATAAAATGGCAATGTGCAATTTATCGGTAATAGTATGACATTCAGCTGTTACTGTCAAAACCTAAGACTAATAGTGGGACAACATAACGTCAATTAAACCTCCACAAGCTGATATGATCAAAGAAATAATGTCACCTTCTTAAAGGGGGAATACTGGTTAACATTTTTTAAATAAGTAGCATGTACATGTACTTACAGTGCACTTGTACTCAACACAGTCATCCCAGAATCGACTGGCTGAAAACTTCTTCTTAATTACCAGGGTTGTCCCCGCTATGATCATCTGACCAACCCCAATCACTCCCCCAGCTGTGTGGTACAGGGGCAGACAATCATAGAGTACATCCTCGTCAGTGAGGTTCATGAACTGGTTCACAGCCACTGTCATGTAGTTGAACCTGTTACAGAGTAAAACACATTGTAAATTTGGTTAAGAATATATGACTATACATGCGCGGATCTAGAGGGGGGGTCGGGGGGGGTCCCGACCCCCCCTGGAAAATGAAAATTTATTAAATTTACATAGTAAAATTATCGCGAAAATATGCCTCGGACCCCCCCTGGCAAACACAATTATCCTTCGGACCCCCCCTGGAAAAGGAAAAAATTTCTGGATCCGCGCATGCTATGAGACACAGCTTTAAATAAAAGAGATCATATAAGGAGGGTGGCTTACTACATATAGATAGTTCTTTTTTACTCTACAATCTCATCATTATTTATATAAATAGTGTCTGTTTGGGAGGGTAACAGTTGAAATTGACACCCCGAGGAAACCATTGCCAACCTCCGCTTTGCATTGGTTGACAATGGTTTCCTTGGGGTGTCAATTTCCACTGCTATCCTTCCTAACAGGCACTATTTATTTTATTATACTGAATGTCTAAATTTTTGAGAATTTTTTACTGCTTTTATATAGTAATGACGTGAATTCTATGATGAACCGTACGCGCATAATTTACGCGCGTGTAACAATTCATTGTGTTACCCATTGCTAAGTGTGTTGCTTATGCTGAGGGTAATAGAAAGGGTTATCAACTGCGTCTTAACCAATCAGATTTCAATATTTAATATAAAAGTATAATAATTTATAATGGTTCTGAAAAGCTTCTGTAAATGGGTAGAACAGTTAGGGTTAACCATATCTGACACCAAGTGCCAGTGGAGCAAAGGCTTAAGATGGAAATGAACAGCCATATATGCTAAGTAAACAGGATTTATTATTGTGCAATAGTAAAAAAAAGTTTATGAAATTGATGCTCTCTCTCTCTCTCTCTCTCTCTCTCTCTCTCTCTCTCTCTCTCTCTCTCTCATCTTCAAATCACGTCAAATACATGCATAATCTATAAAAAGTTTTGTGGAAAAGGAGATTTAAAATTTTTAACATTTATTTCCTTGTGTGATTTCATCTTTTTATACAAAAGTAGAACTCTGTACCTTTCAGGCATTTACGTGCAATTTGAAGCAAGATACATGTACTACATAACAGGAAACATAGGCTCTTAGTTAGTCTGAGTGTTGTACAGAGATAGAAAGGGGGAAAATCAATACTGCTATACCACTGTCAGAAATACACAGTGATAAAATCTAAAGTTTTTAAAATGTAATTGAAAGGGTATCAAAAATATGATTTAGGGAACTTTTGTCTTTAAAATGTAAATTAAATTAAGATGCACATGTGCATAAATTGGACTAGAATTTTTATTAAAATTTACTGTTTGCAAAATCGTTTTAATATATTTTTAACTGACCTTGAATGGCTTATAATAGCTGCCTTTGGAAGACCTGTTGTTCCAGATGTAAATACATAAAAAAGCTTATCTGAAAAAAATTTATTTAAAATCAAATGACAATTTAGATATTGAGAAATAGATTATCTGCAGAATCCATTCAGATGTATTTTTAGTGTATTAAATATTTTTTACATTCATTTGTTTATATTCCCTGAAACATAAGGGCAAACATCGGGTAAATTTCACCATCATTAAAAACTATAATGGTATTTTTTCATTTAATGCAATGTTTGTAACAAGTTATTGCACCCAGTATGTTGAAATTTCAACTATAGATCCAGATCTAGAGTTACCCCCTCCCCTTTTTATTAACATATCATCCAATTTGTAAAATAGCTTTTTATAGCATTTCCTTACCTGTAAACTTTACCCTGACTTTTCTAGGAGGGAAGTCTGGACTCTTTTGTAGAATTGGATCCATATAAATAGGTGAAATTCCTGAACTAGCCATACTTCCAATACAATAAAGCTTTAAATCTCTGGACAAACTTGGCATTATTTCTTCCAAAGCTTAAAAAAATTTAAAACAAGTAGTCAAGATAATTCATAGTTCATGAACTACTTTATTCAAACTTTTACTGTTCTTGTCAATATTTGGTCGTATTTTATTTACCAAGTGACATATCTCCTGCGAACACAATGCCTTTGGACTCGGCCGCTTTGACAGAGTGAGCTAGTGGCTGATTCCTGAGGTTATAGTTGATTAGAGCCGCTACAGCTCCTATTTTGGACAGACCCAGCCAGAAACATACGTATTCAGGTCGATTCTCCATCAGCAATGCCACCACATCTCCCTTTTGGTAGCCTTCCTCTTGAAAATAGTTGGCGACACGATTCACATAAATCTCCACATCTCTGTATGTCCATTTTTGCTTCTCGAACAATATGCAGTCTTTATTTGGGTACTTGGCAGCTGTCTTTGAGAACAAATCAGCTATTGTGGTTTCATTGGCAATGTATTTCTTTGTTTGAAGTTTGAGTTTTATCAAAACTTGCAGAGCCCTGTAAAAGGAGAACAAAATTTACTATTAAGGAATAATTGGAACATATCATAGGCACTTAACAAAACAAAACAAAGAATTAATGATTTTAAAAAAGATAAACCAACCAAATGTTTTGCCAACCTTAATTGTAACCTTTGAACTCTGTTGGGTATTTATGGTGATAGTCAGTAATCATATATCCTGGTGTCATGGGTTTCTGATAGTCTAACACTAAACTCTGGCTCTAATGACTAAAACTTTATTCAAAAATGTTGAAACCATATAATTTTTAGCCGGGCTCTGCTGAAAGCAGAGTCCTGGCTATAGGCAGGCCAATCGCCAATGTTACTATATATAGCACAAATAAACAAAAAACCAAACAGCGTCAAGGTAAAGCTTCCGCTATACCAAATAGTTACACAAAGAGCCATGTTTTGTCAAAAGTGTCGGCATTTTGTTTCTTTTTTTTAATTTCGAATGAATTGTCTATCTTTTTTAGTTTTCTTATTAATAACGTGTTTTTAAAACATTACTATGCATTTTGGACACATACAATGCGCATGAATTTCCATGAACTACTTTGCTGCATGATGAAGAAACGGGGATTAAATATATAATGCTTGTTGCAAAATTCAAGGCAGCAACTGTTGAACTTTTTAACTTCTACTAGACAGACTTATTTTTTGTTTATAGCCGCTTACAAAATTTGGTCGCTCTCTGATGCTTTGCCGACATTAAAAGCATGAGAGAGAGAGAGAGAGAGAGAGAGAGAGAGAGAGAGAGAGAGAGAGAGAGAGAGATTTTCAGTCTTTACTACACAATATGCATAAAGACACACCAAAAAGAGCCCAGCTTTCAGTACTTCAGTACTTTGATTAACCTTTGACATAGCATTGAAAAAAGCTGATACTAAAGCAAAGCAAAGTAACTGTTGACATCAAAAGCAGTTTCTATGTACAAATACTGGAAAACTTGATGCAGCATTTGACCAATGAAAATGAACATGTTATGTCTCTGATATTATGATTCATTGAAAATTATTAAAACTGACACATTTTCCAATAGTTTCTTAAAGAGGAAATTATTTAATTATATTCTTAATTTTATGTGATATCACACAATAAAGTTATGATGCGAATTTCATTGTGGGCAACGGCTGCAGTAATGGATTTCGAAAACCATAAATATTTTGCCCTGTTTTAGGCCACACCAATATAATTTCTTGTTCGTCGGACATCCAATGAAAAAAGGAAGGAGCGGGCGCGCGATTAAATAATAAAATTATTTTTGTTTGTATTATATGCAAAATTTTGCGACAGAATGTAAAAAAATTTGTGCAGACGATTTTATTTTTCTACTTGTATCTGATTTATATATTAAAACTATTAAAAATACGAAAAAATAAAGCGGAAATAGAATTATAGCAAAAGTGCAGAATTTCCTGGATGCACGCAGGGTTTGACAAACAAGAAATTATATTGGTGTAGCCTTAAAGTGATTTTTAAATATCACAAAAAACTGAAATGTAACAATTATTATCCTTGACACAAGAATATCTAAAAATTTATAAATAGTTACCTATAATTAGACTTATAAAGGGTAATTTAAAGATGTCATACAAAAGTGCATTTTCCATAAAAGTGAGCAGAAGACACAAATATTTTTACCATATTTTTCAAGCAGCATAATATAACTTGTGTGGTATTGATGTAAAGAGACAAAAGGAGATTCTATAAGTCCAGTGTTGTAAGTAATTTAAAAATCACAACATATTGGGGGTATTTAAACACACGCGACGGAAATCGACTATCAGAAACATATATAAACATATGATGGCATGATACTCATTTTTTTGTATGGCTTACGTTTGTTCACTTAATTAAAACCTAATATCTGTCTTTGCATAATAAAATTCTAGTATACTGCAAAGCAGCAAATATAATAATATTATATAAATGTATCATCTTCAACAGCAGAGGATTTTTATTCAGTAATTAAATTGCTATCATCCTAAAAACATAGTTGAAATTTGCTGTAATTTAACTCCTAGGGATCAATCTGCCTGCAAAATTCATGTACTACTACATAAATCAAGTTATAGTTAAGCTTTCAGTTTAATAACACTTACTTCAAGTCTCTAGGGAGGGTGTTTATAACGACCCAGGTAAATCGCCATCCCCCCGTTGCAAGGTACACCCCGAATACGACAAGGGTGGTCACGGTGCACGACAGACCCAGGTAGTACGACAGAAAACACCCAAGGGCGAAAAACGCACCACACTTCAGCACTGTCATGCTTTCTTTTGCAAAGTCCAAAGTCCGCCTGATCTGGCGAGCAACAACAAACATGCCGGTCTTTGTACCGGACATGTGGCCTCTTGTTTATTGAGGGTTGGATAACCTCGGATTATTGGAGTTAACCCTGGATAAATCGTTTTAGCTTTTGCATCGGTGCCTAATTTAGTTATAAACGATTATATGCTTTCCTAATTAACATAAATGTGAGGTGGTTGTCAAGATCATGGAAGGAAACTCGCACCGTGCTTATTTCACCGGATGTTTACGTTTTGCTCTTGGTATGACTTTTTACCCCAAAGAATGCATTTTTTTTTTTACCTGTTTCAATTTTATTTTTGAAGAAAAAAAGGCGCAAACAATAAACGACAATGAAATCGTACCTTTGTTGTCAAATTTTTTAATATCACAGGCAGTTATGTAGTTATATATATTTGTGAAATCTAAATTTTTTTTACCACACTGAAAATAATTTATGGACAAGCGCGGATTCATGATGAACCATATATGACTGTTGTTGATTATTTTCTCTGTCGATATTACGTACAGTTTAGTTTAGATACATTTATCATTGTATGTTGATTGTTTTTATCCTAACTATAAGCTTATCGGTTGTAAAGGTACTTTATCGTTAACGTCATGATGGAATATATATATCATTCTGGGGTTTTTCTCTCGACGAATCGCCCTCGGATCGAAGTACAATATTCACATCGCCGGTCGGAATTCATTCCATGCAGCAGTTTTTCAAGTAAGAATTCGTCATATTAAGCAAATTCAAAAAAGTAGCTTACAAAATGATTCAAATTAAACCATGCAGTACGTTAATTAATATTAAATTAATTTGTTTAATAATACCACTTTGTTTTGCCCCCCCCCCCCCTTTTAAAATTGCATCTTCCTTTAAAATCTGTATTTTCTACTTTAAATGAAACAAACTACCACGTTACCTCTGGAATCGATGTACGTATATTATATTCGTACATTTTTTATTTGTTTTTAGCTCACTATATTCCAGTCTAACTACTATACATCCAAAAAGAAATTGACAGTTCACATAGTATATAATTATTTGGCCCTTTGGTTTTTAGCTCACCTGAGCTGAAAGCTCAAGTGAGCTATTCTGATCACATTTTGTCTGTCCGTGTCGTCCGTCTGTCCGTTAACTTTTCACATTTTCAACATCTTCTCAAGAACTACTGGGCCAATTTCAACCAAACTTGGCACAAATCATCCTTAGGCAAAGGGGATTCAAAGTTGTGAAAATTAAGGGTCACACCCGTTTTCAAGGGGAGATAATTAGAAATTAATGAAAAATTTCGAGAAATTTTCAAAAACCTTCTTAAGAACAAGAAAGTCAGGAAAGCTGAAACTTGTGTGGAAGCATCTTCAGGTAGTGTAGATTCAAAGTTGTGAAAATCATGACCCCTGGATGTAGGGTGGGGGCACAATGGGGGGGGGGGGGGTCGAAGTTTTACATAGGAATATATAGAGTAAATCTTTAAAAATCTTCTTCTCAGAAACTAATCAGCCAGGAAAGCTGAAACTTGTGTGGAAGCATTCTCAGGTAGTATAGATTCAAAGTTGTGAAAATCGTGATCCCCGGGGGTATAGGGTGGGGCACAATGGAGGGTCGAAGTTTTACATAGGAATATATAGAGTAAATCTTTAAAAATCTTCTTCTCAGAAACTAATCAGCCAGATGATTCTTTATAATTGTTAAGACTTTGGCTCCAGGACAATTCTTCGGCCTCACAAGAAGGTTCAGAGTTTGATGTAGCTTTATATCACATATAGAAACAATTGTTAAGGATCTTTTTGAGAACTGCTATACTCAACATGTGATATGACTATGAAATCATCCTGTTAGAAAAGGGACTAATGATTATAAACATAAGAATATCCAGGGGGGGGGGATGGATTTTATTTATACAGGATCTACATGTATTATTGTACATTGTCCAGATTGTTTGTATTATGACTCCATTAAGCTGATTTTATCATACCTATTGTTCCTCAGGTGAGCGATGTGGCCCATGGGCCTCTTGTTTATTCGTTTCTTTTTCACTTTCTTTTAAATTCTATATATTTATTCGACTTGAGTTCATGCAGATTCTTTAGGATTCGTTTTGTTTCCATGTTATATATTATCCCCCGCTTTTACTCTTAATTGAGAATATAAATTTAGCTCTATCCGTTTGTTCGTCTGTATGTCATTCTGTTTGTGCATTTCCGGTTATCATAAATTATAAATTTTACAGCAAACATTTTGATAAAAAAAATTCCTAAACCCTACTTATTTTTTATTTCCAAGTGATTGATAAAGCACTACAACCCCCTACCGGAGATACAGGTATATAAACGTTATCAATAAGTAAAACTCATTGAATAAGTCCATTAGGTTTTGTTTCAATATGAATTTGTTTCGCACTTATTAGGTACTTTAAATATGGCGTGTAAAATATTCATCGTTAAACTTTTTGCATGGTTATATCCATTCAAAACCTTTGCTATTCTTATTCTTAAACATACACGATTTTTTACGCACCTGGCGTTTATTTGTGCGTCCGCTTGTTTCATGTTGATGTATGTTCGTTTTACATTTATGTCTGTTGGTTTTACTTTTTAGCTCACCTGAACCGAAGGTTCAAGTGAGCTTTTCTGATCACCCGTTGTCCGTCGTCCGTCCGTCCGTCCGTCCGTCTGTCTGTCCGTCCGTCTGTAAACTTTTCACATTTTCAACTTCTTCTCAAAAACCACTGGGCCAAATTTAACCAAATTTGGTACAAAGCATCCTTATGGAAAGGGAATTATAAATTGTTAAAATAAAGGGCACAGCCCTTTTCAAAAGGGAGATAATTGCAAAACAGTAAGTATAGGGTGCATGTCTTTAAAAATCTTCTTCTCAAGAACCACTGCACCAGAAATGCCAATATTTTCACAAAAGCTTGTATATATAGTGAAGATTCTAAATTGTAAAAATCGTGACCCTCGGACTAAAACTGGGGCCCCAGGCGGGGTTCAAAGTTTAACATAGAAATACAATGGAAAATGTTTAAAAAATCTTCTTCTCAAGAACCACTGCACCAGAAATGCCAATATTTACACAAAAGCTTGTATATATAGTGAAGATTCTAAATTGTAAAAATCGTGACCATCGAACCAAAACTGGGGCCCCAGGCGGGGTTCAAAGTTTAACATAGAAATACAATCATTATGGAAAATGTTTAAAAAATCTTCTTCTCAAGAACCACTGCACCAGAAATGCCAATATTTACACAAAAGCTTGTATATATAGTGAAGATTTTAAATTGTAAAAATCGTGACCCTCGGACCAAAACTGGGGCCCCAGGCGGGGTTCAAAGTTTAACATAGAAATACATAGGAAAATGTTTAAAAAATCTTCTTCTCAAGAACCACTGCACCAGAAATGCCAATACATACACAAAAGCTTGTATACATAGTGAAGATTCTAAATTGTAAAATTCGTGACCCTCGGACCAAAACTGGGGCCCCAGGCGGGGTTCAAAGTTTAACATAGAAATACATAGGAAAATGTTTAAAAAATCTTCTTCTCAAGAACCACTGCACCAGAAATGCCAATATTTACACAAAAGCTTGTATATATAGTGAAGATTTTAAATTGTAAAAACTTGTGACCCTCGGACCAAAACTGGGGCCCCAGGCGGGGTTCAAAGTTTAACATAGAAATACATAGGAAAAGGTCTAAAAAGTCTTCTTCTCAAGAACCACTGCACCAGAAATGCCAATATTTACACAAAAGCTTGTATGTATAATAAAGATTCTAAATTGTAGAAATCGTGACCCTCAGACCAAAACTGCAGCCCCAGGCGGGGTTCAAAGTTTTACATAGAACTACATATGAAAAATGTTTAAAAAATGTTCTTCTCAAGAACCACTTCACCAAAAATGCCAATACATACACAAAAGGTTGTATATATAGTGAAGATTGTAAAACTCGTGACCCCCGAACAAAAAGTGGGGCCCCAGTAGGGGTTTAGATTTTAACATATATAGGAAAATGTTTTTAAATCATCGTCTCAAGAACTATAGTGCAACTGTTTGGGATATTACTATGCATACATGTACATCCTTAAATAATGTAGATTCAAAAAATTGTAACTCCCGGACAATTGATGGGCACCAAGAGGGGTTCAAAATTTAAACATTTTAAAAAACATAAAGGAAAAGTTAAAAAATTTTCTTCTCAAGAACTACAATGTTTTAGTTTGTGGAATATCTATGCATGCATCCTTCGCTTATGTAGATTCCTAATTGGTAAAATCGTGACCCCGGGACCAATACTGGGGCCCCAAGATGGGGTCAAAGTTTATTATAGAAATATAAAGGTAACATGTTAAAAAATCTTCTTCTCGAGAACTACAATGCTTCAATTTGTGAGATTACTATCATGCATACAACCTTGGATAATGAAGGTTCTACAGTTTTAAAATAGTGACCCCTGGACAAATACTAGGGACCCAAGATGGGTTTAAAGTTAAATGTAGAAGTACCGGTATATATGGAAAATGTTTAAAAATCTTCTTTTCGAGAACTACAATGCATCAATTTGTCAGATAACTACATAAGCACCCTCAAATAGTGTAGATTCGAAATTATAAAAGCCGTGACCTCAATCTAATACTGGGGCCCCAAGAGGTGTTCAAAGTTTAGCATAGAAATATAGAGGGAAAATGTTGAAAAATCTTTTTCTAGGGAACTATAATGCTTCAGCTTGTGAGATAACTATGCAAGCATCCTTAAATAATGTAGATTCCAAATAATTAAAACTTTAGCACTGGACTAATACTGTGGCCCCAAGAGGGGTTCAAAGTTTAACATAGAAAGATATATTGAAAATGTTTTTAAAAAGTTTTTCTCGAGAACTATAATGCTACAGTTTGTGAGATTACTATGCAAGGATCCTCATATTGTGTAAACTCTAATGTAGTGGAACCAAGAGTTATCTTTCTTGATGTTCTGTACAGTCTGAGAGTTATTCCTCTTGAAGTGGAACTCTTCTACGTTCAGTTTTTCAGGTTGTGTACGTGCGGTTTTCATTCCTATGCTACTATTTATGTTGTTCAAGCCAACCATAAACCTCGGACCACAACTGGGTCCCAAGAAAGGGGTTCAATGTTTATAAAATAGAAAAAGCATATGCTACGAAATGTAATGTTACAAGGAACTGCTGTTCAGGTGAGCGATGTGGCCCATGGGCCTCTTGTTTTGTTTGATTTGTATTTAGATATCTTTGAATGATTTTATGCACATTTATTTTGCAGAGAAGACTGTTGGTTTTGCACTCATGGTCATTGATAATATTATTTTAGATTGCTGAATTTAGTTTATCGTTGATTTTGTAAAAATGTATTTTTTGCCCTTTCCGCTGCCCATATATAACCCTTATATTTATATATGTTTACCTCTGACCAATTTATATGTATATTTTAATGTTATTTTTGTCCTCATGTACAATATGTTTGAAATGTTTTTGAGCGAATAAATGAACCGAACTGACTAATGAACCTTCAAACTACTGGAACTTCGATTTAATGAACATTCGGGCCACTGGGCAGACCTCATTTATTGGGACGATCTAATTTTAGTCCAATGTCGAGAAAATCAAATGTCATAAGCTATTGACCTCCTATATCACTAGAAGGTGAATATAATGTTCTGGGGGTTTTCCCCCCAGATAGTTGGATTCAGACGCCCATGTGACCCCATTAACAGAGCTAAGGATTAATCAATCATATAATAAAATATATTATAAGGTAAGTTCAGATATTTTTGGACATTATGTTCAAGGTAGTTCATCTGCGTGAGAACATATGCGCATGCCCAAAGAATCAAGGGTAGGTGTGTTTCATTTAACAAACATTAATTTTGATTTTTTACGATAGATCTCTATAAATACAAATATGAACTTATACATATTTGTCTGAATAATATAAATTTAATACAGTTTCGAGTTTTTTTATTCATGCTAACATGCGTGACCTAAAATTGGTTATCAGATTTTTTTAAAAACATCTGTTAAAGTGTAACGAGGTCGTAAAGGAAAGCGACGCCGGGTCATAAGTGTTAAACGTTCTGCATAACATAACATAAGATATTTCACAAAACTACGGTACGTTTACGGGTGAAAGCCCAAATTTTTTCAGTGAATTGACCACAGAAAGGAACAGAATTATATATTCTTGTGAATCTCTTGACTCCTTTGACATTTAGAATAGAATGTCCAAGTCCATCTTAATTGACTGCGATGCTGGAATTGACGATGCCCAGGCACTGTTTTTGGCCCTCTGCTCACCGGAAGTCAATGTGATAGCGATCACCGTCGTCCAAGGAAATGTCCTCCCTAAACAAGTGTCAGTCAACGTACTGCGCATACTCCGTGTGGCAGACCGGTTAGATGTGAGTAGAATCCAATAGTTTTTAACTAAGTATGTGGATATCATAAAAACACTGTATAATTGATAGACTTACTATTGCACTCCAATATGTGGATATGCCATTATATATTTACATTTTCCAGTGTCTTTGCCTGTGATAACACTACGTATCGATTTTGTAATATATAACCCATAATACAAATGACTCCAAATCGAGGTGCCAGCGGGGTTTGCTTATTAATATTGAAATATATAATCGTACGATGGCTTAATATCATATAAATATAAGTAATAAGGAATCATTCTTTGAATATTATGAGATGTTAATTTCGGTCGGGGTGTGATCAAATCTATCATAAAGCCCTTCGGGCTTTATTGGATTTGATCACGCCTCGACCGAAATTATCATCTCATAATACTCAAAGAATGATTCCTTATTCCTTATATAAAGAGTGCCGGTTTGGGAGGGTAACTGTTGAAATTGACACCCCAAGAAAACCATTGTCAAACGACGCGAAGTGGAGGTTGACAATGGGGTTTTTTTTTTGGTTATTTATGCCTTACTGTTAAATTTAGAACATTATTTCTCGTGGACTTAGTTTTATCGATAAATTTTGCAAGATTTTATACTCGAACACTCAGCAAACAGACGTAGTGTTCACTTCTTTCATGTGTTGGTATCTTCTTTTTATTCTTTAATTTTTTTTTCAAATCTAAAGTAAACAAATATATTAAGGTATAAAAATTTAGTAAGATTCATGCACCTGATCTAATTCACGTCTTCCGCACCGCTCATCACGTTCGTGACGAGCGATGCGGATCACAACCCCTTGGCTAGCGAAGAAACGATATCTTACGAATATATTTATTCTGAAAACAAAGATTCCTATCTATGTCGGAAGCGATAAAAGTTTACTGGACATCGACCGACCCCACGACGACAACCCCTACCACGGCAGGGACGGACTGGGAGATACACCGGATCCGGAACCAGTCGACGAATCTCTCATCAAAGCAGAAACGGCATCGAACGCAATAGTCCGTCTTTGTCGAGAACATAAAGGTTTTTTGAGAACTTTTTAATGTATAATGTTTATAAAAAAAACCCTTAATTAGATATTCAACAACGAAATACCGGAATTAAACAATAAATTGTGATAACTCATTTTCTCTCACGGGAGTATTTTAAACCCTGTTATTACAGAAAAGGTCTCACTCTTGTAATTATATGTTTCGATATCCAACAATGTAACATTTAACATCCATCCTCTGTAGGTAGACCTGAGTGAAATTGTGTTGTTTTCTCGTTAGGTAGTTTGACGCTTGTGTGTTTGGGACCGTTAACTAATGTGGCCACAGCAATAAGACAGGACCCCTCCCTCGGAAAGAATCTACAACACTGTGTTATAATGGGCGGTAATTACTATGGTAAGACAACACAAAAATGCTAAAATTATGTGAAATGAGATGATTTTAATGACAATAAAGAATTGATGTATAAAATAATCTCCTTATATAAATAAAAGTGCAACTCTTGAAGGAAGGTTAACAAAAATACATGTACCACACTCACACAACAATATAAAATTTCTGATGAATGGCATTTCTACGTATTAAACGTAGCTTGCTCAGATTCTGTAGATGGCACTGAAAACTGAACATACTTTCCGTGTTTTATTTGAACACTCTCTTCAACTGGTACACCATTGCACTGTTCACCATTCACAGGTGTAGAAATGTCTTTCAGTACAATTGCATTGTCTGTAAAAGTTTTACATTTCTCTACCTCTGTTTGATGTAAATGTTTGTATTTTCCATAAACTACCGTATTGGGCTCTCGTTCATCTACGTCGTCAAGACGACGTTTTGC
The DNA here is from genome assembly GCF_963853765.1 of Magallana gigas. Lineage (NCBI taxonomy): Eukaryota > Metazoa > Mollusca > Bivalvia > Ostreida > Ostreidae > Magallana > Magallana gigas. Next base: position 45,451,621 of record NC_088854.1, read on the forward strand.
ACTATATACTATAAGAGCAAGGAAAATGGTAAATATGACTCCTGATATCACTATGGCAACCAACAACTTCAGATGGATTCCTGAAAATGAAATAATGAGACAATAAAATGACTTTATATTAATAAAAATGAAATCTAATTTTAATTTCAATATAGCTAAAGCAGCCAAACTGACCTTTGCCTCTTTCAGTGTTCGAGTGTTTTAACTGACAAACTACGGTAGACAAAGCATCACAGTCGAAGGTTATCAAAGTGGAATTCGAGGAAAAGCTCGGACATCTTTGGCCAGTTGTTAAATTTTTGTGCTCCAGGGAAGGGTGTAATCCGTATATATAGGTAATATTGTCCATTTCCTGGGAGTTTTCTAGCCACGTGGGAGAGGTGATATCGAGGTCACTTAGTACTTGCCGGTTTTTGTAGGACAGGAGTACTCCCCCTGTTTCCAAACAAAGCACGGACGCGTTACCAAAACGCCTTGGACTGTCCATGATTTTGAAACAGTCGTTGTTGATGAGACGCCATGAATCATCAGAGCAAGAATCTAGAAACGATAAAATACACATGTGCAATGTATATGGATGATCAAGTTGAGAGGACACTGTAGCCTGTATCTCCCTCCAATGAAATATGACAATGAAATATAGTTATTAATGAATCAAATCACACGAATTTTACTTCCGGACAAATATAAAGATTCTAACACTTGATAACGAAATTTTGTACATGACAATAAATTTTTATAATAAAAAATCTAAATAGCTGTAAAGGAAAATGGTATAAGGACTTATCCCTTCATCCTTACAATGCCATGGCCCTGGGTCCACTCGGCCATGAGAGGACCTGGATTCTCGTACATTGTAAGGATGAGGACATCGTCTAAAGCCACGGTCAGGAGTCAGCAGGGCTCTTTCGGAGAGAATCCTTCATATTGGCCGTAGTTTGCAACTAGTGCATGGGTCTTTGTACATGGAAGCATATTCTAAATAACGGTATCGTTCCATTCGCATTGGTTCAAAATGAAAGTACACTAGCTACATGCACATGTGTAGACAGATGTTAGATTCCATAATCTAAGGATCCTAGTTACTTTTTTATGATGTTGATTATTTTCTAGTGTTGATATAAATATACTTTTTGACTATAAATTACAGGCTTGTCTTTTTCTAATTAACGATTTTCAATTATCGGTAGGCCTATATCAATGACTGAGTAGTTGATTTAAAATAAATTTTAATAATTAATAGACACATATATATAAGTATTATTTATATGTGTTAAATCATAATTCACTCCTGCTTCATAATTGCATACCGGTATGTCTCTCCTAACATACCAGGGTCTATGTTTGATGAAACAAAAGTACACTGTTGAAATCATCTATTATCAATATAAACAAAGCGTTATAAATATAAAGATATCAACATATATACCTGTTAGTTGAGAAATAAATAGAAAAAGTGTCCACGGCTTCAACAGTTCGAGCCACGCCATAATCAACCGAAACAGTAACTGTGGCCTGGGAAATCCCTTATCATGAATAACGCAACAAACATCCAATGTTTGTCTATTTCCGGGTATAGAATTACAAGTACAGAACAGTGTGGGTGATAAAATTCCACTTAAAGCCGAACTTGTTTTTTTAACAGTGCATGCTCAAAACTTCGAGTAGAATTTGAGATAGGTAAAGTTAGCTACTAGTAACTGGCTACTAGTAACTGGCTACGAGAAGTAAGAAAACCTAGCTACTAGTAACTGGCTACGAGATAAAATCAAAGTTGGCTGCTCGTAACTGGCTACTAGTAACTGGCTTCGAGAAGTAAGAGAAGCTAGCTACTAGTAACTGGCTACGAGATGAAAGAAACTTGGCTTCTAGTTACTTCTTACTGTCCATGTGAGAACACATACCTAGGATTTTTATTTGTGTTCTTAAGATGTACATTGCACTATATCACTGTCAATTGTCAATATATCTCAAGTAGCTGTATATATAAATTGAAGATATATGCCAGATTTGCTAATATCAACATTATGTCAAGTCATCCACATAAAATTACGACACAATTACTCAGATATCCCTCTGTATGTAGTCAGCTACTTCTGAATTTCGTTACAAATATCTTTATTTTTTATCTTTTTTTTAGCGGTTTTGTCAATATATCTCAAGTAGCTGTATATTTAAATTGAAGATATATGCCAGACATGCTAATATCAACATTTATCAAGTCATTCACATAATATTACGACACAATTACTCAGACATCTCTATTTATGTAGTCAGCTACTTGTGCATTTTGTTACAAATATCCGTATATTTTGGCGGTTTTGTCAATTTATCTTAAGTAGCTGTATATTTAAATTGAAGAAATATGCCAGATATGCTATTATCAACATTCCTTCAAGCCATCCACATAATATTACGACACAATTACTCAGATATCTCTCTTTATGTAGTCAGCTATTTGTGCATTTTGTTACAAATATCTTTATTTTGTGGCGGGGTTGTCAATATATCTCAAGTAGCTGTATATTTAAATTATAGAGATATGCCAGACATGCTATTATCAACATTTATTCAAGTCACCCACTTAATATTACGACACAATTACTCAGATATCTCTCTTTATGTAGTCAGCTACTTGTGTATTTTGTTACAAATATCTTTATTTTTTGGCGGGGTTGTCAATATATTGCAAGTAGCTGTATATTTAAACTGAAGATATATGCCTGACATGCTATTATCAACATTCCTTCAAGTCATCCACATAATATTACAACACAATTGCTCAGATATCGCTCTTTATGTGGTCAGCTACTTGCGCATTTTGTTACAAATATCCTTACATTTTGACGGTTTTGTCAATATATTGCAAGTAGCTGTATATTAAGATTGAAGATATGTGCCAGATATGCTATTATCAACATTCCTTCAAGTCATCCACATAATATTACGACATTATTACTCAGATATCTCTCTTTATGTAGTCAGCTACTTGTGCATTTTGTTACAAATATCGTTATTTTTTACGGTTTTGTCAATATATTGCAAGTAGCTGTATATTTAGATTGCAGATATGTGCCAGATATGCTATTATCAACATTCCTTCAAGTCATCCACATAATATTACGACATAATTACTCAGATATCGCTCTTTATGTGGTCAGCTACTTGTGCATTTTGTGACAAATATCGTTATTTTTTTACGGTTTTGTCAATATATTGCAAGTAGCTGTATATTTAGATTGAAGATACGTGCCAGATATGCTATTATCAACATTCCTTCAAGTCATCCACATAATATTACGACATAATTACTCAGATATCTCTCTTTATGTAGTCAGCTACTTGTGCATTTTGTTACAAATATCGTTATTTTTTTACGGTTTTGTCAATATATTGCAAGTAGCTGTATATTTAGATTGAAGATACGTGCCATATATGCTATTATCAACATTCCTTCAAGTCATCCACATAATATTACGACATAATTACTCAGATATCTCTCTATATGTAGTCAGCTACTTGTGCATTTTGTTACAATTATCGTTATTTTTTTACGGTTTTGTCAATATATTGCAAGTAGCTGTGTATTTAGATTGAAGATACGTGCCAGATATGCTATTATCAACAGTCCTTCAAGTCATCCACATAATATTACGACATAATTACTCAGATATCTCTCTTTATGTAGTGAAGATACGTGCCAGATATGCTATTATCAACATTCCTTCAAGTCATCCACATAATATTACGACATAATTACTCAGATATCTCTCTTTATGTAGTCAGCTACTTGTGCATTTTGTTACAAATATCGTTATTTTTTTACGGTTTTGTCAATATATTGCAAGTAGCTGTATATTTAGATTGAAGATACGTGCCATATATGCTATTATCAACATTCCTTCAAGTCATCCACATAATATTACGACATAATTACTCAGATATCTCTCTATATGTAGTCAGCTACTTGTGCATTTTGTTACAATTATCGTTATTTTTTTACGGTTTTGTCAATATATTGCAAGTAGCTGTGTATTTAGATTGAAGATACGTGCCAGATATGCTATTATCAACAGTCCTTCAAGTCATCCACATAATATTACGACATAATTACTCAGATATCTCTCTTTATGTAGTCAGCTACTTGTGCATTTTGTTACAAATATCGTTATTTTTTTACGGTTTTGTCAATATATTGCAAGTAACTGTATATTTAGATTGAAGATATGTGCCAGATATGCTATTATCAACATTCCTTCAAGTCATGTACATAAAATTACGACATAATTACTCAGATATCGCTCTTTATGTTGTCAGCTACTTGCGCATTTTGTGACAAATATCTTCATATTTTGACGGTTTTGTCAATATATCTCAAGTAGCTGTATATTTAAACTGAAGATATATGCCAGACATGCTATTATCAACATTCCTTCAAGTCATCTTCATAATATTACGACACAATTACTCAGATATCCCTCTTTATGTAGTCAGCTACTTGTGTATTTTGTTACAAATATCGTTATTTTTTTACGGTTTTGTCAATATATTGCAAGAAGCTGTATATTTAGATTGAAGATATGTGCCAGATATGCTATTATCAACATTCCTTCAAGTCATCCACATAATATTACGACATAATTACTCAGATATCGCTCTTTATGTGGTCAGCTACTTGTGCATTTTGTTACAAATATCCTTATATTTTGACGGTTTTGTCAATATATTGCAAGTAGCTGTATAGTTAAACTGAAGATATATGCCAGACATGCTATTATCAACATTCCTTCAAGTCATCTACATAATATTACGACACAATTACTCAGATATCTCTCTTTATGTAGTCAGCTACTTGTGCATTTTGTTACAAATATCGTTATTTTTTTACGGTTTTGTCAATATATTGCAAGTAGCTGTATATTTAAACTGAAGATATATGCCAGACATGCTATTATCAACATTGCTTCAAGTCATCCACATAATATTACGACACAATTACTCAGATATTTCCCTTTATGTGGTCAGCTACTTGTGCATTTTGTTACAAATATCTTTATTTTTTGGCGGTTTTGTCAATATATCTCAAGTAGCTGTATATAGAATGCTGATATATACAAGTCATGTTCATTTTAATATTATATTAGGACATTCACATGATATTACGACATAATTACTTATATATCTTTCTCAATCTCATCAGCTACAAGTGCATTTTGTTATAAAAACTTCCATTTTCAACAGTTTAGTTGATAAACCTCAAGTAGCTGTGTAAAAAAATGAAGATATCTACTAGTGTGGTTGATTTAAACATTCTATAAGGTCACTAACATGATATTATGACACAATTACTTAGATATCCCTTTAAATCTCATCGGCTTCTAAAACATTTTGTTAAAAATATTTCTTTTTTTTTTTAGGATTTTGTCAACATTTTTCGAGTAGCTTTATGTATAGACTGCTCATATTAACCAGTCTTGCTTATTTCAACATTCTATTAGGTCATCCACATGATATTACGGCACAACTACTCAGATATCACTCATAATATCGTAAGCTACTACTGCATTTCTTTACAAATATCTTCATTTTTAACACTTTCCATGTTACTCAAGTTTCTGTACATAAAGATTTAAGATTAAAAATATCTAGTTTTTAATTTAAATATTGAAGAACAAACAAAAAAAATTAAAATCATAAAGATTGTAAAAATCTTATCTGGAAGGGGATGGGGGGGGGGGCAAAATTTACTTATTATTTAAATTTCACTGGTTATTTTCTTTCATTCACTTCATCTTTTTAGGTGCACTCGAAAAACGTATGGGGAGAAATAAAGATATTTGTAACAAAATGCACAAGTAGCTGACTACATAAAAAGAGATATCTGAGTACCTGTGTCGTAATATTATGTGGATGACTTGAAGGAATGTTAATTTAGCAAGTATGGCATATATCTTCAATTTAAATATACAGCTACTTGAGATATATAGACAAAACCGCCAAAAATGATGATATTTGTAACAAAATGCACAAGTAGCTGACTACATAAAGAGAGATATCTGAGTAATTGTGTCGGAATATTATGTAGATGACTTAAAGAAATGTTGATAATAGCACGTCTGGCATATATCGTCCATTTATACAGCTACTTGAGATATATTTACAAAACAGACAAAAAATAAAGATATTTGTAACGAAATGCACAAGTAGCTGACTACATAAAGAGAGATATCTGAGTAATTGTGCCGTGATATTATGTGGATGACTTAACAGAATGTTGATATCAGCATGTCTGGCATATATCTTTAATCTATATGTACAGCTACTTGAGATACATAGACAAAACAGACAAAAGCTAAAGATATTTATAACGAAATGCACAAGAAGCTGACTACATAAAGAGAGATATCTGAGTAATTGTGTCGTAATATTATGTGGATGACTTGACAGAATGTTGATATTAGCATGTCTGGCATATATCTTCAGTCTATATATACAGCTACTTGAGATATATTTACAAAACAAACAAAAAATAAAGATATTTGTAACGAAATGCACAAGTAGCTGACTACATAAAGAGAGATATCTGAGTAATTGTGTCGTAATATTATGTAGATGACTTGAAGGAATGTTGATAATAGCATGTCTGGCATATATCTTCAGTTTAAATATACAGCTACTTGAGATATATAGACAAAACAGACAAAAAATCAAGATATTTATAACGAAATGCACAAGTAGCTGACTACATAAAGAGAGATATCTGAGTAATTGTGTCGTAATATTATATGGATGACTTGACAGAATGTTGATATTAGCATGTCTGGCATATATCTTCAGTCTATATATACAGCTACTTGAGATATATTTACAAAACAAACAAAAAATAAAGATATTTGTAACGAAATGCACAAGTAAATGACTACATAAAGAGAGATATCTGAGTGATTGTGTGATCATATTATGTGGATGACTTGACAGAATGTTTATATTAGCATGTCTGGCATATATCTACAATCTATATATACAGCTACTTGAGAGATATAGACAAAACAACAAAAAATAAAGATATTTGTAACAAAATGCACAAGTAGCTGACTACATAAAGAGAGATATCTGAGTGATTGTGTGATTATATAACGTGGATGACTTGACAGAATGTTGATATTAGCATGTCTGGCATATATCTACAATCTATATATACAGCTATTTGAGATATACAGACAAAAAAGCAAAAAAAAAGATATTTATAACGAAATGCACAAGTAGCTGACTACATAAAGAGAGATATCTGAGTAATTGTGTCGTAATATTATGTGGATGACTTGACAGAATGTTGATATTAGCATGTCTGGCATATATCTTCAATCTATATATACAGCTACTTGAGATATATTAACAAAACAGCCAAAAAATAAAGATATTTGCAACGAAATGCACAAGTAGCTGACTACATAAAGAGCGATATCTGAGTAATTGTGTGGTAATATTATGTGGATGACTTGACAGCATGTTGATATTAGCATGTCTGGCATATATCTTCAATCTATATATTCAGCTACTAAAGATATATTCATAAAACCGCCAAAAAATAATGATATTTGTAACAAAATACACAAGTAGCTTACTATATAAAGAGAGATATCTGAGTAATTCTATCGTAATATTATGTGGATGACTTGACAGAGTGTTGGTATTAGCATGTCTGGCATATATCTTCAATATATATGTACAGCTACTTGAGATATATAGACAAAACAGCAAAAAGATAAAGATATTTTGAACAAAATGCACAAGTAGCTGATTACATAAAGAGAGATATCTGAGTAATTGTGTTGTAATATTATGTGGATGACTTGACAGAATGTTGATATTAGCATTCCGGCATATATCTTCAATCTATATATTCAGCTACTTGAGATATATAGACAAAACAGCAAACAGATAAAGATATTTGTAACAAAATGCACAAGTAGCTGACGACATAAAGAGAGATATCGGAGAAATTGTGCCGTAATATTATGTGGATGACTTGACAGAATGTTGATATCAGCATGTCTGGCATATATCTTTAATCTATATGTACAGCTACTTGAGATATATAGACAAAACAGACAAAAAATGAAGATATTTGTAACGAAATGCACAAGTAGCTGACTACATAAAGAGAGATATCTGAGTAATTGTGCCGTGATATTATGTGGATGACTTAACAGAATGTTGATATCAGCATGTCTGGCATATATCTTTAATCCATATGTACAGCTACTTGAGATACATAGACAAAACAGACAAAAGCTAAAGATATTTATAACGAAATGCACAAGAAGCTGACTACATAAAGAGAGATATCTGAGTAATTGTGTCGTAATATTATGTGGATGACTTGACAGAATGTTGATATTAGCATGTCTGGCATATATCTTCAGTCTATATATACAGCTACTTGAGATATATTTACAAAACAAACAAAAAATAAAGATATTTGTAACGAAATGCACAAGTAGCTGACTACATAAAGAGAGATATCTGAGTAATTGTGTCGAAATATTATGTAGATGACTTGAAGGAATGTTGATAATAGCATGTCTGGCATATATCTTCAGTTTAAATATACAGCTACTTGAGATATATAGACAAAACAGACAAAAAATCAAGATATTTATAACGAAATGCACAAGTAGCTGACTACATAAAGAGAGATATCTGAGTAATTGTGTCGTAATATTATATGGATGACTTGACAGAATGTTGATATTAGCATGTCTGGCATATATCTTCAGTCTATATATACAGCTACTTGAGATATATTTACAAAACAAACAAAAAATAAAGATATTTGTAACGAAATGCACAAGTAGCTGACTACATAAAGAGAGATATCTGAGTGATTGTGTGATCATATTATGTGGATGACTTGACAGAATGTCTATATTAGCATGTCAGGCATATATCTACAATCTATATATACAGCTACTTGAGAGATATAGACAAAACAACAAAAAATAAAGATATTTGTAACAAAATGCACAAGTAGCTGACTACATCAAGAGAGATATCTGAGTAATTGTGTCGTAATATTATGTGGATGACTTAACAGAATGTTGATATTAGCATGTCTGGCATCTATCTTCAATCTATATATTCAGCTACTTGAGGTATATTGACAAAACCGCCAAAACATAAAGATATTTGTAACGGAACGCACAAGTAGCTGACTACATAAAGAGAGATATCTGAGTAATTGTGTCGTAATATTATGTGGATGACTTGACAGAATGTTGATTTTAGCAAGACTGGCATATATCTTACATCTATATATTCAGCTACTTGAGATATATTGACAAAACTGCCAAAAATAAAGATATTTATAACGAAATGCACAAGTAGCTGACTACATCAAGAGAGATATCTGAGTAATTGTGTTGTAATATTATGTGGATGACTTGAAGAAATGTTGATATTAGCAAGACTGGCATATATCTGCAACCTATTAATTCAGCTACTTGAAATATATCGACAAAACCGCCAAAAAAAGAATGATATTTGAAACAAAATGCACAAGTAACTGACTACATAAAGAGAGATATCTGAGTGATTGTGTGATTATATAACGTGGATGACTTGACAGAATGTTGATATTAGCATGTCTGGCATATATCTACAATCTATATATACAGCTATTTGAGATATACAGACAAAACAGCAAAAAAAAGATATTTATAACGAAATGCACAAGTAGCTGACTACATAAAGAGAGATATCTGAGTAATTGTGTCGTAATATTATGTGGATGACTTGACAGAATGTTGATATTAGCATGTCTGGCATATATCTTCAGTCTATATATACAGCTACTTGAGATATATTTACAAAACAAACAAAAAATAAAGATATTTGTAACGAAATGCACAAGTAGCTGACTACATAAAGAGAGATATCTGAGTAATTGTGTCGAAATATTATGTAGATGACTTGAAGGAATGTTGATAATAGCATGTCTGGCATATATCTTCAGTTTAAATATACAGCTACTTGAGATATATAGACAAAACAGACAAAAAATCAAGATATTTATAACGAAATGCACAAGTAGCTGACTACATAAAGAGAGATATCTGAGTAATTGTGTCGTAATATTATATGGATGACTTGACAGAATGTTGATATTAGCATGTCTGGCATATATCTTCAGTCTATATATACAGCTACTTGAGATATATTTACAAAACAAACAAAAAATAAAGATATTTGTAACGAAATGCACAAGTAAATGACTACATAAAGAGAGATATCTGAGTGATTGTGTGATCATATTATGTGGATGACTTGACAGAATGTTTATATTAGCATGTCTGGCATATATCTACAATCTATATATACAGCTACTTGAGAGATATAGACAAAACAACAAAAAATAAAGATATTTGTAACAAAATGCACAAGTAGCTGACTACATAAAGAGAGATATCTGAGTGATTGTGTGATTATATAACGTGGATGACTTGACAGAATGTTGATATTAGCATGTCTGGCATATATCTACAATCTATATATACAGCTATTTGAGATATACAGACAAAAAAGCAAAAAAAAAGATATTTATAACGAAATGCACAAGTAGCTGACTACATAAAGAGAGATATCTGAGTAATTGTGTCGTAATATTATGTGGATGACTTGACAGAATGTTGATATTAGCATGTCTGGCATATATCTTCAATCTATATATACAGCTACTTGAGATATATTAACAAAACAGCCAAAAAATAAAGATATTTGTAACGAAATGCACAAGTAGCTGACTACATAAAGAGCGATATCTGAGTAATTGTGTGGTAATATTATGTGGATGACTCGGCAGAATGTTGATATTAGCAAGTCAGGCATATATAGATATGTTACTAGTAGCTAACTTTTATTTTATCTCGTAGCCAGTTACTAGTAGCTAGCTTTTTTTACTTCTCGTAGCCAGTTACTAGTAGCCAGTTACTAGTAGCTAACTTTACCTATCTTAGAATTTGTAATATTCGTTTCGACATGTTTTTTTCATTCGCAGAACTATATGTATACTTGAGTTTTTCATAAGCTTTGCCTTATACTGGTATATACCATTTATAGTGATATAGAGCAAGTGATACTGATGCTTGCTGTTGAACTTTGTGATTGTGCGTGTGTGGAGGGATGGTGATGGGGATGTTTAATTAAAATATTCAGCCTACATTGGCGTCGGAAGCAAATTGAAAGTGTGTGTGTGTAGGGGGGGGGGGGGGGTAGGGCTAGACTTATCAGAAATCTTGACAAGCAAAAAAAAAAAAGAAATAAGAAAAAAAGAAAAAATAAGGTTTTTGGTCATGGTTATGTATGACTTTGCAAAAATGCCCCCCCCCCTGGTTCCGACGCCTATGGACTACTTATGTATATGAATACGTTTTATTTACTCACTTGAGCCAGAAAGTTACTACTACGAGTATTTACTAGTATCTAAGATGTTCTCAAATAATCTGAATTCCAGGGAAAGGAAATATGACTGTGTGTAGTGAGTTCAATTTCTTCTCCGATCCCGAGGCCGCAAAAATAGTTCTGACACAACTAGAGGGTCCTATAACAGTGATTGGGATGGACCCCTGTTACGAAAACGCCCTCACCTGGGTAATTAATGCAGTCACTTGATTTAAGTACTGTAGACAATGCAATAATCATTCCCAAGTTAATTATTTTGACAATCAGTTGTTTTTCTTTAATTATTTTGTCCCCGATCATTTTTTAAAATACATGTACAAAAAGTATATAAAAGAACAGAAAAATGAAATTGCGCAAAGTATGAAATAAAATTTGTTTTCCATAATTGCTCTTTTTTTTTATATCAGAAAGAATATGACAAGCTTCGAAAGACAAAATCAAAGGTTAACGATTTCTTGAGGCGCATAGAAGAAAAACTTTTCCAAAAATTAAGGACAGACATGGGCTGGGAGAAGTATGTCCCTTGTGACGAATTTGCCATGGCTGTCGTCATTAACGAATCAGCAGTTGTCACAGAGTTCAAAGAAGTTTACGCAACAGTTGAGGTCAAAGGTGAATATACTTACGGGATGATGGTCGTCGACTGGGGAAGGATGTTAAAGAGACCCAATAATGTGAGATTGGTGACGAAATTTGACAACGAGGAGTTTTTGAAAATGTTGTATAGACCTGTTAACTGGAAGTAACCATCAAACAGCTTCAAAGACCTCTTAACCGAAAGTTGAGAGTCTTTTGCCCCAGATGCCTTAAATTTACATGTTATATATGAAGAAATGTGTTCTTTAATCTTGTTCTCTCTAAGTAGATTTCTGTACATTGTGTAAAAAAAATAAACCTCACAAAAAAAATGCACTAACATCACAAAATGACAACCTTTTTTATTAATATTCCTATACAACACAACACATTCACAGAACATTAAAGTCATGTTGTAGATTTATATACACAAAGTAGTAACAGATTCTCACAAGTTCGCTCGGACTTTGGCACACACGTAACATTACTACGTTGCCTTACACGGCAACCCGCTCCTTGAAGACATAAGGGACTTTTTTTCTTGAACATCGGATGTTATGAGACAGCCGTTGTGGACACCATTAAGAGCAACAACTTTTCATCCAGCATAATAACCATACTGAGGATGAATCACACAAAAGTTCCCAATTGACATCTTCCGACATTTTATCCCATTAGGTCCTTGAAAAAAAGACATAAGAAATTTAAAAAAAATTGTGAGTAATATAAGTACATTTATTATATGGATTTCATATTTAGTAAAAATTTTATTAGGACTTACGTTTAGGACAACAAACGTCATGCTCGACGTTGCATTTAAAATTTCCTTGACAAGATCCATTATAACATTTCACCAAAGTCTTTTTCATGCTGTGTTGGGGAGGCCCATATGCGCATGCTGTGGGTGGAATAACTGTTCTTCCGGCCATAAACTCTGTAGAAAAAAGTTTGTTGGTTTGCGATCGTAAAAATCTGTTTTATTGTTGATAGTAAATGTCTTCGTAAAAATATTTTTTAAGTTGAGCGCTTTTCACTTACAATTATTTACACAAGCTATTTACACCAACAGATGACAATACACGTATCTTAATTGTTAAACTTGCAATGTGTTGTCTTCATTTTGATTTCTGACTGAAGCACTTACGCCTGTGGCGGGATCTTGTCACCAGGAATATGTTGGCTCTGTGTCCACAGGAGTCGGCCACGAACTGACCCACTTCATTGACCGCCTGATTGTAGTCGATTGGTCTCACATTATTGTACAAAATGTCTTTGTCGTTTGCTTCGATAAACGGAATCTTCATAGAGATGAAATCAAAATACAATTATAAGAATGCTTACTTACTATCTCGTGCTATATTCTTAAAAATCATGAGTTATCATTAGATGGATGTAAAAAATTGTTTTGTTAAGATCATACATCAAATAGACAAGCATGATACATCACAGTGCATTGTCTTTTTCACGATACAGGCAATAAACAAAATGGCTTACTTCTGAGAAATGTGTCTTGTTTAAAGATAAAGGAAAAATAATCGGATACATGAAAGAATCTTGTCTATTTTACAATTAAGATAGACAAAATGACTTACATCTGAGAACCTTGTCTTGTTCACGATAATTTCATAAGATTTCATGATGTCATTTTGTAGCTTTCCAACATAGCACGTGTCTTGGTTATTTCCTTGTGACACCAAGCCTAAGGTGTTCTGCAACGATTTGTATTTTTAGGAAAAATATTAACCATAGTTTCTAAAGAATGATTTGTATTTATACGTATATTTAAAAAATAAGTTGTATTAATAAAAAACATCATTATGGTTTATATGTAAATATGGAAAGATACTCTAATAAGCACCATAATGGAGATTCAAAAAGATTACAATGATCTAGTTTACCCATGTGTGATCCATGGTCAAATAGTCTGAAATGTGGTCCACTTTGTCTGCATTGTATCTCGTGATGGTGTGCACATGTTTCCCAGCTAGCTGGTGCTCTTCCTCTGTTGTTGACCCGTCCGGGTAATAAACACCAAAGGTCAACTTTATGAAAACAGGTAAGATTGTACTTTGTCATTTTGCATAAAACAGATTTACTAAGAATTCGTAATACGTTAGTTAAAGATATGTTTAAAAGGAGAAACATAAAATATTAATAATATTTCTTTGACATCAAGAAATTATTATGGAACAACCGTGCGATCACACATAAATAAATCATGATATTATCATTTGAAATAAAGTATCAGGGTACAACTTACGTAAGCCGGTGCAGGGATTCTCAATTGCCGTTGGCGTCTTTTATTTTGATTAACCGTGAAGATTTTCATGTTTCTGTTGTTGTTGCCGTTCTTTTGTGGCTGTTGATACTGAGGTCTTTGCTGTGGCGGAAATCGTTGCTGCTGTAAAGGTTGTCTTGGCTGTATTTGGTTGTTAGGAGAGTTTTGTTGTTGATTTTGATTGCCAAACGCGTTTGGTTGCTGGCCGAATGGTCCGTTAGGTAGTTGATTTCGATATGGTCCGGTTGGTTGCTTAAACGAATTCTGTCCGTTCGGCTGTTGATTTGGATATCGAGCATTTGTTTGTTGATTTTGGTATGGTCCAAATAATTGTTGATTTGCGTTTTGTCCGTTTCCTGGTTGATTTGGGTAAGCTCCGTTTGTTTGTTGTTTCTGGTATGGGCCGTTGGCATATTGATTTGGGTATGATCCGTTGGCTTGTTGATTTGGTAATATTCCGTTGGCCTGTTGATTAAAGTTTTGTCCGTTTGCTTGTTGATATAGGTTTGGTCTGTTTGCTTGTTGATTTAAGTTTGGTCCGTTTGCTTGTTGATTTGAGTATGGTCCATTTGCTGGTTGATATAGGTTTGGTCTGTTTGCTTGTTGATTTAAGTTTGGTCCGTTTGCTTGTTGATTTGAGTATGGTCCATTTGCTGGTTGATTTGGATTTGGCCCGTTTGCTTTTTGATCAGAGTTTTGCCCTTTGGTTTGTTGAGTTGTGATTGATCTGTTTCCTTGTTGATTTGTGTTTTGTGAGTTTATTTGTTGATTTTGGTTTGGTTCATTTACTTGTTGGTTTGATGTTGGACCATTGGCTTGTTGGTTTTGGTTTGGTTTCATGGCTTGTTGATTTGGGTATGGCCCGTTTGCTGGTTGATTTGAGTTTGCTCCGTTTGCTTGTTGGTTTGATTTTGGCACATTTGCTTGTTGATTAGGGTATGGTCCGTTTGCTTGTTGATTTGAATATGGCCCGTTTACTGGTTGATTTGAGTTTGCTCCGTTTGTTTGTTGGTTTGGGTATGGCCCGTTTGCTTGTTGGTTATAGTTAGGCCCGTTTGCTCGTTGATTTGGGTATGGCCCGTTTGCTGGTTGATTAGAGTTTGCTCCGTTTGCTTGTTGGTTTGAGTTTGGCACATTTGCTTGTTGTTTTGGGTATGGTCCCTTTGCTTGTGGATTTGAGTATTGTCCGCTTGCTGGTTGGTTATAGTTAGGCTCTAATGCTTGTTGTTTTGAGTTTGATCCATTTGTGGGTTGGTTTGGATATGGTCCGTTTGCTTGCTGATTTTGGTATGGGCCGTTCGGTGGTTGATTTGAGTATGGTCCATTTGCTGGTTGATTTGAATTAGGTCTATTTGGTTGTTGATCTAAATACTTCCCATTTGCACGTTGATTTGGGTATGGTCCGTTTGTTTGCTGACTCGAGTGTGGTCCGTTTGCTGGTTTTGAGTTTGGCCCATTTGCATGTTGATTTGGGTATGGTCCATTTGCATACTGATTTGAGTATGGATCGTTTGCTTGTTGATTTGAGTATTGTCTATTTGCTGGTTGATTGGAGTTAGGTCCGTTTGCTTGTTGATTTGTGTTGGGTCCGTTTGCTCGCTGATTGGAGTAAGGTCCGTTTACTGGTTGATTTGAATATTGATCGTTTGCATTTTGATATTTGATTTGTCCGTTTACTTGTTGATTTTGCACGTTGAACGGTTGATTTGGTTTATATCCGTTTGCTTGTTGATTTGGATAAGACTGTCCTTGAGCTGAATTTTGTTGATTTTGATATTGATGGTTGTTTTTATTTTGATTAGTCCATTGCTGTTCTTTGTTTTGTACATTAAGTTGTAAATTCTGCTGTAGCTGTTGATTTTGTTGTTGATTTTGATTAATTATCTGTGTATTTTCACTTTGCTGCTGGGGATTAAATTGTTGTTGATTTAAATTCGGGTTTTGGTCGTGTGCTAAATAATTCACATTTTGTAATTGAAACCCCTGTTGGTTATTTTGTGGTATAATTAACTGCTGCTGGTTCTGATCTGAAGGATACATCTGACTTGTGAAGTGTTGGTTTTGGGTTTGCTGTTGACCGGATGACATAAATTGACTTGCTTGGGGGTTGTTGATTTTGTTATTTTGCATACCATAGACTGGCTGTTGTTGCTGTTGGTCTGTTATTGGTGGTATCGGCCTATTTTCACCGTTTTTATAAAAATTCGTTTGTTGTGGCTGTTTACTAACTTGTATTTGTGTGTTCTGTTGCTGTTGAAAATTTTGATTGAGTTGCACCTGAAATGGCTCTGCAAATTGTTTTTGTTGGAAATTATTCCTTGGTTGTTGTTCAAAGCCATTGAAATTTGATTGATGGTGCTGTTGAGGTGGATACTGTTGTCTTTGGTTTAGTGGTGCAATGATAGGAGGTATTGTAGTTTGTATTATGTGAGAATTTTTATCCATTGAATTTAGGTCTTTTGAATATGCCATAACCCACTGGTCGGGGCTTTTTGTGGACAAAGTTCCTTGTTGTGTAAACAGGGTACTAGGTGTCGTCGGTGAAATAGGTGATATTGTAGAAGACCATGGCAAAATCTTTCCGATCCCTTGATTGCTATGTACGTTGTTTGTCATCTGGTTTCCTTGAAAAAAGGAATTACTTTTTAAAATTGGGTATTGTGATGTTTGTTCCTGGTGAAATAAATAATTGGGAGCAATGGTTATGTCTGTAAAAGAATTCTTTTTATTCATCTGTGGATTTTGTGGAGTTTTAGAATATATAACCGAGTTCTGTTTTTTATACGCTGGTGTTGTAGTAAACGCATTCCAACCGGGTAGGTTTTGTTTTCCTTTCAATGTATCTTGCGTAAATGTTGGTACATATGACAGCGACTCCTTTCCCTGTATGTTTGGTGGTGCAAACATTGATGGCGAGGGCGCAGGATACAAATATGGAGAAATGGTGGTTGTGTATAAATTATTGCCCGATCCTCCAGGAAAATTAGGACCTTGATTATTCTGAGAATGTTGATTCATTGTATTCCAAGAGTTAGACTTAGAATTTGTTTCAAATTTCGAATAGACAACGCTGGGGCGACCTGACTTAGATAACTTCCCATTAATGGTATTTGAGCTATGTTGGTTGTTTTTAGTTGCGCCTTGTTGAGGGGAGTTATCCTTAAAATTAGAGTATACGACGCTTTGTTGTGGAGAAAATGGTGCAGATTGTGTTTTTGCTTTAAAATTCATGGATTCTTGGTTCGTCGACCATGGTCCAGGAGTGACATCTGTCATCGAAACCGAGGGTGCATTATGGTTGCCGAATGATCTTGCATTGTTATTGATGTATTGTCCCGGGTAATTCTGAAATGGTTCCATTGGTGCATTGGATTTATCAAATGTGTTAGACCCTTGAAAGCTGATTTTTAATCGCTCGTTATTCTGTTGGTTTTGGAATTGCATTTGATTGTTTTTATTAGAAGACGTCCATTTATTTTGTTGCGACTGTTGCTTCCACATCGGAGGTGAACCACCTGATTGTGTTGGATTAGATTGTGGGTACGGTCCATCAATTTGAAAGGTGTCTTGAAAGTTAATGCTGTCGTAATAATAATGATTGGATGGGAAACCCGATGGATTCCGTTGGTCATTTAAAGAGTTCGTAGGAGGTGCAAATTGTCCATTTTTAATGGGTTTGTTTTCCCACATCATTTGAATTTCAGGAACAGGCCTTTTCCATGAATATGGAGTTTTGGTAGTAGAGTGTTTTTGTGTATTCATGTTTCTAGAATTTCGGGAAGGATTTAACTGGTTCTCTGGTGGCGTTAAGGAAAACTTTTTCTTGGTATTGCGGGTTAAGACGGGATTTACAATTTTTTGTGGTAACTGGGGCACATTTTGGTGAATAGTTCTTGGTGAACTAAAAGAAAATATTTTAGTTGACATTTCTTCTTGGATAGTCTTTACGTGCCTCACATTCGTTTCCGGTAGTGACGAGTGTAGATTGGAGAACGGATTTGAGTGAGAGTTTCGATTAAATTTCAAATGTTGACTTTGTGTCCCTTTTCCTGGATTTGTTGTCTTATAATTAGGCTTGTAAGCGTGTCCAGTTGTTTTAGGGTGTATGTTGATATGCTTTCTTGGCTCTTTAGGCGATTGCTGGTGCTTTTTCGTCTTTGGATGATGGGCTTTCAATGATAAACCGTTTCTTATTTTAATCTTTCTTAAATCAGGCCGCACTCCTATATTTGACCTTTTGGTTTTTGCGTAGTTCTTTCCTATTTTCGTATGCGGTTGCAGTACTGTGGCCTTTGCTTTATGGTTAAATATCTCTGATTTTGTTTTCTTTGATTTGTGGTTCGGTATTTCGGACTTGGTTTTCTTTGATATGTGGTTAGGTATTATGGATCTGGTTTTACCTGTCTCCGTTGTGATTTTCTTGGCGTCGATTTCTTGTCGCGTGGCTGGACGTTTTTGTTGAATAACACGATTAGCGGTAGCATTTGTGTCAGGATTATGATGTTTACGGCCAACAGAAATCGCCATCATAGGCTTGCTTTTTATGTGTCCTTCTTTCAATGCGTAATTGTCTGTGGTTTTTGTAATGTTGTTTATGATGGTCCTTTTAGAACTTTCAACTAAATGATCAGTTTTGTTCGTGCCATCCTTTCTTGAAACCTTTTTTAAGCTGTTGTGGTTTGTATAAGTGGTCATTGGGTTTCTTGTAGGTGTGGCCTTTATTTTCAAGTTGCTGCCAATAAGTTTGTTGACAATCTCCGTAATGTTGATGTTCACATTAATGGCATTCTGATCATGAATTTCCTTGTTGTTTTCCACTTGGATATGAGTTTTAGATTTTTTTCTTAACTGTGTAACATTGTTTTTCGATGTGTTGTTAACAACATTGATTTTGTTGTCATTTTTTGCGCTGCCAATATTAACAGCAAGGGTCTTTGTAACATTCCTGTTTTCGCTTGTGTTGATATTAACATTAATAGCATTCGTATCACGAATTTCCTTATTTTCTCCTTGGATATGCGTTTTAGTTTTGTTTCTTAAAGGTGTAGCATTGCTCTTCGATGTGTTGTTAACGACATTGATTTTATTCTCATTTTTGGCGCTGCTAATATTAACAAGAAGGGCCTTTGTAACATTTCTGTTTTCGCCGGTAGCATCTTCCCTATTTTTGCCACTCGCCTGTGTAATATTGTCAGACACTTTATTCCTTCTCTTTCCTAAAAGTGATCCATTTGGAAGTTTTGCAGCTGTCCTTGTGTTCCGAGTGTTGTTGCTGATAACTTGATTGGGTCTTTTGGTTTCTAATTTTGTTATATCCGTGGCATTCGTGTTCGATGGTTGAACTCTAGATTCTATGACTTTTTGCAAGCGCTCACTAATCGCCGGAGGAATACCATTCGGATAATGTTGTAATATCCTTAATAATTGTTTATCCAATGTGTTTAGTGACCCGTGACCACAAAAGGAATCACCACTCAAATAAGCAACTGTCTAAAATATAATATAGATCTAGGTTAAAATACCGTATGTTTTATTACATTTGAACACTATGACTGCTTTTAAAATAAATTAAATTTAAGGCAAAAAAAATCAAAATCAGGCTAGATGAATAAAAATCAGGATGAGAAAATAATGAGATAAACTATCTTACGTTATTTCATATTAATTTGACCTAATTCAAAATCAAATTACAAACGCAACCGACATCTGTCGTTTTCATTGTCAATATGGCTGAAAACATTTTGGATGGAATTGTATATACAGTGTTTTAATTTAATCAATTCACGCACGTGTATGTCAATTTGTGGAACATATTTCTGATCAGGAACATTTTTAAAATAAACGAATTGATTAAATATTTAATAGATATAAAATAAATAAATATTATTTATTTAGAGAGAATAAATAACGTTTAGTGTGTACTACATCTTTTTTTTTAGTTTATTTAATCATTACTAATTTTAATATACAATATGAAAATCACCAAGAAATAAAGATAATGAACATTAATAAAAGGTAAAGTAAAATCAACACCCTTTAAAAAGGAAATCAATTTGATTTTGAAACCGGAACAAAAAACACCCGAACATCGAGATTTAGTTTGTTCTTCATTCTCAATAATAAGACATGTTTAACAAGATCATTTACAAGATGTACTTACTAATAATACACATGGAATAATTCCAAACATGCTGCTGTACATTTTCCCCGGCTCCTGTGTCGGCCTGTTTCCACATATTGGTCATGAACTGTTCATCATAAATGTGATAATTCGACACGCTTTGTTCCTGGTGAAAATGCATATTAGATTTGCACACACCTTGACACCGAGGATCTCCAAAGCGAAACTGACCAAAAGAGATCAATCACTGTGATGGGTTTATCAGGGAGTAGACAGGCGCCTGACAGTCCCCTAGTTTGCCTGAAGAAAAAAACGTGGCCTAGCTGAACTGGAACGTTGTCCGATATTGTATCATATACCTACAATAGGTACAAGTTGTGAATTTAAATATTCTGGCATTACACGTGCCGCATGTATGAATGTGTGAGTTGGTCTCCTATTTGAAACCAGCTTCAAAGGTTCTATTGATAACTGCGGCTGTCTGTTTATATATACACTTTGTACTGTCTATTTTAGCTTCCACCGCTAAACTTGCTGATCTATATTTTGTTTTCTGTTAACAACTATCAAACCTCAAATATAGAATGATGAAAGACAGCTTTGAAACGAATGGACAGCTATAAAATGTGTAAATATATAAAACTGATATAAAATGTATGTTACCATAGCCAAATTAGAATGTTAAGTTTTGAAATATAATACGTTGGGTCACACACAGTCGGTTTTAAAAGAGTACTTTTTTTTGGTTTTAAACCGATATGAGAGCAGTGGACATTGAACTCGCGTGGTTGCATGGACTAAAAATGTTTATTTTCCTGCAATAATCGCTACCTTCATATAGCCAGTATAAAACACCAAAGAAATTTTTTTTTTATGATTAATATTTACAGATATCTTACAATTTATCCGTATTATTGCCTGCCACCTTATATAAAAAGGAAATGTCCATTCTTTCCTTATTATGTGAAATTTAATTACCAGAGAGCGTTGAAATCTGACTTCAGTCCGCGCAGTCCGCGCAGTCCGTGCTATCAATGTAGCTCAAGTTTCATCATAACAAAATCACCTACACAAAGTCAACAACAACCTCAAAAGTATGAAAAATAAACAAGAAACAACCCCTCCCCCACCCCCACCCCCCCCCCACCCCCCAAAAAAGGGAAAAAAATATCACGATGATGAGATGATTTATTACTGGCACTCTATATGGTTCTTTTTTTCATGTGCTGTTAATACGAATCGCATTTCATCAATTTTTTAACAATTTGGTGTAAAATACTCGGTGGATAAAAATATTTATTTAGTAAAATCAAATACACATATATAGTAAATATAGAAAATATAGTTCGGTAACTACGTTCACACTATATAATTCAGCTGTATATACTGAATCTCGCTATTTATGGCCAATACACATTCATTAACCAATAATCATATATACTATTAATATACGCACCAAAACGATATCATCCCAAAAACGATAAATATGAAGATGGTACTTAAAGTGAAATTATGATATAATTAATGCGCTGAAATTCTATACAGCCACGTAGAAGCGTTGAAACAGTGCATTAGGTGGCAGTTTTATTACTTAAATTAATGGCATGTATGACATGCATGCAGAAGTGCACATGACGCACATAATATACATGTGCCCTATTTTCAACATATACATTATTCATTCATGTGTCGGACAATGCTGTGTGTGGCGGAATAATGTTATTTTACACTTAAAAAGGAACATCGGTTACAAGATCCGTTAATGCTACAGGGTTTTGATGGATATGATTTTCATACAGGGGTTCTGATGTTGTTAACATGTATCATATGTTCCGGACCCCCTGATCGACCCCCCCCCCCATCGTATATGATAATTTTCGGCCCCCTCCTTAAAAAACACACACACGAAAGAAGAAAATGAATCAAATTAAAATTCCCTCATACATGTTCCCGACTTTAGTTTATTAAATCCTCCACGCAGTCCCTAAAAGGCCTAAATTTATCATCCGGAAAATTTAATTCAATTCAGTTCAGTTTATTGATATCACCATGTGGCATACAATCAAAATGAAATCAAATTTAAACTAAATTCATTAATTAAGTTATTAAGTTATGAAAAATACATGTAGACATTACATCCCCTAGCTCTTTGTTGTTGAATTTTGATCGAACGGGAAAATAGAGAGGAAAAATTAACTCTTTAAATGCATGTACACTTAACTGGCAAAAAACACACGTATCATTAAAAGGGAAATTAAGATAGGTTTATTTCTTTTCTTTTTTTTAATAATTATTATGCAAGTGTTTACAATCACGAAAAAACAAAATTTTAATATAGCCTACAGATAGCCTACACTGTAAAGTACAGTGCCATGTAAAATGAAAGTTTCAAGCTGAACGGAGTTGTATTATTTTCTAAATAAAATAAAAGAGATCAAATGTAATGATATTTTAATATAAATCATATAATACCGACTAATCGACTGAAATTGAGAATGAGTTGACAAATTTTTAGGAACCGTCTGGCAATTCAATTGGTCAATATTCGACCAATCACAGTCATCAAGTGGCCGCCATCAAGAACTAGACAACAAGAAAGGTAAAGAAAAAATCTCAAGTAATCCTTTGTAATCATCGTTAGTTTGATGTTAATTATCAATTCAAACTATAGGAAATTATCAATGAAGTAAATTTGGACCTGTATTTTTTAATGATTTACCAATAAATGTGATTATTTTCATGAAAATTGCAAACCGGCATCCTGTAGTGACGCCATTGAAATTTGCAGTCATAAATACAGCAAACGTAAACAAAATTTCTTGGAAAGCACAGTGTGCAGCTAAATTAAAAGCGAATGACTATTTAATTTACGATACGATAAATGTTTGTCATGATTTCAATGATGTGAAATTGGGATATGGTTTGTTTACTTTCGTTTAAGGACAACATGGCAGACAATGAGAACGAAACTGAACTTTTAGACTACGAAGATGATGAAACCGAAACCACTGCAGATGGGACTGGTGATGCACCAGTAAAGAAAGATGTGAAGGGAACATATGTATCCATTCACAGTTCTGGATTCAGAGATTTTCTTCTGAAACCAGAGTTGCTCAGAGCCATTGTAGACTGTGGATTTGAGCATCCTTCTGAAGGTAAACAATGAAAAAACCGATATTAGAAAAAATTAGATACTTCATTTTAAGGTTTGTTACATGGTTATTTAAACTATTCCATTTGTTTTTAGTTCAGCACGAGTGTATTCCTCAAGCTATTCTGTCCATGGATGTCCTTTGTCAGGCCAAGTCTGGTATGGGAAAGACAGCTGTGTTTGTGTTGGCAACACTGCAGCAACTGGAACCTGTTGATGGTCAGGTAAGGAGAAAATGTCTGTCATTGTAAATTAAATACAAGGCTTTCTCTAATAGCATATAGACCCCTTTACGATGGCTGAGGTACTGCTGTTTAGCAGGACGAAATGCCAGTTTTGTTTGATGAAATATGATGTAACCTCAATTGTTTCATTTACTTCATTTAATATATTATCTACTTGCTAAAACTTTGACAAAGTATATCAATTTAAGTTGCAAGAGAGCAGTACTGCGGTTATCATGATGGGATTTGTTGAGATGGTTTATTAGGAGGTACCCTGGGTTTAGGCTATAGTCCTAGGAATTTGATTTTGAAAAAAATTGTGAATACATTTTCTCCAGATTTAAGGAAAGCAAAAATGAAGGGTCTAGGCTATAGTTCTAGATATTTGATTTAAAAAAAAATAGCATGTGAATACCTTTTCTCCAGATTTAAGGATAAATAAGTTCAGGTTTTGTTTATAAGCTTCATACTCTAGGATAATAGTTGTGAAATTGTCTGCACATGAACTGCATTTCTGTTGGAGTAATTTGCTACAAAAGAGGCAGATCTGATGCAAGATAACAATAGAGATAATTAGCAGCAAAGATGTTATATGTTTGTTGCCAGTCACTCTATAACAGAATTTACTAATACATGTTTGTCTTTTACCTAGTAATGTGATTCCTTTAGTCATTGAAGTAATGTCTTAAATGTTGATACCGCCTATATGCATGTTAATTCAATTGTGTTTTATATATTGTGCTAAATGAGAGAAAAAAGAGTAATCATAATTTTTGTTTTATTCAGGTATCAGTGTTGGTTCTAGCACACACCAGAGAATTAGCTTTCCAGATCAGCAAAGAGTATGAGAGATTCAGCAAGTACATGAACAACGTGAAGATTGCTGTTTTCTTTGGAGGAATGTCCATCAAGAAGGACGAGGATGTTCTGAAGAAGAATTGCCCCCACATTATTGTTGGTACACCTGGTAGAATTCTAGCCCTCTGCCATTCCAAAGTCCTCAACCTGAAGAATGTCAAGCACTTTGTTCTTGATGAATGTGACAAAATGTTGGCAGCTCTTGGTAAGATATTTGAATCATATTCTTAAATTGTTATACCATTGGAAAAAATATAAATTCTTAATTTTGGCAACGTGATATGAAAGCATCATAATCCTTTAAACTTGTTTCAGACATGAGGAGAGACGTCCAGGAAATCTTCCGCAACACCCCCCATGAAAAGCAAGTGATGATGTTCAGTGCTACACTTAGCAAGGAAATTCGAGCAGTCTGCAAGAGATTCATGCAAGATGTAATTAGCACACCCTTTCTTCTAGCTATGGCTGCGTGAAGTGTTATTTTTTCTGGAGTTGTTGATGGGCAGTGTTTTGTGTTTGATATCGTGTTCAGTGTCTCCTTCGAGTGATCGCTTTGCAACCTTTTGTTGTAGAGCACTGACTTTGTGAATGAACTTTGTTACCCGTAAAGGGTTCGCGCTCAGAAATAAGTCAATAGTTGATCTCAAATTAGCTCCATTTGTAAAATATCGTTGGAAAAAAAATATATTAAAAGTATTTAAAATTGGGGGGTCCTATTTGTGGAAAAGAAATTCAGAAAATGAAATTAGCAATTTAAATCCAGAAGGATGTTAATGGACTTGAAACCAGTGTCAGAGGTGCACAAGTCTCGCTGCTCTGAAAGTGGCGGGCAGGCTGCATCTCTGTTGTGCTGTTGATAAACATCGATGGATTCAGTAATGTAATCTTGGTCCGCTGAATGTTTTGAATATTAAGAAAGAGTCGTGTTTCTCCTGTACCTGTTGGCCAGAGATCTGGAAGCGGGCACTGGATTGGGAGAATGGGCCTACAGTGTGGTCATAGGGGAACCATTGCATTCTAAGCTGGTTATAGTTGTCCAATCCAGCAAGTATGTATTTGGTATCTGCAGAAAGCTGCCTGAGTCTAAAAATATTTAAATGATATGCTTAAAATGAAATATCAAAAGGTATATTAACATAAATATAAACTTGGCTTAATCAAAAAAAAAAAGAAGATTAAATGTTGGATACTCTGTAGCCATAGAATTAAGTGGTTAGTTGCTGATAAAATAAATGATCAGGTAGTCATACATGTAACAAGTTGCTAAAATGTTATTGCAGGTCTGATTTTCATAAATGTGAATTGCAGAAGTATAAAGTACATGAACATAAATTTTACAGGTGCAAATGTTTAGGTCTGTATCACTCTATTTTAGAAAAGTGTTGTGATATAATTTATGCAGCTATTGCTGCAGTTGTTGGTATGCTTTGCTTTATTTTCAGCCAATGGAGGTCTACGTGGATGACGATTCCAAACTGACTCTCCATGGTCTCCAACAGCACTATGTCAAACTGAAGGACAATGAGAAAAACAGAAAGCTGTTTGAACTGTTGGATGTTCTGGAATTCAACCAGGTATTATAAAAATATATATATACAAAAGTTGTGAAATTAGCTTTGAATAATGTACATGTACTGTACAGCATTTGTTCAGGTTTTATAAATTGCATTGTATGTTATAGGTCATTATCTTTGTGAAGTCAGTGCAGAGATGTATGGCTCTGGCACAGCTGCTAGTAGAGCAGAATTTCCCAGCAATTGCAATCCACAGAGCAATGACACAGGAAGAAAGGTATTTTGATTTTGTATTAACTTTAAACACACTCTTGCTCAGTTTTAGATACTACGTGAATTTATTATGTTCCTATTCCTGATTATTGGTTGGTAAATATATATCAACATAAATATATTTTTTCAATCCTAGATTGTCCCGGTATCAGCAATTCAAAGACTTCCAGAAGAGAATACTGGTGGCCACAAACCTGTTTGGTAGAGGAATGGACATTGAAAGAGTCAACATCGTATTTAACTATGACATGCCAGAAGACTCTGACACTTACTTGCACAGAGTGAGTAGCAGTTTTTGCTTACAAAAATTGTGTGTGGTTTTTCATTGCTGTTGTTCTAGGCATTTATGTGGATAAATGGGTTGGCTTGAGTGTTTATGGACTCTCGTTTGTATTTAGGTGGCTCGTGCAGGTAGATTTGGAACAAAGGGTCTTGCTATAACATTTGTATCAGATGAAACAGATGCTAAAGTACTAAATGAAGTACAAGAAAGATTTGAAGTAAACATCACAGAGCTGCCAGATGAGATTGATATATCTTCGTACAGTAAGTTTAGTCATGTCTGTTTAAACATAATGTCATGATTTATGAAGAAAGATTTGATGAATTTCTATTCATGAAATTTAATTTTTTTTCTCCTTATTTTAGTTGAAGGACGTTGAACACCTAAGAGACTTGATCTGTGGAAAATGAAGAATCATGAAATTTGAACAATTTGCAAAGGCCTTGTCTTTTATAAGTGGGAGTTAGTCTCCGTTTTCGGGACATCATTTATTTCATTTTGTATCAAATAACATGCTGTGAAGTTGTACCTTGAGGAAACTTGTTTTTCTCTAAAGAGACGTTAACTCTTTCTATGAAGAGACATTAACTATGATGTAGTATTTTGGTTGGTGTAAATTCACACAGGATGTACTGTGATATGTTTTAGTGTATGTAAATAAAGTCATTTCATTTTTTTTATCCATTGTTTTATGTTACGTGTATTAAAAATACATTTTGTATTTTGAATGAATAGCTATTTTCCAAAATAGTAGAACATATCGCATTAAGGTATGGATCATTGATTATATAGTTCGAAATCCGACTGATAGCCTTGAGGGTCAAATTGGTGAAATTTTCTTTGAGCAATGAATTTCAAACGAGTATGGCAGGAATAATATTTTAAGAGTCATTTACAAATTTAGTCCAAAAATGAAAATATATTACATTTTCCTGGACTTTTTAAGAAATGGGGGGAAAAATAATCGTTAGATGTAATATTTAAACAATAAAATGCTCTCTTTGGTGATTAATGCGGGATATGAAGGTGGCGAGGGGGGCTAGTACCCTAGATCTCTACAAGCCAGAGAGAAAGAAAAGGCCAATCGTCAAAATACTTATCAGTGGTGGGGGAGGGATACAGCAATTTTAATAACGTACATGTATATGTTAAAGCTGACATAAATATTTCCCTTTTATCTCCGACTACCGCCATATTACTTGTCGATTTCTATTCTTGCGTTACTGCTACACATCCCTATAAAAGGCAGAGAGCACTATTCATGCTTCACTGCATTCAGGTACTTCGTACACCCGAACACGTTATATAAAGTAAGTAATAAGGAATCACTCTGAATAATATGAAGTTATAATCACCTCGTATTACTTTGAAAAAGAGGGGACACCAGACCAGATATTAGACCTTTCCCGTTTGATTTATGGTTAGGGTCTCTGTTTACCAGTCACCATGGAAAATGGGTGATGGTTCCAAGCTTTTGTTAATTGAAATTGCTTCATTTTAGATCACCTGAATCAAATTTTTAACCTTGTTTTCTATAAACACTGTGTCAAATTTTACGAAACTTGAAAAAAAAACATCTTTATGGGGAAGGCATTTTTATACTAAAATAAAGGGTTAAATCCTTTTCAAAGGGGGGATAATCACGAGGCAGTGAAAATAGGTTGTGTCTTTAAAATCTTGTTAAACCTGATAAAAATAAATTTCTTTGTTTGAACCGCTCCAGTTTAAATAAATCTAGGGGGTCACAGTTTTAACAAGTTATAATCTACACTATATGATGATGTCTTCACGTTGTTATTATATAAATAGTGCCTGTTTAAAATGATGAAATTGAAATTAAAAAGATGAAATTGACACCCCTCGAAAACCACTGTCAACCTCCGCTTCGCGTCTGTTGTAAATGGCTTTCTTGGGGTGTCAATTTCAACAGTTACTCTCCCAAACAGGCACTATTTATATAATAACAACATGAAGACATCATCATATAGTGTATATTATAACTTGTGAAAACTGTGACCCCCTATATTTATTTAAACTGGAGCGGTTCAAACAAAGACATTTATTTTTAACAGGTTAAAATTTGTCCATTTTTAGCTCACCTGAGCCAAAGGCTCAAGTGAGCTTTTCTGATCACAATTTGTCCGTTGTCTGTCGTTGTCGTTGTCGTTAACTTTTCACATCTTCTCAACTTCTTCTCAAGAACCACTGGGCAGATTTCAACCAAATTTGGCACAAAGCACCACTAGGTGAAGGGGATTCAAGTTTGTTCAAATGAAGGGCCACGCCCTCTTTAAAGGGGAGATAATTGAGAATTATTGAAAATTTGTTGGTATTTTTCAAAAATCTTCTTCTCAAAAACTATTTGGCCTGAAAAGCTAAAACTTGTATGGAGGCATCCTCAGGTAGTGTAGATTCAAGTTTGTTCAAATCATGGTCCCTGGGGGTAGGATGGGGCCACAATTGGGGGATAAAGTTTTACATAGGAATATATAGAGAAAATCTTTAAAAATCTTCTTTTCAAAAACTATTGGGCCACAAAAGCTCAAATTAAAATGGGAGCATCCACAGGTAGTGTAGATTCAAGTTCGTTCAAATCATGATCCCTGGGGTAGGGTGGGGCCACAATAGGGGGATGAATTTTTACATAGGAATATATAGAGAAAATCTTTAAAAATCTTCTTCTCAAAAACTATTGGGCCAGGAAAGCTCAAATTAAAATGGAAGCATCCACAGGTAGTGTAGATTCAAGTTTGTTCAAATCATGGTCCCTGGGGGTAGGGTGGGGCCACAATTGGGGGATAAAGTTTTACATAGGAATATATAGAGAAAATCTTTAAAAATCTTCTTTTCAAAAACTATTGGGCCACAAAAGCTCAAATTAAAATGGGAGCATCCACAGGTAGTGTAGATTCAAGTTCGTTCAAATCATGATCCCTGGGGTAGGGTGGGGCCACAATAGGGGGATGAATTTTTACATAGGAATATATAGAGAACATCTTTAAAAATCTTCTTCTCAAAAACTATTGGGCCAGGAAAGCTCAAATTAAAATGGAAGCATCCACAGGTAGTGTAGATTCAAGTTTGTTCAAATCATGGTCCCTGGGGGTAGGGTGGGGCCACAATTGGGGGATAAAGTTTTACATAGGAATATATAGAGAAAATCTTTAAAAATCTTCTTTTCAAAAACTATTGGGCCACAAAAGCTCAAATTAAAATGGGAGCATCCACAGGTAGTGTAGATTCAAGTTCGTTCAAATCATGGTCCCCGGGGGTAGAGTGGGGCCACAATAGGGGGATGAATTTTTACATAGGAATATATAGAGAAAATCTTTAAAAATCTTCTTCTCAAAAACTATTAGGCCAGGAAAGCTCAAATTTGAGTGGAAGCATCCTCAGATAGTGTAGATTCAAGTTCGTTCAAATCATGGTCCCCGGGGGTAGGGTGGGGCCACAATAGGGGGATGAATTTTTACATAGGAATATATAGAGAAAATCTTTAAAAATCTTCTTCTTAAAAACAATTAGGCCAGAAAAGATCAAATTAAAATGGAAGCATCCTCAGGTAGTGTAGATTCAAGTTTGTTCAAATCATGATCCCTGGGGGTAGGGCGGGGCCACAATGGGGGGATCAATTTTTACATAGGAATATATATTAAAAATCTCCTTATCAAAAACTATTAGGCCAGAAAGCTCAAATTTAAATGTAAGCATCCTCAGGTAGTGTAGATTCAAGTTTGTTCAAATCATGATCCCTGGGGGTAGGGTGGGGCCACAATTGGGGGATAAAGTTTTACATAGGAATATATAGAGAAAATCTTTAAAAATCTTCTTTTTAAAGACCTTTTGGCCAGAAAAGCTTTAACTTGTGTAGAGGCATCCTCGGGTAGTGTTAATTCAAAATCACAGTTCCTAGTGGTAGGGCGGGGCCGTGATGGCGGTTTGAATTTTTACATATACATGTATAGAAAAAATCTTTAAAAATATTCTGGGAAAGTTTTTCGGTCCAAAACTCAGTACTTAGTGTGAAAGCACAGGTTATGCAGATATAAGTTTGATGAAACCATGATACCCTAAAGAAAAGTGGGGCAACAAAATGGGGGGGGGGGTATATAGGAAAAGAGAAAAATCATCTTACAGGTACAACAACAAAAGGGGCTTGGTATTTACCAAAAGAAAGAGGTGGATAAAAATTGGCAGATTTTCAATTTTTTTTTAGCAAGATCTACTGTACTTAGTTGTCAAGATATTTTGATACTGTAATGCTAATTTGATCAGAATTAAGGCAAATGTTGCTCAGGTGAGCGATGTGGCCCCTGGGCCTCTTGTTTTTGTAAGAATAGCAATGCTACAATTTGCGTTATTACAATGCAAAGATCCATGTGTTTAGATCAAGATATAGCCTTGATTCTGAATTGTTCAAATCATAACATCTAAGCAAACTATGAACGCATCATCTTCATATCATCATATCAAGGTCAGTAAATTACCGTGCTTTTTATATTAATCATTTATAGTCAAATCTTTAACTTTGATATTATGGCAATTATGCATGGTCATCAAACTTTGTTAGTTTGTGTATCTTACAGCATCATCACATCTTGTTTCAAAAGTAGATCACAATAATCTACTTTTAACTTTTCATCATTATTCATTTTCCATTTTTTTTAATCTTTGATACGCTGAGGCCAAGGATAATAAGATTGGTCAATTGATGCATTGGGATATATAATATCCCAAAAGAAGATTTCAATTATCTTTTAAAAAATGATTTTAATATACTGTCAAATCTAGCAAAATGTGAGAATTTATGTTAATTTTACATCAAAATGATGTAGAAGAGTTTTATTTTTGAACCTGTCAAAGGAGACACAAGAAGTGTTGATCAGATGAGCGATTTTACCAATGGGTCTATCGTTTTAATCATATTCAAATCAGACCAGACTTGTGTTAAAAAAAAGGAATTGTGTAGTTCTTAAATGTTTTCATTTCTTGTGTGCCTGATAAAAATACTGTGGAATCTTTTAATTTCGTGGAGGCCAATTGTCGTGGATTGTGGGTTTTTTGCTTATTCATTCGGATGTAATTTCGTAGATGCGCCGATTTGAAATGCTAAATTTTATCCATCTCTTGTCCTTCCCTCGATATTATTTAACAACAATGTACATGCATAAAACCATTTAAAAAAAATAAGTTTTGTTCTACATTTTATTGAACAGATAAACAACAGTAACTATAATTGTATACACGTATAGCAATGATAAATGTACATTGTACCAGTATTCACACTACTTATGGTACTAAAACCACACAGTCATTTTTGTTCTGTCTATATGATCACCTTTCTCGTGTCGTCATGTTCAAGCATTTTCACTAGTACCGACTGAAAATAAAAAAAGCAAGGGCACATTTAATAATCATTTCCACCGTTAACGTGCGCGATGATGCAGCTGTTTGCATTATATTATTGATAAATCTTGAAAGATGAAGGATGATCTGGAAACTCTACTTACTGTATGACGATACATCGATCTGTGTTGGCATTTTTTCTATTCCGACTTCGAATCTCTCTTGCACAGAATTCATTACTTCTGCATCTGACCGGTTTGACACAAATGTAATGGCCAACCCCTTCGTCCCGAATCGACCAGCTCGACCCACCTGTAAACAAAATTGAATATGACATTGTATAAAGAAAATTTCCATAAATTAAGCTTCGTACTAAACAATCTCGAGATAACGTTCAACATTTAATAAATCTAATTAAAGGATAAAGAATATACCCTGTGAAGATACGTGTCTGATTCTTCAGGTGTGTCGTAGTTGATGATAATGTTGACTCTTTCAATGTCCATCCCTCTACCAAACAGGTTTGTGGCCACCAGTATTCTCTTCTGGAAGTCTTTGAACTGTTGGTACCGGGACAGTCTAAACACAAATGCAAAGATTAGCTTTCTGGTTTCAACTTAACTATGTGCGCATGATTTTCTGTTCTTAAGACTTCTTTCAAAATCTGTTACCTTTCGGTTTGTTCCATTGCCCTGTGTATGGTAAGAACAGGAAAATTCTGCTCCAGGAGAAGAGAGGTCAAAGCCTGACATCGGCTGATGGAATTCACGAAGATGATCACCTGACAGAAGGATACAGCAGGACGTGTTTGTTTTCGAATTGTTGGTCACACAATAGCAACTAAATGTATAGTTGATATTTCAGTTAGATGCCCATTTATATATACACTACCTGGTTAAATTCAAGCAGGTCCAACAAGTCACAGATTTTGCGCGATTTTTCATTTTCCTCCATTTGAATGTAATACTGTTGCAGTCCATGGAGTGTCAATTTTGATTCGTCGTCGATGATAATTTCAACTGGCTGCAACCAATCAACAAAAACATTTGTTTCATTTCAGAGGGTAACAGGAAGTGAAACTAATGTGCAGGTAGAATTAAACGAACATCTGCATATAAAATGAAACGGAAACACCTAACAAGAAACACTTTTTCCAATTTCGATGTCATCAAAAGGCTTTTAGGGGTTCAAGACTCGAGTCTTTGTGGCGAGTATTTCACGATAAAAATTCACCTCCAATCAATTTATGTCATTGATGATTATAACGTGATCGCCATCCACTCAAGATCCGTCATTTTATTTAGGGCGGCTTCTGATGGAAATACTTTGAAATGTCCGGATAAGAAATCATGATAAAACAGAAAGC
The DNA here is from genome assembly GCF_963853765.1 of Magallana gigas. Taxonomy (NCBI): domain Eukaryota; kingdom Metazoa; phylum Mollusca; class Bivalvia; order Ostreida; family Ostreidae; genus Magallana; species Magallana gigas. Next base: position 45,485,071 of record NC_088854.1, read on the forward strand.
ATTCAGGGTTTCCGTTAGAATGGCCTGTTAGTACCTTCTCAAAAGAGCTGTCATCAAAGGACCTCAAGGCAATAAGTCCAATTAGAACTATATACTGACGGCATGCACAAAAAACACTTTCATCTCCAAATAAAATGTCATCGATGAATTCTCGTGATGCAACTTAGAACTAATTTTCTTGGGAAACGGGGATAGCGTATGCAGATGTTGAAAATTATGCTTTTCAATCCAATTCCATCACGCAACTGACACTTTCAAATTCAAAATCAAATTTAAAAAAATGAATCGAAGTCATTAAAATATTTACGTCACTGATAAATCGCTTGCACACAGTTCTCAGATCCTTGTTGAGAGTGGCACTAAACATCATGACTTGTTTTGCGCAAGGTGATCGTATGAATATGGCCTGTACATCCTTCCTCATCACTGCAACGGAATTTTAAAAAAAAAATCATACATTTACAACATATATACCCGGTACAAGGATCTTTACAACAATTTCACAGTTTTATGTTCATATACAAATATGCTTCAAATCTTTTTTTAAAGACTTTTTAATATCAGCTAATTTGCTCACCGATTTCTTTGAGTACTTGATCACACTCGTCTACAATGAAGTAACGGAGATTGTCCAGGGTAAGCTTTTTCTTCTGAACAAGAGCCAGCAGACGACCAGGCGTTCCCACGACGATGTTTGGGCGGTTCTTTGCGAGAACCTCTTCATCCCTCTTGATTGGAAGTCCGCCAAAAAACACGGCAACTTTGATTTCTGGCAGGTATTTTGAAAAGGTCTGGTACTCATGCGCAATCTGGTATGCAAGTTCCCTTGTGTGGGCAATGACCAAGACAACAACCTAAAATGCACGCGCATTTCTGGTAATTAAGTGAATCTCTTTGTCGGACTTATGGATACTCAAATTCGAGGCATACCATTTGTTATCAAATATTGCCAATCAATGAACATTTATTAAGCTGATCAACAACTTGATGAAATCCACAAAAATTGGTGCTCAACGAAAATTGATTTAAACCACATGATACCCGTTGGTTGACACTCACATCGTCGATGGACTCTTGAATTTGCTGGAGTGTGGATATAACAAACACCGCTGTCTTTCCCATTCCGGACTTTGCCTGACAGAGAACATCCATGGACAAAACGGCTTGTGGTATACATTCGTGTTGCACTGAAAATATTCAAAATTCAACTACCCTAACTTAAGTCAATGTCATTAAATTTAACACAACATCTATAAACATGACAAAGGCATCACAAGATGGAACGAGTCTTCAAGCATCACACATTCACGGGTCCCGCACGGGTCACAGTTAATTTAATTCTATAGTCTCAATGTGCGTGAATTCATCCGAGTTCCAACACAATGTATTTACAGCATATTCGTCAAGCCACGACCTCTCCAGTAAAACGGGTGGGGTGGGGTAGTGGGGTCCTTTTGTCATCTTTATGAATTAAATTGCACCAACACTCCGTCAATCGGCCTCTCGCTTAGAATTTACCTTGTGAAGGATGTTCATAACCTCTGTCTTTAATGGCTTGAAGCAGCTCAGGTTTCAGAAGCAAATCTCGAAACCCCGAGCTGTGAATTGACGAGAACTTGTCACGCCGTTCCTCTATAGGAACGACAGAACTGACAGAGACTGATGTCTCCTCTTCATAATCGCGAAGCATTTCGTCGCAAGACATTTTCTCCCTAAAAATAACAATTAATATAAACAGTCTTTTAGATATTACATTGTAATTAGGACACATGATATAATCTATCAAATTGCCATGAATGTACATGTACTATATATGGCATACCTCACAGGGACCATGCCCGTTTTAACATTAATTTCAATGTAACCATATGGTTACATTGATATTAATGTTAAAACGGGATTGGCCCATGTGGCATACCTTTCAAAATAAAATGCGCGATGGAAAAATTTACTATTCCAATTTTCAATCATGATAAATTAATATAGTCATCTCATGAAATAGCACACTAGCTGTCAATAAAACATTGTGCTTTTAATTTTTTTACTCTGTGATTCAGTGGGATGATTTCTAAAACTACGCGGGGGTGTTAAGGAAGCATGTGGGCAACTTAGCGTCTTAATTTGACTGTTATATTCAAAATCGTGAAATTAAATAACTATTTTGAATACGATCAAAAACTAAGTATTATCCTTTGAAATAGATGTAAGTGCAATAAAATCGGGTAGTACATTACTGCCCCATTGGTGCATTATCACGTGACAACTATAAATAGCTTACGTATATTCCTTAACATAAAATGAGATAGAACAACACTACCCCGCGGTTTCCAAAATAAAATAAACATACCAAGAGAAGGCAAAACATCTCAGTTTAATCAAAACTGCTGCTAGAATCCTATGTTTTTCTTAATTCAATAGTTATTCATCCAGTTCTCGTAAAACCTTCCCAACTTTTATAAAGTTTGCACGGAAAACGGCAAGTTGTATCAAAACAACACACAACATGGGATTCTAGCAGCACTTTTCATTTTAAGCATTGATCAAACTAACGATACATATAAAATTCAAAGTTCAATATATGCGGGGTAGTGTTGTTCTAGTCGGATTTTTATATCGTAAACAACGACAGAGGAAAGCCTGGCCGAGAAATAAAAGCAAATTTACATACCTTTTAGCGAATGATTGATAAAACTAACATCTCTCCTAGTATTCTTGTGTCCCGTTCTCAATAAATCACACCACAATATTTTATTAGATTTCTTAGATTAGTTATGTTTTGAATATGTTTACAATGCTTTCCGATCAAATTCACACGACATTCAACTTTTAGTCATGACGTCATCAATGTATAAATCTACGTAATACAAACTAATTTCTGAAAAAAAAATTGACTTCAGTATTTTTATTTGCTTTTGGTCTACGTTTCGTTGCTTAGATAATTGAATATGTACATAATAACTAAGATTTGTGATATCACGAAATTACATGTAACTCAGAATCCATATGCTTCCTTAACACCCCCGCGTATTTTTGAAAAATTTATTTAAAATTTAAAACTACAAAAAGTTAAACACATTGTTAAATTTAATAATTCAATTAAAAAAATTTAAAAGATTTGAAAAATATTAATTTTCTGAATGGTCAACCTACCAAGTTAAACTTACCTTTATCAATGAAATAATGATGATGCAATCTAAATTTAGGTCTACTTATATATCAATCGGTATTTCACAAGAGGTTGAAATAGGAAAGTCCGATGATGACAAAAATAGATTTACGGTAACTTTGTTCGGCAATTTCCGTGGATTAAAACCGAAGATGCTAAAAATAGAACCGGAAATAGTTACGTTGTTTAGCACATGACACAAAATATGGCCGATGATGTAAACATGCCTGAAAACCACGTAAATGGATTTGAAGAAACCCCAGGCGAGCGAGAGGATCAGAATGAAGCTGATGAAACAGAAGAAACTATGATTGAAGATGAGGAAAACCTAGAAGAACTCGTAGAAAATGCAAGCAATGGTGAGTTGTAATCGCAAATCTGAAGACACCATCGATTTAACCAAAATTGTCCTAACTAGCTGTTAACTATCGATAAAATATCAACTAACCACCCAGTCCTGTTATTCACCCCAATGTTATAAGAATTTTAAGGTGGGCCAAAAATAAAAAGGTGCATATAAATAGTAATATGTACCCTTATGTTGCATAATACAGACCCTATTACCAACTACATGTATATATATATATACATGAAATAAATAAAATTACCAGCTGATTAAAGTGATGATATAATTTGAGTTTAACAATATTTCATCCCAAAACCTTAATTGGGTTGTCAGTAATATGTTCCATTTTTATTGGATTGTATAGTATCAAATACAACATTTTAAATTTCGGGCATTTATCTCGTATGAAGAGATCAGTCAGGCCCCTTTGATAGTGATGATGAAAAATGAACAAAATCACAAAAACAGATTACATGTTATAAATCTAAGATTAACTCAATTTTAATCTTAATATCTTCACTGTTAAAAAAAAAGAAACATATAGAGGAATAGTGAGACCATGGGTGTATTTGTTTGCTACCTCCAGAACTGGTCCAGGATATCGATCTCCAGCTTCTATTTGCTATCAATGGAGATCTACCGGAGATCGCCATACTGCAAACAAGCAAATCAGTATTACTCTTGCAGCTCTCTAAGGCCTATAAAAAAATTGTGTGTTTAGGGTAACACTGATGAAAAAATTAGGTTAGGAAGGTAGGGATTTTTTTTTATTTTCTGCATGAATCCTTAGAATGTTTGTTTGTGTCATAGTTAAAAACAGATTTTTTAATAGAAATAATATAAAATTCCCAATCGGATAAAAACAGACATCTAAAAATAGTAGGATAGGGGCATTTCAGGCTAGGTCGGGTTACCCTAAACACACAACTTTTTTTTGGCCTAATTGACCAAACAAATACACCCCATGAAAAATTAAGAGTAAGCAAGTTTAAGTTTTGTGGCCACAGAGCATGAATGGAGATTCTGGGTTCAGTTTGAATTCACAGAGGGTCTACTTTTGCTTAAAGTTGCTCATGATCAGCAAAAACAAACCAAGTTCTGCTTTTGACTTATACTTTACAGTGCTCAAGCATTAAGAGGACCATGTATTATTAGGTCACCTGAGTAAACTCAGGTGACCTATTGCTATCTGTTTTCATACGTCGTCATGTGTTGTGCGTAAACAATTTAACATTTTTAACTTCTTCTTAAAAACTACAAAGCTAATTGTTACTACATGTATTTTTGGTGTGAGGGTTCTCTATATATATATGGTAAGAGGAATTTAAATTCTGAAATTCATGGCTCTACCTACCCCAGGGCACCACAGGTGGGGCCAAATATGCAAAAATAAAAAATAAAAAAGCCAAATTTTCAAAATCTTCTTCTCTACTCCCACACATGTGAGGAAAAAACTGGTAGCATGGTTACTAGTATGATTTCATTGAAGCCCTCTATCAAAATTATGAAATTCATGGCCCCTGGTTCAGGGGTTCAGGCTCTAGGGTGGGGTCAATATGGCCATATAGTTAAACTGTATTAAATCTTATAAAATCCTCTTCTCTACTCCTCATCAAAATTGTGAAATTCATGGCCCCTGGGCCAGGGGTTCAGGCTCTAGGGTGGGGCCAATATGACCATATAGTAAAATGTATTGAATCTTAGAAAATCTTCTTCTCTACTCCCATTTGTATTTTTTAAAAAACTAAATGCCTGATTATGATGTCCATGAAGCCCTTTGCCAAAATTGGGAAATTCTTGACCCCTGTGTCAGGGGTCCAGGCTCTAGGGTGGGGCCAATATGGCCATATAGTAAAAAAGTATTAAATCTTAAAACATCAGCTTCTTTACTCCCATACATGAGGGCAAAAAACTGAATACATGGCTATGATGTGCACTAACTCCTCTACCTAAATCGTGAAATTCATGGCCCCTGGGTTAGGGGTTCAGGACATGGGAGGGGGGCAATATAGCAATATAGTGTTAATGCATATAATTTCTAAAATGTTTATGATGTGCATATAATGTTTAAAAATCTTCTTCTCTATTCTCACACATCTGTATGAAAAACTGAATTCATAATTAGTATGTTTATCAGGAAGTCCTCTACTAAAATTTTAAATTTCATGTCCCGTTGAGCATGGGTTTTGACTCTAGGGCAAGGCCAAAATTCATGTATAGGTGTTAATGCATAAAATGTTTAAGAATTATCTTCTTTACGTATCCCTTACACCCGAAAGGAAAACTGAATTCATGATTTTGTAGACCAGATCTTTAAGTTTTTTGCCAAAATTGTAGGTTTCATAGTTCTTTTTGAAAGATTTCAGGTAGGGAGGTGGTCGTCATTACAGATTTATAATTTTTGGGTAAGTAATTTTTTTTTTGGAAGTATAGGTATACTCCTCCCCCCCCCCCCCCCCCCCCCCACGGATTAGGATTTCCATGATTTTGGGAATTACTTTTTTCTCAATATTTCTAGGCTTAGTCTAGCCCCCCCACTTTCAATTTGCTTCCGACGCCTATGTCATGAAATCTGGTAGTATATGTAACTAGAGATTTTAACACCAAGCAAAGCAGAGATAGTTTAATAGATATTAAATATGAATGGAGTTATGACTTGAATTATAAATACATATTGATAGATTTTTCTAGTTACATTTACAGCAATTTTGAACCCCAAAAAATCTGGAAGAGAGAAGTATGGATAAATGATAAACACTTTTACTCTCTTATTTTGGGATAATCATGTGTGTGTGCAAATCTCAATTACTGTACTAGTAATCAATGTTAGTCTGATATACTGTTCATGTAGAATACTTAGATTAATTGCAATTATGTCATACTCTGTAGAAAACAATTTTTTTTCTAATTTACATCAACCAGCAGATCACTCTAAATACCCCAAAGCACTCTCTAATCAGCAGACAATGTAGAGAGGGTTCATACGATTTAAATGTGGAACTCCAGATGACTCCTTCTTTGAGATATCACCCAATGGCAATTCAATGATTTTATCAATGGACCATGCAGCTCTGCACTTTGTATTCTAGAACATGCAGGATCTACAGTAGGGGGTAGAGTTGGAGTAATTTCGCATAGTCAAGTTACCGAAAATAGGCTTGGAGCATTCCTTTCCTGGACAACAAAATTATCCCACAGACACTTCCCCCCCCCCCCCCACAAATACACACACACACATATCTCCTGGAGACAAATTCTGGATCACCGGCTACACACGCATGTAGAACCTTATTGTAATGTTGGGAAATGTCAATGCAAGCTTTTGAAGTTTTGGTTTTGAGTCGGACTATTTCTTTCTCATTGTAAACATTTTGATTATTCACACCATGGAACAGATGGCTCATTCATTGTAATGTATGAGATGTTATAATAATACCCTGACCATATAAAATATGAAAATAAAGATAGCTATTCTTATTTGTATTCCAAATATATCTACAAACTGAGTTTGGTTTATTGTACCGGTACATGTACGTTCTGACTAATATATCAGAAGTTATGTCTGTTTTGTGCTAGGAAATCTCTTGCTATCTTCAAAGATTTCTTATATAATAGCTTTTTAGCACCTCATTGTAATAAATAAACCCCTTGAAAATTATTATTGAAATCGTTTCATAATGATTGTTTCCCCCAACTGTAAACACTGGTAAACAATAAAGAGGGAAAAGTTCTATCAATACGGTCTACTAGTGTACGCTATTGGTTTTGTCTTTTAGCTTTTTGTCTCACAACTATAACACCATTTTGGACAGAGTACAATATTTTTGAGCCATACATGCATACAAGCTATTTCCTTATGGCAAGAAATTTCACTAAAGGAAAGATTTCCTTTGATTTTTTTTTCACTCTAACCTTAGATTAAGGATCATCGACACCCCTTGACTTTTACTTTTTATGACAGTACGTCACAACATGGCGATTTTAGCGCATTGTGGAACAGATAATACCACCCTTTGTTGTCTATCTCTGTGGCGCAGTGGGTGTAAATTCGGTCTACCGTCACGCTGGTCCCGAGTTCGAATACTACAGTGATTTTTATTTTCATGAACAGCGGTAAAAAATTTTCGTGTCATTTTCAAGTCGAACACATTCTAAATCAAAGTACTGAAGAACTGACGGGAGTTGATTTTGTCGATGTTTATTTATTTTAAAATCAATGATATGTTATTTTGCATGACAAGTACATGTAGTTTCTAATTTGAATTGCGCACTTTTTTATATTATGAATTTTTGGACTTTTTCGACAAGAATGTCGAGAAACCCCCATATGAATCATGTTAAATAATATTTAAAGATAAAATTAATTCAATCAAACTATGTATCAATAATAGAAATATTTCTCGAAAATTGTATGGATCCAAGCAATATTGAACTCTAGTCTCGTTCAACCAAACGCTCGGCTGACATCGTAAGTCTCCGACAAGGATTTACGGAGACAGCCGAGCGTCGAGTTCAACGAGACTACACGTATATTGAACTCTGGCGTAAGAATACATACGACAACAAATAATATTTAAATTGTTCGTACCATTTAAAATCTGTCTATTTTCAAGGTATTTATAAATGGTTTCCTTGAAAAACAATGCTTTAGCATACATTACATCGAATCTATCAATTATTTTCAAGAACTAAGTCTTGTCAGCAGCAATTATGTGTGCTGAGGTCCAAACACTGTTTCACTTTCGGTTTGTCTGAGTAACTGCATAGGAGAGTTGATTAAAATCAACTCCCAAAAACCATATCTTTAACTGTTTAAGTAATTTAGAAGAATAGGCTTGTAGGCAGAACTTTTCCCATGTGTGTGTCCCTTAACAATTAGTGTGGGAAGGGGGGTGGATCGCATTGTCTGACTGTTGAGACACGAGGGAAATTGATATCGCTATCAAAGACATCATTGACGTACCGAAGCCCGCAACACTTTTCGCCACTACAGCGAAGATTTTGCGATGATCGATTTTGTACATGTTGTAGGCAGTGTTGTTTCATGCAGCGGGAAAGATTATAAGATGGTACAGAATTCTGACAGCTGTTACGTTACATTTTTATAATATTGCGCGCGGTCACTCCAGCTTAAAACTTACCAAGTTTTCTATCGAACTATTGTTTCAAAAACTGTCCCTAATGAAAACATGAAAATCAAAATAGAAACCTCAAACCTCTCCTGAATACAATAATATAAGATGCTTAGTATACTCTGTACAATTAATTTTTTGTAATCATTTCAGAGTATCAAGACCTGAGCAACACGCTCGATCAGATTGACAGGTATATGACGAATTTAGAAAACCAGAATGATTCTCTCGTGTCCAAGCTCCAGGATCTTCTCGAGTCTAACCGACAGATGAGGGCAGAACTTCAACAGGAAAACGCCAAAGTAAAGAACAGCTGACATGCAATGAATTAGGGGGACAACTTAATTAAAGAGAATAAACGTTTAAAATGTAGATGTAATCAGACTATATTTTAGTGGTTTTCCTTTGCTCGTCAGTTGGAGCAGGGATTAAGTTCTTTTCTTTCAATATTCGGATTAACTATATCGATTGGTATCATTTTCAATGTACTCCAGCAGCGTGGTCACCATGGTAACAACATTCAAGTTCCTGGCCATCTCGAGTTACCGGAACAGCTCGGATGTCACGCGCATCAAACGTGTAACAATCTTACTGTGAATAATGATCAGTGTCCCACACATCGGAGAACAAGATCTAAAGGAAGATGTTCTGGTTTAAATTCTAGTACTGGATAAGATTTATGTATAAAGAACCTTTTTAATATGTTTTTGTAATATGGTTTAGTTTAATCATTCAATGTTGGAAGGTCAGGTTTAAATAATATTGCTGGTTGTAATAAGATTTATGTATGATGAACAGTACATTGTATATGTCTTGGATATATACGTTTTGTAATATATACAGGGTGTTTCAGCAAACGTGTCCCAACTTTACAGTTTTAGAATAAAAGTTATGCTTCATATATGGACTGAAATTTTGCAAAAAATGTTATGAGCAACTACATACAATTTTATCAAATCAAAAGTTTCAATAAAGCTGAATCATTTATTTTTCGACAGGCATTTTAAAACTAAGTCAACTTAGAAGCACAGTACTCGATTCAACGTCATTTTAGCACGTGTTCCAAATGTCCGCCATGTTTCTCAGTCACTAGTCTCATTCTATCTCTGAAGTTCCTGATAACATTTTTACAAGAGTCTACGGTTATACGCTGGATTTCTCTTCGTATAGACATTTTCAGAGCACTTGTGTCTTGTGGGGGTGGTGAATAAACACGGTCCTTTAAATAACCCCATAAAAAGAAATCTAAAGGGTTGAGATCAGGTGAATGTGGTGGCCATTCAATGTTTGAACGTAAGGATATGAAATGTTCTCCGAATTTTTCAGCCAGCCATTCAAGTACAATTTTTGCAGTGTGTGGGGTGGCGCCATCCTGCTGAAACCATACGTTGTTCATTTCTACATATCTTCTCCTTAGCTTAGGAAGAAATTTCGTCTTTAGAATGGTCAGATAACGTTGCGACGTAACTGTTGTGGTTTCACCATCTTCTTCATAGAAAAAGGGGCCTATGATTCCAGTACTACTCAGTGCTGCCCATACTGTAATTTTACTACTATGAAGTGGTCTTTCTGCATAAAAGTCTGGTTTTGAAGTTCCCCAGAAACGCATGTTCTGCTTGTTGACATGTCCGTCCAGAGTGAAATGGGCTTCATCAGAAAACCAAATGACCGTATCTTTTAGATGTTGCATTATAGAAATTTTATATGGTGTGAATTTTAAATCGTATTTTAAAATTCGATAAACAGATGAAGAACTTATATTGGAGTCCACTTCTCTAAATACATTCCTTACTGATTTCGTTGGAGTCTCCTGGATAATTGTCTTCACCTTTTCAATATTTTCATCCGATCTGCCAGTCCTCTGTCTTATACGCGTATCTTTTCTTCTGTCACCGATAGTCCCGTACTGCTCAAATTTAGTAACAATACGAAAAATTTGTTTCCTTGAAAGATGTTTCACATCTGGGTACTTCTTTTTCAAAACCTTTTTCACTAGGGTGGGCGATTTTCCATTCTCAAAGTACAGTTTTACAATATCAATATAGAGATCATTTTTATCATCCATTTTTCAAATCACCTGAATACTTGACTTTTGATGATGTCATCAAATATTAATTATGACATCATAGTACATTGTATTTGCACTCTAATACATTTTGCCGGAATAAACGCTGTCAGATGCAGTTATTGTAAAGAAAATATGTAATGTTTGTGCAAAGGTATAGACATCCAAAGTTGGGACATGTTTATTGAAACACCCTGTAGTTTAGTTTAATCATTGTTAAAAATAAAATTTGTGTAACATGTTTTCTCTGACAATTATTTTTGCATTGAAGTAAAAGACAGGAAAATCAAGTTTGCAAATTTATTGACTCCTCAACTCTCTAAACACCGAACATCGAGCTTAAGTTTTACACACACAAAGCTTGTACACACTACACACATGGCTAGACTGCGTTCTCTAACCACAAACATTAAGGTAACAGGCTATTAATCTGGAATGATAGCCTTTCCCAGGTGACAAATCGCTTTGTCAATATACATGTAGTCGAGTTTGAACACATTTAAATTCAAATTTATACAATGAAAATGAAACAAAGTAAAATGCAAACAAAATGAAATGATTGATATCCAGTTTCGTATTACTTATAGTACTGTAGTTTTCTGTCAATTCTAATTCTAATTCACTTCATATGCCAGATTAAATGAGCATTAAAATCTACGTTATCCCTTGCTTCCTCACCACAGAGATGACAGACAAACGGACGCGCTGGGTCTGCATGCAAGGTCTTATGAACCAGAAACATGGAGTAGTTCCTGAAGAAGATGCCACAGTTCTTACATTCGTGAATCTGCTTCAGATTCTCCAGCTGGGATAGCAGTGAGTCGGCGTATAACCCTTGGTCTGTCTGGACTAGTTTGGAATCTTTTGATACCACGGTGAACTGCCCGGAGTAATCGGCACTAGTCACGTGGTCCGACTCCACGGACGCCCGGAGAGATCTGTTGCTCATACCGGAAACACTCGAGTGATCTGGGTCAGACGACTGGCTCGATGGAGAAAATGTCGATCTTTCGTTCTGCAGTTGTTCTTGCTTGACGACAATGCCATTTTCTGTTGCGTGAAGAAGCGAGGTGGGATACACATTGTCGCCCATACCATTAAAGGTAGATGTATGGTAGCCGCTATCATGAGATCCCGATAACGAACTATTTGGTCTTTCGTATCCTTTGCTTAGCAACCCAATATCTACCTCAGATGTGGGGTCAACTCCGGAGCTTGTCGTTGTGGAATAGGTACTCGCGGAGCTCTCCGACATGTGGTCATCGTAGCCATGATCCTGATCAGAATCCACGTTCTGACAGACGCCATGAATGACGCTATTAGCCTCGTGTGTTGTTAGGGCGTTTGCGTTGCTAAATGTTGCACCACATTTGTTGCATTTGTTGTCGTCGGATTTTTCATGACATCGCTCGTGCATGTTGCGTCGTCGACTGTTGGGGAAGCTGTGGTTGCAATACCTACATTTGTAAGGCTTGTCTCCGGTATGCGATTTTACGTGCATTCGTAAATCATTAGCAGAGGAGTAAGCAGCAGAACACACAAGGCATTGAAAGGGTTTTTGACCATTATGAAACATCAAATGTTTCTTCAATACGGCCTCGAATCCAAATGAGCGTCCGCAGATATGACAGCCATACGGTTTGGCTCCGTCGTGCGTTTTAATGTGTTGACGAAAATCTATCATGTCATCAAACATTTTGCCGCAATGATTGCATTCCATGGGGGTGTTTTCTTCTGCTCTGAGATGAATTTTTTCGTGTTTCTTACAGCTTCCATTGCTGTTAAACTTCTTCCCACAAATACTACAGGCAAACGGCTTCTCGCCTGTGTGAATTCTCTCGTGTTCTCTTCGGTAGTAGATTCTAAAAATAAAAAGAACATAGTAGTTGAAATAACATGAAAGCATTGTGCCTCAAAAACTAACATTTCTTGAAGAGGTATCTGTAACTTCTCTGTTTCCACCCTTTCCCAGATATACATGAAACTTTAACTCTCCGACATGAAAATTAATCAATAGGAATGATGTCTTTTGTTACATGTATTACCAGTCAGTGTGTTATATGGAGAACGATGAATTTAAATTATGAAATAGAAGTCTCAAATTATTGCTACATAGGTTCGGAAACACGTAGTCTACCAACAGACCAACCGACAACGAAAGCAATATGACATCTCCTTTTAAGGGACATTAATAACATTTGTGATCACATATATATTGAAACATCGTATTTTAGCAAGACGGCGGACTCTCGGTATGACGTAACTATCAATAAAATATAGGTCACACGTCAAAACAACAGGAAATTGATGCTGACTTGAAATATGCACTTTTTTCGTCTCGCATCTATTAGCTTGGCAAAGCTTACAGTAAATTACAAAGTTGTTGATTTCTATTGGCCAGTGGCTGCAGATGAAATAGACAAACTTACCCACAGTCATGTTTGACAAACTACCTACAGGCTAATATATTATAACTGGTAATTAATACCTGATGTTAAAAAAGACGCTGGTGTGCCAAAGAAAGTTCTGGGGTTTTCCTCTTTTTTATAATTAATTTGAAATCAGTCACCAACCCCACCCCACAAAAAAACGGTAACATTTACAATACTAGTATATGTTAAATAAAATTGACTGCATACATGTACGAAAAATAACCAGAGGAAAATGCTTTCAATCCACTTTCAGCATGCCAATGCTATATATAATTTGATGTCTACAGGAGTGCTGTTGCCATCCTGTCACAGTGCTTGACAAGTTAACGTGCAGTAATATAGTCAATTTTGAACGCAAAATGTCCGAATTCATCGCCATGTACTTTTGCAACTCTCTTAATTCTGTCTATAAACCAGAAGAATACCATGACCCCTTTGACGAAGGATTCGCTTAATTACCTTGTAAATACTTTGCCACAGTAACGACATTGCAGGGGGTTATCAATAGGTGATTCAGGCCTGGGGTCATCTGCGCCTACCGTCTCGTGGTCCATCTTAAATAAGAGAAGCTGTAGGAAAAGAACCTTCAGTTGAATAAAAAAAACTACTAGATAAAAGACATCGTTTAAAACCAAAATGGAAAAAAAAATCAGTGAAACGATTTCCAGATGAAACACGCGATGCTTTATTTTCAATAGTCGCACAAAATTCATGAAAGTGCTGGGGCAAATAAATGTTCTACTTCAGATCGACTAAGCGATTACAGAAGTTCACCGACGCCTGTCATGTCAAAAGGATTTCCCGCGAGGAGACGTTATACAGCTAGCATTACATTCCCGCGTGCTGATCAATGGCTGACGAGAATCGTCTGCTTGCTTGCTTGCCAGCGTGGTCGGTCGGTATTATCCGCAAACAAAAGAATAGGACGACAATTTTAATCGCATATTTTCATATAAAATTTTCTACGAAATAGTTACAATGTACAAAGGAAATAAATGACAAGTCTTTAGTACCGAAATAGAACATAATAAGTGGTACAAAAACAGAGAACCCTTACCGATAACGATCCTTTCTAGTCGGGCAACGTTCTTGCCTGGATGTAGTTCTCCAGCAGACGATAGCTAGATATGACGTGGCGGTTCGGTGCTTCAGACCAGATGCATAATGAAGTATCGGGGAAGGATTGGGAGATCGCTCGCTGGCCACCGCAAGCTTTGTGAAACCTTGAAGAGCAATACAAAACCGGGTCAATGAAACACCAAGATCTGACGCTTGTAAACAGTCGACAGTTCCTTGCAAATCTTTCTCGATGTGTCAAGCCTGATTGTCATTAGTATCGCTTTCTTTAATACGGCAGATTTTTATACTGATGATTTTTAAACAAACTGTGTTCATTGTGCGTATGTAATTTTTTTTCGAAACGGATCCGGCAAATACACCTTTTCCGGTACATCCTGTTCCGGGATATGCAACCGGATGTCGTAGTTGAAGCTAGTTTCTAGATATTGTACATAAATGAACGACGTTATGGCTATAGAAGAAAGATGGATGGGTCCATCAAAATTTTCAAAAGACGTTTTGGCAATCTTCGTCTATTCTTGTGTGTCTTCAGGTGTTCAGAGGTGGTTTTCATGCTGCGCTTTAATCGCTTAATTAAAGCGAGATTTTAACATGAATGGAACAATTTTAGTTTCATTGATGCATGCAAATTTGAATAAATAATGAACAGTGTTCTTTTATTTCAACTTTCAGTATCTTTGAACCATTTTGGAGCGCGCGCGCATTTACACCTATATCAGACAATCATTCTTAAATGTGAAGCAAAAATAAAATCCCTCTGCGCAGATATAAATAACTTGACTGCTTTCCTTTGCAATGGTAATCACTTACTTAGCCATACAATCTCTGCGAAGGCATTCTTCATTCGCCGAATCGATAAAAAAAACAAAACACACTGTCTGCCATACCGATGGTTTGAAGTTCCTAAAGTAATTTGATGTGTCTTGAAGTACGAAAACATTGAGAGATATCGACCATTCCACATATTTTAATGGGATTTTGCGGGAGAGGTGGGGCGGGGGCTAGGGTCATTTTTATTCCTTGGGGGCAAAGCATTTCTTGCATTCAAGAAATCTATTTTAGTTTGTATTGTACTGTTGTACTGTCCTTGATACATAGAGGCGGGCAACCGATTGCATCTTGAGCTTAAACATTTGAAAGGCAAAACTTTGTAAAGGTAGAGTTACAAAGGTGCATGTTGGATCTTCTCCGGTGACTTCTAATATTTTTACCTGGCCGTCGTGTTTTTGACATTCCTTTAAACAACTTGTTTTGTAATTAGACAAAGGAAAAAATGTTTGAACTTTTTCTTCGACCACGTCAGACTCCTCGTTGTTATACAGGTATTGAATACACCAAGCTGGTTAATTTTAGACTATTCTCATAGAGATAAGTATATGAAACAGTTGCGTATTGGCGCTTTTATATTACCCCGAGTCGGCAAACATCCCATGAATAGCAAACTAACGATCTACAATAACATAGATGAAATAGAAAACGATTTGTTGGGGGCGGTGGTAAGACTGTTAGGGGTTATTGGGGAATACGTAGTTGATTATATCACGGGTTGTCATTGAAATACCTGGATCTTTGCTGTCCAGTTTAACCACGATGCCAAGATCATCGATTTAAGGTTTTCGGCGTTTTATAGTTTACTCCATGCATTGAGTGCGTCGGTATTTTAAAAATGTTCTGAATTCAACTAATTTATAACGTACGCAATTCGGCGAACGATCGAAGCAGAATGCGATGATGTAGCTTATCTACGGAAAACTCTTATAGTAAATTAATTGTCTAAACAGAAACCGGTACATGTTTTGGACAGAGGTTGAGGTAATCGTTCCAATATATAATTATATATTATAGACTTAAAGAATTTTGACGGCTTGTATATATACATGTATAAATATTATTTTAGCATCGATATTTTAACCATCAACGTGTACATCAGAACCTGATCCGTCAAAAGAAGGTAAACTTACAACTTATCGATTACCTATTCGTTTATATGATACACACTGGGAGGAAGAAATTATATCCACTCATGGCTCTTAAGACGGATCTAGCATCTAAATCATAAGCAGACAAAACTACACCCCATAGATAGATACGGATTTCATTGTTTGGTTGAAACCGTAAAGAGATTACAGAATATTTTAAATAAAAAAAGTAAACAAAGTTTGTGTGTCAGTTTTAATATTGATAATATATCACTGGTCACAAATATTTTTTTCTTAGAATAATAAAAATAATATTTAAAAAATGCTTTGGAATGTACAAAGTATACAAATGAATGAGATCATATAATTTTTTAATATTGAATAAAAAAACCTCCGTAAATTTATATAAACAATAAACAGGTTAATAAATGCATGGGTCTCAAACAAAAATCAACAATGTTAGCCATGTACATGAATGTTACTCTTTTAATCTGATCTTTACATGGACTTTGCACTCGAACTAAATGATCCAAAAATCCCACTTATACTCAAAAGTGGAATTCTATGTACATGTGTAAATTTTGAGTTGATTCTCAGTTTAACGTTTAGGCTTGAATGTTGAAATCTACATGTTAACTATTTGGACAACTTTAGGCACACCTAATCACAAGGAACTTCAGAGAGTACCAAGAACCCTTTCTTCTGTACACAGAAAAAATGGTCCACAAGGGGGATAGAGCAAGATCATAACACCTCAACATAAACTAATTAAATGTAGCTATTTTTACCTATCAAGAAAATTATTGCAAGAGGCATAGAAATTCACTATAATATCGTACCTTTCATTAGTTATGGGTTTAACTTTTAATGAAAATTGTATTATGTAGGCACAGTTTCCTTGGCTGATGAAAGTTTAAGACCCTGTTCAATAATGCATAAAAACAGCCCAAAACCAAAAAACATAAAAACTGGAATGTGAGATAAATACATAAATATCTTTGCACTGTATAATTTGATTTCTTACACCTACAAAAACTGGTTAAACACTTTCTGTGAACACACTATGGTACATATCTTTTGAATAAGTAAATTCGAGATATATTTCTTCTTAATAACTAATATCAGACATTTTATACTCCTTGACCGAAATACACATATACTTGTAAATAATACTGAGCTCTGAATGACATTGTAAAATATTGATTATTATTACTCTATATAACAATATCATATCTTAGTTCTACCAAATATAGTTGAACTTCGATATCTCGAACACTGATATCTTCAATACAATGGATATGTTGAAGTGATTTGTAAGTCCCAGTCACTTACTTTTTAAGTATTTACCCTCGATATCTCGAATACTCAGATATCTCAAAGTTTTTGATTAGTCCGATCTGGTTCATGATGACAAAGTTTGACTGATGGTCATAAATGCTAATAATGCTATACTCTACTGAACACACAAATTCTATGGTAAATAGTGTTTTTAAAAATCTTTTGATATCCTTACCACAAGCAAGTGGTGCGAGGGTAAATAACTCTTAATTATTGACAAAGTCCCAAAGATAGTCCTCAAAGTGCATGCGAGACTGACCATGGGTTTAAAATAAAATAATATCTAGGACATTGAATTTACTTGTACACTGTATTCTAACTGAGCAACAACGGATGCAATAATGATACATCATGTTAATCTAATAGGAATGACTAATATGATAGGGAATACTAAAGTCAATCTGTTACTGAATGCTGTTAAATTATCAATAAAGAAAGTCATACCAATATTAATTATTCTTAAAAATATGAACATCGAAAAGCACAGACAAGAAAATCTATCTCAAAATGTACGATACTAAATGGGGTGCTTGATTCTATTGAATATGTATTATATTACAAAAATTTGAACCATGCTGAAAATAATTTTAACTGTGTCAGACTTGAATTTCATTGAAAAACAACCAAAATGAATAGTTTTTGAAATTTCTCAGGTGTATTTCAGTGGTAAACTGTATTAAAAACAAATTCCTATGAAATCACTGTGTAAAGTGCATGGTACTCAATTACATTTGGTGACTGGCACTTGTGAACATTGTTTTTGTGGCTACATGAAGGTTGTGTCATCGTAGCCTTTCCCCTTAGCCCGTGCCTCAAACAGTTCTCTTATAAGTGAGGCTTTTTCTTTCTCTAGCTGGGCAATTTTATCTACCTTCTCATGGAGTTCCTGTAACAGAGAAAAAATTAATTTGTGATTTAATTGATATGGCCTTAGTATTTACAACAACATAAAAGCAAAAATGAGGTTTACTGCAAAATTGAAAAAAGTTATCAACAAAATGGTTGCCATATTTAAATTGGAGTACAGTAAGGCCATTTTGTATGTGGTGTCTTATTATTTTTTCAAAATATTAAAGTATATTCAATATTCCCAAAATTTATATCTTAATTTCATATAGTCTGTTTTGTATTTTTGCTCACATTTTTGGTACACAAGAGCATTAACCATACAAACATACTTTACCTTTTTTAGATGTTTTTGGTTTTCTTGTAGGATTTGGATGGATTTTGTATCAACTCTCTGAGTTGTAGAAGGTCCTACAGCTAAATTCATATGCAATGGAAACCCCTGGTAAAAAAAATTTAACACTTTGCAATGTACATTGTATTACAAACCTAAATTACCATACTTAAACATTTGTGAACCTAAACACATTCAAACAGGAAAATGGTTTACAAAATAGAAGAATATCTTTTATTCAAATAAACATGTGTGATGTTTATCAATACATATGTATAAATGGAAAAAGAATTATTCATAACTCACTCTCTCCGAGCTTTCTATCAGGGTCTTCAACTGTTGGTTGACTTCCATTATCCTGGCATTTTGAAAATTCATCCTCTCCTGGTTAGCTTCTAAATTGTAATCCTGAAATGATCAAATACAATGCAAATGCAATCAAATGCAATGATCAAAGCATGTAAATTCAAGTTACAATGACTTGCATTTCACACAAAATCATTTTCATACAGTTAATTTTGTAACACTTAAAGTTCTTTGGGCCTCTGTTACCATACTGCTACATCAAAAAACAAATCTCTCATACACTTTCAGCATTATACTGTTACAAAGGATTTGTGATTAAGGCTGCAAATTTCCATTATGACCCTTTTAGAACCAGTAAAAATGTACCCATTTTGAACCAATCAGTGAAACAAAAATTGTGACCCTTTAGAACCAGTCAATTAAAATAAAAATTAGGACACCTTAAGCACCAGTCAACTAAAATCAATATCAATCCCTCCATTACCTTCTTCTTCCTGGTGCTTCCACAAATACTTCAGAGTTAGTGGAAGGTTTGTTTGTAATGAAAGAAAAAGTGAGTGAGCTTACATACCCTATGCTCCCCCATTACTGTAAATTCCTTATATTACGCAAGTACTTAATTCCGCGATCCCACTGGTTTGTATCAAATTGCGAGAATGTGAAATTGCGAACATTGAACTTTTCTCCTTATTTCTTATAGTTTACAACTCTAAGAAAATAATGGCGAGATTTTAAAATCTACGAAGGATGCTTCTCGCGATTTTATGCGGATATTAATTCCTAGTGTTTAATTAGGAATTTACAGTACTTGATAATGCAACACATAATTAATGGCAGGGTACGCATAAATTCTATAAAGGGACATAACTCCCAAAACATCATCATATCTATTACTTTTGTCTTTACCTTCACAGGCACGTAGCATCGTTTTTGAAAGTGGGGGGGCCAGACTCATCCAAAAACTCTTGACAAGCAAAAAAAAAAAAAAAAAAAAAAAAAGGGAAATTTTAACCTTTCCCAAAATCTTCAAAATCCTAATCCGTGGGGGGGGGGGGGGGGGGGGGGGGGGGGCTAGTGTAGTATATAACTTCAATTTCACTCCTCATTTCCTTATTTTCATATCAATTTTTTACATACTCCTAAAAAGTGGGGGGGCCAACCCCATGATAATTCAATTTTTTATATGTAAATTTTAAACAATTTGTTGCTGCGAGAAAAAGTGGGGGGACCAGGGCCCCCCCCCCCCCCTGGCCCCCCCTGATGCTACGTGCCTGCTTCAAAAGGGCCAAAATTTCCCAGAAAAATAATGAATTTTTATTAATTAATATGCACATCTAAACATTGTTTCCTATATACCTACATATTGTTTCAAATTTCTGTGCTGGAGTTTATGAGGAGTTGTGCTAACAAACTGTTCATTATTATTCAAAAATTTCCCATAAAAATAATGATTATAGAATTACCTGATAATGGTAATATGCTCATCTGCACATTGTGTCTTTATTACCTATCAAGTTTTACAAAATTCTGTAAAGTGGTTTAAGAATATTTGCGCTGAAAAAACACAAGTCTGAAAGACGAAATGACTGACTGACAGGTAAAAAACATTATACCCCCCTCAATTTGTTGCGTGGGGTATAATTAGACTGCATTATGGCTTGGGACGTGCACTTACATTATATGAGGTAAGATGCGCAACTTGTTGCGTGGGGTATAATTTGATTGCATTATGGCTTGGAATGTGCACTCGCATTGTATGAGGTGTATTGCACAACTTGTTGCGTGGGGTATAATTTGACTGCATTATGGTTTGGGATGTGCACTCACATTGTATGAGGTGTGTCCTATGTACTTCTGTTTGTCCTCCACCCCCAGCACCTGTCGGTGGTACCACTCACGGGCCTGGTCCACCATCTCCAGACCCTTCAGCAGGCTGTCCTTCTCCTGTTCTAGTTGCTTCATCCTCTTAATCTGCGAGAGTGATCAAATCAACAAAAACTTAAATCATGTCCCTATCCTCTTAATCTAGGAAAACACTATCATCAAAACAATAAACTCTTAAGCCTCTTAATTTCAGCACATAATCAAATTCAGTAATAGGTGTACATCTTGAATTTATCAGAAACCATCAGACGCATTTTTTAAAACTATGACAAACTGATGATATAGATGTCTGAATTTTCTTCAAGTTCCTCTGTTAAGTTCTTGATATGAAATGGATTGCTGAATATACAGTAGCATGATAATACAAGTAGGCCATGAGTTACCATGTTGTAATCCACGCCGTTGGCCAGAGTGTGTCTTCTGGCAGAGTCTCGACGCTTCACTGTGACCTGCCTCTGTTGAGGCGGTGAGGTAGGTGTGGATGTGGAGGGAAGGGCTTCTTGTCTCATCAGACGGACCTGCTCTATGTTTTCTGCAGAAAAATGATACTAATGCTTTGTAATGAGTTAATTTATCCCCTCCCTCCCTCCCTCTCTCTCTTTCTCTCTCTCTCTCTCTCTCTCTCTCTCTCTCTCTCTCTCTCTCTCTCTCTCTCTCTCTCTCTCTCTCTCTCTGCAGAAATGCAAGATTTTAGAAAAAAAGATAAAGATAATACATGAATTGATATTTTTTAAATTGCAATTAAAAATGTTATTATACAGTCAAACTTTGTTATCTCGAACTAGGCAGAACTGTTTAAAAACTTTGAGATATCCAAGTATCAGAGATATTGAACAAATTAAGGGTATAAATGGTTGGGACTCACAAATCACTTCAACATATCCATTGTATTCTCGATATCAGTGTTCGAGATATCAAAGTTCAACTGTCATTTATTGACAGACAATAAGGACAGTAAGCATCAAATAGTTATAATCTTGCATAATGCTTATCTACCAAAGAAATTATAAGAAGCTGCAACAATTAATAATGTCTTAAAAAGAGGAGTTTTAGCTATAAATGTACATCTTTTGTAAAAATTATGAAAGATTGAGTTGCTTAACTCCTTATTTCAGGTAAACTTCAAAAGAAAAACTTATCATCACATTTTTTCTAACACTCAACTGAACCCTAAATTACTAAATCATCTGTACAGTAATCTAAGTTTTGTTGGGTTTTTTCAAGTTCACTACTTGCGTACAATGATAACTACATGTACTTGCAGCTACAAATAAAGTTTTAAGTACTGCAGAATAAGCACACAGCTAAAATTAGTAACAACAATGAAGCAAGTGGTGAAAGTTACCATGATGATAATGCTGATGATATAAATGACCTACAAGAATAAAAGGCTGTCAGATTAGTCATATTATGAAATTAAACAGTACCTGTATATACATGTATATGTAACAAAAATCGATGTTATACATGAATTAGCTAGGGTTATCTTTTAGCCTTTGTTACTAAGTACAAGTAAGTACGAAGTTTCTAGGCTCTTTTTTTGCCACATTAGGATTTTCAATGTCACAATAAAATTTAACTGCAAAACAGCACATAATGATAATAGCATCTCATTAAGGTCCTCTGCTAGCTATTACATCATCATGGTCTGTTTGGGATAGAGGTGTAATCATTTTTGAAAAAATTAGTAAGAATTGATAGAATTAAAATTTTGCATCATTATCACAATATGTTTATTTTGCATGGGATTATGCAAAATGCCATTGATCTTCAATAGCTATAAATCACATGCTTTTTGGGGACCAAAGTAAGATTTCAAATGAATGAAAAATCATTTGTGTGTGTTAGTGTGTACTTTACAATCTTTTAATTTATCTTTCATACATATAATGGCTTCATATTGTTAAAAACATTTAGTTCAATATTGTAGAATATTAAATCATTTCATGATACCTGTAGGTGTTGTATCTGGTGTCATATATGCATGATTTATCGATGTGCAACGTACTACTTCTGAATCAAATTTTTTACTGTAACTTGACGCCATGCAGTTATATAAATTAATAAAACAAAGTTTTTGAATCTGAATGTTACCATACGCTGCAATTATGTTTTATCCTCATTCATGATTTTTATAAATTTTTTTACTTAAATGAATGTAAATAATAAATTTATGATGTTAATTCATAATTACCATAAATATCATTCTGTCTTCCTCTATCCACATTTCTGTCTAACAAGTTGGAGTCACTCTTCGTAGACTGTAGGCTCTTTGCACCCTGATTCTGATCACCAGTTTGATGGTTCATTCTTCTTTGCCAATTTTTAAGCTCTGTGATGATGTTCTTGCTTTTATCTCTTGGTGGAACCTTTGGAGGAATCTGTCCATCACTGATTGTAGAGGAATAGGAAGGCCTCTGGGGTCTTGGAGGAGGGATGGGCCTCTTTGGAGGTAATTGATTTGGAGCATAATTGGATTTATTTTCTCTTTGTTTTTCATGTTCTACTTTCTTGTGGGAATTTGGATCATTTATATTTCGTTCTCTATTGTAACCAGATATAGCATTATTTGGCCGTACTGCAGCTGTGTTTGAGGCGCTTGATGACATTCTGTTCAAAGCATGGTTTGCAGAGGACTTTGTCAATACAGCATCTCTTGGTGCAGCAACAGGTCTACTCCTTGGTTTGGGATTTGCAGGTTTGGCAGGGTGACTGTTTTCTTTGTCATCTCTTAAATCATTTGGCAATTTTTGGCTTGTCAACAACGCTAATTTAAGACCTGCAACAAATCGATCGAAACTGAGATATCCATTTGTAGGGGTGACTTTCCTCAGGGCCTCTGTCACTCCACTCGGAAGCCCCCGTACCCCTTCTTCATGCCACCTGGCTTCTATATCAGAAAACTTCACGTAACCACATTTTCCTTCGTCTAAGATATCAAACAACACTTTTAACGACGAAATAAATTGTTTGGGGAGTCCGTCTGTGCTATTCCATGCAGTGACGCTTGTCATCTTCAAAAATGCCTTTTTGACATCAGCTCACCTGCAATAAAAACCCACTGTTTATTTCCATTGGTTGGCGGGATTTCCGGTCAACAGGTAACCAAATAAGTAAGTAACTCGTACAAAAGATATTCGTGAAGAATATGAAATAAGACTGATCATGAAACATGGATTAAAAAAGCAATCCAGAGAAATCATAATTATTTTTGTATGTTACGTTTGTTAATCAAGTTAGTTTGTTCCTTATACAGCGTCTATATTATGGTTTGAATTAATTGATAATTTTCTCGAATATTCAATGTTCGAGTTACTAATACAAATTTTTTCCCATGGGCACAGTGGTCATAAAACTTTGTCAATTTTTGGTAAAAAGGTCCGTATGTAAGTATTAAGACTGCTTTTTTACGCATCATTACTTAACTATATGACGATTCCAGACATTATGCAATGAATGCATTATTGATTAACTATACACACATCCTGCTGTATGTAACGTTAGAATTCTGTGAAATTGACATGGAAATATTACATGTTTTTTCAGAGTCCCATCAGCTGCCCATTCCATGATAAACAAACACTGTTTAAACTTATTAGTTGAAATACATAAATTAATTTCGATAAAATGAATATTTTCGATATGGAAGAGGGTAACTAACTTAACGTGATTCGCGTAAAGTATGCAGGTTTAAAAAAAATTTACAAAGTGAAAGTTGAATTTTTACTTGGGACAAATACTGTTGGTTCAATTCCAACTTGGACATTAATCTGCTTTATAAAGTGTCATGCATCTGGTATTATAAAGGAGAACACTGAAATGAGCTCAATGAGTTTGATAGCTTTGTCACTTCATTGTAACTGCAGTTATGTACTTTTGCAGAGCAAATTGACATAGTTTGGTTTAATATGGAGCAATGTCAATTATTTTATTAACATTTTTTAATTATTTATCAACAAAAGTTTGTAAAACTCCGCAATTTTTCCCTTCAAAAAAATAATTCTATTGTTATTGTAAACAAATTGTATTGTTGGCAAACAACTAGCAAAATAATAACTTCATGTTTAATACACCTGTATCTCGCTCTATGATATATCAGTTTCTACAATCTCTCGAAACTTGAAATACATTTTATAATTTTGGAAAAAAAATATTGACCTAATTTGTTTTTTTTTTCCTTTTATAGGTTTGGTTTTGTAAACAACCAGAACAAGACTGTCTTTTAATGAAAAATCTTTAAAAATGAACCGATTTGGAGGAAATTTTGGACAAGGCCTTCTTGGCAACCCTCCAGTGTCTTCGAACTTCTCACCACGTGACCAGAACAGATTCCGAGGAGGAGAAACCTCATTTGGCGGCAACCAAGACAGTTATTTTGGAGATGGGGGAGGTTACGCAAGAGACCTGGGAGAGAGAAAATTTGGAGGTGGAAATGAAGGTTTCTATGGAGATATTGACATGAGAGGCAATTCCTTCCAAGATCAAACTAATAGCAACGGTAGATTTGGAGATGGAGATAGAATGATGAACAGAGGGGACAGAAACTTAAGCCATGACCATGATTACAGGAATGATGATGAGTTTTACTCTGGGAGGAACTCCATGAAGTCAGTGAGACAAGACAGACTGTCAGTCGGAGGTAGCTTTGGTGATGACCGTGGTATGGGAGGGACTCAGGACCAGTATAGTAGACTAGGGATGGGAGGAATAAGTCCTGGCATAATGACCAAGGGACAAGGTATACTTGGATCTGGACCAGGTGTAGGAGGAGACACCGATTTCAGGGCCCAAGGTAAAGAGAGATATTAGAAATTTTCAATAAATTCTTCTCAGAAATATTTATATTGATAGTTTTAAAGATTTGAATACAAAAGTAATATAAACAAGATAAGATTGAGATTCAAAATGTTAATGAATTGAACTTTTGTGCTTACAAGGTGGATATAGTGGTATCGGAAATCAGCCTAGATCAGGAAATATGCAGGGTGTTGGAAATCTGGCCATGAGTCCCCCAAATATTGGTGGTCAAGGAATGAGACCACAAGGAAGTGGACTTGGGGTTCAAATGGCTGGCATGGAAGCCAACCTAATGACTCTACAGAAGCAACAGCAGCAACAGGAGGCCCTGCTAAGGGACACTCAGCTACAGATGGTCAACAATCTGTTGCTGCAGCAACAGAGCAAAAGAGGTCAGAAATCAATCAAGCAGTGGATATAAATTCACTCTCTTTGATAAACATTTTACTACTAATAATATTTGTATTGTGGGGGAAAAGACCAAATATTACCATAAGATAGTCAAATGTTTCAATGGAAACTTTCTTAAATGTCAACATTTAGCATGAAAGCTTAAATGCCCATTAATTGTAGAATAGAACTTCAATGTATTTTCTGATCATCATCATGTGTGTACTTGTACTTGAATGATATTGCTACAATTTTGCTATTGGAATATCTAGCAAGTAAATGGTCTTTTTACTGGTACTTTTGATAATCAGGAAATCAACTGAATCCAGGATTTGGGGGACCAGGTTTATTGGGTACCCCACAGAACATGTCTCCGAGCATGATGGGAGGTCCTGGTGGTAATCAGAGAGGGTCAGGGCGTATTCCCTCCCTCCTGGACATCAACACAAAGAAACCACAAGGAAAGAGGGGATTTACTGGGCCAAGGGACCAAGGGGGGTTCAAGAAGCAACGATTGACGCCTCAAAAGGTATTTTTTTCCTTCATATATATAATCTTGTACAAACAATAAATTACTCTGTTGTTTATCCTTTTATTAATTTCCTTAAACAATGCTTTTGATTCTTCAAAGAAGTTTTCTCAGGCAAAGAGTTTGGATACTTACGTATAGAACACTGCAATATTTTGTCTGAAGCTATAGATAGCATGGGGAGAAAAAAGAAATAGCGTCATAGATTCTCTACATAAAATAAAACGGTGAAACTTTATTCAGACGGGCGTTTCCTCCCAGGATTATTGTTACTTTTGCTACTTTTAAAACATTGCTTTCAAGTAGTCTCATATATTCTCTACATAAAGAACAACTTAGGCCTTACAGTAAACTGTACTTACAGGGGTATTTCTCTCAGGATAATTGTTACTTTTGCTGCTTTTGAAACAATGCTTTCAACTCATCACCCCATTCCCCCCACCTACAGTTAACCCTGACAAAAAGCCTGAATCACATACCCTTGTTGATGCTTGTACAGCTTGCTGGCTGAGATAAAACTGTAATATGTTGCCGCTATGCAATGTGTACTATTTGTGAATGAGGATGGTCCTCAGTGAATCTATGTTTAATTTCTCCGAAAAGCAGAATTGTTATTTAGCTGATTTCCTCATTCATTTTGATATCATAATACTGGATGGCCTTTCTAGAATGCAAGACCTCTGTCTGTAGGGAATTCAGAAATACCAGTTGGAATAACTTTCATTTGATATGCTGAATATTGTTTAATCCGGACTGTTTGGAATGTACTAACCATTTTATGTTCCTTGACTTTCCAGTTATCTTCAGATATTCAGAATTATGTTGGAACATCTTTGTTTTATTTAAAAGATGTTTTGGGTGTCAATTTTAGTCTACAGTAAAACTGAGAAAATATGAAACGTATTTGCATGCATAAAGTGGCACATTTTGGGTTTATTATCTCAATGTTCTGTTCAACTTTCTTCCTTGTTTGTTTTATTATTTGTTTATGATATCTCTAGATCTCTGAAATGTTGAAAATTACATATTTGATTTCATATTTGTTTACATGATTAAGGTTTGATTAACTCTGGAGTATTGATAATTGGATTTATCTTGCCAGATTTATTACAGCCTTCAAATGCTATGTAAGCAGGTATTTCTGATTTTCATTGTCTAAATTACACCAATAAATTGACATTACTGAGTACCATGAAGGCGAACTATCTTCCCAAATCACTTACCAGCTGTAAAAAACAACAACAATGGAGAAAGACTCATTAGGAAATTGATTATCACTATCCATCTCAAATTCATTGGAAAATCTATTTGTGAAAAAATTGCTACCATGCATCTTTTCTTGTTTGAAGGCATAGAACATAATTTGAAAACCACCTTAAAATATACTGAACACAGGGGACTGCTTTTCTTTCCGTTTTAGTTAAACGTTTTCATGCAATACGTAGCCTAGTTGTTTGAAATATTTACTGTCTATGTCACGAAAGTCAGTAACATTTGAATGTCCGTGAAAACTTTTCCTGAAAATATTTTACTCAAACTTTTTGAACATCATTTCTCACCTCAATAGATTATTCATTAAAACAATTTCCAAACAAAATGTCTCCATAGGCTTTTTTCACAAATTTTATGCTTACATAGTGCTTTACAGGAAGAAGCATGTACATGTTGATTTCATTTTTGTGGAATTGATGTTTTAATTTTGAATTACATAAGAATTGTCTGTGTGTTTCATAATTCAGCACTGGAAGACATCTGTATATGGAGACCCAAATCTCTGTATTGGTACCTCTAAACTGGTTCCTAATACCAAGAAGCAGCAAAGAAGTTGGATATCTGAAGATTCTCCGTGTTGAAATCAAGCATTATTTTTTTCCTCTACTTTTTTAGATCTCTGAATTTTGATAACAAGTTAATATTGATGATAATCTGATGACCCCCACAATCGTGGAATAAACGATGGCAGTTAAAGGATATTTACTCCGTCCAAAGGTCACAATCTCGGCTACTTATCCATATAATGGTTTGATGAGCTATTTGCATCATTCCATTCCCCCCAACACAGCCTTAATGTTATCATCTATTTTTTTTTTTACCTTTTATAACAACCATTGGCCACTGTCTTCTTACTTTGTATGATGTTTAAATGCATATTTTACTCCATTTATAGGTGGAAGATATTTTGAAAGATGAGACATATTCATCAGATGCTGAATAATTCATTTACAACTTATAATTCTCATATACATCTCATATCATCTGATACCATCTTTTCTAATTGTTACTGTATAGCTTTTCCTGTTAAAAACATAATGATAGAGAGATATTTTTGCAACCCCAAAGCCCTGCATAACCAAATTTGCATGACTTGTTCTTTCTTTGGATTTTACTGAGATCAAGTTTTTCACCTTTCACTCTTTAAATCTGGCAGCTATATCCAGTGGACCTCAATACATGTATAAGTTGATTACTGGAGTTATCTATCTTACTTGTATATTGTAAATAAACAAGAATTTATATGGTAGTAAACTGCAGAATCACTTTATATTTCAATTCTTGAAGTTTCTGGTCTCACCAGAGTCCTTAATTAGAATAAAATAATCATTTGCCAACTTTTCTCAGATAGTTCCCTTGTTATGATTTCCAATGTTGAAACTTTGTAATCTTGTTTTTTTTTTCATCAGTGATACTCTTGAATGGAATATATTTCATATCTGCTGTTCAAATAGGTTTCACTATGGAAAAGCCCCCTTGTTGCCTATACACTAGTTCTGTAGTCTACACCATAGCCAATCCTGGATGCCATCAAAAGTCCACCCTAACAAACTGACCCGCCATCTTTACCACAGTGGCTTGTTTTCTTTTGGTTTCTAATCTTTATACCCTGCCCTCTACTGACATATTTCAGCGAACGCCTGATAGAAGATATGACAACAGTTCAAATCGAGGTCCGAGGAGACACTCTCCAGACAGACAGCGTTCCTCAGAGGGAGCGGACTCGCGCTCCTCAACTCCTCGCAGGAAGGAGTCAGGTATTTTCATGCTTTGCAGATACATTTATCTGCCACACTGCTTTCTCTTTTGTCCCCCCATTGGTACTGAATTTAAAAGGAAGGATTCAGATCTGAATCTCTGGAGTGTTTGTAGTCAGCCAGCATTAGCACTCATCAGTAAATCTTTCTACTGCCTCACATGTTCTGTCAAGTAAGCATTATCTGTGTCTGTGGAATTTGTATACATCTTGTCATGGGGTCTTTCTCTCACTCCTAGCAACCATGAAAATCAGTTTGATTTTAGAAATATCTTTTTTATGTTCTAACTTCTTCTCTTCCAACTTTATTCTTTCTCTCTGTCTTAAAATTTTTTCTATTCTTTTTCCTCATCTTCTCTTTCTTTTGGTTCTTCTGGGGTGCATGTCCTTCCTTTTTCTAGATTTATTTAAGAACTTAACAAATCATTATCATGACATTCTGTTGCATGCTTCCTTTACAAGATGGCGCTCCAGGCATCCCTCCCAAATGCCAACAGGATTCAGCATGGACAGCAAAACCACAACCCGCCAGTACTGAGAATCAGCAACAAAGCCCCGCGGTGGTCATCCCACAGAAAATTGGAGACGGCTTGCTACCGGTACCTGCCACAAAGCCAAAGCAGGCAAATCTGACAGAAAAGTATGACCCAGAGGAACCTACAGAAGATGAGGTAAGTGTCAGAAAGATTGTTAACACATCATAATTTTACTTGTTGAACAATTAACAGGTATATTAAGGCAAATTAGCAATATGTAATACTTATCATCTCTATTTCTATTGCTATTTGTAATTGTGATGATTTGCTTTGTGTAGATCCTGGATTTTGAGGCAGACACTGAAACAATTAAAGTTATTGACATTACGGATGAACCAGAGATATCCTCCAACATGGAGGAGGTGGAAGATATTGAAGATGTCACTGTGGTGATGGTGGAAAAAAGTCAGGATGAGAAAGAGGAAAAAACGAAAGAGGTAAAAAATTTTAAACTTAGGAAACTTTAAATTATGCAGATATTCTACAGTCATGCACTTGCTGCTTTTTTAGATATATATTATATAAACATTACTAGAATAAAAAAGAAAAATGCATTAATCTTCTGTCACTGTTATTCTCAAAAGCCACTGACCTCAATTGCTATTCAAAAATATTGGCAGGTTCAATATCAGGACATTATAGTATGTGACCTTTGATACTGTTGTAACTGTCAGCTCTACTTGCTTTTTGAAACATTATGTAAAGAATTTTTTTTTTTACTTCTCTATTTTTTATACCCCCGCTCCGAAGGAGAGGGGGTATACTGTTTTACCCTTGTGTGTCTGTCTGTCTGTCTGTCCGTCTGTCTGTCCGTCCGTAACAAAAATTTCTGTCGCATTTATCTCAGCAACTATTTATCGCAGATGCTTGAAATTTTAACACAGCGTTTGTTAAGGCATGCCATATCGTGGGATATATTTTTGTACCAATCGGACGTCAACTTCCTGTTAAATGACGACTTTGCTTATTTTTTAACCAAAATTTTCAAACAAATTTTCATCAAAGATTTCTCAGCAACTGTTTATCGCAGATGCTTGAAATTTTTACACAGTATTTGTATAGGCATGCCATATCTTGTGATATATTTTTGTACCAATCAGACGTCAACTTCCTGTTAAATGACGACTTTGTTTATTTTTAGCCAAAATTTTCAAACAAATTTCCGTCAAAGAATTCTCAGCAACTGTTTATCGCAGATGCTTGAAATTTTTACACAGTATTTGTATAGGCATGCTATATTGTGGGATGTATTTTTGTACCAATCAGACGTCAACTTCCTGTTAAATGACGACTTTGTTTATTTTTTGCCAAAATTTTCAAACAAATTTCCGTCAAAGAATTCTCAGCAACTATTTATCGCAGATGCTTGAAATTTTAACACACTATTTGTTTAGGCATGCCATATTGTGGGATATATTTTTGTATCAATCACACGTCAACTTCCTGTTAAATGAGTACTTTGTTTATTTTAGCCAAAATTTTCAAACAAATTTTCGTCAAAGATTTCTCAGCAGCTTTTTATCGCAGATGCTTGAAATTTTTACACAGTGTTTGTTAAAGCATGCCATATTGTGGGATATATTTTTGTACTAATCGGACGTCATCTTTCTGTTAAATGAGTACTTTGTTTATTTTAGCCAAAATTTTCAAACAAATTTTCCTCAAAGATTTCTCAGCAGCTATTGATCGCAGATGCTTGAAATTTTAACACACTATTTGTTTAGGCATGCCATATTGTGGGATATATTTCTGTACCAATCGGATGCCAGCTTTCTGTTAAATGTCTACTTTGCTTATTTTGCATATTCACATCAGAGCGGGGGTATCACTAGTGAGCATTGGCTCACAGATTTCTTGTTTTTTCTACTTTTTTCTTTTTATATTTTATATCAGATGTGACCATATCTTTTTGTATATTACTGTCTGCATTTTATTTAGATGACCTAACATATGACCCTCGTTAAATATGGATTTTTATCTTGAATTATATTTTCATTTGTTGCAGAAAGTTGATTCTAGCAAAAAGATGACCAATTTCTTCTGCCATGTTTGCAGCACTGAGTGTCGGGATGTTGAGGTAAAATCAGTAGTTAATAATTTAATGCCAGAATGGCTGCTGTTGGACTATTGATCCAAAAAATTCAATACCTTATTTTAAAATAACCCAATATTTTAGCTAGGACCTTGACAAAATGTTATTGGATGTGATACTGTAGTGCTACTGTAATACCAGCAAATTTATGCTGTTGATTGTTTGGAATTTTGAGAAAAAAAATTTGCAAACAAATTTTAGTTGATTTTGTAAAAGAAATTAATAGTAATTTTGCTTTTAAAAGCAAAAGAACTTTTTAACCTTGAGAAACATTTTTGGATACATGCTGATATCATTGAATAAATTGTAAATAATCACTGCATTGTAAGTTGTTGATAGGACATGTATTTAATAACATGTAGTCACTCGGACAGATTTTTTTTGCATGTGTATGCTTCTAAATGTTTGAATGGAAAAATTTGAACCATCAAAATCTTTCTTCTCACAAAACGATCCATAGGGGGAGTGGAGTGGAGTAAATAATTCATTGCAAAAACATTTTTATAAATAGGGATTCGCTAAGCATATGAACGGCATGAAACACAAAAGCCGCATGGATGCGATGATGGGTCTTCACATTGAAAAGTCCAATCAGCTTATTTCACGAATTAAGGCAGAGGAACATCTCAGAAAGATCGAATCCTCTCCAAGGTGAGAATGTAGCCTACATCACTAAAGGTTGTTGAGGCAGTTATTCTGATACTGAATCTTGATAAACAGGTACATAACTATTTATTCATAAATGTACATGATAAGAAAAAGAGTTTTGATCTTTACACTTAATTCAATTTTGCACTATACTTTATAGTTTCATCAATATTCGTTGAATACCAACTTTCGTGGATTGTATTTTTAAGTTGATCCATGAAATTAAATGTTCATTGAAATGCAATTTCTATTAACATTTTGTATTGATGGGTCATTGGCCTTGAATTTATGTATCCTTGAAACTGTGATTTTCACTTTATCCACGAAAATTGATACCCTTGAATATTAATGAAACCATAGTACCTGTACCTAAGATATTACCAGTCTAACCAGGTATGAAATTATATTAATTGTGGTTCATTTATTCATGTCAGTTTTTTTCTTGCATGTACATGCCTTTAAAATCATGCTTACTGTCAGTCTTTGTGGTACAATAAACATTTATTGCATGATTGTGAGGGAGATATAAAGATTTATTTCATAAAGAAAAACATATTTCCCAAGGGCATTGCCTGAAGGAAAGTTGATGTATCTGGGGGAATAAATCTTGATATTTACCAAACATTCATACAGTAAATACTTCATATCAAATATCTTACATTTATACAAAATGTGTTGAATTCTAATGGTTTTTCAGCTTTTTAAAGGCAAAATTGTTATAAATGGTTTCCTCTGTTATTCCCTCTTTTGTCGTGTATTATATATTATAATTGAATTAGTAGTAGTTTACATAATATGCCCATCTCAGCTTTCAATACATATACCATTGAAATGAAAAATTCGAGGTTTCCAATGAGGTGGAATAAATTATCAATTCCTGGTAGACAAGACATTTTGTTTACTCTGTCATGTGACTGTCTAAACCAATCAGGCAACACATTACATAAAATTATCATATTGAGATTTACCGTAATTTTATCTTAAAACAATGTTTTAAACTCTAGGGATGAAGACAGAAGAAGAAGTGATGGAGATCGAAGACGTTCTCGAGATGGGCGAGATAGACATGTGAGTGAATGAAACCAAATATAAAAGATAGCATGGCTCAATTAATATACCTATATTGTAGCTATCACTCTTCTTTCACCAACTATTAGATGTGACATAATAATTAAACCTTGATACTTTCATTCATATACTTGTATCTTCTTCTATTTATTTTAACATCTGTCTTTCATTATTTTCATTTTCTTTTTCCTCTTATTAACTATACATCTGCAACATTACTCCTGTTTTCTGCCTTCTGAATTCTATTGGTCTGGGAATAATTTCCAGCGTCCGTTTTCTGGGCCATTGCGGCGAAGAGGTGGATTTTATCAGGTAGTCTCTGCATATATACATTGCTTGTTTTCATTTCTCATTTGCTCTCTACTTATATTTATCTCTCACAAGATGTCTCACAGCCATCATTAACACTTGCAAAATAAGCGCTATTTCTAATTTAGAGTGATGGTCGCAGCAGAAGAGAGAGACATCGGTCATCTGACCTGGAATTTCCAGACATTGGTGACTTAGTGACGCTCGATACTGTAGGATTCGAAGAGGAGAGTGTGGTATGTGAACCTTAAGTAACAATATACTTACATGTATGTAGGCCTACATTAACACATCTCTCTCCTAAAATTTCTTTGATTAGATATAATGGTAGTAGAAAAACTGGGATAGGTTGTTATTTACCAAATCCTCTTAAAGAGTATTGAAATAGCAATGTTAGAATATTCTGCATTGTCTTAAAAAAATCATTCATGAAGGTTTTAAAAAAAAATTTTATTATTAGTTTTGTTTTTTGAATTACATATGCCCAACTAAAAATGATTAATAACAAGCACGAAACACACATGTCCACCATAATTATATTGTCAATGACTATCAATAACCACTACGTGTATAAATGTGTATGAATTATAAATAATATGTGGTAGTGATCCTATTTAAGAAATTGTTAATCTATATGATTATAATGCTACAAAATGTCTATCTGTCTACTTAGATAAATGCTTTATGCAGAGAAAACAGTTCCAGGGACTATGAAGAATTGTATAAAATAAAATTGTCTTGCTTGCTATAGCCTTTATGTTATACAAACGAATATTATGTCATTTGATTTGATTTTGACTGTATGCCAGGGGATGTCAGTAATAAATGCTTTAATGTGATGGCTTATTTATGCAGGATAAAGAAGTAGGTGAGAAAAAGTTGCAAGAGAAAACTAAATCCCTTGAGAACACAAAGTCAGACCAACCCACTGCTGATGATGAAGTGAAACAAGAAGAGGTCCACAGTGGTGAATCCTCAGTTAAAGAACCAGCAGAAATTAAGGAAATCCCAAACAGCAAACAGTCAGAAACCACAGCGTTAGCCTCTCAAGTTCTCGAAAATTCTAAAAGCAAGACTACAGAGAAGAAAGAAGGAGAAGCCAAATCCAGCAAGAAAGTTGAAACCCCGAAAACAGGCAGCAACAAGACACCTAAAAAACCAACTGATAGTGCAGAAAGCAAGAAAACTGAGGAAAAATCCAAGGAAATGGAGAACAAGAAACCTACAGAAGTCTCGGATGCTCCCAGTAACAAGGAACTGAAGAATGGTTCTGTAAAACAGGAACCGATGGAGGTAATGACAAGTGAACCAGCTGAAAAAGATGTAGCTGTCCTTCCACAATGCCCAGTGAAGGTGCCACCTAACCAAATCAAGAAGGAGGCCCCTGCCATGAAAACTAAAGAGAAAGTGGTCACAGAGATTCCTCAGTACAGTCCAGATGTTCCTATTGGTATGGTTATATTTTTTGATTTGCATTGAGTCTTTTGTTTTTAGTTGAATTTTTTGCCCGATTTACATAAGGAATGTCTACATCAATATCAACACAAAAAGTGTACTTTCAGTTTATGTGTATGTAAATTTTTTAACTCAGTCTGTTTAAAATTTTATAAATATTGATATTTTGAATAAGTGTATGTACAGTGTACATGTATTGTGATTCTTACGCATTTTATTTTTGTTGTAGGCCAGAATTACATTGTTGCGGTGACAGGATTTTACTGCAAGTTGTGTAGTAAATTCTACAACAATGAGAAGGCAGCCAAGGAATCCCACTGCCAGTCCAGATCACACTATGATAAATATAAGGTACTTGTGATGATGTTGTGCTTTAAATAATCATAAAATGTAATTGTATCAACAGGTTACTGTTTCCAATTGAACAGTTGCTTGCAAGATGTCGTTTTTGTTACTTTTAAATCATTGTTCACTTTATAAAAGAGTTACATACAGGTAGTTACATTTTATATCCAGTGTACATCACACAAAACACATTATTTGCATATTGGGAAGACTTACAGATTTATTTCTCACAAAAGATGATCTGATTTTTCTATGGAATAAATCATGATACATTTACTGTGGAATCATTAGATTTTGTTGTGGCTCAATTTTCGTGGAATTCGTGGGTACCTCTCATCCACGAATTAACATCCTCCACGAATTAATAAATTAGGGTAATAAAGTGATATTTCCTTTGTAGGTTTTAGAGAATACACGAAATTACGTCCCCACGAACCTGTAAAATTTAAGCAATCCACGAAAATTGGCCCCCACTAAATTTAATGATTCCACAGTATCTCTGCAGCATTCATGCAGTTAATGGTTTATTGT
Organism: Magallana gigas; assembly: GCF_963853765.1. NCBI lineage: Eukaryota > Metazoa > Mollusca > Bivalvia > Ostreida > Ostreidae > Magallana > Magallana gigas. The sequence continues at coordinate 45,521,647 of NC_088854.1, forward strand.
AATAAGACAACAAACAGACAATTGTATATACATGTATTAAAGACTGTTTTGCATAGTTACATAAATTAAGCAAATCACTGTTCAAAGTCTTTAACTTGTTTTTATTTGTATTATTGAAATGTCAATGTAGAAAAGCAGTAGAAGCAAGTTTAATTGAATGCATGACCTGTTTGTGTGTACGATTAAAAAGTTTTGATTGTGTTTTTTTATATTGCAGATTGCCATATTAGGAACAAATACAGAGGGTCTCTCATCAAGTACAGCAAAGGATGGTGACTCAGAGAAGCAGGCCCCGCCCACTGGAGATAAAGAGGGTGTGGCCACCACCCCAGGGGAGAACTCCAGTGTAAACCCAACAGGTAAAAGATGATCTTCTATGAGAAAATAAGATTCAGACTTTTTTTTCATTGGAAAATCATAAAAATCTCTAGCTTACACCAAGGAAATATTAATTTTTTTGGAGGGGGGGGGGGGGGAGAATAAACATCTTTTTATTTCACTTACTTTCCGTTCAATAAATTTGTAGCGTCAATCAGTTTTGCAATTAATGTGTAGTGTACAACAGTTTTTTAAGAGGTTGGTAATGGAGTATGGTCTAAATTTTGTCTTGATTTTTGCCTTTCACAGATATATAGGAATGAGTATTTGATACAATTTGCTGTTGATAGTTAATGTAACATAAAATCTGTTATAATCTTCATAAACACCCTTTGCCATTCATGTACAAAACAGATCAGTTTACAAATATATAATGAATGTACTGTAGATTAAATGTGGGGAATAAATATCTGCGTAAAATTGCAAGAAGCAACCCTTGTGGATTTTATGATCCCACTCTTATTTTTCATAAGGTATTGAAATAAATGAAATTAAAACCAAAAAATTGGTGCTCGCAATTTTATATTCCCTCGTTTTGATACAAACAGCAGAATTTAGTACTCATATAAAATAAGAAATTAACAGTATTCATGAGTCAGCTTTTAACCAGTATTTTGAATTTTTATTGTCTTTTTCACTGCAGCTAAAAGAGGAAGAGGTGGCATTCAGATCAACAGAGGGCAGAAAGGTCGCCGGGGCAGGAAGTGATGTCATAGGAAATCGTGTGCCATGTCTTGTCTGCTGTAGAATTTTTTTTAATTTTTACACCAAATTTTGTTATACTGTGAGGGATGTAAAATAAAGCTGAGAAAGTTTTTCATACATTTATTTACATGCCATACGTCAATTTCTTTTTGTAAAATTTATTTTGTTTTGTCTGTATGATATAGTTTGTGTATTTCACATTTGTACATAAAATTTAAAATAGTTCATTGACATTTTGCAAATTGCAAATTTGCAAACAAATCAAAGTTGTTAAGGGATTTATATATTTGTAAGTACACTGTGTATTGGCATTGAATTTTGTTTGTTAGAAAAACACGGAGTTGGCACTGAATTTGTAAGTACATGTACATTGATTTTGTATTGAGGGAGTTGTGACAAACTTATACTTTTTTTTTCTTTTATTGGTACAGTAGTATAAGTTACTAGGCATCAGGTAGTGCAATCTTATCAGTTTTCAAAAATACCAAGTGATCTTTTTTAAAAACATTTTCATCATTTGTACCCGTACCAGCAATCAAAAGATTGTAAGGTTAGTGCAGTGAAGACTGAGGTAACAATGGATCAATGTGGACTTACAAAATCAGAATGTATACAAATATATATCAATTGTGTCAATGAATGAAAAATAAATCACTTTGATATCCATCAGGATTTTTACTTCATATGTCTTGAGAGCTGAACGCTTGGTTAATTGAGTTTTTAAAGCAAAATCTGTCAAATACAATCATGTGGATTAATTTTTCCAGGAAGCAATGTACTAGTTAAATTCAATGATTTGTTCAAATGAAGGGTGAAGTCCCCCTTGAAAGTGGAGATAATTTGAACAGTTGTTTTAGAAATGCTGATATTTACAGAAAGCCACTTTGTATATTCAGGTTCTTTAAAAATTGTACAAAAATTAGAATATAAAGGAGAAACTCTTTAAAAATAATGGAGAACCACATTCAATTTTTTATGGGGTTTTCCAAAGGAAATTGGTTATTGAAATGGTGAAAATGATGGGCGAGTGACTGCCAAAAGGGTACCCCTATTGTACGGAATACTCCTACAGTTTTCAAGATAGGAAGTGTTGTTTTAAGAAATAAGGAATCATTCTTTGAGTATAATGAGGTTATAATTTTGGTCGGATCGTGATCAAATCCAATAAAGCCCGAAGGGTTTTATGATATATTTGATCATGCCCCGACCGAAATTATCACCTCATAATATTTAAAGAATAATTCCTTATTACTTATATTTATAAAATTTTAAGCCATTGTACTATTAAATATTTAAATATAAATAAGCAAACCTCGCTGGTGCCCCAATTATACGTCATTTGAAGTTATGGGTTTTATAGCACAGAATCGATACCTAATGTTATCACAGGCAAAGACACTAAAATATTAATATTTGCAGATCAATTGGATATATATCAAAGATCTGCGTATATCTTGGATTTTGAGTTTAGTTAATTTATGGGAAAATATCAGCTGTTGAACTTTTTTTTTTTGCAGAATATTGCATATAGAGTGCTTTGTTTCTTTGGATACCAGGTAGACTAAGTGTTCATTTATTCAGGGTCGACACATGGATTATGGATACTGTTCGCACCAAAGAAACCTGGTTTTGCTGTCATAATGACAGCTTTTCTCACGGTTATTTGGTTTCACGTTTGTTCAAACTATGCTAAAATCGGTAATGAGAGAACATACGGATGCAACATTTGCTAGATAAATCAATAAGGTTCATAGGTCAGAGATCGAATGCTAAATTGAAGACCATGAAGTGTATAATTTTTATCCAAGTTTTCAGGTATTCAGAATACATTGACTGGTGGTAAACGTTATTATTTTCCATGTTTATAAAGGTTGAAACACCGTTTGATGAAAGCAACCTTTGCGAAGCAGAGCAAACTTCATTTGTATTCTAAAGAGACATATCAAGAAAATGTCGGATCAATAATCAGAAACGTTTGTATTGAAAGGCGATGAAAAGAACATAATTTGTTCATGGTTCACACGAGAAATTAAGCTCTTTTTTATTCTATTTACAATTCTTTAATGTTTGTTAGTACATTTTTGTACACCTCGTACGATGGAATTTTGCTGATACCAAATGACTTAGTACACACCAATTCCAAGCTGCACAGCCCAGTGGCAAAGTTATAGTAACCAGAAATCATTTAGCCAGAATTGGCAATGATTGGTAATTGACTAATCGCTACCACAAAACAAAACCCAGCTTATGCCTTTTTGAACGGAGCTATTTAAAGGAATACAGTGAGCAAAGAAATCGATTAGCATTGAAATGATGCTTCTTAAATGCCAATGAATAATAAGATATACAATACATAGAAATGTATAGATTTAAGGATAAAACTATAATCATCTGACTGGACCTTGGAACAGAAAAAACCTCTAGGAACTGCTCCTATAAAGAATGACAAAACATAATCTGAAACATATACATAGAATGATATTCCCTTCAGACCAAACAATCCAACCCCTTCAATCTTTACAAATGTACAAATAAAATATTGCAAACAAACTAGGTAGCATACTTCTGCCCCTTATAAAAATTTATTTTTTCTAGATAAATTGCTTGCATGATAAATATTTTGACTTGCAAAATAGTTATGTCAACATGCAACATAACTATGTTGACATGCAAGAACATTTCAATAAGATCAAAATAACTTGCACACAAGGGGCAGAAGTAGGCCACCACTAATCACCTGTATCGAAATGAGAATTGTTCAAATTCCAAGTAGAGTAGAATACCTTTTTAAGATTTGGTCTTTTTCAAGTTAACATATCTATTGGGACAGATAGTAGGAAAATGCAACACTTGTTCGATGCTTTCCCATGAAGTTTGAGAAAAGGACGGGGAACAAGTTTTTGCATGTCATAATTTAGGAATTCAGAAGATACAGTTCATGTTTGTTTATAAAATCTTAACTGTACATTTGTCTTTAAAGGGGCATGGTCACGATTTTGGTCAAATTCTATGTTTTCTGCTGTTGTAGATTATAAGCAAGATACAGGACTCACAATTCATTGTAATGTAAGCAAAGCTCGTGCCCTGTTTTTGTTTCTGTTTTAGGTTCAATATATCCACCAAAAATCCTATTCAAGCTGTTTTGTTTATCCTCTTAGTTATTTTAAGCATAAATAAACAGTTTTTAACGTTTAACACATTCATTTTAGGTCTTAAACTAGAATTTTCACTACAACATACAAAATGTAAACAAAGGTTTTGTTTACAAAGCAAAGAATTGTAAGCTCTGTAACTCGCTTATAACTCAACGAGTGATACGCAAATTTTTGTTGCCTAAGAGGAATGCCATACTGAAGCATTGTGAAAATTGAAATCGAAAAATAATTTTTACCAAACTCGTGACCATGCCCTTTTAATGGATATTCAAAGGCTAGGATTATAGATGTATCGGTCTATCTTTGAAGTGGATACCATTCTTTGTATATAACATGTATATGTTGGTAATCTTTTTCCAAGTACATGTACCATGAAATTTGGTGCCGATCGAAACGAGGGACCAAATCTTAAGGCGAGCAAAATCAATTGAGTGAGATGTGAAACGGGAACCAATCTATGTGTTGTCATTCTCAGGAGCAGTTTCTGTGTTATTGTATGTTTCAGTGTCCGGTTATAGTTTTCCTCAGTGATTTATACACCGGGATATATTGCATTCCATATTATATAAATAGTGCCTATTTGGGAGGGTAACAGTTGAAATTGACACCCCGAGAAAACCATTGTCAACCGACGCGAAGCGGAGGTTGACAATGGTTTTCGAGGGGTGTCAATTTCAACTGTTATCCTCCCAAACAGGCACTATTTATTTTGTTATACTGAATGTCTTTTTTTAAATTTTTAAGAAAATTTTTCTGCTTTTATATAGGAATAACGTGAATTCTACAGCGAACCGTACGCGCATAATTTTCGCGCATGTAACATTTTTTAATGTTACCCGTTGCCAAGTGCGTTGCTTACGCTGAGGGTAATAGTAAATATTATTAACTGCGTCTTAACCAATCAGATTTCAGTATTTAACATGAAAGTATAACAAAAATCATTAACATTGTATTTAAATGCATTATGTTCATGCTTATCTATGAAATAGCTTTTATTTGTTCAAATAGGCATCAGTGGATTTTTATCTTTCAACCAAGATGACGAGGCAATGATAAGTCATTAGTCTAATTATGACCGAAATGATTCTGTGAAGCTTGGTGTGTACCAAGTCATATGGCATCAACAAAAATCTATTGTTCGAGATATGAAGCATATAATAATGAAGGTGAGAAAACAGGTTTCACAATTTCAAAGATTATTTTTCAGTGTTGCTGCTAGCTCTCGCAGATTTAAAAAGACACAGGGGTATTTGTATACTGCCCTATATCCAGATTTTTGACGAGTCTTCCTAAATGAAGGACCAAAACTTTTCTGATCCAGGAACGCCGCTCATTGACAAATTTGATACCCCTTCTACAGCTGCTGATGTATTTGAATCACGGACCCACCTCATAAAGACACATCTTGCAAGAGACTTTATTTTGCATGTCCTGTAATATTCCTGTCCAGCGTTTTCTTGTTCTTTTGACAACATTCCAATCATGCCATGAAGATGTTTAAGATGTTAAATACCAGTAAGCGTTAATAAGGGTTAGTCGTCCTGAATTATTACGTATTCGTGTATTGTGTATGGCTGTGCTGGACCGTGATTCATCTAAATAGCTGGCTACGCACGATTGGCACCCCATCAGATACACTTGAGCGGGAAAAGTGTAATCAAAATTTCTCAAGCTGTATTTCAACATTGCTTTGTATTGCTTTGAGGTTTGATCTTAATGACTGAAAATCCAACAAATTAAGGATTTACTATAACGATTTCATATGTAATAGTAATTGGTGCTGAGGTAATCTTGCTGACTATGGAACTAAATAGAAGGTAATTGGTAATTCAATGTAAAAAGTTTTTCCTACTTATGATCATTAGGATCCAAAGGAATACACAGGTTTGGTTGTTAATTTGTGTTATTTACTGGTGATATTAATAAGGGACTGCCATATTTATTGACAAAGTAATGGCTGTAGGTATTCACTTGGTGATCGTACATATCCATGTTGGGGGGACTTAGTCGGAGTGGGTCCAACAGAATATCACATGGACAACCCATCGATAGGTAACATCTCCCTATGATATGCTTCAAACTTTCAAAGTTGTAATGTGCATATCAATAATACAATGTCTCTCCTTATCAGCTCTTAATGATTAAAAACGACAATGCAAAGATAAGACATAGGAGGCAAGAAGATTAACCTTATGGTCAGACTGCTTACCATGGGAGTACTAAGGCTCTAGTTTTTGCTATAATTTAGCACTCACAAGAATTCTCTAGAGGTATTGATGGTGAGTTATATTATCAGTCTCACACTAAATTCAAAATTTAAGTAAATGCAGGAACCAAAGAACCAAACCTTCAGCTTGTGTAAACCCTTTATTTCTGTAAAGCGTTTATACTTTTTTGTACGGGATTTTCTTTATAACTTAAAAAAATGTTGCTTCTATTCTTCATCTTCTATTGTCTACTTACCGACCAAGTATTCAGACATTTTTTCTATTGGGTCGAGGATTGATTCGAAACCCAGAGTGGTCTTTGGAATATACAATAAATCGTTGGAGGGCACAATGTAAGTTTATACACCCAAAGATTGGGCTCATAAAAATGTTGTGTCATTATGGTTATTATTTATGTTTAGATTAATTTTGTCATTTTATTGGAAATTTTGAATAAAAAAGAAGAGAACGAAAGTAGATATATAGACCACGTGAGGGACGTGAAACCACATGCTTAATCGCCTAGCTGGTGAATCAAAGAAGTTTCAGCAAGTATGACGACTTATTTACAAAGGTTAAGACAAGACGAAGCAAGTGTAAGTGAAAGACTTAAGGGTTATCAATATACGTTCATTTAATCACACAGTAATACTCCATCTGTATGCTTTTAGACGAATTTGAAAAAAACCTCCGGTTGCACGGATCGACTGATTCATTTTTCAATCCTTAATATTCTACCCTATGGTATTTATTATGTTCTGCAGATATAAAATGAATTATCATATGTGACGCGCATTTATTTCAATGTAAATAAGATAATGGAAATCATCAATTTATTTCTTTTGCTATTAAGGGGGGGGGGGGGGGGGCGGAAGAAGAAAAATGGCGGCATTTTACTATGCGCATGTGCAGTTAAACTTGAGATTAAAAATCTATTACCTGATTTAAATCAATTATTTTTTAAAACACTTGCAATATGCGTGTATTTTTAAAAAAAAATAATCTCTAAGATACACTCATGTCCGAGTAAAAATAAACTGGCGAATTCGAAAGAATAATGACGTATATCTCCGCTATTTTAAGACCCATCAACTTGAAATTCGGCATAAGTGTATCTTAGGCATTATTTTTCTGAAAAATACACGCATACTGCAAGTGTTATAAAAATAATTTATTTTTCAGGCTTTTGAAGCGAACTGGTAGTTTTTTATCTGGGTCAGAGTTCGGCCCCTTTCTTTATTTATGGTTACATTGAAATTAATGTTAAAACGGGCTAATTGACCCCTGTGTTACTTTTAGTTCTTCTCCAGTATTCATCACAAAATTAAGATATATAGCAGTTTAACTATTAAGTATCACGAACTCAAAATAATTGAAACATCAGCCGATTTATATTACTTTTCGCTAATCATGACTTCTTAAAATAAAGACTATTAAAATTTTTATGTTTATTACAGATTGTTGTAATATAAACCTTAAAACTGACCATAATCAACACAATAGGTCAAAATTACCTTTTATATCAAAGTGAAATTATACTATAACTCTTACATCCTCTATAATGAAATTACTTACTTATTAAACTACTTATTGTAATTAAGTAGTTGTGATACATTCCTTTTTTTACACGAAAAAAAATCCAAAGTATGTTCCCTCTATTTGTAAAATGGACAACATAAATCTAAACACTCCCTTTCAGAACTGTTTTAACGTTGTCTTGAATGTGTCCAGACAGATCGTGTTGTTAGCCATTGATCGTGTCGGCCAATCTTTATGACGCAATTTAAAATTCAATACAATTTGTTCAATATAGCGATTTTGACCTTTAAACCAGGATTCATATCAGTGTGTTCAATAGGTTTTTCTAGGGAAAAATAACACTTGATAGCATGGGTGACACTATAAGGCCTATAGATGTTAAATTAGTTTAGTTATTTTTTCCTTGTAAGCGACCGTAGTTTTTATTAGATAAAATCCAAAAGGAAAATTTTATATTTCATTCACATCCACACCCACATGCCTATTATGGTACAGTCTCTAACTTCTGTTTACATTCCAGCGGCTTTTTCAAGCAATAGATGACAGCAATAGACGAATTCTTCAAGATTTTGCAAATCTACCCGATATCAGACAAAGAACCGTACGTACATGTACATGTATATGGTTTACATCTACAGCCCTTTAAAATTTCTTTTAAATAAAACACTCTTTGTTTTAAAGAATAACATGTGGCTTGAAACAGAGATAGGAACCATTAGAAATTGTTTAACATTTTATCACAGGGAGCTATCGTTTAAATGTTGTAAAATGAAAAGCATAATGAAATACAAGCTATTATAACTATCCTTGACTAAGTACATTATTTTCTAAAAATTAAAATGAAATGTCATCTTCATAATATTAATCACTGAAGGAAACTGCAGTGAATGTACTTAACTCTAGTCTTAAAAAACCCATAGTTTGAGTAGTGAAAAATAAGGTAAATAATGAAATTGCCTTTACAAACAATTTCACAGAAAAGTGGTTTGAGTAACTCATTGACAACGTAAATTTTATAAAATGTCTCTTTGTAAATAGCAAATATGTATAAGAAAGGAAAATCACTGCAGTAAATATATTATTTGCACTTTGTACTAAAATATATATATATATATATATATATATATATATATATATATATATATATATATATATATATATATATATATATATATATATATATATATATATATATATATATATATATATATATATAATTCTAAAGGAAACATCCATATAATATCCATCTTGGGTATTTTGTGTACAGAATCTTCATTTGTATACCGAGTATGTTCTTAAAATAACGTATCAGTCACCAGTGACGTTTTTTCTTGCAGATTTGGAGAAAAGATTACTTTGGAATCCTATTTTTAGAGAGAAAAATACCCGTGATCGCGCTAATAGAGTATTTTTCAGGGCAAAATGACAGATTATTAAACATGGATATATCCCATAATATGGGACTTCCGGTCTGTCAAGACACTGTCCAGTGATTTGAAGAAATTCTTGAATCTGACTTTGACGATGTGTTTAATCGTCTTTACAATAATTTTTGGAGTAATTTTATGTGGATGATGTTGGGATCGCTTATATCTAGTCCACGATTGGTTAATTTGAATCGAGAGCATATAATGTCTACAATTGAATATACAAGTTGTAGATATCTATGGGCAGCGGAAAGGGCAAAAAATACATTTTTACAAACTCAACGATAAACTAAATTCAGCAATCTATAATAATATTATCAATGACCATAAATGCAAAACAAACAGTCTTCTTTGCAAAACAAATGTACATAAAAATCAACCAAAGGTATTTAAATACAAATCAAACACAAAAAGTAAAACCAACAGACATAAATGTAAAACGAACATACATCAACATGAAACAAGCGGACGCACAAATAAACGCCAGGTGGCGTTTTTGGGAAGCAATTTACGTCATCGATTATTGGAATCCGGGATGGCTCGCACCCGTTTTGTTTCGCCCTGAGATGTTTCGCACCTGCCTCGGAGCGAAACATCTCACTGTATTTAGATATTTTTCTCGTATTACCATTCCTCTGAAATTAATTATTACCTATACAAGAATTGAAATATGTTTTTAAAAAAAACTATTGAAACAGTGCTTGTCTTTATTCATGCACGGCCAAGAGAGCGTTCTTGCTTGATTAGGATTTTTATTTACTAATTTTATTAAGCCATGTCGTTTTATATGGTTAAGAACAAGATGTGTGAACTGTGTTGTAATAACATTTATAGCCTGTCTTTCACTTGAGAATTACCTGTATTTTTATAATGAAAAATTTGGGAATGTTAATTACAAATGTAAAATATTAAATTGTTAGCATAGCTCTGTTTTGGGGATCATTTAATTACATAAATTATCAGCTTGAACTTTACATAACCCCCCCCCCTCCCCTGTATCCATTTTTTATGGAATTATCCATTCAAACTCGTTAAATATTTTATTTTTATCCGACTTTTTTTTATTCTATAAATTGTTTATTTACCGGATGGCAGTAAATACGAAATTTACAAAGATGTCAAGTTGTAAATTTTGCATTACTTCCACCCAGTAAAATTAAAGTGATACGAAATGCAACAAATGACTGACAAAGGGGGGGGAGGGGGGGGGGGCTAGACTGATCCTCAGAAATATTGAGAGAAAAAAACCGAATTCCCAAAATCATAAAAATCCTAATCCGTGGGGGAGGGGGGTGAGGGTGGGGGGAGTAAAACTATGCTTCCAAAAGAAAAAATCTAACCTACATTAAAAATTATTTTCACCCTAATCATGAAAATCTTAATCCGTGGTGGGGGTGGGGGTGGGGGGTGGGGGGGGGGGGCTAGTATGCCTAAGACTCCAACTTCTCAATCTTTCAAGGTACATTAAGGAACAATTATATTTCCTGCGAGAAAAAGTGGGGGGGGGGGGCTGAACCGTCTACTCTGCTATGTGCCTAATGGTTAGGTCTAACTTTGCAAAAAGCCCCCCCCCCCCCCCCCCCCCCCCGGTTCCGAAGCCTATGTGTCGATAAGCTTGAAGTATTCTGATACATGCACTTAATTTTAATTCACAATGTACATATGTCTTGTAGCATTTTAAAAATGTTTTTTTTTTCAGATATTTGTATATCATCATGTTTATGGGTAACAAATAAATGACTTTTTTTTATATAAGACTGTACAATATTTGATTATACATATGTTTTCATCCAAATATGAAATTTGGAACAAATGTACGAGTATAAACAGGTCATTAAAATATTATTTATAATTTTAAATAAATCATAATAAATAAATGGGAATGGAAATAATATTTAACCCCACTTTTGCTATAAGAATAAGACTGGTAATAGTGGATGCAGTTGGGTAATGTAAAGTTCAAGCAGATACCGGTAATTTATGTAATTAAATGGTCCCCAAAATAGATCTATGCTAACTATATATACATGTACATTTCTAATTACATCAACACTCCATTACATTACATTATGATACAGTCAGATGTTTTGCTCCGAGGCAGGTGCGAAACATTGACGTGGGAAACATCTCAGGGCGAAACAGAATAGGTGCGAACCATCCCGGATTCCAATAATCGATGACGTAAATTGCTTCCCAAAAAACGCCACCTGGCGTTTATTTGTGCGTCCGCTTGTTTCATGTTGATGTATGTTCGTTTTACATTTATGTCTGTTGGTTTTACTTTTTGTGTTTGATTTGTATTTAAATACCTTTGGTTGATTTTTATGTACATTTATTTTGCAAAGAAGACTGTTGGTTTTGCATTTATGGTCATTGATAATATTATTTTAGATTGCTGAATTTAGTTTGTCGTTGATTTTGTAAAAATGTATTTTTTGCCCTTTCCGCTGCCCATAGATATCAAAATGTCATTATTTAGTATCACGGTGCTGATAAACAAAAACAAAACACACACATACTGTAATACCAATAATAAACATAATTTTCCTTATGTTATTAATACTTTGATATTGTACATAAATTCTGAATTTTTCTCTAGATCTGAGAAGGAAGGAATTATTCCATATAAATGCTTTCTTTACTAAGTAAGATAAAAGCATATTCTTTCTGTTAAAAACGATGACAGCAACAATGAACTAATTTATAATTAGATATTGATTTGTGAATTGTGTTCATTTTCATGTTAAATAAATCTGCAAAATTAAAGGATAAATGTATTGAAATGTGGGAGGGGGTCGGTTGGTCCTGAAAAACTAAAAACGTACAAAATGGCCCAAAGCAGCAATACAAATATAAGGTATTGTATATCAAATGACTTGGTACACATTAAGTCCGAGACTCAAGGCACAGTGGCATGCTATTGTAACCATATAGTCATTTGGTCAAAATTGGCAATGATTGGTTACTGTAGATTCCTATTTAACCGCGAGGAATTAATATCCGTATAAAATCACGAGGAGCGCATTTCGCGAATATCAAAATCTCGCTTTTATATTTGTGACACATATATAAACTACATGCAACAAAGATAATAATTCGGCATTCTCGATTTTATGTTCTCGCGATTTGATTGAAAACGTCTGAATCGCGGAATTAAGTAATCAGCGTAAAATAAGGAATCTACAGTATTATCCAATAATTACCATATCTTGTGTTGAACGAATAAAACCACGTGATGCCTATTTGAACGAAGCTATTAAAGAAGTGAATGATAAAAAAATAGGCACGAATGGAAATGATGATTCTAGAATACCAATGAATAAATAGGAGAAACAAATATATGTATTCCGATATATAAATCCTGGGAAAACTAAATTCATCTGAAAAATACATAACTACATAACCTAAAACAAACAGAAAAAAATGATATTTACTTCCAAAGCAGACCAGATAATCCTATCCCTACTATCATAACTTAAGAAAAATGTAGAATTAAAATTTTTAAGGGTGTTGTTTACTCAGGGTTTGAGTTCTCAAATTCCGATTGTTATAAAGTTTGATGTAATGAGTAAAATTTGTTCTAAACACAAAAAGTATTTATGAAATGAATTATTATTGACAAAACATTCAATATGTTTACTTTATTATGGAATTAGGCTCAAACAAAAATTGACTTTTAGCCAAACAGAGGAAATTCGGACTAAATTTTGCAGATTTTGTTTTCTGCTAAAAGTTTATTGGCAGTAGTCTATTATTAAAAGTTAGAACTTTATATTTAAGTCTATGTAATTTTGCATATTTTCCGTTGGTTTTACTTCACTTATTCATTAAAATAATCTTATGGCACGAATTATAAAAATATTGAAAAATGCTTTAAAATGATAAAAGACACCACATCTCAAAATTTTGATCATTGACCTCATATAAATTTTATGACAACAGAATAAGGTCAATATAAGTAGTTTAAGGAAGGAGTCTTTTCTGGTTTTCGACTTGTCAAACGTAAATTTGATTAATTGTTCATTAAATCAAGATGAAAGGAAATTAAAATAGTATATTTTTCTTTCTTCTTTACTATCATACAACTTGGCATAGAAAAAGTAATCAATGTTTAGAATCTAACAAGGACTATATTTTTTGGCGTAATATTGGCGTAGGAAAATATCACATGTTTTGCAGTTCAAAATTGCTGCAGATTAATGAGGCCGTTTTAGCATTTTACAAACAATAACACAATGTTTGATTATTTTACTAATGTGAACTAATGATATGATACTTGGGTTTCAGAATATGTTTTTAAAATATGATCTGCCAATCAAATTACATTTTTATCAGCTTTTTAAAGCGCCCATTGTATACATTGATTTTTGTGAAAAAATCACTAAAATCAGTTTTTCTCTCTTATTAAATGGTCAATATATTAGCTTTTCTGTCAATTTATATCTTTATATAAAGTCTTTATGATACATGAAAATCAGAAATATTTTATTATTGGAAGCATAAAAAAATAATCAAAATTTCTTCAAAATTTAAGAAAATTAGAGGAAATGCGGGCTAATCAATATCAATTTTAATATAAATATTTATTCCAATTTTGTAGTATAAGCTGATAGACATTTTGATAGTCTATCATTTCATTGAAGAATAGAATCTTCAAATTCTTAACAAATGTCTACAGAACTACAAAGAGCTACACTTATTTTTATCATCATTGACGTTGAGGAAAAAGGTAGTGGCCTTGACCTGACCTTTGTGCAAAAACAAAAAGGTCAAATTTATTAAACTAATAGAATCATTTGGTAATATGATTCATTTGACTGTGTCAAAATTTCATGAATTTCTTATTATAAGAAGTATGTTTGATAACGAGAAGACTCCTTCCTTAATACCATAAATGTTTTTGTATTATCATCATTCAATTTTTTGTAAAATTGGATCAAAAATGGGAAGGGATTTGACTGATAGAGGAAATTCGGACTGGATTATTTCTTAAAATTGTTGCTGAAATCTTAATACTGTGTACTTATTTAGTGCCACTACCATTCATAAACTGTATCTTATTTTTAAAGTGTTTAATTATTTGTAATATTTTTATAATTAAGAAAATCTCAATCGTAGTGTAAAATTTTATGGGATTTTTCAATAAATATTCAATGGCCATTAGCTAAAAAAGTAGGTCATTGACCTACTTTTCTGAAAGTGAAAAATAACAATACAAGCAAAGGTCTATAACACACAATAGATGGTTTTTCATTATCATCAGTGGATTTTTTTTTTCATTCTGAGTAAACGTCATCCTTAAACAAACCTCAACTGCCTCTATTGAATTCTTAGCTGTGAGATGAAAAAACGTTTTTCAACCCTTTTCTCAAAACATTTTAAAAAATATCAAGGGTTGTTCGTCCTCAGCCCAAAATACGGAAATTATTAGTCAATTGCCAATAAATACTGATAATGACCAAAATGATTATGTTAACAAAAGCATGGCCTCTTATCTGTGAAACAAAAAGTTTCATAATCAAAGAGAGTATTGTCAAGTGATGATGCAAGCTCATGCATGTTTAAATGTCACAGAGTTTTTTTTACATTCTATTTTAGATTTTAGACACTATATTTCAATTTCCTTATTGACCAATTAAGGGTCCTCAATATGCAAGATAGAGCAATAAACATTCACAATGCAGAATAAACACTTACACAAGGAAGAAAGAGTTGAATTGATTCAAACGATTGAAAGAGGACAGACATAAACATCTAATTAGCATTACACCGACAGACGGCAAAACAATGGCAGCAGTCCGTATTTGATGATATTGACAAGGCAACAGAAATGGACCTAGGAACGTTAACGTCCAAACTCCTTACACTGTAGTTCATTATCATATCAAGGCAAGTCCGCAAACAAAATACCTGGCATGTGTAAATTGTGGAAAGACTATTAATCAAAACTAGCAGAGGAAAATCAGGACCCGACTAAAGATATTTAAACAGAATTGGAATTGACAATACCTTGCGGAAAATTTAAAACAATTGATACTATGATAGCAAATGTTTTGTATCTTTTGCTGGAGTCAATTCTGTACTCTTTAAAATATCTCAAGATGTTAAATTGATGACTTATTGTATGAATGCCGCCTTCTTTTTCTCTGTAGACTAATGAGAGCGGACAAAACCACTGTCCATAATAAAGTTTTTATGTCTTTATCTTCCGAAAATTTTTCCGATAAATATATTGTTTCTAAGAATATTCAAAAGACAGCAATTGAGTATGATTTGTTTCTTAATGTATATACAGATTGTGTTTACAGCAAAGCTATATTTTCAAAACAAGTAGTCAAGAATGCTTTTAATAAAGAGGAAACAAAATGGAAACAATTATTGTACAGCACTCATGAAATGTCAGTATATAGAAATATTCATTGTAAATTAAAGCCAATTCATTTATGGGCAATTTTTAAAGAAAACCCTGGCCTGTAAAAAATATTTTAATCATTTTATTGTATTATTCTCTATGAAAACGGTACCCAAATTGTGTACTCAGTGTAAAAGAATGGAAAACAATTTTAATATGCATATTATGCTCAATTGTTTATTATGTATGAATGAGAGAGACAAGCTTTTGGAGGATTTATAAGATATTTTAGATGCATTTGAATATGTTTCTTTTGATTTGCAAGATACCGTAATCCAGTAGTTGCCACTATTATAATGCAATGCAAATACCCGTTTTGCCCAAATTACTTTTGAAAAGTAGAAAAACCCTATGATTTGTATATCAAAATTCGTATTTTTATTGTGGGATCATTTCACAATTGATTGTAGAAAAATGTAAATTGAATATTGTTTTCTCCTGAAGTGATTGTAAATTTTTATATGTTTGTATTAATGTTTATTTTTCTCCTATTGTTTTTTGTTATTTAGTTTCATGTTAAACGTCACAATACTCTCCAATAATGTGGAGGAAATAAAGAATATCTTATCTTATATATATATATATATATATATATATATATATATATATATATATATATATATATATATATATATATAATTTTTTCTTTATTTTTTCTCTCCGCATCTGTCCAGTTAGGGTTGTGATCAATGACCAAAACCATCATGTCCTCCCATTTGTGACCATCTAAATTAAAATGTTCCCCGACGGGTTCTTTAATTTTCTTAGTTTTGATGCGGAGAGAAAAAATAAAGAAAAATTTTGGATGCATAGACTGAAGTCATTCCGCCCTGACGGCATTAACAAATTAAGTGACTTCACCAAAATGAACATCAACTAAGTACTAATTTGTTTTCGTAGCAATATCACCATTTTCATCATTTTCGGTCCATGTACAAACTATTAATCATGTTATTCATTCAAATTATTAGCTATTTTCTTAATCGGTTTTGTTCTTTTTCTTTATTTCACTTCCATTAGTTTTTACATTCATGATTATTTATGTGGTCTTTTACAGGGCCAATCTTCCCTACAAACTTTCACTACGAATTATCTTACTATTAACAGCAACCCCCAAATAGCAAGTTAATTCGTTCGCGTTATCTTTCAGCACTTAATTCTTCACAGACCGTCCGCTGCGTCGGACGGGATTTTTCTTTCTCGGGCTCGAATTCTTAAATATAAACATGTAGCTGCCACGTTTTGATCCGGAGTTTAAACATTATCTAGTTTTTATATATTATTTAGTTTAGTTTAGTGCTAGTTTTGTAGATGTTTTTCTTCTTTCTTATGTAGTTTTTATTTTGTTGTCCTGAAGAAGGGACGGGTTGTCCCGAAAATTTGACAATATTTTACTTTATTGTTCGTGTCGTTGGTTATTTTTAGTGCTTTTTTATATCTCATCTTATAACCGTGTATCTTTTGATCCGACACTTTAGATAACGAGTGTTGTTGGTTTGCTAGTGCTTCTTATATATATATATATATATATATATATATATATATATATATATATATATATATATATATATATATATATATATCTGAATAATTTTATTACGTGATTAAAAACCAATATTTAAAACGGAACTAAAGATTGAGGCAATGCCTTTTTAAAATCAAAGTACTGAAGAACTGACGGGAGTTGATTTTGTCGATGTTTATTTATTTTAAAATCAATGATATGTTATTTTGCATGACAAGAACATGTAGTTTCTAATTTGTATTTGAATTACGCACATTTTTATAATATGAAATTTTAGACTTTTTCGACAAGAATGTCGAGAAACCCCCATATGAATCATGTTAAATAATATTTAAAGATACAATTAATTCAATCAAACTATGCATCGGTAATAGAAATATTTCTCGAAAATTGTATGGATCGAAGCAATATTGAACTCTATTCTCGTTCAACCAAACACTCGACTGACACCGTAAATCTCCAACCAGCAAGAGAGACTCTCTGCTTTTCGGAGATTTACGGAGACAGCCGAGCGTCGAGTTGAACGAGACTATATTAACTCTGGCGTAGGAATACATACGACTGCAAAAAATATCTAAATTGTTCGTACCATTTAAATTCTGACTATTTTCAAGGTATTGTTAAATAAGTTTCCTTGAAAAACAATGCTTTAGCATACATTACATCGAATTTATCAATTATTTTCAAGAACTAAGTCTTCTCAGCGGCGATGATTTGTACTAAGGTCCAAACACTGTTTCACTTTCGGTTTGTCCGAGTAACTGCATAGGAGAGTTAACTCCCAAAAAAATTACCAAGAGAGTTTAATATATCTTATACTCCACAGTCAAAAATCCCAAATAATTTTTGTTTATCTTGCAAAATAGTAACATGGGTGTTGACTTTCCTAATCTGTAGCCATTTTTCAGAATTTTTTGACAATATCATAATGTGGAGGATATTTTCCTATTAAAACCCGATACATGTTTACAAAATTTAACATGTAAAGTTTCAGCTATTAAGGTCTTATAGAACTGTTGCATCAATATATCATTACACTGTTTTATGTTTATGTTATGACATTAAAATTCCCTATATTTTAAAGCCATAAAGTAAAATAGGCTTTGTAGTGAGATCAAATACATTTATCCTAGTGGGTGTCTCGAGTCTTAGACTAGGAAAATCTTTCCGTAGTTTGAGATAAGCTTTCAATCAAATTTTGTATAATTCAAGCTAACCAGTGAGAAAGTCCCTGAAGCCTTGAAATGAATGGCTAAGTATTTGTAACTTTTTACACATACAGTATTGAAAGTTTTGTAACAGAATTTATGTTTAAATGTTTTCCCAGCTTTGTTACATATAGATATAAAAACTTTGGTTTATTGGAATTATCACGATATTTCTCTAAAGCATTTAAAAGCATTAAAAATCACTATGTTACCAGCATATGTTAAACAGTCTATTTAATATAACGATATAGAATCAATACAACACTGTTAATAAGATGGCATGTCATTTACAAACATTTGAAATAATGTGGGGCTCAAATTGTATCTTTAACGCACCTCTAATTTAATAGGAAAATGAGAAAGAGTGGAAATTACCATATTTAACACATGTTTCGCTTTCAAAATACATATTATTTATGATACTATAAAATTTGGTTCCCACATTATACTGCATTAATGTTAGTTTCCCACCATTAAAACGGGCATATAATCAACCTTTTATATTTCAATATTTATCAATTAAACATTTGACAATAAAACAATGATCAGATGTTCTATTTTTTGAATCCAACCTGACAGGGGTGTATTAGATTGTTTTCACCTAGAAAGATATCCAATCTGGAGTTCAAAATAGCATTGAAAAGTTTGCCAAGATTGCTTGTTATATTTATAACAAAGCAATTGTTTGGGCCTAAGGGATTATTTGATTTGAATATAGAAGTGATATATCCCTTAGCCCATGTCTCTGGATAATAATTATGGGGAAAGCAAATTAAATAGTTTCAATAAACAGGGTATTTTGTGTCTACTTTTCAACATTTCATGAGATTTCAGATATAATTCTTTTGCTTTCTGTTCTGATTCAGGAACGTTATTTCGCTTTTTCTTTAATGTTTTGATGCCATTTTACTTCAACTTAAGGTCAAGATCTAGTAAATGAAAGGTGCATACAGGTTTTTGAAATTCAAGATATAAATTCTTTCAAGGATGCTTCATAACAATATCTTTGTTTCATAGGGTGTACCGGGGCTTAAATTTTTGGTAAACACAATGAAAAATCATGTTTTAAACAACCATTTTCTATGAAATATGAAGGGTATAAGTAACAAATCTCGGATTTTTGTCCATTTTTTACTAATGAAATATATGTTGATTGCCTACAGTCTCTCCAAAAACGGCATTAACCAAGCTATTGACCTCCTCTTTAAAATGATGTCAAATTGAATATAGGTACCGGGATTACTTTTCCCGTGATTAAATATAGAATGTCAAAATATTGTGTTATTTTCTACATAATTCCTTTAAAGCCGTAAAATACGCGGTAAAATTCACCAAATCCATTATGACGTCATAATGGTTCTAGCACCGAAAAGACACTCTGGAATCATTTACTAGATCTTGACCTTAAAACTTTTATCGTTTTTTGTACGTGTATCTCACTAATAACGTCAGAATGTTCCATTACCAGTCTTTCGCTTTTGCTTTGTTGATGTCATTTTAAATGTCAGTGGAAGGCGGTCATATTCGTGTCTAAAATCTGTTATTTAAGGCAAGAAAACACCCTTTCCAGGAGCCACAAATGATATTCTACAACAAATATTAATACTTATCTATTTTTGATTATCTTTTGTCAAATTACCGATTCAGGTGGCACGCTTCAGAATTTTGTTCCTTAGAGTCCAGTATTTAAAATAGTGTGCGTTATTCATATAAACCCACGAGAGGTCTCTGGAATATGATAGATCGATGGAGGGCACAAGTTATCCAAAGATTAAGAGAAGTGTCGTTATGATAAATGTTTAAGTTTTTTGCCTTTTTTCGGTAATTATAAATTTAAGAGATAAAAAACGAAAGTACCGGTATATCGAGACCACGAGGGGGCGCTTAAAACCACATGGTTCATCACTTCGTATGCTCCATCAGCTGGAAATCTAATCAGCTCCTGTAGATATGTCAACTTCTTGAGACAAGACGAAGCAAGAGTAAGTGAAAGACGTAATGGTTACGGATATGTGTTCGTTGAACAATATACAATTATAGCTGTTTTTGAGGTTAATACGATGGTTTAGCTGACCTTGAAATACAATATTTACCGAGCCGGTGGCGAGGTGAATATTGTACATGTACTTCAAAGAAAGCTAAATCATCGTATTGATCGAATAAAAAACAGCAATAATTATTTTATTATATGATTCACGGACGAATTAATACCGACATATGTTAAATTAAGTTTTATCAAGCGAAAGTTTTGGTTTGAATCCATTGCCGAAGAAATTGAAAAACGCGATATTTCATTGGACGATCTATTTTAAGTCCTTCACGTGACCTAGGAGGTCAAAATGTTAAATTGACATCATATGTCACGTGCAGATGAATATAACGTTATGGTTTTTTTTAAGATAGTTGGATATAAATCAATCAGAGAGCTAAGAATTAATCGATCATTTAATAACGTACATTAACTTTTATCTATCCCGCTGCAAATAGAAGAATTAGCTATAGTAGATTTTGGTTGTTTTACACTGATTCTTTTTTTATGATGTAAACACTGCATTCGTGATAAGAATTATATGGTAACATGAATTTCACTGTGGAATGAAATTTAGGTAGTTTAATTATAGATTTATTCATTTTAAAACTCAAACGAATTCGGTAGCGGAAACTGAACTTTCTTTCTGCAATTGATTTTACTCTTGGCATGCGCATTTAAAAGAAACTATTTTCAATATAAATTTATTATGTTAGGTGTTTAAGTTCTCAATGAACATTTTCTATGGATAACTGTAATAATTTTTCCACATTCATTTACAAAATGTACGCTATGTTAATTTTCAACCATTAAGTTAAACAGCATTTGAAATGAATGAAAACATCAACTAATTTATATCAGTCCTTTGTTTTATTATCACATTTAAAAACGACTAAGAATATTGATTGAAGAAGCAATCGTTACTCAAAGTCCAGAAAAGGAATATAATTAGACGCCGTAACCCTGTATTTTAAAGCATACAACTCTTACTTTAGTTGCTAAACTACTTACTTGAACTACTCGTGTGGTTGTGATTTAACTCCTTTTACAATAAAAACTATTATATTCCCTTTATTATGTGAAACTGTCAACATAAATCCAAACGTTACCAATCAGAACTATCTGCGAATGTGTCAAAACAGATCCTGGATCAATACTTAAAATTGTTCAATATATCGATCTTGGCCTTTAAATACAACCCGGATACAGTTCAATGAGTTCTGCAGGGAAAAATCACTTAATGACAAACACTTGTACATGTCTATATATAATGTTATACTACAAGGTTTATCGATGTTAATTTATTTAAGTGATTTGCTCGTATGCGATCATATTTTCCTCATATTAAATCAGGAAGTTTTAATATTTTGACTTAACAAGATCTAGTAAATGATTCTAGAGTGTCTTTTCAGTGCTAGAACCATTAAGGATGACGTTTACTCAGAATGAAAAAAAAAATCCACTGATGATAATGAAAAACCATCTATTGTGTGTTATAGACCTTTGCTTGTATTGTTATTTTTCACTTTCAGAGAAATAGGTCAATGACCTACTTTTTGAGTTAATGGCCATTGAATATTTATTGAAAATTCAAGAAAAATCCCATAAAATTTTACACTACGTTTGAGATTTTCTTAATTATAAAAATATTACGAATAATTAAACACTTTAAAAAATAAAATACAGTTAACGAATGGTAGTGGCACTAAATAAGTACACAACATTAAGATTTCAGCATCAATTTTTAAAAATAATTCAGTCCGAATTTCCTCTATCAGTTTTCAAATCCCTACCCATTTTTGATTCAATTTTACAAAAAATTGAATGATGATAATACAAAAACATTTATGATATTGAACTACTTATATTGACCTTATTCTGTTGGCATAAAATTTATATGAGGTCAATGATCAAAATTTTGAGATATGATGCCTTTTATCGTTTTTAAGCATTTTTCAATATTATTATTATTCGTGCCATAAAATTATTTTAATGAATAAGTGAGGTAAAACCAACGGAAAATATGCAAAATTACGTAGACTTAAATATAAAATCTTAACTTTTAATATTAGACTACTGTCAAAAAACTTTCAGCAGAAAACAGAATTTGCAAAATTTAGTCCGAATTTCCTCTGTTTGGCTAAAAGTCAATTTTTGTTTGAGCATAATTCCATAATAAAGTAAAACTATTGAATGTTTTGTCAATAATAATCCATTTCATAAATACTTTTTGTGTTTAGAACAAATTTTACTCATTACATTGAACTTTTTAACAATCGGAATTTGAGAACTCAAACCCTGAGTAAATAACACCCTTAAGACGTTATAATTGATTTGAAGAATCTTTTCCCCGTACTTAAGGCTCTAAAAGATTATGTAGAAAAACAAACAATATCTTGAGATTCTATGTTAAATGATGGAAAAAGTAATCCCCTTACCTATATTCAATTTGACATCATTTTAAAGAGGAGGTCAACAGCTTGTTTAATTCCGTTTTTGGAGAGACTGTAGGCATTCTAGATATATTTTATTTGTCAAAAATGGACAAAACTCCGAAATTTGTTCCTTATTACCTTCATATTTCATTGAAAATGGCAGTTTAAAACATGATTTTTCATTGTGTTTACCAAAAAATTTAGCCCCGGTACACCCTATCAAACATAGCAATTGTTCTAAAGCATCATTGAAAGAATTTATATCTTAAATTTTATAAACCTGTATGCACTTTTCATTTACTAGATCTTGACCTTGAACACGCACCCACACTCCTATCGTTAAACGTTACAGTCTCTGAATAATTTACTTTCCAGCTGCTGTTTCAAGCAATAGATGAAAGCAACCGCCGTATTTTTCAAGAATTCGCAACGTTACCTGACATCATACAAAAAACCGTACGTACATCTATACTACTATATTAAAATAAAGGACTCGAATTTTTGGTCTTTAATACCGAGAAATCGGAAGAATACTGTCTTTTGTTTTATACATTTTAAACATCATTGGTACTTGAAGATTATTAATTTGTTTTTATTTTTTCTCAGTTAAGCTTCGCTAATTAATAATCAACGAAAATTCCTCGAAAAATCCCGGAAATCACCTGGATTTTTTTGATTTTACAATCTTGCGCTTTTGCAATACATTCACGCTAACGGATTCTTATGTTTATGTTTCTGTCTAAATAAACTCAGAAATGATAATACAAATACGGGTAAATTTCCATTGGACTTTTGCTATATATATTCTGTTTATATATAGTAATGATTTCTTATGAGAGAAAGCATAAAATAACAAATATACATTTCAACTAATTACTTACTTTTGTCTTCGTGATGACAAAAAATATTTGATTACATGCAAAAAAGTTACATTATATTTGTTAGGAGAGTGAAGATAGAATATGTTCTATCGTAAAAAAGAATAATGCAATAATGAATGAAAGAAAATACGAGTACGTTCGTGAAAAGGTGTGTCGGGATTCTATGGATTAAAATTTTTAGTTTAAAGGTATTTGCAGTCTCAAAAAGGTTTGTTGTGATGTTCATTAACTTTCTTCAAAATCGTTCCGGAGCGATTCTGCAATTTTCTGCTACATTACGGGTATAAGGGAAGCATTCTAACTGTGGTGAGGGCCTTTCCCGAGGCACAGTTGATTATTTAAACTAAGGAAAGTGAAGTGAAACTAATAGCATTATTGTAGGCCTATAGCTTTGTTATGTAAATGTCAATAATAAGGTGTGTCGATTTACCTATTTCGTAAATGTCCGATATGCAATGTCAACCCACAGGTCAAAGTCTAGTGTATTTAGTTTAACAATACTGAATTTTTTATTATTTTTTTTAAAAACTAAAACACTTTTTGTTTTTATATAACGCGTTGCTCGAGGAAAAAATAAAACCCGGTGTTAAACGCGTTGCTCGAGGAAAAAATATAACCCGGTGTTACGTTTTGATAGCTGTCCGTAATATTTATGACAATTAGACATTTTCAAACATTTTATTACAGAAATAGATTGTTAAATTGTTGTTAGATAAAACAACATAAGGAAGTTCATGTTTTTTAAACCTCTATGCAAGCCAGGCTTGGGGCGAATTACATGGTAAAATAATGCATTACATTACAATTACTTCATGTATTTGGGCATTAAATTACCATTTCCATTACTTAATTTTCTTGAAGTAATGCATTACATTACCATTACATGAGTAAAGTAATGCATTACCATTACTTTGTTTTTAAAAAGTAAAGCTTATAAAGAGTTTTTGCAAATGTTTAAAATATAAAACACTCTTTAACATATCTACAGGTTCATGTTCAGTATCGGTTCAAATTCAATGACTATACAATAGTCATTCTTTATTTGCTTAATATATAATTATCTGTGGCAATATGAACAATATATTACATAAGTAAGAAAGATATTTATAGGCATTTGGCATGATACAATGTCAGATATGAAATAGAGATACAGAATTACATGCATCACAGAAACAATTTATGGAATAATTTTGCGGTTATTAAAAGCTAAATGGAGATATTTCCCCAGATTACACAATTCATTATAATTTTGGACACTTAATTGTTTTAATTTATATACAGAGGGGTTTTCAAAGTTATATTTCTTAATATATTTTAATCGGATTTTTTTTATACTGATGACACTTTATGACAAAAGATTGCTGTTGCACTTTATGATCAAAGTTTCATAAGGTTCATCTTTTAACTGCATTTTGAAAATCTTCCCAGCTAAACTAAATAAATGTTTTACAGGAGCAGTGGAAGCTGGGACTGATGATCGAAAGATTCTTTGGCAATCTTTATCTTAAGATATATTAAGTGCAATTATAGAAAAAATACATGAATCTTGTATTTTCTCTCAGTCCAAACTAATGTACTTAATATACAACAGTGAGAGAGAGAATGAAAGAGAGAGAGAGAGAAAGAGAGAGAGAGAAAGAAAAGAGAGAGAGAGAGAGTAAAACTATTTTCAAATGGGTTATAATATTGGAAGTGATTTTGATTTTCATCATGGATGGACAGTACATTTATTTTACTTTTAAATGTGCATGTCTGTCCTCTATTTTATTGGGACATAGCAAAGTAAGGAGATTGGGGGTGTTTAGCACTTCTTAAAACAATAGATTGTTTTGATACTTAGGTTATCATGGGGGCGTAGTGTTTTGTTGACACATTCTTTATTAAAGTACAAATTAAACTAATTGGAGTAAATTGTTTAAATAATTTAAAACTCTTAATAAGAACACTCTTAAAAATGTTATGAAAATGTGCTGTAATATCTAGTGATTTAAACAATTAAAAATGAATTTTTAAAAATCTTTTTTAATAACACAACTAAAACATTTTTAGTTCAAGAATGATTTATTTCTTCTTTAAATAAATTTCATCAAATTCAATTTCAGCTATTCATTTATTAATCACATTTGTTTTAAAGTGAACATGCATAAATAAGCGTAGTAATGCAAAGTAATGCCATGTAATGCCGGCATTACACTAGATTTGGTAAAGTAATGAATTACGTTACCATTACTTGTAATGCTAATTTTGTGGCATTACACATTACTAGCATTACTTTGAAAACATGTAATGCATTTCAATGCATTACCATTACATTTAGCATTACCCCAAGCCTGATGCAAGTATATAAATTCCTAAAGAATAAAATGATACGTACACCTCAAACCAATTCACAGAAGAAAGTGATTTAATAACTCAATGACGACGTTAAGTTTATATGAAATGTTTCTTTGTAAATAGCAAATGCACGTATGCATAAGAAACTTAACAGTGACTTAAATCATTGCAGTTAATATTTTTGCACACTGTAGGCAATACATAAATTTAAGAACTAGTAAGAGTATTTATATGCTAACGAAAATATACCCAGCAAATCCATTATGAGAATGTTCTGTACAAAATCTCTATCTTTACACCAGATATGCTTTTCAAAATAACGTAACCAGTGTCGCTTTCTTGCAGATTTGGAGGAAAGATTACTTTGGAGCCATTTTAGTAAAGAGAAATATTCCAGTGTTTGCTTTAACTGATTATTTCTCAGGGCAAAATGACAGGTTATTAAACATGGATATATCCCACAGTGGACTTCCGATCTGTCAAGACACCCAGTGAATTTGCAGAGCTCGTGAACCTGCTTTTGTTTGCGTTCAGCCGTTTCAATGTCATGGTGCGTTTCTTTGATTAATAGCATGATATTGACCAAAAAAACCCACCAAACAAACAAAAAAAAAAAAAAAAAAAGAAAACAACAACAAAAAACACATGGACTATAAATCAAAAAGAATTTTAATTTTCCTTATATAATATATACCATATCGTACAAAGATTCTACTTTTCTCTTGATCTTGGAAAATTTATATGTAACTTATCAAAAGTTCCTCATTTTTTATGTCGATGTGTACATTTTGATATTTTGTGTACATGCTTTCTACACTAAATAAGATAAAGCATACTCATTCTGGTAAAAACGATAACACCAATAATGAGTAAAATAACAGTTAGTGAATGATGAACCTTTCCATATCATATATCATAAATCTGCAAGATGGGGATAAATGTATTGAATTGTGAAGGCAAAACGAGTAACAGGGGAAGGACTGTTATTTATAACAAAAAACTAATTTTAATGTAAAAAAAAAACATTTTTGGGAACACATTTTGTAATTATTCATAGGACGTATGAGCCAATCTTATATCTCTTTATAAAATCAAGTTATTATTATAAACTTTATGCATAATAGCAGATGTGCGCATGCAGGGGGTATAACCATTAACTTCCCATGGTCAAGATACCCAGGTTGTTTGATAGTCTGTAAATTGCATTTGCGCACAACAGGGTCACCGAGTGTTAAGTGCCAAAAATGTTCTTTCATAGATCAGTTAACACGTCCAGCATCGAATCTCATTGTGTAAATATTGCGTAATATAGCATGTCAGATGTGATTATTATCTCATTCTTATTTTCTCTGATCTGGCTGCTGGACGCACATTTTTTGATGAACTTTGTTTAACCCACCCACCCACATCCCTTAAGCATACAATATATTATAAAAGAATTCATATTTTCCCCATATTTTCATATAAGCATTGTTTGTTTGTAAGATGGTGGTTTTTAACCCCACCTTTACAGAATGATTTGTCATTTATTCAATGTTCTTTTTTATTATTATTATCATTATTTACTTTTTAAAAAAAACAATATCAATGTGGTTCATTGACTTAGAGACCTTTAATGCAATCATTTGTTCAATTCTCTTTGCAAATAAACTTGGACTCATCGGATTATGATCATCCACAAGTTTTTTTTTTGTTTATGGTGGATTTCCTCAAATGGAAAATATTGGTTGACAAAACAACTTTGTATATCATGGAAATCCGAATAACGAAGCATGAAATAGGAGCCATTTGATTGAAACAAGATTTAAAGTAAAATTTATCTTCTTATATAATGACATATGTTACTGGCGTATGACATATATGTATCTGGTGTATCTCTCAATAAGTCCTAATATGTTCAAACTGCTACATATGGTCTGCTTTACATGAAGACTAGAAATGTCTACCTGCACTTCTTTTCCACTGTTTGTGTCTTTAAAGGGGCATGGTCACGATTTTGGTCAAATTATATTTTTCTGTTTTCATTATTTACGATGCTTTAGGAAAGCATTTATAATAATCAAATGAAATTTGATTTTCATTATTTACAATGCTTTAGGAAAGCATTTCTAATGATCAAATGAAACTTGAGAGTAGGTCGTAAAGTTATAAGCGAGACACAGGGCTCACAATTTTTTGTCATGTAAACAAGGCTCGTGCCGTTTTTGTTTACATAGGTTCAATATACCAGTAAAAATCTTTTTTCAAGCTGATTTGTCTATCTTCTTATCCATTTTTAACATAAATAAACAGTTTCTAACGTTAAACACATTCATTTTAGGTCTAAAATTGGAATTTTCACTTCCACATTCAAAATGTAAACAAAAGCTTTGTTAACATAGCAAAGTATTGCAAGCTCTGTAACTTGCTTATAATTCAATGAATGACACTCAAATTTTGGCTGCCTATTAAAAATGCATTTCTAAAGCATTGTAAACATTAATATTGGAAAAATAATTTTTTACGTGTTGTTAATAATGATAAATGAAAAAAATTACATAAAAAGATATAATATTTCAGGGTTAGGTTAAATATATACATGTAAACATGGACAGTGTACTTATATAGGTGGTTACTGGTGACCTGAGTGTTTAAGACGACTTGTAACAGCAACATGAAAGTTTTAGGCTGCAGCATGATTTCTTGTAGTAGAAAAACACAAAATAAACCATAACGCTAATATTGTATCAAATGATCCAGAATTAATTCTAAATTTGTTGTCTCTAAACATTTTATGTTCATGCAAATATCTATTTAGTTTTTTAAGTGTTTTCATATTCTGCTTTTTATTCAGTGTCAGTAACATCTGATTTGATTAAATGGCTACTTTTATTCTTCAGAGAGGAGTTCTTATTATTATATTTTTTGAATTTGAGTATTTGATAAGGACGGAAAAGTTAGAAAACATCAAACGTATAATTACTACTCATTTACTTGGTAATTTTCGCAACACAGCATAGTTTCTCTGATGGCCAATATGCCGATATAAATGAATTGAGAAATGAATATTTTTATTTTGGATTTTAAGATAAAAACAGTAATCTTCAATGCTTATTCTCCTTTCATTCGTCTTTTTTTGTCTTAACTTTCAATTGTCATCGTATTTTTTTACGTATTTGAGTTATTTTACATAGAATGAATACATTAATAAAAATCCTTATACATGTCATCTATGCGATGTAAAATAAACCAAAAAATTCTACTTCCAGTCAGAAAACTCAAATATTTAAGTCATAATAATTTGTGGTTAAATTTGCATTTTTAATTTGGGTCTCATTCTAATATCCAAGCGTGTTGAAGGACTTTTTGTAACAGAAACCACCAATTTGTTTTAATGAAAGTTCTGCGGTAAATAATTTAAAAATCCAAAAAATTAAAGAATATTTCTGCTGTCTAAAACTGCAGTCATTTTAAGATTTTCTGTTTTGCGGTGGTAAAAAAAATATTAAAATATATTAAAATTAAATCCTGACATTGAAGAAAAATGGAATAATTTGATGATCTACCTATTTACTTTGTAATTAGGCACTACCTTATGTACTACCCTTAATTCTGAACTACATAAACTTACGTCGAAAGATTTCTATAAAGACTTTCAAGTCAAGTCAACCCTTTCAGTTGTTAAGATTTTCATAGTTTCTCTCGTTTTTGATCTCATCGAATGACGATCGTGGATAAATGGGGTGAATGTTTAAAATAACAGGCATTCATTCTATTTACTCTAATCTAGAATTCCAATATGAGAAAAATAAAGCAAATCACTGCACTTTTACTTATATTTAATATCAAATTTATGATCTATATTTGAGTTTGATGTTGGATTTCTATCTTACAGCCACTAAAATAGTGTAATATCGACATAGTTTTTACAATGGGAAAAACATCTTTACGTGTACTTTTAATCACATAACGATAATTACCTTTTTACGAAGTTACTTGCGTATCTATATATACAATGCTTAAGTGTACCCAACTGTATGGGGTTTTAAGCAGGGGCGTAAAAAAGGTACGTTTGTTTTCTAGAGTTTGTGTTGAATTTTTTAGCATAAATATTAGTACATATTGTAAATCATTAATTGTTATAGTAATCGTTAAAATATTTTTAAAATTATCATTTACTGTTCTGTTATTCAATATTGTGTGATTTTGTATATTTCATATACAAGCATGAATATGTAAAATTCTCGAAGTAGTATATATCTCGTGGTTTTTGGTATTGCAAATTCTTAATACTCAAAACCTTCTATACCTTAAAGTTAGAAAAAGGATAAATTTTTATTAGTGTAATTTCCTCCGAAATGGTGCCTCTGACTATAGCTAACAGTACTTTAAAAGTTTAAAACACAGTTAAACCATACATGTTTGATAAAATATAACAGATAATGTGTACAGAAAAAACCTGTTAATGTGAAAAAGGGAGACATGATTTTTTTCCCCAAATATTGTATAGGAACATTTATTATATCTTATAAGTTGTTCGCAAAAATTATTAATCTATTTTTGATATCTATTTTACTTTGGGGGAATGATATTCTATATAATACACATGAACAGCAAACGTTATGCTTCCAATGGTTTGTATATCTCAAAAAAATTTACCCACCGAATTTATATAAGTCTAAATTATGCTTAAAGTTTGTTTAAAGTTTATTTTTTGGTATGCATATACAATATCTTAATACAGTGAAATGTGTTTTGAAGGAAAGATCTAGAAAATGTAAACAATATTTAAATATATATAAGGTATTTAAACAACTTTTAACGCTATGATACTAATCGAATTACGTGTTTATAAGGAGTGACGATGTATAGTAGTGTCTTATTGAAAATGAAAAGTAAAACAGACAATAGAGCGGATCAAGACATTTTTCATATGAGCTCTCTTCTATTAAAGATTGATACATGTATGTTTTGCATATGAAATATTCGTCAATCAGAGAGAGAGAGAGAGAGAGAGAGAGAGAGAGAGAGAGAGAGAGAGAGAGAGAGAGAGAGAGAGAGAGAGCTCACATCCCAACTACCCGCATGAAACACCGTAAAAAAGAATTTTATCGTTAAAATAACAATTTTGATATTTTGAGAATTTCATTTTTCGTTTGTTTTTCTGTATCTCAGTTTACCATTTAACCTACTGTGATAAGGTACGTTAAGAGTTTAATTCATATAAATTAAATCTTTAAAATGAATTAAAAATTTAAACATAACACGGGTAGGAAAGACAGATAACAAATCTTTCTTATATATACAAATTTATTTCCAAAGAATTATTTTAATGCTAGTTGATCTCTCTTGGCCAAAGTAAAATATGTGTCCAAGAAGTGCAGTGGACAATGCACTCGCTTATCACCGCTGCAAGCCGAGTTCGATTCCCGTGATCGACAGTGGTTGTATGTGAAAGGGTATGGTGGTCGCCAGCTTGGACCCTTGAGTTTGTCCGGGCACTCTGCCCCCCTTCGCACTAACATCCGTGCCAACGAAAGATATTGGACGTAATTAATCATATCTAATTATTGGTATCAAATACATAACGTCAAGTACCATTGGTTGTTAAAGTTTTAGAGAAAAGATTATGAAAGATGATTTCCAATTCATTTTTATGTAAAAATCCAACCATCCCACTGTCGCTCCACCATACCACTGGTTATCAAGATTTGAATTAACCTGAATCGACACTACCTTTGGATGCTACCACACAAGTTTTATCTTTCTGGAAAAATATTTTGAGAGGAATCCCAGAGATATTTTTCTTTAATTTTTCTCTATTTATTACAACATAAGAAATCAGCAGACAGACAAACATATATCCAGGAGGTAGATTTGGGCAAGAATGCATTTTCGAATTAGATTTTTTTTCAGGTTAATGTTTAAAAAGAATCTTTAAAGATATACGATATGCATTAAGTCATACACAAAATTTAACTTGTGAAAAAAACATCTCAAAATAGTATCAATTCTTGTTAGGCAACAAGGAGTTTTAACTCAATCTTTGCAAATTAATTTGTCATTTTTACAATGATTTTATGTTGTTCAATGTATTGTTTTCAATTTGAACAATACAAATTAAATTTGGTTCATTTAATAAACGACCTGAATTCAATCTTTTGTTCTATTTCATTGCAACTGAACTTGGACTCATTGGAATATTTTTGATTCAGGTACTTGAACTGGGTAAAATTACTTGTAGCAACAACGCTTAAAGTTGGGCAAAATTATTAAGGTGTTTCTCTTGGAAATGCTTATATATTATATCTATGGAAAAATTTGGCTGACCAAAATATTTTTGAAAAAAAAATACAGAAAAGCTGAAAAGCTACCTTTAACAATATCTTCTCATATTTGATTCAGCCAAAAATAGATATTAGGTTAAACTTGTTTTGAAACATTATTTGCTCCTGTAAATTAAAAATGTGTTTACTTTCATCCAGAAAGGTAGATAGGGCCCATAATGGTGGATTGAGACTTTACACAGGAATTTGTTGAAAAGAAGCTTTACAAAGATTTTTATCAACAATAATTTTAGCAAACAAATTAAATCTTGTTTGGAAAAATTCACATGTATCTTTTTTTGGCATCAAATCATGGTTTCTTTGACGCCAAGAGATTTACATTTTTTATTTTATGAATAAAAGTAGGTTTTAAAATGGGTTGGTGCTTAAAACAGAAAAAAACAAAATGGTTTCGGATGTAACATGTATTTTTCTTTTTATTCCTTGGCTCACTTTCAACAAGCAGACTGGAAAAAAGCGACTCTTGTTTCCTGTTTATACAAATAACATTTTTCAAGAAGCTTGAGCAGCAAAAAAGCATGTTTTGATGTTGCTTTTTCCATATCATTTAAGATGAGTTTCTTTACATGCTATTCGAGATATTTACATATATCTGCTACGAAATTTAAACATATAAAAGGAAATCATGTATGATAAAGTTTCAATTTGAAGGAAAGCAATATCAATATTCCAATATCAATGAAACGAGTGATAACTCTTCTGGGACATTTTCAACTACAATTATAAAGGGGAGTTGCTTCCCTTTCATGTTGATCAACAGAATATTAGTATATATTAATAGTTATAATGACATCCCTTTGCAAACTTTCTTTATCTGAGTTACTTCTTTATGTGCTAGCAATCTTTATAAAGTGTAGCAATATATAATTCTATTCTTACAACGATAACCTTCACTTTGTGCAGTCAAATATATACAAGTACTGTTTGACATTAGTATAATTAGGTATACAATTAGAATGCAATTCATTTAAGTCTGATATATAAGTGAGAAAAAATATTTGTTCAACAGTTACACCAATGTTTCATTAATGAATATGCATTATTGAGAAGTAAAAATCTGAATAATTTTACAAATTGGAGATAAGTTCCCATAGGGAAAGTTAAATACATTTAGATACATTGGATTTCATGTTCATGAACAATTCTGAACTTTGTACTAAATGAATTGTATTTCAGTACTTTTTT
The DNA here is from genome assembly GCF_963853765.1 of Magallana gigas. NCBI lineage: Eukaryota > Metazoa > Mollusca > Bivalvia > Ostreida > Ostreidae > Magallana > Magallana gigas. The sequence continues at coordinate 45,555,393 of NC_088854.1, forward strand.
GATACATCAGATTTTGGTTTATTTGCGCATGTTAACAGTTAACTGTTTGATTTACCGAAGTCTCTGTTTGATTTGATACGTAAAAATCACGAAATACAGACGATAGTTCCCAGGTTGACATGATTCACAGAAATTGTTCATGTAGTTTCTTGATTCCGTCTCCTTTTGTGGAATTTTTTGGTACTGTTAGTTAAAAGAATATGCTTTTTATGAATCGCCTGGCTTTTATTTGTCCGCCATTGTCCACATTCAAGACATTTGGAGCCTGCAGAAGAAAAGGTAATTATTTCAATTTATATCTCATATCTTTGTTTACCATCAAATCTTCGTTAAACCTTTAGATAAGGTATCTCTAGTCGTAATTTGTAATTTAGTACGAAAATCTAAATATGTTAGCTTTAAAATTTGAATATTTTCCTACATTTTTCTAATCCGCTCTTCATCTTTTATTCTAGAAGGTGGGCTTAGCCTAAAATGGCCAAGACCATCTAGTCCTATTTATATATGTATTCTATTATTTATCATTTAATTAGTATGCAAGAAACCACAAAAGCTTTTTAAATTCTTGCTTAGAAAAATGTATACAGTAAATTCTTTTTAATATTTTTCTTCCAACCCATCCATTCCATGTTTGAACGATCAGAATGAATTATTGTCTTTAACAAAAAATGCTAAGTAAAACATTGTTCGTAGTCATGCGGTCAAATTTCGTATCTAAATAGTGACATCTAAATGTGGCTATATTGAAACAAAAAGACCAATAGCTTTAAAAGGTAACTCAGATACAATGTATACTTATTTTAAAGGTGCAGTAATATTGCAAATTTCAGAAACAAAAAGTAAACTATTCTTAAAGCTTTGAATTTTCTTTTAACCATGGATTAAAAAAAGGGTTCTTTTATACTGATATCTGTTTGCTTTTACACCAACTTTACAAATAAAAACTACATAGTGTTGAAAAAAATCTCAAAATATAAATCCTTATTGTGGCACCTGTTTAGGTTAACCCGGGCCTCTGTAGAATTTTTTGATACTTCTGCAGTATTATCTTTAAAGTTTAAATAATTCTTTAGGAATAAAGTTAACCTTGTAAATTCTAAAGAAACATAATTTGAAAAAAATTTCATACATCGAAAAGATTTATCTTTAAAATATCTAAGTGATCATTCAAAAAACCAGTATCTAATGAATATGATACCAGGTGAATATTTCATGCATAAAATTGTATTTCTAAGACATCCATTTAAATCGAAAAAATAATCAAAATTTCATTCAATTGATAAATGAACCAAAAGAAAATAAAGATATGTGGAAATGTAACAAATTATGTGGTACTAGTCGCTATACAGTTTTTTGCATCTTGATATAGAAAGATATTTTAATTCAATTCGTTGTTTGCATTTACTTAGCAACTCTGTTCTAGCTATGTCCTCCTGAGGGTATCGTACCAAGCAACGCAATCAAAAAAAGCTTTTGAGACTAGAGGAAAGTTTTTAAAACAACGCTTTTATTTCGGTATTATTGCAAACGACGATTGACCTTTTGTGCATCGTGATTTACATGTAATTGATTTACAGGAAGATTTTATTTAATATTTAATGTTTAAATGATAATATCAAAAATATAATTGTTACCATTACCTTTTTACCGTAACAACGTCTACAATGCTAAGTCAATTTCATTCTGGTTGACAGTTCCTTAAAAGACAACATTCAAAGTAAAACAAAATGCAATTGATATTTTTAGATATAAAAAAAATATTTTTATTATTTATTTCTTTCAATAAGTAAAATTTTTGTTTGTAAAAAGAATTGATTATATTTCATTCTTAAAGAATGTCAAATTGAGATTTTACCAGGAAGAATTTCAGAAAATGAGTAGATTATCTGTTCATATTATTATACATGTACGTGTATATGTTTTCAATACTTTCTATTCTCTCCTTCTGTGTGTCCAAGTTGATAGATTTAGATGAAGTGTTCATGTTTTCCTCTCTCTGATGCAGATTTTGGATCTATTGATGTACAATAATAGAGTTTAAAGAAATTCACAATAACAAATTTGGCTAAAACACGTGTGAATGAAGAATGTTTACATATTGTAGAGATTCTGCTCAGAAAAATACAATATCTCAACCAACAACCGAAGTCTTCTTTAATAGGAACCCACCTTACTATTTTAGCTTTTAAACATTTAGGCAAATTTCAACAAAACATGGAATAAAGCATCCTTCGTTAAAAGGGCCAGAAATGCAAAATTGAAACTGCATTCCACTGATCAACATTGAATCCCCTTTGGTGCTCTAGTGATGATGAAGAGGACTAAGCTTAAACACTTTAGACATTTAATTAGGATAGTTGCACGATTATATCACATATTATAGCATTACAGCTCTCAAGACATAGACATAAATAATATTATATACATTGTAATATTATTTTAAATTTAGAGCCCATTCAATGAGCTCAAAATCAATTCAATCAAATCAACTCAATCAACTTTCCTGAAGTCAATACTCTGCTTCAGGTCTGAGTATTGGCCTGAAACTTATTCACTTTTCTTTAGAGAATTTGAGTTAAAGACTTAATTGAGTGAATTGAAAATTTTGATAATGGTTTGGCCATGTGTCTCAGTTTAAGCAATAAAAATCAATTATAAGAAATCTCATAAAATACAGCATTGAAATGTTTGAGTTATAACAAAATACATTTTATTTTCCCCTTTATATTCCTCTTCGAGAATTTTAATAGTTTTTTCATATACTAGTATACATGTCTATGTTAAAATGTGATTCCCCGTGTTTTGAAAAATCTTGAATCTATATTACCTGTGAATGATTGCACAAAAGTTTCAATTTTTAAGGCCCAAAAATTTTATGAGATTATTAAAGACTTTGTTTATGATCTTTTCTTTTAAAAACATTGACCCAGCTGTTGCTTCAATCTATTCATGGGGTATGTTGGACCATAAAAAGAGGATCATTCTTTAAAATAAAGAATATATAGATTTTTTCAAATTCATTTTTAAACTATATGGTTAGAGAATTTGAATTTTGTGTGGAGGCATCTAAGGAAGTGGTGTTTTAATTTTGTTGAGATCATAATCTCTAGGTGTAGGGTGGGGCCATAATTGGGATTTGACGGTTCAAATTCAAATATATAGGAGACAATGTTTTAAAGTCTTTGTTTTAAACGTTCTGGTCAGTAATAATTTGTATGGCATTATTCTCCTGAAACGTTATCATAATTTGATTTTGGTTTGAAGTATAATCTCCTTAGGAAACCATATTTATAACAAGAGGCCAATGGGTCACATTGCTCACCAGAGAATAATAGTTATGATAAAATCAGCTTAATGGAGTCATAATACAAACTATCTGGACAATGTAGTTTAATGCATGTAGATCCTGTATTAAAAAATCCACCCCCGGACATTTTTACATTTTTTATCATTAGTCACCTTTCTAACAGGATGATTTTTAAGTAATATTTTATCATTAGTCACCTTTCTAACAGGATGATTTTTAAGTAATATCACATGTAAAGCACTGCAGTTTTCAAAAAGATCCTAAACACTTATAATGGGATATAAACCTACATCAAACTCTGAACCGCTTGTAAAACCTAAGAATTGTCCAAGGGCCAAAGTATAAACAATTTTAAAGAATTAATGATATGTCGAAATGCCTGCATGTTAGTATAAGTAAAACCATATGTGATAACATTTCAGTTTTTGTGAATTATTAAAATATTTTCCGCTGTACAATTGAATCCCCAGTGTGGCCTGTATTTGCTTCAACTAAAGTTACAGCTTTTCTAAGTAATTGTTTTATAGAAGAAGATTTTTATACCCTTTTCTCTATATATTTCTTATTCAAAATTAGTCCTCCTACTGTGAGCCCATCCTACCCCCGGGGATCATGATATAAACACATTTGAATTAATCCTACTTGAGAATGCTTCCACAGAAATTTCAGCCCTTCCAGCCAATTCGCTTTTGAGAAAAAGATTTTTTTTAAAAATCTAATCTATATTTTCTAATGTAAAACTTAGACCGCCATTGTGCCCCCACGCTACCCCCGGGGTTCAGGATTTAGACAAATTTTCAGCTACACTATCTGAGGGTACTTCCACACAAGTTTCAGCTTTTCTAACCAATTAGTTTTTTAGAAGGAAATTTTTAAAATATTTAATCTAAATATTCCTGTGTAAAAATTAGACCCCCCCATTGTGGTCCCACTCTACCCCCAAGGGTCATTATTTTTACAACTTTGAATCTACATTACCTAAAGATGCTTCCACACAAATTTCAGCTTTTCTGGCTGATTGGTTTCTGAGAAGATTTTTAAAGATTAACTCTATATATTCCTATGTAAAAATTCGACCCCCAATTGTTTTTCTGGCTGATTGGTTTCTGAGAAGATTTTTAAAAATTTACTCTATCTATTCCTATATAAAATTCGACCCTCCTATTGTGGCCCACCTAACTTTCAAGGGTCATGATTTTCATAACTTTGAATTTACACTACCTGAAGATGCTTCCACAAAGGTTTCACCTTTTCTGGCTCATTAGTTTCTTAGAAGATTCTTAAAATATCTAATCTGTATATTCCTGTATAAAAATTAGACCCCCAATTATAGCCCAACCCAACATTTAGGGGTCATGTTTTTCACAACTTTAAATCTACACTAGAGGTTTAAGCTTTCCTGGCTGATAGGGTTCTGAGAAGATTTTTAAAGTTTTACTCTTTATATTCCTATGTAAAAATTAGGGGCCCCCATTGTGGCCCCACCAAACCTCCAGGGGTTATAATTTTCACACTTTTGCATCTACACTACCTGATGATGCTTCCACAAAGGTTTCAGCTTTTCTGGCTCATTAGTTTCTTAGAAGATTTTAAAATATTTAATTTTTTTATTGTGTAAAAATTATAACCCGAATTGTCGCCCCAACTAACCTCCAGGGGTCATGATTTTCATCACTTTGAATTTACACTACCTGAGGATGCTTCCACATAAGTAACAGTTTTCGTGGCTGATTGGTTTTTTGAGAAGAATATTTTAAAAGATTTACTCTAAAAATTCATATGAAAAATAAGACCTCTATTGTGACCCCACCCTACTACCGGGGGTCATGATTTTCACAACTTTGAAACTACACTACCTGAGGATGCTTCCATATAAGTAACAGTTTTCGTGGCTGATTGGTTTTTTGAGAAGAATATTTTTAAAGATTTACTCTATATATATACATATGAAAAATTAGACCTCTATTGTGACCCCACCCTACTACAGGGGGTCATGATTTTCACAACTTTGAAACTACACTACCTCAGGATGCTTCTACTTTCCTGGCTGATTGGTTTCTGAGAAGAAAATATTTAAAGATTTACTCTTTATATTCCTATGTAAAAATTAGGGGGCCCCATTGTGGCCCCACCCAACCTCGAAGGGTCATGATTTTCACACTTTTGCATATACACTACATAAAGATGCTTCCACAAAGGTTTCAGCTTTTCTGGCTCGTTTGTTTTTTAGAAAAAGATTTTAAAATATTTAATCTGTATATTCTTGTGTAAAAATTAGACCCCGAATTGTTGCCCCAACTAACCTCCAGGGGTCATGATTTTCATCACTTTGAATTTACACTACCCGAGGATGCTTCCACATAAGTTACAGTTTTCGTGGCTGATTGGTTTCTGAGAAGAAGATTTTAAAATATTTACTCTTTAAATTCCTATGTAAAAATTACGCCCCCTCCCCCCCATTGTGACCCCACCCTAGCCTTGAGGGTCATGGTTTTCACAACTTTGAATCCACACTACTTGAGGATGCTTTTAATGTTTAAAGATTTACTCTTTATATTCCTATGTAAAAATTAGGGGGCCCCATTGATGCCCCACCCAACCTCGAGGGGTCATGATTTTCACACATTTGCATCTACAGTACATAAAGATGCTTCCACAAAGGTTTCAGCTTTCCTAGCCGATTGGTTTTTGAGAAGAAGATTTTTAAAGATTTACTCTTCATATTCCTATGTAAATATAAGACCCCAAATTGTGTTCCAACCCTACTCCCGGGGATTATGATTTTCACAACTTTGAATTTACGCTACCTGAGAATGCTTCCACATGATAGGTTTTAACTTTCTGGCTGATTGGTTTCTGAAAAGATTCTTAAAGATTTACCTTATATATTCCTATATAAAATTAAGACCCCTATCGTGGCCCCAACTTACACCCGGTGGTCATGATTTTCACAATTTTAATATTCAAATCCACATTACCTGAGAATGCTTCCACATAAGTTTCAGTTTTCCTGGCTGACAGGTTTCTGAGAAGGAAATTTTTAAAATTTTCTCTAGATATTCCTATGTAAAAATTTGACCCCCCCCCCATTGCGACCCCACCTTACCCCGAGAGGTCATGATTTTCCAAACTTTGAATCTACACTACCTGAGTATGCTTTCACATATGTTTCAGCTTTCATGGCTGATTAGTTTCTGAGAGGAAGATTTTTAAAATTTACTCTTCATATTCCTATATTAAAATTCTAGCCACTATTGTTTCCCACCCAACCCCCAGGGGTCATGATTTCCACAACTTTGAATCTACACTATCTGAGGATGCTTCCACATATGTTCAAGCTTTCCTGGCTGATTGGTTTCTGAGAAGAAGATTTTCAAAGATTTACTCTATATATACCCATGTAAAATTTAGACACCCCCAATCGTGACCCCACCCTCACCTGGGGGTCACGATTTTCACAACTTTGAATCTACACTACCTTAGAATGCTTCCACATAAATTTCTGTTTTTCTGGCTGATTATTTCTGAGAAGAAGATTTTTAAAGATTTCCTGTATATATTCCTATCTATAATTTATAATCTTTGATATTCTTTGTGACTGAGCCAGAAAAGCAGAACTGAAACTTGTGCGGAAAAATAAATATCAACATCGTAGTTTGAGTTCGAGTTTGTTAAAATCATAATTACTTGAGGTAGGGTGGAGCAAAATAGAAGGATCAAGGACTTACATGTATATCAAATTTAAAAAGGAAGAATAATATTTCAAGGAATAATACGAGGAAGAAAATCTTAAAATTTTAATAAAAAACTAGTCAGTTATAGAACAGTAGGAACCTGAATGGATGCAAGATCAGGTAGTGCATTTCTAATGGCCTGGAGGTTAGGTTCGACAACAAATCAGTTTTTTTAGCATATGGATATACAGGTTAATAAAGAAAACCTTTTGGAAAATTAAATATACATGAAGCCAGAAAAAATTAAAACATGTGTACATGTAAAAGATGAAATGCCTTCTGCTGTTTTGTAGACATAATGATGACAAAGGCACACCCTTTATATTTACACTTTCAATTTGCAATCAAATCACACAAACCATATCTGTGCCTGTGTTTTCATTGAAAAGGCACTTGGAATAGACTTACCATCAACAGAACTACAGGATGACCAATAATAGAGCTGTTTGCCCTCATAACGTGTTCTTGTAGCATCGCAGAATGTTTCTGGCTTGATAGGTAGAGAAATTGTGTGAAAAGTTGAAATGCTGTTTTGCATTCTCAAGTTGTTTGATAAAAGTGAACATCAGCCTGTAACATAATGCACATTTATGAATTAAAAACACTTGGTGCTTATAAGGTCTGCTCTGCATAGTTTTTCTATGCTATAAAAGTAAGTCTAAACAATAATTTTATGTCTTTGGTATAGTAAAGACTAACCTGTCTTGTTTTTGGTCCTTTTAGCTTTCCTTACAAATATCCAAGAGTGTAGCTATAGTCTAATCGTTTTCTACAAACTGCCACTCACATTTTCGAAGACAAAAGGTATATAGGTTGTACGATGCTGAAATTGTAAAAAATAATATTGTGCATATTTGGGATAATTTACTAGATATCACAAGACATATTTTAAATGTATTATTTTTTACTTTTTTGAAAAAAAGGTTTAATGGCATTGTGAAGTATTCTGACTCAGATATTAAAATGAACCTCTCTTCCTACATGTAACTGACTATGTAGAAGATGAAATGCCTTCTGCTTTTTCGTAGACATAATGATGACAAAGGCACACCCTTTATATTTACACTTTCAATTTGCAATCAAATCACACAAACCATATCTGTGCCTGTGTTTTCATTGAAAAGGCACTTGGAATAGACTTGTCATCAACAGAACTACAGGATGACCCATAATATAGCTGTTTGCCCTCATAACGTGATCTTGTAGCATCGCAGAATGTTTCTGACTTGATAGGTAGGGAAACTGTTTGTAAAGCATGCAAAACAATTTTATTGCAATGATTTTACAATCTCCAGATTAAAATAAACAAAGAAGGAGTGATGTTGTATTGCTTTATGCAAAGTGTTATTAAAGTGATAATATTAGGAAATGTAGAATTTTATTCTTTACAGTCTGTATTTAAATAAAAAACTGAAATCAACAATTGATGGATAAAAAAATGCACTCAAATTTCTACATTAAAAACAGTTGTAGTACATGTACCTTACCTAATTTATGCTCCTTCAATATATGGATTATTTCTTTGTTTAGTTGTTTTCCTGTCTTTTCCAGTAATTAATGCATGATGTCAAATACTGAATTTGAGAATGTTCCCTAAAAGGTACTAAAATTATGGAGAAAACAACATAAGTTCTACCTTCCAGTAACAGAGAATGATATAGAGATTTTGTGTTGCTATGATCCAGGTTGCTTGCTTAAGATTTTGCCTAGACTACGAATTGCTTACTTATACTGATCTTGCATTATTTTACTTACTAAGATATATGAAAAATCGAACTACATTCCTAACTTTTTTTTAAAATAAAATTTCCCTTTTTAAACAGGATAAAAGATGTTTAAGCATTGCTCAAATGGAGAATGCTGACTCACTGTGGAATATTCTCACTTATGATTACATAAATATGCATAAAACAGTATAAGACAGTAACAAATGTAAGCATGTAAATGTTTTAAGAAAACTGTGATAAAATGATAAATTTACTTTGCAAAGTTGTAATGCTGTTTTAGCATTCTCAAGTTGTTTGATAAAAGTGAACATCAGCCTGTAACATAATGCACATTTATGAATTAAAAACACTTGGTGCTTATAAGGTCTGCTCTGCATAGTTTTTCTATGCTATAAAAGTAAGTCTAAACAATAATTTTATATCTTTGGTGTAGTAAAGACTAACCTGTCTTGTTTTTGGTCCTTTTAGCTTTCCTTACAAATATCCAAGAGTGTAGCTATAGTCTAATCGTTTTCTACAAACTGCCACTCACATTTTCGAAGACAAAAGGTATATAGGTTGTACGATGCTGAAATTGTAAAAAATAATATTGTGCATATTTGGGATAATTTACTAGATATCACAAGACATATTTTAAATGTATTATTTTTTACTTTTTTGAAAAAAAGGTTTAATGGCATTGTGAAGTATTCTGACTCAGATATTAAAATGAACCTCTCTTCCTACATGTAACTGACTATGTAGAAGATGAAATGCCTTCTGCTTTTTCGTAGACATAATGATGACAAAGGCACACCCTTTATATTTACACTTTCAATTTGCAATCAAATCACACAAACCATATCTGTGCCTGTGTTTTCATTGAAAAGACACTTGGAATAGACTTGCCATCAACAGAACTACAGGATGACCCATAATATAGCTGTTTGCCCTCATAACGTGATCTTGTAGCATCGCAGAATGTTTCTGACTTGATAGGTAGGGAAACTGTTTGTAAAGCATGCAAAACAATTTTATTGCAATGATTTTACAATCTCCAGATTAAAATAAACAAAGAAGGAGTGATGTTGTATTGCTTTATGCAAAGTGTTATTAAAGTGATAATATTAGGAAATGTAGAATTTTATTCTTTACAGTCTGTATTTAAATAAAAAACTGAAATCAACAATTGATGGATAAAAAAATGCACTCAAATTTCTACATTAAAAACATTTTTAGTACATGTACCTTACCTAATTTATGCTCCTTCAATATATGGATTATTTCTTTGTTTAGTTGTTTTCCTGTCTTTTCCAGTAATTAATGCATGATGTCAAATACTGAATTTGAGAATGTTCCCTAAAAGGTACTAAAATTATGGAGAAAACAACATAAGTTCTACCTTCCAGTAACAGAGAATGATATAGAGATTTTGTGTTGCTATGATCCAGGTTGCTTGCTTAAGATTTTGCCTAGACTACGAATTGCTTACTTATACTGATCTTGCATTATTTTACTTACTAAGATATATTAAAAATCGAACTACATTCCCAAATTTTTTTTTAAATAAAATTTCCCTTTTTTAACAGGATAAAAGATGTTTAAGCATTGCTCAAATGGAGAATGCTGACTCACTGTGGAATATTCTCACTTATGATTACATAAATATGCATAAAACAGTATAAGACAGTAACACATGTTAGCATGTAAATGTTTTAAGAAAACTGTGATAAAATGATAAATTTACTTTGCAAAGTTGTTATGCTGTTTTAGCATTCTCAAGTTGTTTGATAAAAGTGAACATTAGCCTGTAACATAAGCATAGTTTAAACACTGACTTTAACATTGATGAATTAAAAACACTTGATGCTTATACGGTTTGTTCTACATAATTTTTCTATGCTATAAAAGTAAGTCCAAACAATAGTATTATGTCTGTGTTGTAGTAATGACTAACCTGTACTGTTTTGTTCTGTGTTGTTTTTTTTATGGTCCGGTTAGCTTTGCTTACAAATATCCAATAAGTGTAGCTATAGTGTAATCGTTTTCTGAAAACTGCCATCCACATTTTCAACGACAAAATGTATATAGGTTGATAGATGCTGAAATTGTAAAAAATAATAGTCTGCTTATTTGGGATAATTCACCAAATATCACATAATATATTTTAAATGTACAATTTATATAAGTTATGTAAACAAAATTTGAAGAAAAAAAAACTAAGTTTAATAGCATTGAGAAGTTTTCTGACTCAGATATTAAATCAAACCCCCTCCTGCTACATGTAGCTGACTAAAGTTCGATGTGATTTCATAACATCCCGCCTTACCAGTGCAAAACAATTTACGTCAATCATAACCAAAATCATCACAATTATTCTTCATCTATAGATTTACAGAAAAAAAAATTATTTTAGGTCAAAATTATTAACTATCAAGTGAAAACGTTAAATTAAATTCGTTAAACAATTGCTGATCACGTGACTGCTTTTCATTCATTTGTGTGTACACATCGCATGGCACTTGGCACGATTGAGAACAGGAGGATGAACAATATAAAAAAGGTAATACGTATAATGTTATCTTGGTTACAAATATTGACTGCATATTTTAAGTGTAATAAGGAATCTTCGAAAGGGACAGATTAATCCATTTTAAAAAATAAATGTACATTATAAGCATATGTGCATGCCTTCCTTTTGTCCATAGATATGGATCGTGGAATTAATATATCATTCTTTACATTGGAAGATGTTACAAATTTAACTTTGTAAAAGAGAAAGCCACTGTATGGTGATATGCACAAAGAAAAAAGAAAGAAATTTGACACATAATGGCCGACTTATTGACATTTTTCGCGCCTTCGGGGAAATGTCAGACAGAGTATCTTTATCTTGGGTACATGTACACAGATAACATTTTCATAGTCTTGGGTCCTAGAGCAAGTACAATGTCGTAATTCAGTGATCGTTTTTAAATTAATTAGAAATATTAATATGAACATTTACACGAGTAAATCATATCTTGTTTACAAAATAAGGCGCAATCAGATCCACGTGGACAGCTAGTCGGTCTAATTTGAGGAGGCTGAATTTGGCGATAGTAAAATGTAAAGAGTATCTAGTTTCTTTAATTCAGTGAAAAACTTATGGATTTGTTCATGTAAGGGACAATTCAAAGACTTTGCAAGAATAAGTTAAAATTTTATTCAAAGTCATTAAAAATGGATCTTTTCTGTTTGGGAAATGCAGATTCTGCATTATTGTTTCGATGCCATTACACGTGTGTTCAGATTTCAAGCTTTTATATCATATCTTGTTTTCCTACGATAAAGTTTTTACTTTCATTTCATGATTTCAAGCATGTTGAACTAAATCAGTTTTATCCGCCATTTTTTTAACCGGAACTTAATAGTACTCATTTGCATATCAGATGCTAAAATAATATGAACAAAAGGTTTTTTTCATTTCAAGTCTCATCCTTTTCGTTGCCTGAAAGTTAACACTTCATGAAAGAAAAACAAATTCTGGTGAAATCATAAGATATTCTATATTTAAACAGGAATTTAATGATCTGCCAATTCACTGCAGTCCTTGTTACTGGGCATGCGCATTTATGAACTTCTCGTGTTTCTGAATTACATGATAGTATTTAGGTCATACGTTTGCTAATTTAGAAATACAAAGAAATGAATTCCGTTTTTTACTATTCAATCTTTTATTTTTATCTCTGATTTCTATATTGACAGCTGAAGATGAATCTGGTAACGGTTCAAATCATTTATTATCTTAGTTAAATAGCCCTACAAATTTACATATGAAGAACAGTCCAAACTCATTGTACTTGTTTTTTTAATCATTTCTTACTTAAAAAACATCACTTGAGCTGAAAGTACCCGTGCTTTTTCAGAAACTAAATATAGTGTTATATCCGCATAGTTTGTACAACGAGTACGAACATGTATGAGTGTATCTTTTATCACATGACGATATTTACTTACTCTTCTATGTGTACAGGTAAAATCCTTCTTCAACAAAAACAATTATTGAATCCAAATGTTGATGAAAAAAAGTATGATGCTTATGAAAAGTCGTCATTATTGATCAATTGATCAATCGTCACTTATGAACAGTTGATTCTTACCTTTCCTGCACAAAAAACTTTAATGATCTGATCGATTTAAATTCTTTCAAGTTTTAAAACTTGACCGTACATGATTTTAGTATCACGTGGTATGGTATACAGTATATACGCCGATCCATTTAAATTTTCAATAGGTTTGTCATAAGATAAAGTTTCTATTTTCCGTATCGCTTTCATGGCTTTTTTATTACGTAAGTATGAAATAAATCTTTAAAACAAAATATATCTACACTTTTAGATGAAGTGGGGATTTTTAAAAAATGATACCTTATGAGATAAAGCATTGTATGTGCAACAGTAGATCTGTAATCACAACAATGCAGTTATACTTTTAAATACAATTTAGTACGTTTTATCTGATTTTGTTTTTTACCACCTTTAATTGTAATTTTGGTTAAAATAAATATACTTTTATAAGCATTACGATACAAGTGTCAACTAACATTATTGAAATGCTTTAAACATTTTCTTAAAATTAAAACAATTACATTTGTTTCTTTTTTATCAAAAAACGGAAACAAAATACAATAAGATTCTTTTTTTTTTAAATATTCATCTACTGGTTTTTCAAACATATTCCTCTCTTGTGTATCCCACAATGGGCTTATATAGCATAAGAGTACATGTATTTAAAAAAAAATATTGAAGAAAATGTTCTTTAAGTCTTAATATGCACCTATATTCCCCTCTTCTTTAGTAAACAAAACAAAAAATCAAATTTAGAAATAGTATGAATCGTGCATCCCAACTAGGGCATATTACAATAACAAGATTCGGCATGTCTAAGTTTAAATCGAAATAGACATTTAAATACAACCATATTTTTTTAAATATCAGCAATTGCTAAAATATTTCCTCATAGTGGTGTTTTTAAATAATAAGGACGATATTTTATTAAAACCATTCACCTATCAGATTGATTTGTTTTTTTAGTCTCTGATTTGCCAGTCGATCGATGTCAACAATGCTCGACAACTTGGTCGACGTGCATTTGTCATAAGCGACACCATTTACAGAATTGTAAGTTTACTTGTTACATTTTATATTTTATATATTTTAAAGTGTCCCGTTCTAAAACTTATTGAGTTTGTACAATTTGAACACTAAGCCAAAATATAACTGTATATATCTACATTTGTCTGTTGTAGATTTGGAGAAAAGACTTCTTCGTAACTTTGGTAGAGAATGGAGAGGCATTGTTATTACCAGTTGTTCAGTATTTTTTGGAAAACGACGATCGCGTGTTATATATGGATTTAAGTTCCAGAGGGCTACCCGTGTGTCAAGAAACCGCTCAGTAATCTCAAGAACAAATTAAAGTTTACCTTTTTTAGCTTCCAATATGTGTTCAGTAGAAATTGAAGTACAGGAACTCCATATACTTCAAGACTAGTAAACAAGCAATAGATGTCATGTCCTGCCTATCGCCTATCCCAGACAATAGTACACCGCCTCCCCCTGCCACTATATCTGTGAATTCTGCCCTTGCTAAGCCTCACCCTTTTTGTGCTTCTTATCCACGTTCTACTTTTCTTTGTCCTATTGTGGACCATTTCGTTGGCGTGGTACATCCACTCGTGTTTTCCATCCTTGATACATGACCATCCAGTACTGTGTTCAAAAAACGAAACAAAACATAAATTACCTGCTTGAATTGATAACATTTTATCGCTACAACATTACAGATTAATGATGCAACATTACACAGAAACAAATATGTAATGATGTAGCATTTGAAAATAAATTTAACAGCTTTTTAGCTTTAATAATCTAAAGTTGATTTATAATTTTTGTTCATGTTTATACTTCTTTTTAAGAAAATTGTACTGATGTACATTATGCAATTACACACATTAAATAAACATTCATTCATTTGCATGTGTTATTTGTATCTGAGAAGAGTGTCCTGCCATGAACATCAATTATTGACGTAAAATGATGCATACTTTTTTGAATTGACTATAAGCTCTTCTGATGAAAACACCCTGGAATGTTGTCTATTAAACACGGATGAATGCAGACAGTGTATTAGACATGCACCATCGAATATATCGAAGCACGTTGATTTTTATTTGCAGATAAATCTGTACTGAACCATGATCATGGATTTTAAGGGGGGATGGTCATACTCTGTTTTTGAAATTTAATCCTAAAGAAAGTCTTTGTATGAAGACAAACAAAATTTTAAGACTACCTTTAACTTCTTTTGATGTAAGATATCTTTATACTTGCAGAATTTTAACTTTCAGAATGCATACATATACAGCTTAATGCTTCATGACCTTATTGCAGATTATAGATGGGTAACTCACTTTTTTGCAAAAGGCTTTCGAGCTATACAAGTTTTTGATAGATGTTTCTACAATGCCATGATTATACAGCTGCTATCGTTTTTAAGTGTAAAAGTATTAAGAAGTTGTGACCCCTAAAAATAGTTCTTAATAAGTATACTATCACACAGTATTACCAGAATTTGAATATTAAAAATAAACCAGATTTTTAATTATCTTCATATAAACACTGTTAGCCTAATTAATTCTAGACAAAACTTTAAGAAAGCTGTCAAATCGTTCTTGTCTACAAATGCAAGTGATACTATATGATGGCTTGTCCATTTCCATTATTATCTTAATTATTGTTATTACTTTTAAGTTATAAATGAATAAATGAATAAATAAGGAAACGTGTCATATTTCAAAGCATTATGCGTCATCCCTTTCCAGTACCCTGCCTAAATTCCATTGTGTAAATATGTTGTTTTTTTGGTGTGTCTTTTTGTTATTAATTTAATTGCATGTATAAGGACCCCACTGGAATTAAGCTGTCAACAAAGCTTTTATGGGCTTTACGGGCTATCCTTAGATAATGATTATTATAGCAATAATTTTTCATTATGAATTTATATTTATAAGAAAAATCCATTGGTTTATAAGGTAAAAAAGTATATACTCTTCATTTAGCTGTATTACTTTACCTCCAAGCAACAGATGATTTAATAAAGCTTGTAGGTTTCTATCCATTATAAAATCATGCTTTGTTTTTTGGTTAAATCACTGAGCACGTTTAAAGTTTTGAATGAATTTTTATAATGTTAAATTAAACTTATTGAAATATTGTATGCCTTAATTTTTTTTAACAAAGAATACTGCAGTATAGTAAACAAGAAAGTTTGAAGTGTTACTTTAAATTGTTGACTACATTGTCACGCCTCCTCTACGTAACAAGCTGGCAGAAGGATTAAACGTACGTTTGCCTAGGACATGAGGGTCAAGCAAAAATAGTTCTCCAAAATGTTTGTATAAATGAGCCCTTATGCAACTTTTAGTAGCGAAGAAAAAAATGTAAATTAACTTTAAAGTCATCAACTGTAGCGAGGGTCGTCTTAAGGGGAATTTCTTTCAGGAGACCAGAGGTCACCATAGGTCTTAGATAAATGTAGTAATTCTATTGATCTAGGCCAGAGGTTACTTGTTACATTTTAAAACATGGAGATTCACCAAAAGTCAGTCACTGTAGGGAGACTAAATCACCCTAAAGTGGAATATCGATAAGAAGACCAGAGGTAGCAGTAGGTCTTATATCAATGAATTTATAACTAGGAAAACAGAGTTCACACTTTGTCATTTTAGGAGATAAAGATTATCCAGAAGTCAGACAATTTATAGAGACAAAGGAGTCACCGCATATGGAATATCCATGAGGTCGCCTTAGGTTCCGAAAAATGTAGGAAACATTTTGTTCTTTTGTTCATTAATACTGAGTCATAGATCACCTTTTATCATATAACGAAATGCAGATTCACCAACAGTCTATCAATGTAAGTAGACCAATGGTCACTTTAAACAGAATATCCAAAAGGAAACTACATGTCACATTAGATTCTGAATCAAATACTAATGATTTTGTTAATCAATAAGGAGACCATAGTCATCTGATGTCAGAGATGCACTAGAACGCAACTACTGTATAGACACCAGGGGTAACCTTAAGTGGAATTTCCATAAGGAAAAAAGGTCACTTTAGGTCCTACTTCAATGTAGTTATAGTTATGTACATATATCTATACAGAGACCCGTAGGGAAACAAGAGGTCACTATAAGAAGAACAGAGTTCAGCTAAGGTCCTTGATCAATGTAGTAATAATTTCGTTGATCAAATAGGAGACCAGAGGTCACTAAATTCTTTTTAAGGTATGTGATAGCCACTTCACAGATATCAGGGATCACCTTCAGTGGAATATTTATAAAGAAACCAGATGTCACCCTAGGTTTTTTAAATGAATTTAGTAGTAATTTCGTATATTTAATAATATTTTTTATAACATTTATGTCTGTCAATTTTGTCTTTTACATTAATTTTCTGTTTGGAAAAATATACTTATACTATCATGAATCTGCATTTCTTAAGATTTTGGTTCAGAATTATTCAAGAACTTGTTTTTGCTTTGTTTTTTTTATAATATTGTATTTGTGGTTCATTTTTTTAAATACAACTTTGTAGAAGAAAAAAATGCAGGATAGATTAAATAAAATCATAACGCTCCTTAAAATGGTGAAATACAAAGTCACGCCTTCTGTGAATAACATACAGAAAGAGTATCTTTAATTTGTATATGAAGACAACGTTTTCAAGTTCTAAGACAACTTAGAACACGCGTTTAATGTAGTTAAAGAAGAAATGTTCATTAGTTGATCGATAAATAAAAAAATGAAAATTCAAATTTTATTCAATCAATTTCCAACCATCTAAAATATGTTAGGCGCGCTTTAAAACGTGCTGAAATAAGAGCTGTTCTTCTTAAATAAATTGAATTCGTAGAGACATACAAATTCATTGAACATCTTGAATGTCAAATCAATGGCTAATTGCATATGTAGTCAGTGTTTACGAAAAAAACAGTGAAAAAATGCATACGTTGCAAGAGTAGGTGAAAATTTATGTTTGTCAATTTAGTCTTTTAAATTTCTTTTCTGTGTGGAGAAAATAGACTTACACTATCGTGAAGATGCATTTCTTAAGATTTTGGTTCAGAATTATTCAAGAGCTTGTTTTTGTTTTGTGGGTTTTTTTTATAATATTGTATTTGTGGTTTAGTTTTTGTAATACAACTTTATTAAAGAGAAAAACTGCAGAATAGTTCAAATAAAATTGAAAACCGTCTTTAAAACCTTAAATCGTACCTTCTCTGAAAAATATACAAGTATCTTTTATTTGTATACAAAGACACCGTTTTCATGTTCTTAGGCAACTTTGAACACACGAACAATGTAGAAAAAGAACAAGTGTCATAAGTTGATCGATAAATAAATGACCGAAAGTACACATCTTATCTAGTCATTTTCCATCCATCCATATGGATCCAATACCGGTATCAAGCTTGTCCAATTCAATGACAAATTGCAAGTATTTACGAAAGAGCAGTCAAAACGCACACTTCGAAAAAGTAAGTAAAAATTTATGTCAGTCAATTTACATTTATTTTCTGTTTTAAAAAATCGAGTCTATCGATGCATTTCTAAAGATTTCATTTCAGAATTATTTCATACCTTTTTTAGGTTGTTTATTTGTATTATTTTTTTTTCAATATTGTATTTGTGGTCAAGGGTTTTGACACAATTTTGTCAAAAAGAAAACTGAAGAAAAGTAAACGTAAAAATTAAAAAACATTACTTAAAATGGCTGACTTCATGGTGCCTTCTTTGAGTAACATACACACAAAGTATCTTTGATGTGTACATAGAGACAACGTTTTTATGAGCATGTCTACGAGAGAACCATGCAAAAGATGGTGTGAGCAAAATTCTCTGATCAACCTTCTATTTTGTGCGTAACAATGTGCATCCATATGAATTAGTCTGCCACAAAATTTATTTTGATGTGGTCAGTCTAAACTAGGTTCTGCAGCTCTGTTACTAAAAATAGCATTTTGATCCTTTTAAGAATGAAATTGTGCATAATTCACCAAATTATTGTTAAGAATTCTGAGTTAAGTTTAAATATAAATTCCAAAAGTTCATTTAGAGTTAATTGAGAGTTAGCTAAATCAGGATACACTAGTGTAAATCATTTTATGAGAATTCTCAAATATTCTTTCTGTTAAGTGGATATAGGTCACGAATCTGGCATGTTTCCAACTTTTTGTAAAATTATAAAAATATTTTATGAGAATTCTCAAATATTCTTTCTGTTAAGTGGATATAGGTCACGAATCTGGCATGTTTCCAACTTTTTGTAAAATTATAAAAATATACATTTTTTAGATGCTTAAAAGTCAAAAGGTGGCACTTTAAATTCATTAAATCTGTTTCTAGTAATAAAAGGACATTTATCTTTACAATATATCAAAAATCTGTCTTTGGACTCTCAATAATATTGCAAACATATTGTTTTAAAGTTGGACATTTTTCTTCTTTTAAAACTCCCCAGAATCTGTAGTTTAGCGTTAGCTTTACAGTTTCACATGTATATTATGGAAAAAAGGCGACAAATTCGCTAGCCAAACAATATTTTACTGAACTGAAGGGTTGCTTCAACACAATTCACGTTTTTTTCAATAAAGTGGACTTCACTATTTTTTTAAAACTTTGAAATATTATTGTTAAATAATATGTTTTATGGCATCATTGTATATTAACCATCTATTTTTGTCACAGAATCTATTTTTAGAATCTGTTTTTTTATAGTTATTTTTAACCTGAGGGTGTGCATTATATTTATTTTTAGAATATTTGTGCCTGTATCTTGTCAACAACCAACAATCACGTGAAAGCCACTTTTGTTATTACCCTGATATTTGATGGACGTTTTTATGTGAACAGAGAGTTTATTTGTGTGAAAATTAACCCCATTACACCCTCCTAAAGGTTTTGTTTATGCCACTGTAAATTTTACATCGTTTTGGTTTTCAAAATGTTCTGTATATGCCACCTTAATTTTTACGTTGTTTTGGTTTTTCATATGACAGGGAGATCCCCCTGCCATTGTTGTAGACTAGTTTGGATATATGTTATCTTGGGATCTCCCATTTTCTAAATGTGTTTTCATCATGATAATTATGTCTTACTTAGTCTTTAAGGAGATCCCACTGCCTGTCTGAAATAAGATGCTTAATAAGTCTCTTTATGTTTATTTGGGATCTCCCTAGTAGTTAAGATAGTTTATTTGTAGTTAATTGTTTATCTTCGTCATTAATAAAATGACAATATTCATCAAATCATGACTTGTAGTGTTTAAAGGAGTTAAAATGATTAACAAAGCTGCAGAACCAAAATGGAACTGGTTTCCACACATTCTAGCATAAGATAAATGTAGAACATGAATATATTTCACTATTAATGAAAGGAAAAGTAGGCAAGCTTACATATCCCCAACAACCCATTATTTGCCAATGCTACCCATAAAGACAGACAAAGTACCCATTAGTACACAAATGAATAATTACAGGGGCAAAACTACAAAATTCAAAGTACTGAAGTACTTAAAGCAGGGCTCTTTTAGTGTGTAATTATACATCTATACTACTATATTAAAATAATAGACTCGAATTTTTATACTTTAATACTGATAAATCGAAAGAGTATTGTCTTTTATTTTATATATTCTAAACATCATTGGTACTTGAAGATTGCCAATTTTTTTTCTCAATCAAAGAAAAATCTTTCTCTCTGCTAATTCGATAAACATAGTGCTCTCTGCTCATTCGATAAACATAGTGGTACATGTATTGATCTTTTCATTTTTTTATACTTGAACTAGTGATCTTTTCATTCAAGATTCCATATGAATTTTACAACTTAGAAAAAAGTCTGACCCATAAAAAAATATGTAAAACGAGGGATCTAAGAAATGAACTTTAGCTAACATTAATTTTTTCCATCGGGCGGATCAAAACTTGCAATGATACTGCTTACAGGTAAAGTTATAAACTTATTAAGTTATAATTGATAAAAATGATTTAATTATAATTTTAAACTTTAAATGCGAATCATATTGAAAAGGTGTGCAATTACTCACTTTTACAATAAAATTTAAATGAAATTATTTGTTTGCTTGATAAATTCAAACAGTCAAAATTAATGCTAATAGGAGTCTAACCTTAACACCTGCAGGGTTATTTGTAGATGGTCAGCGAAATATACAGGTGACCTACAGTAATGGGATGTCTATTGCAACACCCTCCGATGATGACGATGAAAAATTGCAAGAGGCATTTTTAGTGAATTCCGAATGATGTCAATATACCCCATTATAAATCTTTGTAAGAAGTCAGTCCCCGTTTCTGTGGATTTTTTCGAGTAAAATATGATAATCTGTGAATGAGATTATTTTGGAAAATTTACCCTTTCATCTATTTTAATTGCACTTCTATCATAGGTTTGTATATTTTGATTAAAAATCGCCCAAAATAGCAGTTTGGACTATATAGATACAAGTCTCCTTCAAACTTCAATATGTGATACACTGAATAACATTTACAAGACGGAACGATTTTTATGCAATTAAAATCATTCAATATCACAATACATATTAACAACACTCACAGCATTTCTCAATATACTTTGCCTAATTTTGAACTTGTATAGCTTTGTCAATATTCCGACTAGTTTACCTTCTCTACAGAAAAGTGCAACAGGGGAGACAATTCTAACAGTAGTAATGGAATGCAAATTTGATGAGTAAGAATTCTTTGAGAAACAATGATAATAACTAATTTTTTAAACTAAAAGCAAACTAAGGAGTTATTTTTCATGTTTAATTACAAATATTGAGATCAGTGGGTTAAAATCTTTTGTAAAATAAAATTTAAAAAACCAACAATTTTTTTTTAAATGTGATGTTTTTGTTAATTTATTACTTTTTAGTCCTTGAGAGTCCAAGGATGGATTTTATTTATTTGTAACAAAACATTAGACAGTTTCTTATTAACGCAAAATTTAAAAAAATAATGCCCCACTTTCTGAGAAATTCTTTCTCAAAAATTGACAAAAATGTATGATTATCATTTCTTGGCATCCTGCCAACATTTACACCCTTAAGACTTCATGGTGTATATAGAAATATGAAAAAAAAATATGCAACGAGTACAGGTTTGAACTTCCTCTTTAGGAATATAGTCTTATTTTTTTTCAAACATTGTTTATACATTTTGTAATTAATTACTGAATTTGACAATTTTTATCTTAACTTTTCTGGATTTTAGAGATTAACTAACCAGAATGCAATACTGACCGTTACTAGAAATAGAAACATCCAGTGCAAAAACAAAAATCATATATCTGACTCTAGATGGGTATCCTTTAAGGTATCCCACTCCTCAAAGTTGTTGTATCAAGATTTTCTTCAGAGGTATATCATTGAAATCTGTAGACAAAACATACTTAAAAAATGCAAAGATAATGGGGGGGTCAGTATCCATCCCTCTGAGTTATGGCCTATTTAATTTGACCTTTTCGCACCTAAAATGCAATTTCATCCTGATTAGGATTTATTGCCAGTATTTTTGATTAAGCAAACTTATTTCTTCAAATATTGTTTTTAATTATGCACAATGGTCACACTGAATAAAGGGATTACGCAAACAATTTGTACGAAGCTGCATAAATTTTTATGTGACCTTTTTGCACTTAAAATAGACAATTTCTATAATAGTTACAATTTGATTTGAAATAAAAACTTTTTGAATATCAAGAATTTTATAAGATTAATCCAGTTTGCCTAGATATGTATTCAGTATCATTTTGACATAATATAACATGGGGGTCAGTGATGTCAAATTTTAGATATAGGGCTTCAAAGGTAAAATTCTCGCAAAATTTGGCTTAAAAAATTCAGACATGTTCTATATATTTGCATGATTTTATGCTAAACGGCTATCACAGATTTGATTTTGTACATGTCACACAGAACATATAAAATATGTTACAAACCTATCAAATGTTAAAAATGTGAATAATGAATAAAGTATAATAAAAAGAGAAGTATAATGAAAATTCATAAAATTGCTTGTTTCTGTCATTTTCGTCTAAAAAACCTTCCGCACGAAAAAATAGTTCCCCAAAAAACTTGTTTGTTTCTTGAATTCAAATGGATTTTCTTTATGAATGTTGAGTAATTATGAAATAATAATCTATCTGTGATGATTAAATAAATAAAATCATATTCATTTCAAATATAATGATCATCTGCGCAATGAAATCAAAACATGAGGAGTGAGATACCTTAAATCTATGAAAAAATTCTGTTCCTTCTTGACACTTGCTACCACAGCTTTTTTCCATATTTGCATGGTTTTCTCGTAGACAAGCTCATTAACTGTTCTTAGGCAACTAAGAGCACACGTACAATTTAGTCAAACATCAAGCGTTCCTCACTTATTTATAAAATAATGCCAATATCATACCCAATTATGCTTGGGCTTATTTAAAACAACACGGAGAATTACTGTTCTATATTTCTGAATTTGCTAAGACATAATATGGAAAGTATATCTAGATTATTCATATTATTGGCAAATTTTATGTATACTCACTGATTTCGACATTTCGTTAAATTTAATAACTTGGTTAAGTCCTAATTCATTGTGTATTTATTTCGAGCATACGCGTATATATGTATGTATATATGTGGCATTTTTGCACCCGCTTAAGATGCAGTTTCGGAAAAATCCATGTATACCAAATGATAGACCATTGTCTAGAGAGTATAAAACCACTTTTGTTTTTAGTGTGTTTCACCTGACAGGTGAGATATTTACCTTTAAAAATTAATATTCTATCGGAAAATGATAATTCCCATAGGAGAATTGATTCTCCTACAGGAAATATTGACAATCCTAAAGGATTTTTAAAAATTCCTGTAGGAATTATATTTCCTATAGGAGAATGGTATTTCCTGTAGGAATTTGATTCAGACATGCAGTTTACCTATAGGATATTAAGTTTTCCTACCGGATTTTATCAAATCCTATCGGAATTGATATTCCTATAGGAAGTTCATGTATTCCGATAGGATATTTCAAATAACCTACAGGAATATTGTTTTTCCTATAGGAAAAATTATTTTCCTGTAGGAATTTATTTTTGAAAGGTAAATATCTCACCTGACAGGTGAGATAGAATGATAACAAAGGTGGTTGTTAACTCTTTAAGCAATGGTCTATCATAGGGCATATTTGAATTTTTCGATATATGCAGCTTAAGCGGGTGCAAAAATGCCACCTTGGCACTGGCATAATTATCCGGCACAGTGTTTACCTTCAAGTCAGTGGCACTGCTATAAGCACCAAAATGGCACCATCTTATGCAAATATATTCATGGGTAATCTAGAGCGCAACCTACTAACACAGTCACCTTTCAAACCTCTTGGTTGCGCTTCATAGACGACATTGAAATGAAGTGGGTTGACAGCAGAAACAACCTCGATGCTTTTATTGCCTTTGTCAATTCTTTCCATCATTCTATCAAATTTACGACTGAAAATTCCTCATTCAACAATACGTTTCTTGACACTACTTCATCTTTAGTCGATGGTAAACTCGATTTCAATCTTCACACTAAACCTCAATTTAATGACGTCTAGCTGCCACCCACCTCATACGTTTAGAGGCATATCAAAAGGCCTTGCCACCAGAGTCAGACGTATTTGTTCAACTCAAGAACTATACTCTGAGCAAAGTCAACTCCTAAAATCCCACTTAAGTGCCAGGGGCTACAGCTCGCACTCTGTACAGAATGCAATTGATGATTTAGCTAAAGAGGATCGTTTATCCCTTTTCAAAAACAAACCCAAAAACGAAGACAACAAAGTCCCATTTGTCACTACTTACCACCCTGTCCTTAGTGGTCTAAATGCAGTTCTAAAGAAGAACCTGCCAATCTTTTACAGCAATGATAAAATGGTTGAAGTTTTTAAAAAAAAACCGATGGCAGCTTTCAAGCGCCCTAGAAACCTTAAGGACATGGTGGTAAGAACCAAACTAAAGAACCCTCTACCTTATGATGGCTTTAAAACTTGTTCTGACACCAGATGTCTGTTGTGCAAACACAGCTCTGATGCAGACGACTTCATTAGCGCCATCACTGGCCGTACTTACAAAATTTTCGCAAATACTTCTTGTCGTACTGACAATTGTATATACCTCATCAATTGTAAATTTTGTAAGAAACAATACGTAGGGGAAACAGGAGACCTCCGCAGGCGCTTCAATAATCATCGTTCCACCATCAAAACTAAGAAAATTAAAGAACCCGTCGGGGAACATTTTAACTTAGATGGTCACAAATGGGAGGACATGATGGTTTTGGTTATTGATCACAACACATACTGGACAGATGCGGAGAGAAAAAATAAATAAAAATTGTGGATGCATAGACTGAAGTCATTCCGCCCTGACGGCATGAACAAATTAAGTGACTTCACCAAAATGAACATCAACTAAGCCTAGCAATATCACCATCATCATCCTTTTGGGTACATGTACAAACTTTAATTCATGTAATTTATTCAACTTATTAGCTCGTTCTTTGGTTTTGTTATTTTTAATTGTTTTTTATCCATTTTATTTTCTTTATTTAACTCCCATTAGTTTTTACACTCTTATGTATATTTATGCGGTCTTTTAAAGAGCCTATCTTCCCTACAAACCTTCACTACGAATTCTCTTACTAGTACAACTCAATTAACAGCAACCCCCAATTAGCAAATTAATTCGTTTGCGTTATATCTCCTAGCACTTCTTCACAGACCGTCCGCTGCGATTTTTCTTTCTCGGGCTTGAAATCTTTAATACAAATATGTAGCTGCCACGTTTCGATACGGTGTTTATACATTTTTTAGTTTTTATATATTATCTAGTTTAGTACTAGCTTTGTAGATGTTTTTCTTTTTTCATATGTAGTTTTTATTTTGTTGTCCTGAAGAAGGGACGGGTCGTCCCGAAAATTTGACAATATTTTACTTTATTGTTCGTGTCGTTGGTTATTTTTAGTGCTTTTTATATCTCATCTTATAACTGTGTATCTTTTGATCCGACACTATAGATAACGAGTGTTGTTGGTTTGTAAGTGCTTCTTATATATATATATATATATATATATATATATATATATATATATATATATATATATATATATATATATATATATATATATATATATATATATATATATATAAATATATATATATATATATATATATATATATATATATATATGGCAATTCAAACGTGTTTTTTTTCAAAGCTAAGAATTTGTCCCGAATCTTATCGATTGTTATAGTCTAATTCTTTTAAAAACAAACGCCCTCAGATAAATCAAGGATTTGTTTAAATTTCTAATTATACAAAAATAGAAACCTTATATTATTTGTAATAGTATTTAACATTAAATACATCAATTGATAATTAGTATCTAATATTAAATATCTGTAGACCATTTTGGTTCAAAATTATGATTGGATCTAAAATTCAGAAAGAAGATTTTTGACACCAATATATTGACCGCTTAATAAAAGGAGGCACCAATGCTTTGAGCATATTCCAACTTATTAATTAAAAATTAAGAAAATAATTTCTTCGTAGGCAAAAAACTGATGCGACTAGAACACCCCCTCCCAATCTTTTAAGTTTTATTAAGAGTAATCGAATAAACAAAAATTAGATATAACATTATAAACTTCTTTTAAAACGGTAAGAATTCCGGGGGGGGGGGGGCAATACGGGTTCAAAGGCCACATCAATTAACTGAGCAACAATAGTCATTACTCTGAACAACAATAGTCATCACTCTGATCAAAGTAGTTTTATTATCTCGAATACAGTTCTTGTTTAAAATATCTTCAAATTACTCAAAATTTTCTTATCAGTATCCTTTTGCATTTATGGGAACATTTTCAAACTCTTTCTTTATCTTATCTTACGTAAAAGCCCCCCCCCCCCCTCTTTTCCCATTTTGGCCCAACCCTAAACATGTGATCATGATTTGAACAAACTTATATAAACTATACATGAGGATGCTTTCCTGCAAATTTCACCTTTTCTGGCCGATTGATTTCGAAAATAAAATTAGTTTAAGAAGATTTTAATAACTTAAAAAGATGGTATTCGCACTTTCAATCAAGAGGTTATAAAGAATTGCTAAAAAATGTTGACATTGAATTTTTTTTATCAAAAACCAATTGGCCAGAAAAGGTTAAAAGTCTCAAACAATATTTCAAACGATCATGAAAAATAAGTTAAAATGATAATGAAAAAAAAAACGACAGAAGGACGGAAAGTGGATGATAGAGGTCATAATTGCATCTCGGTTCACCAATTAGGAACTAAAAACAAAGTTAAACTGTGACCATGCTCCTTTATAAACTTTTTTTCAGAGGTCGCTTCTTCAAGAGGTAAATTCCAATAATCAACGACTTCTTCAGAATTTTGGCAATTTCCCTGATATCTTCAACAGAATCGTAAGTAAAACAGACTGCAAATAAGTTCAATTTCGAAAATTTTGTAAAGCAAGAAGCCAATGGGCCACATTTCGCTCACCTGAACAATAGTTCTTGTATCATTCAGTTTCGAAAGGGTGTATTATAAAGTGAACTCTGAAAAAATATTGTTAAACTCATATATTCCAAGATTTTGCCAAACATTAAACAATAAATAGAAACAAGAAAAAAATCATAAGATCGAAGATACTTTAAACTGACCAATCTTAATATCCTAGGCACCAAAGCATTATAAAGATACCATAGTTTAAAACGTACTTTAAAATTATGAAACGTGAAAGAAGGTCACGATGAAGATGAACATATCAAAGTAAAAAAAATAACGAAGAATAGCATTGTATTTCTTAAAAACAATATTTTAAAACATTTTTCCTAGATCTAACTATGAAATTTTATTATTTTTTTTGTAAAATTTCGATAAAAAAAAATTCTGATCGGGATCACCTTTTTTCAATCAGCATTGGTTAAAATTTGATTAATAGCTTTTTTTCAAACATTTTGTATTTTTGTTTAAGTTAAATTCGTCTTAAAATATTTTTGTTGATCAGTGTTTCATGTGACAATTATTTTTTTTTTGATTTTATTAAAAAATTACGAATATATAAGAATAAAAATATAAATTTTCAGAAACATTTTTTTACATAAAAGAATGAGACTAAATTTTAAGCTCTAAAATACCCAACTACAATCATTTTTTTCCATTTCACTGACAAAATAGTAAAATATTCATTAAATAATTGAAAGTTGATATTGGCCTCTGTTTTGTATTTCAATCATTAAAAGATTCTTTATTGATCCATCAACTAAATATTGCAGGTGAGATGAGGACATTAGATATGTAAGATGTTGCATTCTCATTTATTTTATAAACTGAACTCATAAAACATGGAAAGTTTATATGTATAGTTGATATATACTAACATGTAGTCTATCAATGATTCCTACTTTTCTTTCCATAATCTTTATTACCTTTTGTTCCTTTATCTGTCCTAACTGTGAGTTTGTGAATCAAAACTTCGTAAGAACTAAGATCCACACCTTTTGAAGTGTTTGAATATAGTAATTTTTGATCCCGATTCCTTTGATCCAGAAAAAAAGTAGTCGATAAACAAATTTCCTGATAATTTAACTATGATAAACTCATCACGGAAATTTCTTTTCTTTTTTTTTCTTTTTTTTTTGACTTCTTTAAATAAAAAATAGATTTAAACAATTTAGAATCTACACTATCTTAGAATGATTGCATAGTAATCTCACAAATTAATTGTAGCTTTGTAATTCTTGAGAAGAAGATCTTTAAACATTTTCCATTCAGTCTATGTTAAACTTTAAACATCTTTTGGGGCCGTAGTATTAGTTTGGGGGTCATGGTTGTTTCAAAATTTAGAATGTACACTATCTTAGGGTACTTGAATAGTAATTTCACTAATTGTAGCATTGTAGTTCTTGAGAATCTTCGCTTTGGTGTAAATATTGGCATTTCTTATGCAGTGGTTCTTGAAAAGAAGATTTTTAAGCCACCTACCTAGTTTTCACAGTTTTGCAATTATCTCCCTTTTAAAAAGGGTTGTGACCTTTATTTCAACAATTAAGATTCCCCTTCCCATAAGGATGCTTTGTTTTGCACCAAGTTTGGTTAAATTTGGCCCAGTGGTTCTAGAGAAAATCATGTAATCAACAATGTTAAATTTAGATTTGGTAATTTTTTGTATCCCGATATAAATTCTTGTTTTTATAAACGTATAAAGTAGTTTATGATAATAATTTCTATATAAGCTATAAAAGGATACAAAACAATATAATTATTGAAACCAAAGTAAGTAAATTTTACGGATTGAACATAATAGAAATGTAAATAAATGTTAAATATCTTAATAAACATGACAAACAAAAAATGGTTATTATTGAGACCAATTCGATAATTCTTGTCAAAAACGACAAACAAACACAACTTCATATTTTTCTAAAACATAATAATAAAGTTAAGGTAACTTTGCTGAGCAGTTTTTCTTTTGTTTAAAATAAAAACCTACGTTTTTTAAATTCAACGTACACATGCTTAATCACTTCATTCTTATAGGTGTGGAGAGATGATTTCATTAGAGGCATAGTAATGGAGAAGAAGGATTTCTTGATACCATTAATAATGTATTTCTATGAAGAAACAGAGCGTGCCTTATTCATGGATATATCCGACAATGGGAATCCAGTCTGTCAGGCAACTTAAACAAAAGACACGTTAATATATATATATAATTTGTTCGCAAGCGGGGTTTGTTTATTTATATTCAAATATATAAACGTACAATAGTTGCAAATTATATTAATATAAGTAATAAGGAATCATTTTTTGTATATTATGAGGTGGTTATTTCGCTCGAGGTGTGATCAAATCTATCACAAAGCCCTTTGGGTTTTACATGGTTTGACCACGCCCCGACCAGAATTATTTCCTCATAATACTCAAAGAATGATTCCTTATGCCTTAATAATAAATACAGTGCCAGATAATTATGCCAATGCCGAGTTGCATTTTTGCAAACATCTAAGCTATATGTATCGAAAAATTTAAATATGACATATGATTGACTATTACTAAAGTTTATAGCCACTTTTGCTACTGATATATCTCACCTTTAATGTTGTTTTTTACCTTACAAAAAGTAACTACGGATAACTGTTATTTTCATAGGAAAAACTAGTTTCCTACAGAATATTTTGAATTTTTTTTACGGAATAAAAGAATTTTCTATAGGAATTCACATTTTGAAGACTTTAAGCAAGACTTCCATACGATTCTAAAATCTGATAGGAAATTTCAACTTCATTTTCATAAGGAGAACTGCCTATTTATATTTTTTTCCTATAAAAAAAATATATTACCTGTAAGAGTTTTCAATATTTCACGTAGGAAAATTATTCATCCAAAGGAAATTATAAATTTATAAATTATAAATATTAATAATAAGGTGCACGTTCAGACTTAGTTTATGTTAGAACGTTCAAATTTTAGAATTGGCAACCTTCTATATCTTACCGTTTTTGAGATATTGGGCCCCAAACTTTAGAAAAAGGGGATAAAAAACAAAAAAAATCAAATGACCTTTACAATTTTATATGACTCCTAATCATTATTAAGTATGAAGTAATTAACATATATTCCAAGTTATATGAAAATTTTTCGACTACTTCCGGTTTTATACTATAGGTCGATGAAAATCGTCTTTGGGAGTTTCAATGTTAACTAAAATCATACATCGTTCGTTTTCTCAATAAGTTTATAGGTAAATTTAACAATATTTCATCTGTATAATGACACACAAAGTCCACAGACCTGAAATGTTTTGGGTACACAATTCGAAAAACAAAGGGGTCTGCAGGGGCAAATGTTTAAAACATCCCTTTAGCTGTAACTTTTATCTTTCATTCGATTTTCAAAATCTTTTCGAGAAGAATTGGGAAATTATGGTCCGTGGGGCTACTTTTTGACTCCTTGTATGGGGTTTAAAGGGGCTAAAAATGAAAATTTTATTGAGGTTCAAAAACTTCATTTTTAAAGAGTTATCTTGCTTTGCTTAAAATACTCTACTCATATCAAGTTTTGTGTCCGGGAATGTAAAAATACTATTCAATGGTTATTTGAAAATATTCATAAAGAAATTGAAAGTAGTTACTTATGAAGTTCTAGAGTTATCTCTCTTTTGACACTTCTTATAAATCACTAAACCAATTTCAATCAAATTTGGGACATAGCATCTGTGGATAAAGGGGAGTAAAAATTGTGAAATGCATGGCCTCTGTCCTCCTTGAGCCTGAGGGGAGGAGAGGGGTGCTAAAACAATTAAAAGTAATGCAATCTTTAATAAAATCTTTCTTTTTTTTCCTGGACATAAAGCAGTCAAACTACTGGTATGATTGTAATAAGCATTGCGCTCTCTACTACAATTTTGGAATTCATGACCCCTGGGTCAGGCTTTCTTGCGCTAGGGTAAGGTTCTAATGATTATATAGTGAGAGTGCATGAATTCTTTGAAAATCTTCATCTCCTATGCACCTGCGTATTAAGCCAATAAACCACATGCACTTAGAACATAGTTATGAGGAAGAAATAGTGAATTTCATGGCCCCTGGGTCAGGGGTTTTAGGGCGGGAACCTGATGTTATGTAGAGAAAATGCATTAATTCTTCAAAAATCCTCTCCTCTGCTCCTGGATATTAAGCAGATGAAGTAAGTACATAGTAATGATAAGGAAGAATGCCTCTTCAAATATTGTGAATATCATTGCCTGTTGGCCAGGGCTTCTGGCGGTAGTGTTGGGCTCTAATTATTATACAGTGAAAATGCATCACTTTTTAAGAAATCTTCTCCTTTGCTCCTGAATATTAAGCAGATGAACTATAAGTGCATAGTTATGATGAGGAAAAGTGCATCTCTCAAAAATGTGAAGTGCATGACTCATGGGTCGGGAGTCTTGTGTTAGAGTAGGGATATAAATGAATGCAGTAATTCTAGAAAATTTCCTCCTCTGCTCCTGGGTATTAATCCGATGACTTAAGTACAAAGTTGTAATAAAAAAGAGTGTTTCTTCCAAACTTATGAATGTTATGGCCCCTGGGTCAGGGGCTCTGGTCTTAGGGCAGGCCTCTAATGATTATATATTGTAGGGTGGTGTAATTTCGACCGATTGTTTATTTTGTACTTTGATTTGTTCAATAATGTCAATGAATGTTATATTACAATTTTTTTATAATTTTATTTAGAATTTAGAATTTAGAAAGTTTATAGGATTAAACAGTCGCAGAATATTTAAAAT
Organism: Magallana gigas; assembly: GCF_963853765.1. Classification (NCBI taxonomy): domain Eukaryota; kingdom Metazoa; phylum Mollusca; class Bivalvia; order Ostreida; family Ostreidae; genus Magallana; species Magallana gigas. Next base: position 45,587,587 of record NC_088854.1, read on the forward strand.
GGTTTTATTAATTAGCCTTGTAATTATAATGCAAGGAATATACATTGCAAGAGCCACACTGCAGTTACTAAGGTGACCGATTAGGCCCATGTGCCTCTTGTTTAATACTTCGCATATAAAGGTTAAATATATTTATCCATTGATCACAACTGATTAACTTGTCATAAAGTCAATACTTTTTGTTGGTAAAGTAAACACAGTATTGATAAAAGACTGTTATGATTGAAAACAAATAACTTAAAGGTGGTTTAAAGAAGTTTAGATATTAAGAACCTATAAAATGCATTTATTATTCAATTAAGAGTTCCTTAACATTGTTTGAACAGCCATTATGATTTTCATCTTCTGACTTCTTTTAAAAAATGCTATTCTCTTTTACAAAATGGAGGAAACGTCTGATGCAGCAAGATCAAGAATGATACAGACGAGGACAGTTGTTGAAACAATGACAACTGTATCTCCGGATGGTTGTACTACTGTTAAAACTACAAAAACAATAGACGACTTCGTCTTTAAAGAAAGCAGACATTTAACAGCAAATCAAAAGTGTGATGTTCTCCCTGAAGCTTAATCCAAACAAGCCTTGGAACCCCCAAATATAGTTGACCAACCCCAAATTAAAAGATTCAAAACACTTCATTTGGGAGACCTAATTAATTAAACATTTTAAAAAACACCTAAACTTTACCATCAGTTTTTTCTCTGGCAAACAAAAACTTTGGAAAAGATAAACAGAGATAATGCACTAATAACGCTATTATATTGCATTTAACAAACATTTATCAAGCTAGATATTTTTTCCAAATTATATCTTTAAGAAACAAATTATGATCTTTATTTAAATAAAGTCGCTTATTATTCTTACACAATGTTTATACCTCATTTTGTTAAGAAAAAATAGATAACTCTTTCGAAACTTGTTTTCGTCCAGGATGTAAATTTGTGGGTGAGGGCGACCCCCGAATACCACGAAAATTGAACCACCGTGAATTCTTTGATTCCTTAGGATTACACGCTAAAAACTATTCAGTCTTACATGAAGTTCATTTTCGAAGTTCGTCATATAAATCATATACATGGACATGTGAACATGTATACCACAATCAAGAATATCATACATTTTATAGATGAAATGTAATGCAAAAATCCATAAGTCTTAGAATACTTCGATTTACTTAGTTTAAAGGTATCTCATGATATTTCGAAATCTAGGACTTCAACTGATATTCAAAAATAAACTTCCATCACCAGACTGTATAGTTTTTAAAAAATGCATTCACTTAAATGAATTTAAATGTAAGAATAATTTAGAAAATTCCTTACTTTCCAGAAGATGGCAACGAAAATAGCGAATAAATCCATGCAGCATTAGTAGAGCACAAAACGTTCACTGCCATTTGATTCTACAGTTTGCAGATCATTTAAAGTTTGGAAACATCGTTTCAGGTTTGCAAAAATTTTAATTATACAGATTTTTTACCAGGTTGTTAATGCCACTGAAGGAAAGTGGTGGAAACAAAATACACGGAGACGCGATCGTAGACGACTATTATACGCATATATCTACATACATACAACTTTAGCAAATGCGTGGCACCCGCTATTTCCGAAAAACAGTTAGTGCTATACGACTTAATAATACTTTTTTCCTTTAGTATCATATGACCCTTTCATTTGTACATGATGTGAGCAACTATGTACATCATAAAATGGTAAAACCTTGCAATTAGTGCCAGTGAAACCTGTTGCATTTATTGTGATATATAGGGAAGAGAATGACTGAAACCCTGGCTAATGCGCATGCATTCGGGGAATTTTTTTTTAAATATCTCAAATTGGACGCAAAGGCTGTAGTTCGTGATTTAAAAAATTTCCTGTGAAATCTATCTTATCTTTTATTTCTAAACTTCTGAAAACCTTTAAATAAGATATAAACAATATATCTCGCACAAACAACTACTTCCGAATATCATTTTTTCCTTCATTTTTATTGCATGTTGTTAATATCTATGAATATTTTGTGCAAGTTTGTTATAGAGAAGAAGGCTTAAAACATGTTTATGTGGGGGTTTTTTTATTACTAAAATAAAGTAAAAATTAATGTAAGTTACATTAAATGAATATAAATTTAGCTGAGAAACAGTACCAAGTGGCATGTTTGCACCCGTAAAAAGGTGCAGTTTTCAAAAAAAAAGTTATATGCAATAAGAGAGACTTCTGCCTGTAAATAACTCATTTGCTTTTAGAGTGTTTAAACTGAACGGTGAGGTATACACCATAAATATTCATATCTCAAAAGAAAAAACAGTTTCCAACGGTATTTTTTTCTCTCCTAAGGATGAAAAGAATTTCCTACCTGAATTAACTTACATGAATGTTATACACGAGTTTTAGTTTAATATTAGACCAAAACACTAGTTAGATTTTATCAAAGCACTAGTGGGATTTTGAAATACGAAGGCAATTTAATTAACCATTCCCTGTAGGAAATTCACCTACCCAAGTAATTTACCACATTTCAAGAGATGTTGTACAAAATACGCAGGATTTAATAGAAAAGTGTTTCCTCTTTATCTCACGATCTCTCATCTGTCAGGTGAACATGCTAAAATGCAGAAGTGGGCTTTTGGCATCATGATCATATATATGTTCATGATTTTTATAGAAAACTAAGCCTTATATGTACGGCAGTTTTAGTCATATACGATATAATGAGGAAGGAAATAAAAGTCATGTGGTACAATGTAGGAAGCCTTCTAGTGTTGTCATTTAAATGAAATTATTCAAGTATTTTTTTAAACACTTAGAAATTTTTTATTCTGAGTTTGATATTAGGATATGGAAGTTAGCTATCTTAAAGATGACATCTGGTCAAAAATAATTGCAGAAAATAGTATTGATAATAGGCATTCAGAATTTGGAGTTCTATTCACTTTTCGCAATTAAATGCTAATAAACCTAAATTCAAAATTTCATATAAACTTCCCTTTTTAATTGAAAAACAACAGTTTTATAGTAAAAATCATTACTTTCTGACCTACCCTGAACATTGACATAATTTACACGACCAGTAAGAGGCTTAGCTAGTCTGGCGAAAATGCGACATTTCGTATAATACTGTTATAATGGGATTTCTTTCAAGGTGCTGGCTAACACCCTGTATCCCATCTTTGGCTCCTTCATATTTGGTGAGGATGGGGCCCCGGGACAGCCCAGTCGACCTTCAAAAGGAATTGGGTTTACACGACATATTAGCCTGGCGAAAATGCGACATTTCGTATAATACAGTTATAATGGGAATTCTTTCAAGGGGCTGGCCAACACCCTGTATCCCATATTTGGGCCTTCATATTTGATGAGGATGGGGCCCCGGGACATCCCTGTCTTTTGTTGTTGTAACGATTTATAATCGAAAATTAGTAATTTACACCTTATATTACACGTCGCTTTGTAATTTGAAATTCGTTTATTTAATAGTTATGTCTAATTATTTCTTCAGTCTTTGCTGAAATGCGAGATATTCATTCATTTGTAAACGTACTACCTTTGGCTGTGTATTTTTAAGCGCTTTTGGCGGAATTGCAGCAACCGCTAAATCAAGTACATTACCAAATGTCATGCATGTATGTATAAGGATAGTCACATTCAGGAATACGCTAATTCAAATCCACGCAAACTTGTTCAAAAACTATTTTCCGCAAAATATCGTACACGTACGTTTACAGTATTTCTAGTCTGCACGTGTTCTATATTGTATATACATGTATCAGGCATGTATGATCTGTTTTTAAACTGACTGCCAGAATTATCCGATATGTTGATAAGCAAATACTTTTTTAATAAATTATATAAGTCTTCAAAGTATAACTTATCATAAAAATTCAATAATTCTTTAAAGCTGTAAATTTCAATTCAAATTCTTTATTGATCATTAAGGGTCCTCAAAGGAGTAACAGGAATATTGTATAATAAACATTTATAATGTACAAATGTACAATTAACACATCCAGAAGACTGTATGATTGAAAGTCTACAGATATAAACATTAGCATTCATGCACATTTATATGCTTATTACATGTATGTATATTGACATATACATGTATTTAACGCCCATATATAGATATGTCAAAATACATGCAAAATTAAATGATTCATCACATGATGAAAAAATTTCATTGACTCAGAAGTACAACCTGATATTGATGCAATTATCATTGAATGCATTTTATGTGAAGGAAACCCTTAGGTCTCGGCAACTACCAGGTTTTATTTCACACTCGTACAAATTCCGTTTTTTAAGCCTTATTCTTTTTATAGCTAATTAGTAAATAGTAATTTTCAACTATGAAAGAAATATATTAGTTACAGATTTACATCTTCGCTAGCCAAGGGTTTTCGGTCCACTTTGCTCCCCGTAAACCCTTGGCGGATTTCATTACGAAAACTCGGTGATGTGGTGGCGCTATCTAGCGAGCAACTTGAGTTGCGCCCCTTCCGTATTTACATTTTAATCGAATTAAACAACGGGTTATATACACACTACAGTATTATACAACTTAAAAACATGCTGACTACCGAATGTCGGAACATAATTAACGACGCTATTAAACATGTTAAATACGAATTAAGTAATAACGAAGGGAAAGCACAGAATGTTTTATTCATCGTGTTTTGTAAAGACCGGAGTGAGAAAGTCGCCGATTTACATGTATATGAAAGTTTTCATGCCATAAAACCAGGTATCGCTGTCGTGAATATTGCGGACCAAAGAAATTAAATAAAACAAAGATCATTGAATCTTTAAAAGCAATAACCATAAGCAGAAACGTATATACTAACGGGATAGGCAACTTCTACTTTTGCCATGTTTACTTCCCATGCTGATCACGCGAGCCATGACAAGTTTGTAGAGCTACATGTTCAATCCCAGTAAAATAGATACATGTAGGTAACAGTAGGTTTTAAAGCGATCTGGTTAGACCATCGTTGAAGAAGCACTGTACTCGGTTGTTTTCTTTTAAAGTTTATATTTACATGCACTGTGATTGGATCAGCTACTCGCAGCTGCAGCCAAACATAAAGCGGAGCCTGTCACCGAGTTTTCATAATGAAATCCGCCAAGGGTTTATGGGGAGCAAAGCGGACCGTAAACCCTTGGCTAGCGTAGATGCAGATTTGTGATATCTAAAACAAAAGAAAATTTCTCCCGATTCAGCGATATGAAAACAATCAACGCATTTTAAGTTCTATTAAGAGATGAGCAAGCTTGTTGGAAGTATTTGCATTATAAATAATAATTTCATTCTTTCTACAAAAAAAGTGGGTCTTTATTTTATTCCTGGTTTCCGTAGTACTAATCGGATGAAATATATAGACTCCCTCTGGACACCCGAAGCCCCATCCTCACCAAATACGAGGATCAATCAAAAAATACGAAGACAATGTGGCTGTCTATCATATATTTTTCTTGAAAGTCATAATTAACAAATTAATCTGTGCACCAACACTTATGTGATTGATATGCGAAGTTTTAGTCCATTTGATGAAACGGTATTTTTGTTACCCCTTTTTAAAAACAACAGGTTTTGTCACCACGGCGCACGGTAACGTTCAAAACATGCCGTCAAGATTAAACGCGCACAGTTTATAGATATACCCCATCTTTATTTCACGCTTAGTCTCTTGTGCCTTTCTCCTTACATTTTAAAATGGCACTTAACCACTTAACATCTTATTTGCACACTTTTGTTCGAGAATCATAAATAAGTTCTTCAAAGTTTTCATTTTCTAACCGTGTATCTCTTAGTTTGCAGTAAGGATAACCCTGAACGTCGGTTGACGTTACTTATTTTCTGACCAAATATTTACAGATATTGTACTCTCTTTCGCACTGTTTTATATTCAAAGTACAATTACCAATACCCCCACAAAATTTATTACAGCTAAACACAAACTTGCAAATAATTGTTAACTTATTTTTTGCACCATTGAGCATTTTCACAGCTTTTATCGGCTTTTTCCTGAGTTAAATCCATTCTGTTTGTACTTCTCGTTGCGCCGTGACGTCCGGCGACGTCGATGCCTTTAGTCATTTCTAAAGAGAGGACTATATGTCTTTAGTTACTAACATCTGTTCGACAAAACAATATATTTCGTCATTATTTGTTACATAGAATACCAAGACTATACTTAATTTAAGGTTTCAATATTATTTGGTTTTAAGCCCAGTTTATAGAGATATTACTTTCAACATAATATGGTTTATTGTTCACGTAACACAAATTTTTAACTTTTTTCTTGCAAATTGTTTGAAACTATTGCTAAATTATGTCTACCAAATTTAGTAATGATATGACGTCGAGTATCACAGCAATGACAAAAGTCTTCGTATTTTTGATTGACCCTCGTATGAAGGCCCAAATATGAAAAAACACGGTGTTAGCCAGCCCCTTGAAGGAAATCCCGTTATAACTGTATTATATGAAATGTCCTATATTCGCCCGGCTAACTTATCCTGTTACTGGTCGTATAGAGGGTCGACTGAGCTGTCCCGGGGCCCCATCCTCACCAAATGTGAAGACCCAAATATGAGATACAGGGTGTTAGCCAGCCCCTTGAAAAAAATCCCATTATAACTGTATTATACGAAATGTCGCATTTTCGCAAGGCTAACCAAGCCTCTTACTGGTCGTGTAAACCCAATTCCTTTTGAGGGTCGACTGGGCTCTCCAATGGCCCTATCCTCACCAAATATGAAGGCCCAAATATGAGATACAGGGTGTTAGCCAGCCCCTTGAAAGAAATCCTGTTATAACTGTATTATACGAAATGTCCTATATTCGTCAGGCTAGCTAAGCCTCTTACTGGTCGTGTTTATTATGTCAATGTTCATGGTAGCTCACAAAGTAATGATTTTAACTGTATATTAAGTAATATATATTACTATATAACTGTTTCTTTGAATTAAAAAGGAAAGTTTTTCTGGAATTTTGAATTTACTTTTATTAGCATGTTTACGGTAATTTGAATAGTCAACCGACCACAGAATTCTATTCGCCATTCGAATAGCGAAAAGCAAATAGAACTCCTGGGGCCCGTTTCTCAAAAAGGCCTACGTCCAGGCGTAAGCTTAGTCCGGACTAAATCAGGGACTAAACCTCAAAACCAGACTAAGTTGCGTTTCACAAAAAGGCGGAAACTTAGTCGGGACTAAATTTGGGTTTAAATCTACGCCTGCTAATGGGTAGGCGTAAGTCCTTAGTCTGTGCACAAAAAATGGCGAATGTTTTGTTTCTTAGGCAAAATATACAGAGAATTTTATTTTTTGGTTTGTTTTATGTGTTAATAAAGAAAACATTAACATTCATTTAAATATTTGTACATGTACGTATAACTTAAAAAAATACCTATTATTTGATAACTGTTTCTATTTTTAAATAAATTAAGATTAAATCAATTTGATAAATAATGGGCTCACCTTATTAAACGTATGTAATATTCATTACTACTCGTGATGAAATTTACCTAAAGTGTGAAGAATTGGTATACCCCGATAAATGATATAAACACAATAATTAAAAAGATGCTTTATTTTTAAATTAAATATGTATTCCCCAACAAGATAGATGTACATGTACATAAGTACGAATAGATTATTGATTTTTTTAATCGATACTCAGTAAGCATGAACTAGAATTTAATGTTTCTTATCAAATTTAAACCTGTGAAACGAAACTGATTTCAAAATTATGAATAGGAGCAAATCAAAAAGTTTAAATTTGTAATTTTTCCTTGTGTGTGGTTGTTTGTTCTTTACCTATACATGTATTACTGAAAACTTTACAACACGTATGCATTCTCATATTCATTTTTTTATCCCTAGTATCTTTACAAAACCGTATGAAAGCTACATGTATTTTGGAATGATTATGAACTCGCATTTATATACAATCAATTTTTGTTTGTTTAACTATTACTTAAAAATATGTTTTAGAAGCGTGCAGAGTGTGCATCAATTTTAGATCTGTTGACAAGCGTTTGTCAAGGTTATCGAATATTATAAAATTTCACATGCACACCTTGAATTTTTGGAAATCAAATTCATTAATCTTATTAATTCTAGGAAGAAGTAATCAATTGCGTTCATATTTAACAACATTTGTGGCCGGGGTAATTCTTTTAAAATAGGTATGGGGCACATGTACTATCGATGATCGCCGTGCATATTCATATGCATTGTTTATTTGTATTGATCTTTAATTACTTGAATTCATGATAGTTTTGTTTCATCATATTTAAGATGTACGTATATCAAGGGATTTTTTTTAATTTCGAAGTTGTCGACTTGCAATACAAAAGCGTTGTTTTAGCAGTTTTACAACAGTATGCATTATTTACAAATATTTATTTAAGGTTTCTCCACCCTTGATATTTTTATAGTTAAATCCGTGTAATATTTGTTTAAATTTGAAGATTAATATGTAAACATTCAAATTGAACTTAAATATGGATATGTTGCAAATACTCTGTTCATGCTGTAGAAGCTAACACAGGTACACTATCAGGGCAATTATAGCGACGACTGCTCTCAAACATCAATTTTTTTTGCTGGTTTCAGTATAATATAAAACAATTTTTTAAAGAAATTAATTGCAATCCTTTATTTATGTATTTTAACATTTTAAGGCCATTTAAATTGCTAGTATGAATGCTATCACATTTATAGTACATTTCGATACAATTTTTCAACCCTGAATAAGTACAGTTTAGCAACATAAAACGTCTATAACTTTTGAAATAATGGTTCAAACTCACTGAAAATTAGTACATTTGTAATTCATTATATATCCTATCGAAATCTGCAAAGAAACGTTTACCTTGCCAGGTTAAAAAATTATGAATTGTAGTCTCTGTCAACTTTTCCTATGTACCGTTTTATCAGTTTTTCATTGGATTCAGCATTTCAACTCCAACTACTCTTTATTAATTGTTAAACATTAGTGTCATTTCACTTTACATAGCTTAAAATTTGTTAAACACAAATGCAATCAAGAAATACTGGCAAAACCATGCATCACATACCACTAATATTATAACCGATAACGGTAAATTATTCCGGAAAGCCCACAATGACGTCATGCGACAACTGAAAGACCTTAACTAGCCTGCATTTGTCATACTTATTTTAATCAAGATATTGTATACAGGGTTATTTTCGTCTCGTGTAATGTCCGCACTTCTACACTTGCAAACAGTTTCGCTCTGTCGTGAATTCGCCCAGTCACAGTTGTTACTTAAGTTACTTAATATTAGACAGTGAAAATCAACAAGTCTTAAATTCACCCGATGAAAACGAGGGTGAAATGATTGAAAATTAAACGGGGGCGAATAATTCCCTGTATACAGTATATATTACTTTCAACAACCCCACCCCCACCCCCGAAAAAAACCCAAAAAACAATCGATCGATTAAACCAAAAACAGGAAAGGAAGTTAGGGAGACCCCGGCCACAAATGCTGATAATTTGTGTCTTGTTAATTGTTGACAATATCTTTCAAAACTATTATCATTTGAATCGCAGAAAATCAAGAATCGTTTCCATGTCATTGTCTACATTCTTTCAATATTGGAACAGAGGATGGAACTTTTCTTCCTTCTGTAGACATGGACAAATTTCATGTAATGTTAGTTATACAGTAGATATTTTCGATTTCAGTTGGTTGCTGTTTATAACCCATGACCATATTATTTTTATAGATAATATAGTGATATGGTAAAAAACAATCAAGCCTTATCCCAGCATCAGAAAGTGTCTAAATATATCTATATGAAGCATACTTATCATTTTGCAGATGAATGCGGGCATATCTACTGTACCCTGTCCCTGTATTCTACAAATATTTGACGTTTACACGAACATTGGATTTAATTTCTGTGTATTGTTTTGTTCAATTAATATGTACGATTGTGCCTCCACATCATCTACATGTACAATGTATTGAATTGTCATATACTATTTGGTTTCTGAAACCTCTTATATATGCCTTTTTCATATCAACTTTTTTCTCTAAAATTTCATTATGTTAAGAAGTGTGCAGGCATTTGTTCTACTTTCATAAATATACACTGTTATGGACGACTTGAACTATGCACAGTGGTACAGAATAACGTGCGTACTTTCGGGTACATGTACTATATATATGAAATGGAAAATTGATCCACCACATATAATCATAGCCTCAAAGCAAAACAAAATACGATATGCGCATGTTTAGTACTCAGCGGAGATGTCTAAATTCTTCGACATTTAAACCCTAACTTACGCCTCTTTCAGAAACGCAACTTAGACCTGACTAAATATTGGCGTAACTTCCTTAGTCGGACTAACTTAGGCCCAGATTTACGCCTTTTTGAGAAACGAGCCCCTTGGGCTCGTTTCTCAAAAAGGCATACGTCCAGGCGTAAGCTTAGGCCGGACTAAATCAGGGACTAAACCTCAAAACCAGACTAAGTTGCGTTTCACAAAAAGGCGGAAACTTAGTCGGTTCTAAATTTGGGTTTAAATCTACGCCTGCTAATGGGTAGGCGTAAGTCCTTAGTCTGTGCACAAAATTGGAGAGTGTTTTGTTTCTAAGGCAAAATATACAGAGAATTTTATTTTTTTGGTTTGTTTTATGTGTTATTAAATAAAACATTAATGTTTATTTAAATATTTGTACATGAACGTATAACTTTAAAAAATACCTATTGTTCGATAACTGTTTAGAACTATTTCTAAATAAATTAAGATTATATCAATTTGATAAATATCAAACTTATGTCATATACATTACTACTCGTAATGAAATTTACCTAAAGTGTGAAGAATGGGTATACCCCGATAAATGATATAAACACAATAATTAAAAAGATGCTTTATTTTCAAATTAAACATGTATTCCCCAACAAGATAGATGTATATAAGTACGAATAGATTATTGATTTTTTAAATCAATACTCAGTAAGCATGAACTAGAATTTAATGTTTCTTATCAAAATTGAACCTGTGAAACGAAACTGATTTTAAAATTATGAATAGGAGCAACTCAAAACGTTTACATTTGTAATTTGTCCTTGTGTGTGGTTGTTTGTTCTTTACTTATACATGTATAACTGAAAACTTTACAACACGTATGCATTCTCATTTTCATTTTTTTACTCCTAGTATCTTTACAAAACCGTATGAAAGCTACATGTATTGTGTAATCTTTATGAACTCGCATTTTAGATACAATCACGTTTTAGAAGCGTGCAGAGTGTGCATCAATTTTAGATATGTTGACATGCGTTTGTCAAGGTTATCGAATATTATAAAATTTCACATGCACACCTTGAATTTTTGGAAATCAAATTCATTAATCTTATTAATTCTAGAATGAAGTGATAAATTGCGTTCATATTTAACATCGATCGTAATTCTTTTAAAATAGGTATGGGCACATTTACTATCAATGATCATTGTACATATTCATATGCATTGTTTATTTGTACTCATTAAATTGAATTGATCTTTGATAACTTGAATTCATGATAGTTTTGTTTCATCATATTTAAGATGTACGTATATCAAGGGATTTTTTTTTATTTCGAAGTTGTCGACGTGCAATATAAAAGCGTTGTTTTAGCAGTTTTACAACAGTGTGCATTATATTTACAAATTTAACAAGCTTGCATTTGTCATACTTATTATATAAACAATTGTATACACCCCACCCCAATAACCCAAAGCAGATAGGGAAAAAAGTAAAACTCACCTGCACTTGTTAAAACCGCAAAGATGAAAAATGTCTTATCCGGAAGGGGATAGGGGATTTTTTAGATGCCATTTCCATTAAACTTTTAAAAACCTTTTATTTATAAAACTTTCTTTAAATAGGAAGGGTGTTCTTAGATAACTACTTTTATATCTTTATTTTAATCAAGATACTGTATACAGGGTTATTTTGGTCCCGTGTAAGTTCCGTCCTTCTACACTTGCAAACAGTTTCACTCTGTCGTGACTTCGCTCAGACACAGCTGTTACTTAAGTTACTTAATATTAGATATTGAAAATCAACATAAATCCGCCCGCTGAAAACCAGTGTGAAATGATTGAAAATTAAACAGGGCGAATTCTTCCCTGTTTATGGTATATAATACTTCCCCCCCCCCGAAAAAAAACAAAGCAAACAATCGATCGATTAAACCAAAAACAGGAAAGGGAGTTGGGGAGACCCCGGCCTCAAATGATGATAATTCCTGTCTTGTTAATCGTTGACTATTAATATCTTTCAAAACTATTATCATTTGAATCGCAGAAAATCAAGAATCGTTTCCATGTCATTGTCTACATTCTTTCAATATTGGAACAGAGGATGGACAAGGTTCCTGTAATGTTATTTATACAGTATATATTTTCGATTTCAGTTGGTTGCTGTTATACTCCAGGCACGTAGCATCGTTTTTGAAAGTGGGGGGGGGGGGCAGACTCATCCAAAAAATCTTGACAAACAAAAGAAAAAAGGGGGGGGGAGTTACTTTCCATAATCCTGAAAATCCTAAACCGTAGGGGGGGGGGGGGGGAGTAAGGTTACTTACTTATTTTCAATTCAAATTTTTACATGGTCCCTTAAAAGTGTGTGTGTGTATGGGGGGGGGGGGGTAACTCCATCTTAATTCAATTCTTTGTATGCAAATTTAAGAAAAATCTTTGCTGCCCAAAAAAGTTGGGGGGGGGGTGGGGTGGGGAGGGGGGCAGCCCCCCCCCCTCCCGATGCTACGTGCCTGTATTCATGGTCATATTATTTTCTATAAATATCATAGTGAATTCATAAAAAAGAATCAAGCCTTATCCCAGCATCTGAAAATGTCTAAAATCAAAAGTGTCTATGAATCAAACTGACGTATTGGGGCATATCCACTGTACCTTGTCCCTGTATCCTATAAATATTTGACGTTTACACGAACATTGAAGTTAATTTCTATGCATTGTTTCGTTCAATTAATATGTAAGATTGTGCCTCAATATCATCTACAATGCATTTGATTGTCACATATTTGGTTTCAGAAACCTCTGATATATGCCGCTTTCATATCAACTGTTTTTCTCTAAAATTTCATTATGTTAAAAAGTGTATAGGCATTTGTTCTACATTTATTGATATAAAATGTCATGAACAGCTTGAAATATGCACATTCAGTGATAAAGTATAACATGCATACTTTCGGGTACTACATGTTCTTTGAATTGGAAAATTGATCCACCACATATAATCATAGCCTCAAAGCAAAACAAAATACGATATGCGCATGCTTAGTACTCAGCGGAGATGTCTAAGTTTTTCGACTTTTAAACTCTAACTTACGCCTCTTTCAGAAACGCAACTTAGACCCGACTAAATATTGGCGTAACTTCCTTAGTCGGACTAACTTAGGCCCAGATTTACCCATTTTTGAGAAACGGGCCCCTGGATGCTATGAAGTATAAATATTAAAGAGACGCCGCGGCTCATTTTGCGCAAATACCGTGAAATGACAGTTTAAAAATCATATCTTCATAAAACATTGTACAGAGGATGCCTATCACTTTAATCTTCATTTTAGTCATCATTTCTCATTCGCTGTTTATCTATGACGTCACCTAAATGGCCGATCCCGCAATTTTATAAATAAATGAAAATAATCTTATTTTTTCTTTACATTTTGCATTCGGAAGTGTGGAGTGCAGGTCTGCTAAAGTACGATTTAAACATATTTTTCTTCATAGAATTTAACATATTATACCTAAATATGGTACTTAAGCAAGCCTGCGCTCAATGTTTCCCAGTCGTAAACCACCGGAAAACACCTATATTTTGATTCAAAACGCCAATTTATCAAAATAAGACAATCTTTATGACGTCATTTCTATATTATGACGTCACTGTGGTGATAACGTTTTACAAAATTCTTTTCAATACGATATCAACTATCTTCCACCTTATTTTTAAAGCTTTTTATAAAACTTTAATTTTGGGGGCAAAAAATACCACACATAGTCCTTTGTTTGGCCATTTACTGTATGGCGTTATTTTCGTGCTCTGGTTAAGTGGTGATAAGGTCATATTAAACCACAGAGTTAGTCAGCTGAGAAGTCTTATTCCAATACTCTGGTAAAAACAACCTTCACAAAGTTATAGAAAGTTCATATGTAATCACTGGTTACAAGCTAATCGAGACGAGGCATCACCTTTATGAAGCATCACCTATATAAGATTACTTTTATCATATTAAAGAAGCATGATCACAGTTTTTGTCAAAAAATAATTTTTCGATTTTGATATCTACAATACTGTATTGATGTATTTTTAATAGGTAAACAAAACTTATAAGCCATTTGTTGAGTTATAAGCGAGTTAAAGAGCTTACAATTCCATGCTATGTAAACAAAGCTTTTGTTAACATTTTGAATGAAAATGAAAATGGAGTGAAAATTCCAGTTTTAGACCTAAAATGAATGTGTTAAAAGTTAGGAACAGTTTATTTATAGTTTATTTTTACTTAAAATTAATTAGACAAATCAGTTTGGAAAGGATGTTGTACTTTTATATTGAACCTATGTAAACAAAAACACGGCACGAGACTCGTTTACATGACAAAGAATTGTAAGCCCTGTATCTTGCTTTAAACTCTACGACTGATTCTCAAATTTCATATGATCATTAGATATGCATTCTTAAGGCATGGTTAGCAATAAAAAAAGAAAAATAAATTTGACCAAAATCGTGACCATGTCCCTTTAAATGAAAATCATAGTTAATGATCTTGTTTAAACATGGCTACTGTTTTGACACAATATCTTATTACTATATCATATGTTAAAAAAATTATGATATTCATACTGTATTATAAGATACAATGTTTATTAATACAATAATATAAAATACGATAATGCATCCTATGATACTTAGAATATATATCATATAATACAATAAAATACTGTAATAAATAATGATACAATATGAAATTGTAACATATGATTTAACATTGTATTGAGTTATACAATATTGTATTTGATCACATAATACAATATCATAATACATAATATATGATACAGTATTGTATTTATATGAAACAATATCATATCACATGATACATCAAAATTTTATACCGTATGATATTTTGTTTTCCCTTGGACTGAAATGTCACATTTTCATCGTTTAAACAAAGCACGAGATTGCCTCATATATCTCTATATTTATTCTGTGAGAAACAATATTAGGCAATATGGCCGTCATTGGTCGACGCTTCGCTTACTCATTTCGACATTTCATAGTATTTAATACATTAACCACATGCAATAAGTTCTTAAATTATTTGGAGTAGTTGCCCTTTGAAATTCTTTAAAAATAGAGTAGTTACCCTTAGAATATTGACGTCACATTGTTTTGTCTGGAGCAAAACAAAATGGCAGCGTCGACATTTGCTCAAATCTTTGCAGAGGAAAGGGAGAAAACATTTAAAATTGAATAGCAACAAAACATTGTAAGTAAACATGGGTGAAGCAAAGATTTTGAAAGAGTATTTGAAAGGTGAGATTGAAAACTTTGAAGAAATTGGACGAGGTGTGAGGCATCTTGTACATTGCTTTGCGTAGATCATCTCCATTTGTGAATAAATAAGTCGCTTGATAGACCACGGGAAAACAAAACACTTACTGTGGTTTCATCAATATTCGTTGAATACCAATCTTCGTGGATTTCGTTATTTATTTGATCCACGAAATTATATGTTCATTGAAGTGCAAATTTTGGTAACATTTTGTATTGATAGGGTCATTGGCCACGAATTTACGTATCCTTGAAATTGTGATTTTCACTTTATCCACGAAAATTGATACCCTTGAAAATTAATGAAACCACAGTATTAGGTTAGTTACTGATTCACTACGGAAATATATTGGGTTGATTAATCTCAAAGATGGCGGTATTGTATTACATGATATTGATACAATACATGATATTGTATCATATGATACAATACAATTTGATACACCATTTAATCATATCATATGATACAATATCATGTGATATATAGATTATTACATGGACATTTTTATATTGCATCCTATATTAGCCATTGAGGTCGCTGTATATCAGCCTGAGAGCCGTCAGGCTCGAGGGCTGGTATACAGCAATTTTTATATCATATTCTGTTTGTATCACAAGCTGACGTCGACGTACTATTTGACGTCATACTCAGAGATCGAAGTTGAACGACGCATACCGAACTCTAACGTGCAATTAACCATTATTGCCGAATGCCCATTATTGCCGTTAGTTATAAAAACAGCAAGATTTCCGCTATCTATTCGTAGTTTTCAGCTACAAACCAAAATTAATAAATAAATAATAGAATTTTGAAAACACTATAAGAGTTTGTAATGAAGAAAATCTACTTTAAACAGTTCGGAACCCAAGTTAACAAAGGTAAGCCTAAAAAACGTATCTCAGCTGTATCCGTGCGATGACACATGCCACTGAATCTTTGACTTGTAATCCATTTTGATGACAGGGCATTTTTTTGTTTAGGTCCAAATTCGAAGAATATTTACCTCCGTGTTATGATAATTAACAAAAATACGCAAGATACAATTCCTACTACACAATAGAAAGAAAGCCGAGCGTCTGCTGGCTTGTAAGACGCCATTTTGTTTGCAACCTGTGGCGGATCAAAGATTTATCCATAAGCGCCTGCTGTGTAAATCAGGCATCTGAATTTACTTCTGCGATTCATTTGTATCATAATAAAATCAACTATTCAAATTTGAAATAGTACTATTATCTATTAAACATGTGACCTGTTCCAAAAAACTAAACCTCATTCAGCATCCGTAACCTATGGCTCAGATACAGCATTCAAGCCTGTCAAGTGCATCAGATTCAGTATTTAAGCCTGTCAGGTATATCAGTATCATTAGACGCACCATCCATGCAAGTTTGGTGAATTAAGGACCAGTTATAATTAAGATATAATCTTCAGAGGGCACCTGCTCCAAAAACTTTAACCATCTCTTAAAACCTTAACCTCATCCAGCATCTGTAACCTATTGCTCAGATTCAGTATTCAAGCCTGGCAGGTGCATCAGTGTCATAAGTGCAAGTTTGGTAAAGTTAGGACCAGCAGTCACTAAGAAATTGTCATCAAAGGGCACCAGCAATAAAAACTTTAACCTGCTCCAAAAATCTTAACCTACACCGGCATTTGAAATTCATGGCCCAGATTCAGTATCAGAGTCTTTCAAGTCCAGAAGTAGGTCCAGATGCAGCATCCATGCAAGTTTGTGGAAGTTAGGACAAGTAAGAACCTGTAACAAAAACTTAAACCAGGTTCGGACGCCGACGCCGGACGTATAGCATAAACTACCCCCGACTACGACTTGGTGAGCTAATAAAATAATGCATTGTATATGTTTTTTAAAAAATACATGTATGATTCAAATGATATCTAGTATATTATTTCAAAATTTTAAAACATTTTAATATAACCATTATCATTATTTTTTTTCAATTTCAGCTTTGCTAACCTGGTCACCTTTTGTTTCTGTCTTCGAATATGGGATTGCCAATTTTCAGAACAAGATCAACATATTATCAGAAGGATACATGGTGTATCTGAAATAAAAATTACAAGAACACGTGCAATATATTTGACTACTTGAAACGACTTTATTTATACGTATAAAGATGATGTATAGCATAGAACAAAAACCCTCTCATGTTTTTCAAAAATAAATGAAAACCTCAATTTTTCTACGTTTTGTATGTTGTTACAGTTTGACAATTACTTTTTTCAATAATCTTGAGAATGCAGAGAAAAATAGTAAAATGGCAGAGTACGCATATCATTTTTTCATTGTTTTATTAACACTTTAATCACCATATTTAACCATTATACTTTTTTATACATTACTATATAGATATTGATCTAAGTGACCAAGTGAGGATATGCAATTGTGAGCAAGCATCCTCAATTCAAGAAATGTTAAAACAGAAAATTCATGATGTTTAAAAAGGTTTTAGAGGAATGTAAATTACTTGGAATAAATGCATGATTTGCATATATTCCATGCATGATATCTCTATATCTATATATACATGGTATATCATGTTTGAGCATACATAATTTTAATGTAGTCATAGCGTTATAAGCAAGATACAGGGCTCACGATTCTGTGTCATGAAAAAAGGAATCGTGCCCTCTTTTTGTTTACGTACGTTCAATATACTAGTAAAAATTCTTTTTCAAACTGATTTGTCTATCTTCCTATTCATTTTCAGCATATACATGTATAGACAGTTTCTAACAATTAACATTCATTTTAAGTCTCCTAAAACTGGAATTTTCCCTTTATCATTCAAAATGTAAACAAAGGCTTTGTTTACATTGCAGAAAATTGATAGCTCTGTAACTCGCTTATAACTCAACGCATGGCACTCAAATTTTGGTTGCCTTTTTAAAAATGCCCTAGTGAAGCATTGTAAACATTTAAAATCGGCAAAAATAGTTTTCTACCAAAATTGTGACCATGCTCCTTTCAGATCAAGCCAAATTTCTTCAATTAAAACTACCTAAGAATGCTTCCACAGAAGATGTATTTTTTTGGCCTTAACGTTTTTAGAAGAAGAAATTTAAACAATGTTCTCTTTATATTCCTTTGTAAAACCCTGTCCCCAATGGCGACTTTACCGCACCGAAGATTATGGAGTTCATATTTGATCAAATTATTTGGAATGAAATATATTTATAATATGTGCGATTTACAGCGAAGATTCTTTGAAAATTTGATATATCCTTTTCGGTTAATTTATCAATATGGTGATTTTTATTCTGCTTTTTTCAATTTAAAAATATAATCAAAGTACTAAACATGGAAAATGTACTATTTCAAAATGAAACATTCACTTCAAAAACCATTTGATCAGAAAAACTAATGGTTATGTGGATTCAAGTTTGTTCAAATCGTGATCTACTGGGGTAGAGTTTGGCCGCAAGGAAGAGGGGTGCAATAAATATTTTCATTCTTGTAAAAAAAATCTTGTAAATATCTTCTCAAACACTAAAACAACAAAACGAACTTTATTTTTACCATATGAATATGTAACGTAAAAATTAAAGATCGTTTAAAAATAAGATTTTCTCTTCTAAAAATGACATTACATTTTGTATTTGAATGAATTTATCTCTCCTCACGAGTCAGAAACAGCCTAAAATGATCCAAGCAAACTATGAGCAAAATAAATATTGTATAGTTCAATTTATAAACAAAGTTTATAGAGAGAACATATGTTCTATGATACACCAACTGACCATCTTATTATCCTAGGCCCTTTTCTTTGTTGGACTTTGAGCCCCCTCATAGAGCCCCAGTTTTGGCATAGGTTCATAGTTTAAACAAGAATAAACATACTATTAGGATGCTTGTATTGTAATATTACAAAATGTAGCATTGAAACGTTTGAGAAAAAGAATTGTAAACATCAACCCTTGAATATTTTTTAAGTTTAAACATCCTTCCTTCCTAAGCCCCAGGATAGACCCGGAGTCACGGTTCTAACGATTTAGAATATACATTTTCAGAATATGCTTGCAAAGTAATATCATAAACTGTAGCATTGTAGCTCATGAGAAGAAGATTGGTGAACACTTTTTTCTATATATTTTTATTTTTAATTCTGAACCCTCTGTTAAAACCCAAGTATTAGCCTAAGGGTCTTGATTGAAACAATTTAGAATCTGAATGTTTTAAATTGCCTGCAAAGTAATATCATAAATGATAATATCGTAGTTCCCCCCAAAAAAGGTTCTGCACAGCTTTCTATATATATTTCAATGTTGAAACATGAACCCTTTACAGGGCTCTGATATTTGCTAGGTGGTTATAGCTTTAACAATGTAGAATCTACAAACTCTGGGATGCTTCAATAATAATATCACAAATAGTAGCTTTGTAGTTCTTGAGAGATGAAAGTTTTGTCTTATCGAGGCCCATGACAGCCTAAATAGGTGCCTTGATATAAATGTCATTTTTACAGACTTATCTGAAAATATATATATCATTTATTTCTATATTTGACATGTAAGCAAGTTTTGATCAAGAAATTATAAAGTCTGTTCAACTCTCATGAAAAATGGGTTAATGTTCTGAAAATAGTTAACTTGCTCATGTTCTTCAAATCTCTTTTGTTACATGAAATTCAAAACTAGATTACACTTCATATTTGACTTATTTTTAAAGCTACATATACATGTTTCAGCCGGATCACAATTAAGTGCAACTACTGAGATAGGACGTTTGACAGGTACCTATACTAACACTGTTCTACTCATCAAATCTAATCAAAAGACATTAATTTAAGTTGATCTTGCACACAGCGGTAAGATGAGTCTTCTGTTTTGTTGGACGAGAAATGTCAAGCAAGTTTTACGATATATATATTTCTGAGAATTAACATCTACTTGTGTGATTTATTGAATCTTCATTAAGTTATTGTTAAAAGAACATATCTTTAGATATAACAGTATAAGAGTCATATATTAAAATGACAACTTTTTCTATTGCGTGTATCAACGGCCTTAAATGTGAACAATGGTAGACGTTTCACTAGCCGGGCAATTCACAAAATGCATATTGTTTTACCTAAAAGCACCAAAAACTACACCAAAGAAGAAGAAATTGATAAAAATACACAAAGAATCTATATGAATCAAATCGTCAAAAAGGAAACATGATCACTTAGCACTTATTCATTGACATGGAATCAAATATAAATCTTAATTTGTTTTAAAACAAATATTTAGATATATCACTTCTCAAAAATGTATATTTTAATAATGAAACATAATGGCAACTCTCATCTACCGAACAACGAACTAATTGTTTATAAAATGACATTTTCATTAAGAATATAAATTGTGTTCAATTTTAAAATGGTATCGAAACGGTTTCATAAAATTTATAAATACATTGCATTTTAGTAAAAATGCGTAAAAACAAGCGCAATGAAAAAGTAAAGATAGTCTGCTTCCTTAAAATTAACTAAATAAAGAAAGTTGCATTTTTTAATGAAATGTCATCATAATTATCAATATATTGACGTCCATGTCTTGTTTATCACCAAAGATGAAACAACTCTTCATAATTAGTTAGAAATGTCCTAAAAGAGTAATCGCTCGTTTTACTGATAATGATTGCATTAATTGCATGATAAAATGTAATCTAGTTACATCATTTGGACGACATATGTAAGACATATTAATAGGAGTACACTTATTTGCACATTTTACAATAACTTGTAATCATTGAAGAAATGTTTCACCGTGATGAATAGCGGTATGGACATCTTATAAAGTTAAAAGTATACAAAACATATATATCATGTTTGGGCAATACGCTTTTTTTATAGACTTCAATGGAATAAGGTAAATCATATTCATTTAATAAACTCTGCAACTTGGAACATGTAATTACCATCAAGATAATCAACATAAAGTATATCTAAGATGTCTGCTAGATTCGGCAGAAAACAATCTTAAATCTTGTTAGATTTGAAATAATCATACCTAATCATCAATGCTTTACCTATTGTTCGTTTAAATTTCAAAACAAATACATGTGAATATAGCATCCAAAGACCTATAAAAATATTTTCAGCTGAAATAATAGAAAGGCAACATCAAAACATAGTTATAAATGGTTGCTGATTTGACTTCTTGAAAAATTATATAAGATGTCATAGAAAAATAACAACTTTCGACATTGTTCAGTCTGTTTAATAGAAATGAGCAAAGTATTCAAAATGGAAACACAATCGAAGACTAGTTTGTGTTTTTAACTTAAAATCCAGAATAAAATATATTCATCTTACAAATCATTTATTTAGGCAACATAAGTTGTTGGGTTTTTTTTCATTTGGTTTGTTTTGATTCTCTTTTGTCTTTCTTTTATATTTATTGTGGGGTTTTTGGTTTTTTGGGGGGTGGGGTGTTTTTTCTGATTGTTTGTTTGTTTTAGTTTTTTGTTTGTTAGTTTGTTGATGTTGTGTTGTTGGTTTTTTTTTTTTGGGGGGGGGGGGGTGTTTTTTTTTATTGCGTTTACACTCCAGTGCAAAAGACCTTAACTCCTTTTCAAAGGATTTGATTAATCATTTAATCAAATTAGATGTAACGTTAACTGACATTAAATAAAAAACAGAATATGAGAAAATTAGCAAAAGTTAAATTGTTACATGCACCAACATATTTTGAAGAAGTTAATAGACAACCAATGTGGCGTAAACACTTAAGCAACATTTTAATATATAATTTAATATAATATAAAAACCTTCCAACTATTACAAATGCACACGAGATAGAGGACCGTTTAGTTTGTCTTTTCTTATTACACGATCTCATCCTTCAGCTTGAAATTGTTAAACTTTCGGTCGTTGTATCCGGTAATCTTAATCAAACATACCAGTCACCGGTTGTAAAAGAGACCAAGTATGTTATCATTGTTTACATGAATATATGTTTCCCATTTAAGCAATACATGTATAACAAATTCCCTTGTCATCATCCTGTTATTATTTTATCAAACTCATCATGACATTTTGAATATAATATACAGTGTTTCAAACTACTCCAATCGGTGACATTCAAATCAAATCGATCAATCATGTTTTCTATAGCTAATTATACTTAACAAAGACAAATTTTTATAAGTTCCATTGATTCACCGGAAGGTGTCTTGACAGACAGGAAGCCCACGGTGGGATATATCTAGGTTTAAAAGCCTGTCATTTTGCCCTGAAAAATACTCAATGACTGCAATCATCGGTATATTTCTCTCTACTAGAAGGGATCGGAAGTAATCTTTCCTCCAAACCTGCAAGAAAAAGCGACATATATTGAATATATATATATATATATATATATATATATATATATATATATATATATATATATATATATATATATATATATATATATATATATATATATATATATATATATATATTACATGTTATTCACATATGTTGCATCAGAGGTGCTTAAATGAGATTCGAAATACCCCGAAACGATTCGAAATTGCACGTTATCTCTAACCTTTCAATGTCAAAACACCCATTTTTTTATCTTTGCCTTTAGGTAGTGTGGGATGTCTGTCGACATTAATGTGGATTAAAGTACATTATAATTGAATACTTTCAGCGGTGAAGAATTGTCAGATTTTACAATGTTTAACCAAATGAGCTTTTAAATATATTTAGAGAATCAATCATTGTAAAATCCTAGTGGGATTTGAACTTATGACTTATAGATTCGTAGGAAACCCTCTAACCCATTACGTTACGCTGATATATGACAATATTTGGAAAGAAACCACTTATATAATTACACTTGGTTTTATTGTTTATTTCAATAAACACCCCGTCACAACATGGAAGAGTCCCATACCACCTTAAGCTGAGCCACATGTACTTTAAAACAAACAAAAAGAAATGAAAGCATGGATATTTTAAAACCGTAAAAATTTACAAGTACGTACGATTCTTTGCATAATGCCAGGTAAATTTGCAAAATCTCGAAGAATTTCATTGTTGCTGTTTTCTATTGCTTGAAAAAGCTGCTGAAAAGTTTTCAAAAATTAGAGACTTTAGAGATGCTTAGAAATGTTTTAACTATCATAGACGTGCTTATGTGTGAATAGAATATTTCCTTCTTATTTTACAATGAAAAAAATTGCAATAAAAACCGTGAAACATCTCAAAAATCCATAAAACGGAATACAAATTCAAAGCAGAGCAACACGGACCTACAAATAGATAGAGGTAGGATCAGGTGCCTAGGAGGTATGAGCATCCTCTGCTGACCAGTCACATCCGCCGTGTGCTCTTTGTCGTAATCGGTATGTATTATATGTATTATAATGTATTATAATGACAATATAAATAAACGAGGAAAAATAACTACATTTTGCATCGATGGGCCTCATAGTTTTAAATATATATAACCCAGCGTTAGTCATTAAGTGTTATTTCCCCCTGAAAAAGCTATTGAACACACCAGATGGAGTCTGGAGGTGGTATTTAAAAGGCCGCGATCGATCATGGAAGTATTGAACATATTTAAGTATTGAATTTTATACTGCGTCCACGGATTGGCTGGTATATTTTATGGGTGACGACAGGATCTGTTTAGATGTATTCACAAATAGTTACGGTCTGAATGAAAACGTTTGGATTTATGTTGCGTCGTATATTTTACAAATAAAGGGAATATACTGGTTTGATTGTAAGAGGAATTGTATCACAACTACATACGTAGTTTAAGTAAGTATTATACTGACATGTGTAAGAGTTATATAGTATAAAATAAAAGGTAATGTCGCCTGATTATGATTTTTTTCTAGATCTGAAATAATGATGGCCCCGTCAAAGAATATTCTTTATTCTTTCCAAGACGTCATTATAAAACATAGAGAATTGAAATCAATTTTAGCGCCGTTTAACATTTTGGGAAAACAGTTATATATCTGCCTTGTGTATGTGAATGTAGGAAAATAGTCATAAGTATAGAAAAGACTAAACTTCCTTTCCAACTTTAGCATTAAACACATTTAAATTGATTAAATTGATTTATGTTGGACATATTTTAATAACTGCGCATGCGCGGAGAAAACAAATTGTGGAAATAAGGCCAAGTCTTTGTTCCCGAATTTGTTCCATTTGCAAATTAAAAATCAATCATAATATTTTTTAAAATTTCATTTTACAATGATATTTTTATGTCAGGATTGTTCTTATTATATCTGCAGTATTCACATAGTAAGATTAGGTACAAAATAATGGACGATGAAACAAAACAGTGTATTACCATCAACAGTCTACATGTATTTTACTGAAAGAAGCTAAAGATAATTAGAGGATTTTGGATGTAATTAAACGCACATATTTTTTGTGACCATTAAGTCTTCAACTTACTCTTACTTCGTCTTGTATCATCCTTTCTATACAAGTCGGCATCCTTCAGAATCTTCCCAAACGCCTGAAGTATAAAGACGCTTTCAAGCGCCCCCACGCGGTCTTTAAATGTCTACTTTCGATCTCATGTTATTTTTAATCATAATTTTCTAATTAAGTAGTAAAAAATATAAACAACTATCATAATGGTGCTTAATTTTTGTTAACTTAAACATCATATTTTTAAACGCACACAGTGCCCTTCGACGATCTAATAATTATATATTCCAAAGACATATCTGCGTTACTTTCAAAGAACGACAATTTTTTTAAAACATGTGCACAAATGTCTGAGATCTGGCCCTTTGATTGGTAATTGACACAATTAACTTTTCATGTCAAAAGAAAAAGAAAGAAAGAAAATACATCAGCATTACTTTAACCACAATGATTGAGGAAGAAACACTGTACTTGATAGAAACACTACCAACAGTCTCGTTTGAAGTCATCTTTTCGTAAGTGTTATGGTAGATGCAAAGACCTTGTCAGCAAATACAATCTTCCACTGGGTCGCATGCTGCCTGACGTTTTTCATACAAATTGTTATATTATAATTAATCACCTTATTGTCTACGGACTTTTCCAGTTTTTTCCCGATTACGACAAAGAGCACACGGCGGATGTGACCGGTCAGCAGAGAATGCTCACTCCTCCTATGGACCTGATCCTACCTCCAATGAAATGGGTGTCTGTGTTGGCTCAAGGTTTGTATTTTGACCATCACAAACAAACCAAATTATCAACATTTCGTTTTTTGCTTTGACATTTAACTCAATTATGACATGCCCAGTTGTAACAAGGAGCATGGCAGGTAAGACCGGTCAGCAGAGGATGTTCACTCGTCCTAGACACCTGATCCAACCTCTATCTTCATGGAGGTCCGTGTGGCTCTGCTTTGAATTTGTATTTCGTTTTTTGGATTTTCAAGATGGTTGACGGTTTGTTATTGTCATTTTTTCACTGCACAATATAACAAAATGGAACATCCTGAAATTTAAAGGCAGAACTTCGTACTCAAAAAGTAGAAAAGTTAAAAAAAAAAATGTTAGACAATCTAAAGTTTTGGTACAAAAAGAATAAAATGAAGGATGTCAAGACTGATCAGGATTAAATTAGTTAAAAGTAGAGGTACGTATGTAGGGCTGGACACTGGATAATGGAAAACCTCTTCTTTCATTGATTTTACTCCTATATCTACTCAAGTCTTGCAAAACAGTGTGAGACTGATGATATTACTAATCACTTACACATTTATTGAATTCTTTTGAGTGCTAAATCAAAGCAACAACCACAGCCTCGGTATTCCCATAGTGTACAGGCTGACCATGAGGAAAACGTGCTTGCCTCCTATGATTTGTCTTTATGTTAATTTTTCACCAAGAGGAGATAAGGAGAGACAATGTATTATGGGTTTGCACATTACAGTATTGAAAGTTTAAACATAACATATGAAGATGCTATCTATCGGTGTGTTGCTTGTTATCCATTTGAAATTCTGTTGGGCCTAGTCCCCCCCAACATGGATATGCACGGTAATCAAGTGGATATCCCCAGCCACAACTTTGTCATTAATATGGCACTCCCTTCCTCATCAGTAAATAACCCAAGTTTAAAACCAAACCACTCCCTTCCTCATCAGTAAATAACTCAAGTTTAAAATCAAACCTGCATATTCCTTTGGGGCTCTTCTGATCATAAGTGGAAACAACAGTTTACGTTGCATTACCACTGACCTCCTATTTTGTTCCATAGTAAGCAAGATTACCTCAGTAACTGTTACAATTCTGAGCTGATCCTGTGATATCGCGGTAGTTAAATCATTTTGTGGAAAAATCTATCAAAGAAAAAATATTTTCAGAAACCTATGTTATTATGAATCTCCTCTATTCTATACATCAGCAATGTTCAGCGTGCCTCTGTTTACTATGTCTAAAAATATCCCGACCTCAAATGTCAATTTCAACGCTTCTACTATATGTTAACATAAATACCGCGATACCATAGAACCTGCAATATGATAGGAAACAAGTATACATATAATCGTCATAGTAAATCCTTAATTCATTAGTTATTACGTTGTGGTAGTGGGTTTGTCCCAAAGATAAACAGGTCCACTTAAGGGTTCTTTATTTATTCAGATAAAGGGATTATCGGATTAAACCTAAAAATAAGTTTCAGCATAAGAAATCATATTCAAATACATATTCATGAAATACATTTCTGGTAAGAGTTCACTAATCAAACTATTGGTAAAGAAGGATAACTCCGAATATAATGCATCATACTTTCAAGGCCAATAAGAGTTACTGCCCTTGAAAATAATTTATAAAAATCTAGAAATATTCTCTATATCATTATCAATATCAATATTTAATTAAATAAAAACAGAAACTTTCAATGTACCTCCTTTGTAGATTACATTTTTTTTTCAAGATACATGTACATATAATAAAGAAAAAAATATAACTTTGCAACGATCACCTGTTTATGGAACAAGGTTTTACAATCACAAGCTTAGCTGCTGAATACTCTGATAATGGTACTCTCTAACAACAAATATTAAATATGGTAATAATAGCTAACCTTCCACATATATAAAATAATATAGCTTAGATATCAAAACTATGAATTACTGGATTCTTTATAAAAACATTCTTTCATAAATAAGATATTATAACCTCAAAAAGTAGAATTAGCCAAATATTTGTCAAAGCATTTCATTTTTATTTCATTTCTTTAATTACTTCGACTCTCATTAAAAACTTTTTTTTTAAACTGTATTGTACATATATTACGAATAAGACGTTAAAAATCATTTACAACTCTTAAAGCTGTAATATAAGACTGTCGAAGCCCCTTAATGTTTAAAATAGTATCATTTCTGCCTATTCATTTTGAATGGCGTTGTTCAAGCAAATAAACAAGTACTTATAAGACTACCAACACTATTCTACAAGTTAAAATATCTGCGAGGTTTAAGGAACAACACCATGTTATAGACAGGATAACCATATTAAATAATGTGCTTTCTTTATTTTAAACATGCGCATAATTGGATAAACCCATAATATGTGTTTAAAATCTAACATTGAACACATTACATAAGACCCATGTCATAGTCTTTATGTCAAACTGTTTATTATGCAGGTCTTTTTACTGACATTATTTATTTTGTGTTGGTATCACACAACCAATTATGAACATGCTATTTTTATATTAATATCAACGATGTAAAAAAAAATAACCTGTGATTCGAAATACCTTGAACGATTCGAAATATGACTAGTTTCTTCAATAATCAATGTTATTAAAGGAAATATAAAAAAGACATGCCGACTGTAGTCTTTTTTTCACGATCTTTTCAATGTTAATCTTTGCCTCAAGTTGAGCAACATGTTGTACATGTACTTCGAAACACAGTGTTTACATAAGACATAAACGTATAAATATTTTATAACCATAAACATGTACGTACGGTTCTTTGTATGATGTCAGGTAAATTTGCAAAATCTTGAAAAATTCTTCTGTTGCTGTCTTATATTGCTTGAAAAAGATACTGATAGTTAAAAAAAATCAGAAACTATAATTTTTTATAGAAATGTGGGTACGTATGTGTGAGTGAAAGTGTAAAACATTTCCTCCAAGTTTTATTATGATGAAAATAGCAATGAAAAACGAGGAAATAATAAAGAGAAATAATAATCACAACAATTTTTCATAAATTGGTCTTATAATATAGGGTCAATCATCAAGTGTTATTTCCCCCTATCAAAATGCTATTTAACTCAACAGAATAAGTCCTGTCAAAATGCTATTTAACTCAACAGAATAAGTCCTGGTTTTAACAGGCAACGATCGATAAAGTATTGAATGAGTATTGGATTTTATTCTGCGTCACACAGTTTAGTTGGTACAGTCAATGGTAGACGACAGGATCTGTTTAGACACATTCACAAATAGTTCAGGTCTGATGAAAACGTTTGGATTTATCTTTACAATTTCAGAAAATTAAGGAAATATATATGAAATTGTGAACTTGAAACAAAAGATACCACAGATTCTGTGTCATCTGTTTCATATTTGGATATTTTACTGGAGAATGGACATTGATAGCAATCTAACTACAAAACTTTATGATAAAATCGATGACTTCAATTTTCTATAGTCAACTTTCCTTACTTATGTAGCAATATACCTTCATCACCTGCATATGGTGTTTTTGTCTCTCAGTTGATTCGAAACGCAAGGGCATGCTCTTTGTATGAACAGTTTGTAA
This sequence comes from Magallana gigas, assembly GCF_963853765.1. Taxonomy (NCBI): domain Eukaryota; kingdom Metazoa; phylum Mollusca; class Bivalvia; order Ostreida; family Ostreidae; genus Magallana; species Magallana gigas. Next base: position 45,616,924 of record NC_088854.1, read on the forward strand.
GGCGGAACAAGCTACTGAAAAACAAGTTGATAAAACAGGACATTCAACCTTGTCAGCAAATACAATCTTCAACTGAGTCGCATGCTGACTGGTGTTTTTCATACTAATTGTTAGACCATAATTAATTATCTAATTGTCTACGGACTTTTCCGTTTTTTGGTTTTTCCCCCGATTACGACAACGAGCACACGGCAGGTGTGACCGGTCAACAGAAGATGCTCACTCCTCCTAGCTAGGCACCTGATCCTACCTCTATATATTTGGAGGTCCGTGTTGCTCCGCTTTGAATTTGTATTTCGTTTCATTGATTTTTGAGATGGTTCACGGTTCACTGTATCACAACTACATAAGTAGTTTAAGTCAGTAGTTTATTAACTTGACAAAACTTTTTCTATAAATAATATATATTTGATGACCAGTTACGATTTTTAAAGCAGTAATCTGTATACGTATGCATTCTGAAAGTTTTAATTCTGCAAACCTACTAACAACTTACATCGAAAAAGTTAGTGGGAGTCTTGAAATTTTGTTTGTCTTCATATGAAGACTTTTTTCAGGATTCTTTAGGAGTATACCCATTTCTTTAACTTAGAATCCATTGTCATGCTGTAGTACAGTTTGAATCTGCAAATAATCAAATTACTGAAAAACTGATGGGATTTGATTTTGTCGGTGTTTTTTTTATTTTGAAATCAATGATAAATTGATATGTTATTTTGCATGATAAGTACATGCAGTTTCTAATTTGAATTTTTAAAACATGAATTTTTGGACTTTTTTGACAAGAATATCGAAAAAAAAACCATATGAATCATGTTAAATAATGTTTAAAGATAAAATTAATTCAACCAAACTATGTATTAGTAATAGAAATATTTCTCGAAAATTGTATGGATCCAAGTAATATTGAACTCTAATCTCGTTCAACCAAACGCTCGGCTGACACCGTAAATCCCCGACAAGGATTTATGGAGACAGTAGAGCATCGAGTTGAACGAGACTATATTGAACTCTGGCGTAGGAATACATACGACTACAAAAAATATTTTAATTGTTCTTACTATTTAAAATCTGACTATTTTCAAGGTATTTATATATAAGTTTCCTTGAAAAACAATGCTTTAGCATACATTACATCAAATTTATCAATTATTTTCAAGAACTAAGTCTTGTCAGCTGCAATTATTTGTGCTGAGGTCCAAACACTGTTTCACTTTCGGTTTGTGTGAGTAACTGCATAGGAGAGTTGATTAAAATCAACTCCAAAAAATCAATATGCTTCGATACATTCGATGGTGCTGCTCTTATCACACAATCTCATTCACTCATACGAAACATACAATATTCCTAGGTCTTTTCAGCAGAAAGCTAATTGTCAATAACACTAAAATTATGCATCATTTTACATCAATAATTGATGTTCACAGAAATATTAGATGAGCAGCAAGACATTCTGCACAGATACAAATAACACAATCATGCAAATTGATGAATGTTTATTTCATGTGTGTAATTGCCTAACGTACATCAGTACACTATTCTTAAAAAGAAGTATAAACATGAACAAAAATTATAAATCAACTATGGATCATTAAAGCTAAAAAGCAGTTTAATTTATTTTCAAATGCTACATCATTACATATTTGTTTCTGTTTAATTTTTGCACCATTAATCTGTGTTGTTGTTGTAGCGATTTGATGTTTTCAATTTAAGCGAGTAATTTATGGGGGTTTTTTTTATTTGAACACAGAACTGGATGATCATTTTCCGAGGATGGAAAAAACGAGATGTACCACGGCACTGAAATGGTACCCAATAGGACAAAGAATAAAAGAACGCGGAGAAAAAGTACAAAACAGGGTGAGGCTTAGCAAGGGCAGAATCCATAGAGGGTGGCAGGGGAGGCGGTGTATTATAGTCTCATGCACTAGTTGATAGGTGATGTTAAAGCGATAGGCAAGACACGACATCTATTGCTTTTTTCTAGTCTTGAAGTATATGAAGTTCCTGTACTTCAATGACTACTGAACACAAATTCGATGCTAAAAATGTGAACTTAAGTTTGCTCTTGAGATTACCGAGATGTTTCTTGACACACAGGTAGCCCTCTGGAACTTAAATCCATATATAACATCCGATCATCGTTTTCTAAAAAATTCTTAACAACTGGTAATAACAATGCCTCTCCATTCTCTACCAAAGTTACGAAGAAGTCTTTTCTCCAAATCTACAAGAGATAAATGTAGATATATACAGTTATCATTTGGCTTATTGTCCAAATTGTACAAACTTAGTAAATTTCAAAACGGAACACTTTAAAACATATAAGATATAAAAATTTTCAAGTAAACTTACAATTCTGTAAATGGTGTCGCTTCTGATAAGTGCACGTCGACCAAGTAGTCTCTCATTGTTGACATCGATCGACTGGCAAATCAGAGACTAAAAAACAAATCGATCTGCTATAGCTGAATGGTTTTAATAAAATATTGTCCTTGCTATTCAAAACACCACTAAGAGGAAATATATTAGCAGCTGCTGATATTCGAAGTACATAGTTGTATTTTAATGTCCAAGTCGATTTAAACTTAGACAGGCTTAGACTTATATATATATATATATATATATACACATGTATATATATATATATATATATATATATATATATATATATATATATATATATATATATATATATATATACTCACAGATTTACTGTTGCTAATACATAATACAAAAACCATGAAAGCAACACTGAAAGCGGAAACTTTATCTTACTACATGCTTACTGAAAGTAGTTTAAATTTGGATTGGGGTATACACTGCATACAATGAGATACTTTACTGGGTAGTTTTAAAGCTGGTAAAAAAAAATGTGGTCGATAAGATGATTGAAGTTTTTTGTACAGAAAAGGTGTGGCGCAACCTTTTATAGGTGAACAGTTGCTCAATAATGACGGCGTATCATGATTAACATACTTAATTTCTTTAACAATTGGATTTAATAGCTATTTCTAATTTAGAGGGATTTTTATGAGCATATAGACAAGTAAGTAAACATTGCCATATGATAAAAGATACACGTATACATGTTCGTACTCGTTGTACAAACTATGCAGATCTTACACTATTTTTTGTTTCTGCAAGGCATAGCCAGTAGTTTTGTTCTTTAAGAATGAATTAATCAAAACGTACAAGAGTTAAGTTGTTCTTTATTTTGTAATACTTCTCAAAAATAACTAAGATAATGAATATTTTGAACAGTTGCCATATTCATCTTCAACTATCGATAGAAAAATCAGATATTTAAGAAGCAAGAGTGAATGCTCAAAGTTAAATTCGTTACTATGTACTTTTTAATTAACCAACGTTTGACCTCAATTTTATCGTGTAGTTCAGAAACAACAAATGTACATGTTTGCGCATGCTCGATAACAAAGTGAAAAGTTAATTGGCAAGTCGTCAAATTATTTTTTTTTAGATAAATGTTTTTAAGGACTAATTTTTCACCATAATATGATATCTCTCTCATTAGGTGTCCCCTTTAGCTGCAGGACTGTAGCTCCCGGTCTGAAAAACTTCGGATGGACGACCTGGGAGCTACAGTGCCTCCCATAGTAAAAAACTGCAATTTACGGCGCACAAAAAATTGCGCTAGTTTTGGACTTATTAACCTTATTTTCACACAAATTCTGTAAAAATAATTAGTACCATTAAATTCTTCAGCAAATTTACTACTGATATCATCACTTTACTTGCCTCAGATTTTTTCTTAAACATGATAACCGACCTCGGAAAAAGAAGTATGTTAATTTACGTCGAGATCGAGAGTCGCCATTTTTAAATGTAAACAAACTTGCACTACTTTAGTTTACAGGGCTGGTGATGGTGTTTAAAAGACTATCAGAAGCAAGTGAAGTGACGACATCTGTAGTAAAATGTCCGAGGAATTTTTTGGGATCAAAGATTTGTACAGAATGTGTTCGTAATTGAGATTAATCAGTCCAAAACTAGCGCATTTTTTTGTGCGCCGTAAATTGCAGTTTTTTACTATGGGAGGCACTGTAGCTCCCAGGTCGTCCATCCGAATTTTTTCAGACCGGGAGCTACAGTCCTGCAGCTAGTGTCCCCTTTTAGAAAATAGACATATAAGAGAAATACTTCTTATTCGTATGTGTGTTTTTGCATATAAATACTCTTGAGATTCCCGGGGGGGGGGGGGGGGGAGAGAGAGTGGATAAGCCTTAATGATTTTTAATACGTTTGGCACCCTTGACTTAGGTCAAAAATACAACATAAAAAACTAAGATATAAAATTAAAAAAAAAGGCGGCTAACTACATTGTGAAATAAATTCATAAATCAGCAGAAAATTACTTGATTATGATATATATCATATGGATAAGTAGTATGTAAGTGTTATAGGCAAAAAATGTGCAATTTTGGATGAAGAATTACATTTTGTATTATCAAAAATTTAATACAGTTAACATTAACAAAAGCTCCAGGCGGATTCGAACTCATGATCTTCGATTCGGGAACCCAATACTTTAACCACTGAGCTACAACGATATAAAACCCAACCGAACGATATAAACAGTTTAACATAACATTAAAATCGCCATCTTGTGACGTAGAGTCTTAAAAAGTGTAAGTGTAGGTGAAGTGAGATACCTTAGTATTGGTAAATTTAACTGCCTCAAAGGCATGTTACTAAATGTCAACGAAGGCTCTATCGCACCTAAATATGATTGGTCAAATTAAGGTCTTCCGTTTTTGTTTTCGTACTGTTTCTGCTTATTGTTATTAAGGTCTTTCGTTTCCAGCGGAAGACCTTATTGTTTTCGTACTGTTTATTATTTTTTTCCAAATTTTGTGTACGCGATTTCTCGAAAACTATCTGATCGATCTCAACAATTTTTTCACAGATGATGGGACAATATTTGAATTTTATACGTTATTGATATTTTATTTAGATATACATAACAAAATTGGGAGAGAAGCAAGAGATCTTTCCACCAAAATCAAGAAAAAGGGACTGGCCCCTTCATTTAGGTCTATTACAAATGGCTTAAAAACGATTATGATATTATAATGCATTATAGAAGCAAAGTTATTGATCGTAGCAATAACTATCTAGAACACAACCGTTTATTACGTAATAAAGGATTTTTATACAGTATCTGAAAGTAAGGAGGGGGGAGGGGTAAATTTTGAAATTGTATCGATCATCATGGTATCATTTAAAACAGATATCGACCGTAAGACCTACTCGTTACTCGTAACAATGGAAGGAGTTCAAACAGATAAAGTGTTTTGAAATTTTAAACTTTTTTTTTGGACAATTTTAGTATAATGGATAAACAATAAAGTACAGTTATCCAGTGTTAAAGAAATCTAAATCCTGTCCTGAGACAAAAAACCTTGACTCCACAAGATCTAAAAAAAAACGGTGACGGCTTGAACAACCAAACTTTGTTGGATGATAGTCCTATATATGTATCTGTGTAAATATTATTTTGTTGATTTGTCGTCACTTCCGGCCGTCACCGGAAGCACAATTTTTTTTCTTTATTTTATTTGTTTTACAAAGAATGAATATAATATCAGTATACGATCTTATATATGTTAACTAAACAATGCTATATAATCAAACATATTCTACTTCCGGTGAGATATATCAAATTTCTTTGGTAGCTTTCCTTTTTACAAATTTGAAACCCTCGAGAGTTTAGTCACTGTAAGTGATTGATATACGAAACTTTAAAATATGATAGACAATTGATTGAAAATGCGTTTAACGGGTTTTATTTTGTCAACCGTCACTTACGGTACTCACAAGGAGGGTTTAAATAATTCATGTTTTAACAAATTTAACAGACTTTCTTTGGTGTTATATATAGCCTGATAAACAGTGACGTACACTAGGCAAATGTACAAGATGTACCAGATTTTATTTCCATGATTCACTTCCGTTCGTCCGTTTCCAAAGAGTTGACATTTTCTTTTATATAGAATGGTAATAATTTGATGTTCTGTACTAATAGTCGTATATCAAATAATATAAGAATTAAAAAGTAAATGAATTATGTTTTGTTCTGCTTTAAAAACAAAAATCGGTATATTTCCTTTTCAAAATAGGTAGTGATGCATTTATAATATAATATCTCATCATGTTTACGAAAATCAAAGAAATTTCAAAATCAAAAAAAAATATTTTCTTTCTGCTTTAAATAGTTTTTGAACAATTTTCACTTTTCACAGGTACATAATTTGAATACATTAACTGTGTCCCTAATTATAATAATAAAACATGCTTTCATTTATTTCATTCCCGTTTCATGGTATGGTTGTTTACTGTTTACAAACAAATCCACAACACGTGCTATCAAAAACGCTTTGACCAAACCAACTGCATTATTGTGTTTATTTTTTGCACCAAATCAAAAGACCGAGATCTAGCTATTTTTACTTTTGCTTTTAAAATGAACATGTTCAAATTATTATATTTCATTTTGGCCATCATTAAAAATATAGATGTTTCCCCTAACCCGACCCTATATTTTGAAGTTGGGTAGGTAGGCAGGTAAATAATTTTTTTTCTGCCAGGGCATATGACCAGTTGTAAAACATAGTTTTATATTTGTGCTGATGGAATGTAAAACAAATTTAATATCGAATTCACAATTTGAACATGATCATCTTAAATTTAAACATGTTTGATTCAATGACTAGATGTGCATGAATACATTCATTATCATCTGTATGTTGATGTACATGTAAACCTATATTTAGATATCATGTTAATGATTATAATGTACCTACTTCAAAGTATCAATTAATTTTTCAAAATTTGGGACAAATAATGTCTAAAAGTATATAAAAAACAATAATATTTTTAATAATTTTAGGTAATGTAATAAATGAAATATGTGTGAAGTCATATCTAATGATTCTACAATAGTAAGTTTACCACACTTGCAGAGAATGTCCTTCTTTGACAAGGAAATTTTAATCCAAATTTGAAACATAATGCTAGGGAAGAAAAAAAATATTTAGATGCTGATGATTTTTGTAAATTTAACTATACTAGTATTTCATTTTAGTTATAGTCATAACCAAAACCAACTCTTTTGTTTCTGCTGATTTGAAACTTGAAAGTTAAGAGTTAAGAGAACTGTTTAAATTTTTCAAAATGTAAAGAATCTTTCATTTCACATGTACCAACCTAATTTTTGGGAGATTATTTAATTGACACCAGGGAGACTGTCAATATTTGATACAGCATAATCTACAGGAATAATGATAAACACAGATTCAACCTTAATTGAAATTGGATTAAGATTTCAGCAAGTTAATAAAATTAAAATAAAACAACTTCTAAGACTTTTAAAAACTTATCCAAATCAATAAAAATTTAATATATTTGATATATCTATTTATTTTAAGATGAAATGTTTTGTAATTGTGTTAGCTAATTGACAAATAAAATCAGTCTCTGTACTTCTGTGTATTTTGGAGGTATTAGTCCAACCTTTTGACCCTACAACCATTGTGTAGAGGTTCATTGTAATTTTTAAGATATATTTTTACTCTACGCAGATGGTTTTATGATTATTTTTTCATTAATTTGTCAGATTTATTAACTAATTACAAGTTACCAACTAATTTTAATATCAACACTAAAAGTAATCAACATCAGTTGTAAATTTCAATACAGAGTATAAACTACATGTTGCATCACTGATATTTATACCCAAAAAAATAAAACAATCGATTAATCATAACAGTGGTTACCTGAGGCTGTGGAAACATCCTTTGAATTAAATGATAATCATTTTAATGTATCTGGGGTTAATTTACAAGATCGTGAACTCAGAAATTAATACATTCTCTTTCGGAGGAAATTCCGGCGAAGTTACCGATTATGACGTGAGAATAATTTGCCCATGTTGATGATCGAGCCTTTCAAAATGAAAAAGATGTGAATCTTCTTAAAACGATTTTGGGTAAAATAAGGTTTCTTTAAAAAATGTCTTTTAAATGTGGTGAAACACCCAATTCAGTCGGCGGAATTTAATTGGGTCGGTCGCGTTAGGGGAAACATAGATATTTTTAATTTTTAACAAAACAACAAAGAATGCAAGTAATAAAGAAAAGCATCTAGCTCTTCCTTATTACCTTTTATGTGCAAAACATTATTCTTTGCAAGAAAAAAACTTAAGCATTACCCTAAGGCTTCTAATTCTGGTCATCCTTCTGTTATCAATTTCACGTAGAGCCATGAGCCGTTCACCAAGGGCCATGTTCGTGACGTGACGGAAGTGGCGTGATTCACAATTATTTTATTTCTATGATTTTACAAATTTATTTGATAGTATTCATGGTTTTGAACTGAAATTATGTTTTTTTAGTAAATCTTTAATAGATAAATTATTCCTATAATTTTGGTAATGTATGACGTATATAGGTGGCACTGTATAGACGGTGTGCTGTGAAAAATCACTGATCAACAGATCGATAGCAGGAAAGATTTATTTTCATTTCGACTCAGAAACCTTGAAAATGCTATTGATGCCGTTTTATATCAAAAAATGTAACTTTGTACATTTAAAGATATGCTTAAAGTGATGTCTGGTTAATGATTTTAAAAAAAATCCATATTCTTTCTTGCAATGTTTGCTTCATACAACTTAGTTACCTTAGGTCTTCAGAACTGGGATTGGAAGTTCGTAAAACATAATTACCAAATTAAACACTAACTTCACATTTACATACTTACTAAAGTTGATGTATAAAATAAAACAAAAAGTATAAACTTTATGTATTTTAAGTAATAAATGAGAAAGTCAACGGTTTGACTATGTAATATGCATTATGTTACAGTTTGAGCCTCACTTTTATCTTACAACCTAACAACTTGAGAATGCAGATGAACATGTCAATGTGGAAGAATAAGCATATTATTTTATGATTGATATGTTAGCACTTTCACAGACTAACATTTGTTATTTTCTTACAATGTCTTAAACATAAATCATGTATTTTCAAGACGCAACATCCTTACTTAAGCAATGCTAAAAACATTAATCTTAAGTAAAAAATTATTCATAGTGTAGTAAAGTAAGAGAAGGTAGTTTGTTTTTCATATATCTTAGTTAGTGAAATAATCAAAGATCAGTTTAATCAAGTTTGTTTTTAGGCAAAATCCAGAGCAAGCAACTTATTCAACGATGGAAATGCAAAAGGTACTCTGTTGCTGGAAAGTTTAAGTGATACTGCTAAAGGTAGAGTTTATGTTTTCTTCCTCATGATTACATTTTAAGGAAAATTATCATATACAGCATTTGACATCATTTATTGCTGTGTAAGATATATAGTTTGCAAACCAGAGAATACTAAGACAAACAAGAAACAACAAAAATAAAATATAAAATCAAATCAAACTTAAAGGACATTAGATGGGTAATATATTGCAGATGTTTTTACAAACACTGCTTGACCTATGAAGTGTCCATCTTCCTTTTCTTCAGCAATATAAACTGTAATGATGAACATATTTTAATGAACAACATATATTTTAAAACGATGCATTATTTGCCTTTTAGGACACAATGCATATAACTAAATCTAAATTACACCATATCTTAGATTTTTAATTCTAAATTTGCAATAAAAATGTTTTGTATACTTTTAAAAATAGCATCCCTGCCTTTTGAGCCAGAATCAATCTGCAGTGCTACAAGAAGACGTTAGGAGGGGAAACCAGCTATATGATAGCTAATCAGATAGTTCTGTGGATGGCAAGTTTGTTCCAACTGCCTTTTTAGGAAAACAACATAAGTAAAGCAATTATTTGTGTGATTTGATTGCAAATTTTAAATAGTAGATAACCGAACTTGATTTTGAGAAGATGTTTTAAAGATTCTCCAATATGAATTCCTGTGTAAAGCTTCACTCCACTATTATGGCCCATTCTAGCAATGAGAATCATGGTAAAACTTAAATCTACAAAACATGAGGAGGCTTCCACGCATTGTTGGAAAATATGTGTTTCTGACAACAAGAGGCCCATGGGCCACATCGCTCACATGATGAACAATAGGTATGATAAAATCAGCTTAATGGAGTCATAATACAAACTATCTGGATAATGTACAATAAAACATGTAGATCCTGTATAGATAAAATCCATTTTCCCCCTGGATATTCTTATGTTTATAATCATTAGTCCCTTTTCTAACAGGATGATTTTATAGTCATAACACATGTTGATTATTGCAGTTCTCAAAACGATCCCTAACAATTGTTTACATATGTGATATAAAGCTACATCAAACTCTGAACCTTCTTGTGAGGCCGAGGAATTGTCCTGTCTTAACAATTATAAAGAATCATCTGGCTGATTACTTTCTGAGAAGAAAATTTTTAAAGATTTACTCTATATATTCCGATGAAACACTTTCACATCCCCCTATTGTAGCCCACCCTACCCCTGGGGTCATGATTTTCACAACTTTGAAATTACACTACCTTAGGATGCTTCCACACAAGTTTCAGCCTTCCTGAATGATTAGTTTCTGAGAAAAAGATTTTTAAAGATTAACTCTATATAATCCTATGTTAAACTTCAACCCCCTTATTGTGGCCCCACCCTACCCCCGGGGGTCATGATTTTAACAACCTTCAATCTACACTACCTAAGGATGCTTCCACACAAGTTTCAGCTTTCCTGGCTGATTAGTTTATGAGAAAAAGATTTTTAAAGATTTACTTTATAAGTTTCCATGTAAAACTTACACCCCTTATTGTGGCCCCACCCTACCCCCGTGAGTCATGATTCTCACAACCTTATATCTACACAACCTGAGGATGGTTCCACACAGGTTTCAGCTTTCCTGGCTGATTAGTTTCTGAGAAAATTGTTTTTAAAGATTTACTCTATATATTCCTATGTTAAACTTCGACCCCCCCCCCCTTATTGTGGCCCCACCCTGCCCCCGGGGGTCATGATTTAACGACCTTGAATCATCACAACCTGAGGATGCTTCCACACAAGTTTCAGCATTCCTGGCTGATTAGTTTATGAGAAAAAGATTTTTAAAGATTTACTTTATATATTCCTCTGTAAAACTTTGACCCCCTTATTATGGCCTCACCCTACCTCTGAGGATCATGATTTTCACAACCTCAAATTTGCACTATCTTAGGATGCTTCCACACAAGTTTAAGCTTTCCTGGCTGAATAATTTGTAAGAAAAAGATATTTAAAGATTTACTTTATAAGTTTCCATGTGAAACTTACACCCCTTCATTATGGCCCCACCCTACCCCTGGCGGTCATGGTTTTCACAACTCTGAATCTACACAACCTGAGGATGCTTCCACACAAGTTTCAGCTTTCCTGGCTGATTAATTTATGACAAAGAGATTTTTAGAGATTTACTCTATATATTCCTATGTTAAACTTTGATCCCCCGTTGTGGCCCCATCCTACCCCCGGGGGTCATGATTTTAACAACCTTCAATTTACACTTTCGAGAATGCTTCCACACAAGTTTCAGCTTTCCTGAATGATTAGTTTTTGAGAAAAAGAGTTTTAAAGATTTACTCTATATATTCCGATGTTAAACTTCGACCCCCTTATTGTGGCCCCACCCTACCCTTGGGGGTCATGATTTTAACAACCTTCAATCTACACTACCTTAGGCTGCTTTCACACAAGTTTTAGCTTCCCTGGCTGGTTAGTTTATGAGAAAATTTTTTTTTAAAGATTTACTTTATAAGTTTCCATGTAAAACTTTGACCCCTCATTGTGGCCCCACCCTACCCCTGGGAGTCATGATTCTCACAACCTTATATCTACACAACCTGAGGATGGTTCCACACAGGTGTCAGCTTCCCTGGCTGATTAGTTTATGAGAAAAAGATTTTAAAGATTTACTTTACATATTCCTCTGTAAAACTTCGACCCCCTTATTATGGCCCCACCCTACCTCTGAGGATCATGATTTTCACAACTTCAAATTTGCACTATCTTAGGATGCTTCCACACAAGTTTAAGCTTTCCTGGCTGATTAGTTTATAAGAAAAAGATTTTTAAAGATTTACTTTATATATTTCCATGTAAAACTTACACCCGTTCATTATGGCCCCACCCTACCCCTGGCGGTCATGATTTTCACAACTCTGAATCTACACAACCTGAGGATGCTTCCACACAAGTTTCAGCTTTCCTGGCTGATTAGTTTATGACAAAGAGATTTTTAGAGATTTAGTCTATATATTCCTATGTAAAACTTTGATCCCCCATTGTGCCCCCACCCTACCCCCAAGAGTCATGATTTTCCAAACTTTAAATTTACACTACCTTATAATGCTTCCACACAAGTTTCAGCTTTCCTGGCTGATTAGTTTATGAGAATGAGATTTTTAAGGATTTACTCTATATATTCCTATATAAAACTTCGACCCCCGTATTATGGCCCACCCCACTCCGAGGGTCATGATTTTAACAACCTTAAATCTACACTACCTTAAAATGCTTCAACACAAGTTTTAGCTTTCCTGGCTGATTAGTTTATGCCCCATTGTGGCACCTACCTACCCCCGGCGGTCATGATTTTCACAACTCTGAATCTTCACAACCTGAGAATGCTTCCACACAAGTGTCAGCTTTCCTGGCTGATTAGTTAATGAGAAAAAGATTTTTAAAGATTTACTATATATATTCCGATGTAAAACTTTCACATCCCCCCATTGTGGCCCCACCCTACCCCCGGAGGTCATGATTTCACAACTTCAAATTTACACTACCTGAGTATGCTTCCACACAAGTTTCAGCTTTCCTAGCTGATTAATTTATGACAAAGAGATTTTTAAGGATTTACTCTACATATCCCTTTGTAAAACCTTGATTTCCCAGTGTGGCACCAACCTACCCACGGGAGTCATGATTTTCACAACTTCAAATTAACACTACTTTAGGATGCTTCCACACAAGTTTCAGCTTTCCTGGCTGATTAGTATATGAGAAAAAGATTTTTAAAGATTTATTCTATATATTCCTTTGTAAAACTTCGACCCCCCAATTGTGGCCCCACCCTACCCCCGGCGGTCATGATTTTCACAACTTTAAATTTACACTACCTGAGGATCCTTTAACACAAGTTTCAGCTTTCCTGGCTGATTAGTTTCTGAGAAAAAGATTTTTATAGATTTACTCTATATATTCCAATGTAAAACTTCGACCCCTTATTGTTGCCACACCCTACCCCCAGGGATCATGATTTTCACAACTTTGAATCTACACAACCTGAGGATCCTTTAACACAAGTTTCAGCTTTCCTGGCTGATTAGTTTCTAAGGAGAAGATTTTTTAAAGATTTACTCTATATATTCCTATGTAAGACTTACCCTACCCCTGGGGGGTCACGATTTTCACAACTCAAAATTTTTCATTACTTTCTTATTATCTCTCCGTGAAAAAGGGTGTGGCCCTTAAATTTCACAACTTGGAATCCCCTTTGATTTGTGCCAAGTTTGATGAAATTGGCCCAGTAGTTCTTGAGAATGTTGAAAATGTGAAAAGTTTACTGACAGACGGACGGACAGACAGACGACAGACAAAATGTGATCAGAAAAGCTCACTTGAGCTTTCAGCTCAGGTGAGATAAAAATGATTTCTTTAAAGATACGTGTATTTCTAAAAATTATTATATTAATTGCCCAATGTTACCTGCGGGGATCATGATTAGAACAAATGTAGATTAATTCAATATAGCGATATTTCTACGCAAATTTAGATTTTGTCTGCTTCATGTATTTCTAATATTCTGAAACATTTTCTTTATACATCTATACGAAAAAAAAAACTTCTTTCAAATTTACTTTTATTGCCCCCACTTTACTCCACGAAGAGATTCTAATAATTCAAATAAAAATAAATATAAATTCCTGGATAATACTGCCACACAAGATAATTTTTTTTCTAAAAGGTTTATAAAAAGAAGATTTATGAAGATTTCCCCTATATATTTCTATGTAATACATTAATCCTCATTTTGACCCCGGCGTACCACTGGGGATCATGACTTGAACAAAAATGAATTCACTCTACCTTAGAATGCTTGCCTTTCTGACAAAATAGTTTTTAAAAAGGACGATTGAAAAATATATACATGCATATGTTTTCTTTTTTAATGCAAAAAAATATTTCCTTGTATGGTCAAACCCTACCCTATGGTTTTAGTCGGTTTAAAGTTTTGTCAAATTTTTGTTAAGGACTAAGTAGAGAAAATTGACACTGGTGGAAGCATTCGCAGCTAGTGAAGAATCAAGTTTTTTAAAACACGATATCTAGGGTTGAATGGGCTACATTGAGAAATTATATATAAACATACGATAAAAAATATTGGAAAAGTTTTTTAAAATCCTCTAAAAGACATGTTAAAAAACAATATAAACACTTTTACTCAAGATCTCTCATGCTGTTTTATAATATTTTTTATAATTAATTCTTTATTGTTTAAACAGAGACATCTGGTCCCACACTCATCACCATTTTTTAATCCCTCAAATCAGTTCTTAAATCAAACTCTCTCTTTTTTTTAATTAAAAAGTGCATGAGTTTCAGGAGAATACTTAAATATGATAATGATATTTAATGAAGTTAAGGTGTTTAAACTTCTTGGAGGAGTTATACATTTTTATATAGGGTACTGTGGTTTCATCAATATTCGTTGAATACCAATTTTCGTGGATTTCGTTGTTTAGTTGATCCACGAAATTAAATGTTCATTGAAGTGCAATTTTTATTAACATTTTGTATTGATAGGGTCATTGGCCACGAATTTACGTATCCTTGAAACTGTGATTTTCTCTTTATCCACGAAAATTGATGCCCTTGAATATTAATGAAACCACAGTATAATAATATTATCTATGTCTTTAAGATTGTGTTTAAACGAATTCTTGATCATTACTAGCACTCTATTTTAAATTATTATACTTTGACCCCAAAACTAGAACGTGAGATTCCGGTCCATTTACTAAAAGATGCTTTGTGCCATGTTTGTTGACACTTGCCTAGAGGTTCTGTAGTGAAAATGACTAGGATAGTTCCTATTAAAGGGTTTTGGTTAAGGTAATGATGAAATCTTATATAATTAAATTGTCCCCTCCCCTCCTAAAAAAAATGACCCAACAGTAAGAGAACAAAATTTCCACAATATGTATACATATACATCTTTTTTCACACGTGATTTAGCCAAATTTGATATTTTGCATTTTTTAAAAACTTTTCTTTCACATAATTAGCACCAAAATCTACATCAGAAAAAGTGGAAATCAAGAAAAATATGGACATGAACAAAACATCTGAGTCTTATCAACTTGGACACACAAACAGAAGAGGAAAGAATGTATTAAAAACAAATACTACATTATAATATGAACAGATAATTCACTATTTTCTGAAAATCTTCATGGTAAAATTTTCATTTGACAATCTTTAAAAATGAACATAATTATTTATTACAAACAAATGATGTACTTATTAAAATCAAATACAATTGGGTTTTGAATATTTTTTAATTCAATTCTTATCTTTGAAGAAGCTGCCAACCAAAACGAAATTGACTTAACAATGTATGCGTTGCTACGTTAAAAAAGTAATGGTAACAATTATTTTTGATTACAATGTTTAAGCGAAGGGAGAATTAAAATTATTTAAATCTTATTGTAAATAAGTTAAACGTTTTGTCACGATACCCAAAGAAGCATCCGCCATTTATCAGACAATACCACATATCTCTTCTATTTGTATATTTAATGGGAAAAGGTCCAACGAGCATTTTCATTTGTGTTACTTGGTACGATACTTTCAAGAGGACAAAGAATAATAAGGTAAACGCAAACAACTGACTGAATTAAATTAGAACTCATTAGCCAAAACACGGTGCCAACTTTTTACAAGTATAACTTTATTTCAAAAGAATTCTTCTAACTTAAAAGATAATACTGCAAAAGTAGCGAGATAAGCAAATGTTATTCTACAGTGGCCCAGATAAAGCTTAAATGGGTGCTAAAATAAGGATGTCTCTCGATACTATTTTGGTTTTATTTGAAAAGTTGCTGTAAAAGCAAGCAAATAAAAGTAAAATTAAGGATGATTTTTTTAAGTTTATGATAAAAAAAAAGTTTTGCTGTAAACATAAACATTGTATAATTTTCATTTCTTGAAATTTGCAATGTTACTGAACCTTGAAAATAAATACACATTGTGTCTGTGTTATTTTTTAAAAGCTACATATAGGTCTATTTGTTTCAATACAGCCACATTTAGGTGTCACTGTTTAAATACATGCGCGCCTACAAACAATATTTTACCTAGCATATTTACTCAAAGGACATTAATTCATTGTATATTAATGAATTCATACTGTATATACTGTTTTCTTAGTAAGAACTCAATAAGCTTTCGTGATGTGTTCGTGATCATTTAAATGACGAATAGAAGAATTTATCTATAAAGAATGTAGATGGTCATGGTCATTTTTAGGCTTAGTTAAGTTAAAAAGATGAAGAGCTTTTTAGAAAAATATAGGGAAAAATTCAAATTTTAAAGTTAACATATAGATTTTCCAACTACAAAAGACTTTATGGATAGAGATACATGTACAATGGTTCCTTATTGAAAAGTTTAACGAAGATCTAATGGTTAATTTGTTAACAACCCAGTCTCTCGAACAAAGATATGACATATTGAAACGATTACTTTTTCTATTGCAGGTACCAAATGTCTTGAATGTGGACAATGGCGGACAACTAAAAACGAGGCGATTCATAAAATGCATATTCTTTTGACTAACAGTACCAAAAGAATAAGAAATCTAATAAAAAAAAATGTGAACCATATCGTTTAAAACCCTGATGACTTAGTACAAAGTTCAGAATTATTTATGAACACAAAATCTAATCAGAATGTATTTAACTTTTCTTTCAGAACATATCTCCATTTTGTGGAATAAATAAGATTTTCACCTCTCAATATTGTGTTTTTAAAAATGAAACATCAGTGTAATTGTTGAACAAAGATTGCTTTTCAATTATGAATCAGACTTAAATAAATTGCACTCTCACTTTATTCCTAACTATGCCATTGGCACTCAGTACTTGTACATATTTGACTGCACAGAGTGAATGTTTTCGTTGTAAAAAAGGATAATATATTGTAACACTTTACAAAGATTACTATCACATGTATAATAACTCAGATAAAAACAGTTTGCAATGGAATGCAATCATAATTATAAATATTTATTAAAACTCTGTTGATCAACATGAAAGGGAAGCAACTCCCCTTTATAATTGCAGTTGAAAATGCCCCAAAAGAGTTGTCACTCGTTTCATCGATAATGAGAATGAAGTACAAAGAAAAATATGCTAGATTCATAAGTCTCTTTACGGCAGGATACATTTTCAATGTTCGTCTCCGAAATGAAACTTTATAAAACATGATTTACCTATAAAATGTTTAAATTTCGAAACAGATGCATGGTAATATTCTCCAATAACATGTGGAAAAAATCATCTGAAACAATTCAGAAAAAAACCAACCTCAGACATGCTTTTAGTTACTGCTTTAGCGTCTTGAAAAATGTTCTGTGCATATATAGACAGGAAACAAGGGTCACTTTTTTCAGTCTGCTTGTTGAACGCGAGCCAAGGAATAAAAAAAAAACACATGTAACATCTAAAACCAGTTTGCGTTTCTATATTAAGCGCCACCCAATTTTAAAAACCTAATTCATTCATAAAACAATAAATGTAGGTCTCTTGGCGTCAAGGAAATCAAGATGTGATGCCCCAAAAATACATGTGGATGTTTTCAAACAAGATTATACTTTTTTGTCCACATTAACTTTGAGAAAAAGCTTTGCAAATATTCTTTTCAATGTATTCCTATGTAAAATCTTAATCTACCATTATGGGCCCTACCTAAAGTCCTGGATAATAGTAAACATTCTTGAATCTAAAGGAACTAAGGATGCTTCAAAACAAGTTTTTGCTTATACCTTATTTTGGCTAAATTGAATTTGAGAGGATATTGTTAAAGATAGCTTTTCTGTATTTTCTATGTAAGAATATTTATTCCCATTGTTGCCCAACTTTTCCCATAAGGATAAGAACAAACTTAAATTAATACTATGTTGAGATGCTTCTTTTCCAAGTTACATTTTGTCTGACTTAATGCCTATTGTATATCTTTAAAGATTTTCCTTAAGCATTCACCTGGTAAAAACTTGCATTTTTGCCAAATCTACCTCTTGGGAGTCAGTTTTGGAAAAGAGAAAAATTACAAGAAAACACTGTTAAATGATTCATTCATTAAAGTTTTTAGTTTTAAAGATAATGAAGAATTCTTTCATATATTCCTTCGTAAATATTTTTTACCTTTACACTTTTAATGTAACAAGTAAATCGTATATTTTTGCCTCATTACCATGGCAAAACTTGATTCTTCACTACCGGTTAATGCGGTAACATCAAAACAAGTTTCAGTGTTTCTGGTTTACTACAAAAAATTTAAGATTATGAATTGCCATGTACCACTTATTCAAATTGTGATCCCAATCAGTCATAAAGTTCAACATTTGAACAAACATAAATCTATCTACCTGAGGATTCTCCAGACAAAGCTGCATCTTTTGTGGTCGAGTAGCTACATGTTGTTTTAGAAAAAAAAATCAGAAAATGCTTCTATCATATTTCAATACAAAAATTTGATTCCTCATTGGAACGCTACTCTACCCCCAGGAGATCATTATCTAAATAGAACTGAAATGACATAACTTGATTCTGCTGATGTTAGAAAATTTATCCCTTCCTTATGATGTCTCTTTACAAGATTCAACTTCTGGGACCAAATAGCTTTTGTTCGAAAGATTTAAAAAAAAGGTGTATCATCACTTCCTTAGAATGCTTCTACACAAGATAATCTGAATTATACTGTGAACTTCTCTGATTACCTTTTGTCAAACGGCCATCATCTGTCTATATCTTTCTATATTGTCTGTCTATATTGGCTGGTTGTTTGGATGATGTTTGTCTGTCTGTTGAATTTTTACGTGGGATTAAATAGCAAAAATGCTGAAAATCCTCTAAAACTTCAGTAAGATCAAACTTGTGTGGATGCATCCAAAGGTAGTGTAGATATAGGTTCAAATTCAAAAAAGGGGATGGTTGGATTTTTACATAAAAAATGAATTGGGAATCATCTTTCAAAATCTTTTCACTAAAACTGAAACAACCAAAGGAACTTGACAGTTTTGTATTCGATAGCATTAGTCAGATACGATCAGTTTTTCGTATACCTTTTGATGGCACAGATGTTAGTGCGAGGAGGTCATTGATGTTTGGGAGCAGGAGTGCCCGGCTCGCAGCGGTGATAAGCGCGAGTGTATTGTCCACTGAACTATATTATAAATCACCGGTATATTTCTCTCTAAAAGAAGGTATTGGAACTAATCTCTCCTCCAAGCCAGTAAGAAAAAAAGCGACAAATATTACATGAAATTTTATAAAATATCTATTTTTATACACGTTTGCAAAGTAAATACATGTATGTTCATAAAACTGTACCAATGTATCGTCGGGAAAATTCTGTTAAATTATATATACATTGTATATTTTTAACATTAAATGTGTCCATCAGAAATCAAACAATGATAACGACGAAGTTCTACGTCAGGGATCCGCTACGTCACACTACTGGCTCTAAAAACCCCTGTCCGTATGAAAATCCCCTGTCTTCCCCTGTCACCCCCTGTGTTTTCACTGTCATCCCCTGCACATCCCCTGTGTGCCACTGTACAGAGCCCCTGTATACCCTGTCATCCCCTGTGCGCCCCTGTACATATCCCCCTGTGTGCCACTGTAAGCCCCTGTCACCCACTGTACGCCCCTGTCATCCCCTGTAAGCCACTGTATGCCCCTGTGCATGCCCCTAACATCCCCTGTACGGCTTTTGAGTGGGGTTTTTTTTCAATATCATTTTCGTAATGCAACTATTGAAATCACATGTGTTCTATTTTGAGCTATAAGTCAATATTTGCACTCAACAGCGCCGAAGCACAAGACACACTGTTATCTTAATTTTAGAAATCACATGTTTTAGTTGATAATTTATTGATACTTTATTAATTTCCCGTGAATAGCAAAATAAAGCTTCAATAGCTTATATAAGTTTGTCTCAGAAATATTTTAGTATGTTTGTTCAATACGTTTCTGACCGGCTTATTGGACTCTTGAATTGAATTTAAACTGATGTTTTAATCTCATAATCAATTTCATTTATTTCCAAAATCTAATTGTTATATCTCTTTTTACTGCAAAGTGGAAGATATCAAAGATAATTTAATTAATTGCCAGTGAACAGAAATCTGCCGTAAAGGTCAGAAAATGTAAATGTGTTTTCTATACATGTAGGAGGTTTTATAGATATTGAGATATTTAAAAAAAAAAAACCTGATTAGTCATGAGAGAGAGAGAGAGAGAGAGAGAGAGAGAGAGAGAGAGAGAGAGAGAGAGAGAGAGAGTGCATTGACTTTGAATTAAATTTATTAATTATATAGTTTACCCGGGAATTAATTTCCTAATAAGTAAACATGCAATCCTAATAGTTATTACCTATTCTTTATCATTCCGCTGCCCTGGTCAGAACATACACAACATAAATGTAAATGTAGAACTAGTGTTTGCTATACATGTAGCCTATGGAGTTTATACAGAGAGAGAGAGAGAGAGAGAGAGATTGCACTGATTTTTAATTAAATGTTACTAATAGTTTAACCGGGAATTAATTTCTTAATAAGGAAACATGCAATCCTTATTAACTTTCATAACCAATTTTCTATAATTATTTAGATTAACTTAGAGCTGTCAAAGTGATGTTTAATTCATCAATGTTTTATGCTACTCAAGATCAATTGATCAAAAACTTGAAGACACATGATTAACAACTAGCTGATTGAAGCTACAGATTTCAAAGGAGATGATGTTGACATTATTTCACTCGGTCAGTGATTATATAATAGCTACTGTACACAGCCCTTCTTGACAATTTGCAGTTCACGGTAGCGAGATAGGGAAAAAGAGATGATAGACACAGGTGTACACGTATATATACACACCCTTCCTCAGATCTGAATGGTCGGTCAGTGATTATATAATAGCTATTTACTGTATACAGCCCTTCTTAACAATTTGCAGTGCACGGTAGCGAGACTGGGAACAATGAGGTGACAGACACATGTCCTCGATCAGGTCTGGATGCTCGGTAATGCTACACAATATTGCAATATGTTGTTTAACACCCCTTATGACCTTTTCCCCAGTCTGTCAAGTAAAGAAACACGCAATTGAAAATTTCAATTTTTCAGTTCTGAGAATTTTAAACATGAAAAAATTGAAGAGCTTAAAATTCATAACATTATTTGGCACAGTGATATGAATTAAAACTGTATATTGCTCTTTTATATTTTTCATTTTTCAAATAAAATCAAATTTAAATAAATGTCTGATATTGTTCTGATCCGAAATCCGGACCATTGTTTAATATAATGCATGTGTGTATAATTAAATGGTACCCCGTTACCGGCATTTGCATACATTCATGCATGCATGATTTATAAAAAACAATACTGACAGCAATTATCAGCGATTTACATGAACTTCATAAAGGCTGTTTAATTCTATGCATCATTACACTGGTCAAAACAGTCAAAATATAGGTGATCATGTCATCATTTCGATCGGTGTGTGGTTATCTGCACGTACTGATGTTGTGTTATTATGCGCTTTATCTCAGTCAGGTTACATGGCACAGAACATTGCAGATTTCACGCACTCCTCCACTTATTTTTCTTTCTTTTTTTCTTTCTGTTTTATTTTTACAAATTACAGAACATGGTCATTTGTTTAAATGCATGTAATAAAATAAGCGATTTATCGGTATACAAGTATATCTTGATTTGTGTCAATGTTAAGTCAAAATTATTCACGCTTGTAATAATATTGCCCTTTATGAAATGCAAAGAAAAACAAGCATCGTCTAAAACTTGAATGCTATATATAATTTTTTTAAAAATCCGAATTAATTAAAAACTTTTTTTTTTACTTAGCGAGCAGTTAAAGTCCGTACAGGGGATGTCAGGGGCATGCACAGGGGCAGACAGTGGCTTACAGGGGATGACAGGGGCGTACAGTGGGTGACAGGGGCTTACAGTGGCACACAGGGGTTGTGTACAGGGGCGCACAGGGGATGACAGGGTATACAGGGGCTCTGTACAGTGGCACACAGGGGATGTACAGGGGATGACAGTGAAAACACAGGGGGTGACAGGGGAAGACAGGGGATTTTCATACGGACAGGGGTTTTTAGAGCCAGTAGTGTAAGGGTGCTTCAAAACATGTTTTTGCTTATACCTTATTTTGGCTAAATTGAATTTGAGAGGATATTGTTAAAGATAGCTTTTCTGTATTTTCTATGTAAGAATATTTATTCCCATTGTTGCCCAACTTTTCCCATAAGGATAAGAACAAACTTAAATTAATACTATGTTGAGATGCTTCTTTTCCAAGTTACATTTTGTCTGACTTAATGCCTATTTTATATCTTTAAAGATTTTCCTTAAGCATTCACCTGGTAAAAACTTGCATTTTTGCCAAATCTACCTCTTGGGAGTCAGTTTTGGAAAAGAGAAAAATTATAAGAAAACACTGTTAAATGATTCATTCATTAAAGTTTTTAGTTTTAAAGATAATGAAGAATTCTTTCATATATTCCTTCGTAAATATTTTTTACCTTTACACTTTTAATGTAACAAGTAAATCGTATATTTTTGCCTCATTACCATGGCAAAACTTGATTCTTCACTACCTGTTAATGCGGTAACATCAAAACAAGTTTCAGTTTTTCTGGTTTACTACAAAAAATTTAAGATTATGAATTGCCATGTACCACTTATTCAAATTGTGATCCCAATCAGTCATAAAGTTCAACATTTGAACAAACATAAATCTATCTACCTGAGGATTCTCCAGACAAAGCTGCATCTTTTGTGGTCGAGTAGCTACATGTTGTTTTAGAAAAAAAAATCAGAAAATGCTTCTATTATATTTCAATACAAAAATTTGATTCCTCTTTGGAACGCTACTCTACCCCCAGGAGATCATTATCTAAATAGAACTGAAATGACATTACTTGATTCTGCTGATGTTAGAAAATTTATCCCTTCCATATGATGTCTCTTTACAAGATTCAACTTCTGGGACCAAATAGCTTTTGTTCGAAAGATTTAAAAAAAAAAGGTGAATCATCACTTCCTTAGAATGCTTCCACACAAGATAATCTGAATTATACTGTGAACTTCTCTGATTACCTTTTGTCAAACGGCCATCATCTGTCTATATCTTTCTATATTGTCTGTCTATATTGGCTGGTTGTTTGGATGATGTTTGTCTGTCTGTTGAATTTTTACGTGGGATTAAATAGCAAAAATGCTGAAAATCCTCTAAAACTTCAGTAAGATCAAACTTGTGTGGATGCATCCAAAGGTAGTGTAGATATAGGTTCAAATTCAAAAAAGGGGATGGTTGGATTTTTACATAAAAAATGAATTGGGAATCATCTTTCAAAATCTTTTCACTAAAACTGAAACAACCAAAGGAACTTGACAGTTTTGTATTCGATAGCATTAGTCAGATACGATCAGTTTTTCGTATACCTTTTGATGGCACAGATGTTAGTGCGAGGAGGTCATTGATGTTTGGGAGCAGGAGTGCCCGGCTCGCAGCGGTGATAAGCGCGAGTGTATTGTCCACTGAACTATATTATAAATCACCGGTATATTTCTCTCTAAAAGAAGGTATTGGAACTAATCTCTCCTCCAAGCCAGTAAGAAAAAAAGCGACAAATATTACATGAAATTTTATAAAATATCTATTTTTATACACGTTTGCAAAGTAAATACATGTATGTTCATAAAACTGTACCAATGTATCGTCGGGAAAATTCTGTTAAATTATATATACATTGTATATTTTTAACATTAAATGTGTCCATCAGAAATCAAACAATGATAACGACGAAGTTCTACGTCAGGGATCCGCTACGTGATCAGTAATACATGTATATCTTAAATGCATATTTTTTAAAGTGAAAAATCAGATTTCATATATAAACTTAATTTTGTTTTATATTTACGCAAACCGCTTTTGAGAATTTGTTTGTCAAAACATTTCATTTTTATTTCATTTCTTTAATTACTTCGACTCTAATTAAAAACTTTAAAAACTGTATTGTACATATATTACGACTAAGACGTGGACAATCATTTACAAATATAAATTTGGTACTCTTAAATCTGTAATATAAGACTGTCGAAGCGCCTTAATGTTTAGAATAGTATCATTTCTGCCTATTCATATTGAAGGGCGCTGTTCAAGCAAATAAACAAAGTACTTACAAGACTACTAACACTAGTGTACTACCAGTTGAAATATCTGCAAGGTTTAAGGAACAACACCATGATATAGACAGAAAAACCATATTATGTGCTTTTTTTAAACACGCACATAATTGGAAAAACGCAATTGGTTTTCAAAAACTAACATTGAACACATTACATAAGACCCCTGTCATAGTCTTTATATCAAACTGTTTGTGATGCAGATCTATTTACTGACATTATCTTTTTTGTGTTGGTATCACTCAACCAATTATGAACATGCTATTTTTATATTAACATCAACGATGTAAAAAAAATAATAACCTGTGATTCGAAATACGTTGAACGATTCGAAATATGACTAGTTTCTTCAATAATCAATGTTATTAAAGGAAATATAAA
Source organism: Magallana gigas (assembly GCF_963853765.1). Taxonomy (NCBI): domain Eukaryota; kingdom Metazoa; phylum Mollusca; class Bivalvia; order Ostreida; family Ostreidae; genus Magallana; species Magallana gigas. The sequence goes on from NC_088854.1 coordinate 45,641,837, forward strand.
AAAAAACATGCCGACTGTGGTATTTTATCACGACCTTTTCAATGTCTATATTTGCCTCAAGTTGAGCAACATGTTGTACATGTACTTCGAAACACAGTGTTTACATAAGACATAACGTATAAATATTTTATAATCTTAAACATGTACGAACGGTTCTTTTAATGATGTCAGGTAAATTTGCAAAATCTTGAAAAATTCTTCTGTTGCTGTCTTTTATTGCTTGAAAAAGATACTGAAAGTTAAAAAAATCAGAAACTATAATTTTTTATAGAAATGTGGGTACGTATGTGTGAGTGAAAGTGTAAAACATTTCCTTCAAGGTTTATTATGAAGAATAATCACAACAATTTTTCATAAATGGGTATATGTTATAATGTTAATCATCAAGTGTTATTTCCCCCCATCAAAATGCTATTTAACTCAACAAAATAAGTCCTGGTTTTAACATGCAACGATCGATAAAGTATTGAATGAGTATTGAATTTTATTTTGCGTCACACAGTTTAACTGGTACAGTCAATGGTTGACGACAGGATCTGTTTAGACACATTCACAAATAGTTCAGGTCTGATGAAAACGTTTGGATTTATCTTTACAATTTCAGAAAATTAAGGAAATATATATGAAATTGTGAACTTGAAACAAAAGAGACCACATAGTCTGTGTCATCTGTTTCATATTTGGATATTTTACTGGAGAATGAATATTGATAGTAATTTAACTACAAAACTTTATGATTAAAGCGATAGCTTCAATTTTTCCATAGTCAACTTTCCTTCCTTTGTAGCAATATACCTTCATCGCCTGCATATGGTGTTTTTGTCTCTCAATTGATTCGAAACACAAGGGCATGCTCTTTGTATGAACAGTTTGTAAGGCAGAGAAAGCTACTGAAAAACAAGTTGATAAAACAGGACTATCAACAGTCTCGTTTAAAGTGTTCTTTCCATAAGTTCTATGGTCGATACAACAACCTAGTCAGCAAATGCAATCTTCCACTGGGTCGCATGCTGACTGGCGTTTTTCATACTAATTGTTAGACCATAATTAATTACCTAATTGTCTACAGACTTTTCCTTTTCTTTTGGTTTTTCCCCCAATTACGACAACGAGCACACGGCTGGTGTGACCAGTCAGCAGAGGGTACTCACTCCTCCTAGCTAGGCACCTGATCCTACCTCTACCTATTTGGAGGTCCGTGTTGCTCTGCTTTGAATTTGTATTTCGTTTTATTGATTTTTGAGATGGTTCACGGTTTGTTATTGTCATTTTTTTTCATACTCCCTTATATTGTAAGAGGAACTGTATCACAACTACATAAGTAGTTTAAGTAAGTAGTTTATTAACTTGACAAAACTTTTTCTATAAATGATATATATTTGGTCTTCATAAGAAGACTTTTTTCAGGATTCTTCAAAAGTATGCCCCTTTCTTTAACTTAGAATTCATGATCATGCTGTAGTACAGATTGAATCTGCAAATAAAAATCAATATGCTTCGATACATTCGATGGTGCTGCTCTTATTACACCATCTCATTCATCCTTACTAAACAGACAATATTCCAGGGTGTTTTCAGCAGAAAGCTTATTGCCAATAACACAAAAATTTGGCATCATTTTACATCAATAATTGATGTTCACAGAAATATTAGATGAGCAGCAGGACAGTCTTCAGAGATACAAATAACACAATCATGCAATTGATGAATGTTTATTTTATGTGTGTAATTGTCAAATTCACACCAGTACAATATTCTTAAATAGAAGTATAAACATGAACAAAAATTATAAACCAACTATAGATCTTTGAAGCTAAAAAGCAGGTTAATTTTTTTTTCAAATGCTACATCATTACATATTTGTTTCTGTTTAATTTTGCATCTAATCTGTGTTGTTGTTATAGCGATTTGATGTTTTCAATTCCAGCGGGTAATTTATTGGGGTTTTTTATCACAGAACTGGATGGTCATGTTCCAAGGATGGAAAACATTAGATGTACCACGGCACTGAAATGGTACCCAAAAAGGTGAGGCTCAGTAAAGGCAAAATCCAGAGAGAAAGATAGAGAGTGGCAGGGGAAAGAGGTGTATTATTGTCTAATGCACTAGTTGATAGGTTATGTTAAAGCGATCGGCAAGACATGACATCTATGATCTATTGATTGTTTACTAGTCTTGAAGTAAATGAAGTTCCTGTTCTTCAATGACTACTGAACATAAATTCGATTCTAAAAAGGTGAACTTAAGTTTTGTCTTAAGATTACGAGATGTTTTTTGACACACGGGTAGCACTCTGGAACTTAAATCCATATATAACATCCGGTCATCGTTTTAAAAAAAAATACTTAAAAACTGGTAATAACAATGCCTCTCCATTCTCTACCAAGTAGCGAAGAAGTCTTTTCTCCAAATCTTGTTTACTAGTCTTGAAGTATATGAAGTTCCTGTACTTCAATGACTACTGAACACAAATTCGATGCTAAAAAGGTGAACTTAAGTTTGATCTAAAGATTATCGAGTTGTTTCTTGACACACGGGTAGCCCTCTGGAACTTAAATCAATATATAACATCCGATCATCGGTTTCCAAAAAATACTGAACAACTGGTAATAACAATGCCTCTCTATTCTCTACCAAAGTAGCGAAGAAGTATTTCCTCCAAATCTACAACAGATAAACTTATATATATATATATATATATATATATATATATATATATATATATATATATATATATATATATATATATATATATATATATATATATATATATATATATATATATATATTTTGGCTTAGTGTCCAAATTAATACAAACTAAGTAAAATTCAGAACGGAACACTTTAAAATATATAAGATATAAAATGTATCAAGTAAACTTACAATTCTGTAAATGGTGTCGCTTGTGACAACTGCACGTCGACCAAGTAGTCGCTCATTGTTGACATCGATCGACCGGCAAATCAGAGACTAAAAAACAAATCGATCTGCTAGCTGAATGGTTTTAATAAAGTATCGTCCTTGTTATTTAAAACCACCACTAAGAGGAAATATTTGAGCAGCTGATATTCAAAGAACATGGTTGCATTTAATGTCCAAGTTGATTTAAATTTAGACAGGCAGAATATTGTAATAAGCCCTTGTTGGGATGCATAAGCGACTGTATATGTTTGAAATACCAATAGATGATTAATTTTATTTTTATATTCTTTTCTCTGTTTATCAAAGAGGAGGGGAAGACACAGACACACACACACACACACACACACACACACACACACACGCGCGCAACCGTTTATAGGTGACGATCGAACAGTTGCTCAATAATGACGACGTATCATGATTAGCATACTTAATTTCTTTAACATTTGGATTAGATAGCTTTTTCTAATTCAGAAGGATTTTTTTCTGTGCATATAGACAAGTAAGTTAACATTGCCATGTGATAATAGATACACGTACACATGTCCGTACTTGTTGCACAAACTATGCAGATATAACACTAATTTTTGTTTCTGTAAGGCATAGCCAGTACTGTCACTTCGAGTTTTGTTTTTTAAGTATGAATTGATCAAAAAGTACAAAGAGTTAAGCTGTTCTTTATTTTGTGATGCTTTTTTATTCGTTTTTAACTAAGATAGCCATATTCATCTTCAGCTGTCGGTAGAAAAATCAGATAATTAAGAAGTAATAGTGAATGCTCAAAGTTATATTCGTTACTATGTACTTTTTTATTAGCCAGCGTTTGACCTCAATTTTATCGTGTAGTTCAGAAACAACAGATGTGCCTATATGCACATGCTCGATAACAAAGTGATATGATTGGTCAAATTATTTTTTGCTTTTGCATTTAGAAAGAACATTTTTATAATAAAAACAACAAATATAACAAATAACAAAATTATCATTTTTCATTTATCATAAAACAATCAATATTTTACGGCATTGTAGCTGGTCTTAGCTACGCAAAAAAATGAATATGTTATTTTTGTTTCAAGTTAGGAATACTTTCTTTATTACCATCGAAGGTAACTTGAACCACCTTTCAATATAAACAACGATAAAATGACTTGACAATGTATGCATATGAACATTAGAATGCATGTAATAAAGAAAAGCATCTAGCTCTTCCTTATTACCTTATATGTGCAGAACATAATTTTTTGCAAGAAAAAAAATAAGTCTTACCCTTCTCATTCTAGTCATCCTACTGTTATCAATTTCACCAAGAGCCATGTGCGTTTCACTGGGAGCCATGTTCGTGACGTGACAGAAGTGGTGCAATTCATATTTATTTTATTACTATAGTTTTACAAATTCATTTAATAGTAATCATGGTTTTTAACCTGAAATGATGTTTTTATTTAGTAAATCCTTAATTATTCTTATAATTTTGGTAATGTTTGACGTAAATAGGTGGCACTGTGTAGACGGGATGCTGTGAAATATCACTGAACAATAGATAGATAGCAGGAAATATTTATTTTCATTTTGACTCAGAAACTTTCAAAATGCTATTGAAGCTGTTTTATATCAAAAATGTAACTTTGTACATTTAAAAATATGTTTACAGTGATGTCTGGTTAATGATTTTAAAAAAATATACCGTATTCTTTCCTGCAGTGTTTCCTTTATAAAACTTAGTTACCTTAGGTCTTCAAAACTGGGATTGGAAGTTCGTAAAACATTATTACCAAATTAAACACTAACTTCACATTTATAGATTCACTAAAGTTGATGTATAGAATAAAACAAAAAGTATAATTTTTATGTGTTTTAAGTCATAAATGATAAAGTCAATGTTTTGACTAAGTATTATGTTACAGTTTGAGGCTCACTTTTATCTAACAACCTAACAACTTGAGAATGCATATGAACATCTCAATGTGGCAGGGTAAGCATATAATTTTATCATTGATATGTTAGCACTTTCACAGACTAACATTTGTTATTTTCTTAAAATGTCTTTAACATTATTCATGTATTTTCAAGACTCAACATCCTTATTTAAACAATGCTAAAAAAGACTAATCTTACTTAAAAAATTATTCATAGTATAGTAAAGTAAGAGAAGGTAGTTTGCTTTTCATATATCTTAGTAAGTGAAATAATAAAAGATCAGTTAAATCAAGTGTGTTTTTAGGCAAAATCCAGAGCAAGCAAATTATTCAACAATGGAAATGTAAAAGGTACTCTGTTGCTGGAAAGTTTAAGTGATACTGCTAAAGGTAGAGTTTATGTTTTCTTCCTCATGATTACATTTTATGGAAAATTATCATATACAGCATTTGACATCATTTATTGTTGTGTAAGATATATAGTTTTCAAACAAGAGAATACTAGGAAAAACAAGAAACAACAAAATTGAAGAAAAATCAAATCAAATCAAATTGAAGGGGCATTAAAGGGTATATTTATACCAGTATATTGCAGATGTTTTTAACAAATACTGCTTTACCCATGAAGTGTACATCTTCATTTTCTGTTGCAATATTCAAACTGAAATGATGAACATATTAAAATGAACAAAATATTTTAAAACGATGCATTATTTACCTTTAAGGACACAATGCATATAAATAAATCTAAATTACACCATATATTAGATTTTAAATTCTGAAATTGCAATAAAAATGTATACTTTTAAAAATAGCATCCCTGCCTTTGGAGCCAGAATCATTCTGCAGTGCTACAAGAACACTTTAGGTGGGAAAACCAGCTATATGATAGCTAATCAGATAGTTCTGTGGATGGCAAGTTTGTTCCAACTGCCTTTATAGGAAAACAACACAAGTAAAGCAATTATTTAATTGCAAATTTTAAATTGTAAATAGCCGAACTTGATTTTAAGAAGATGTTTTATAGATTCTCCAATATGAATTCCTATGTAAAACTTCACTCCACTATTATGGCCCATTCTAGCAATCATGGTAAATCTTAAATCTACAAAACATGAGGAGGCTTCCACGCATTTTTGGATATGTGTTTCTAACAAAAATGGTTCCTTTAAAGATACAGTTATTTCTAATTTTTTTTTTAAAATAATCCTGTAAAAGAAATGTCAAAAAATAATATAAACACTTTGACTCAAGATCTCTCATGCTGTATTTTATAATGTTTCTTATAATTAATCCTTTGATGTTTAAACTGAGACATCTGGTCCCACCCTTATCACCATTTTTTAATCACTCAAATCAGTTCTTAATACAAACTCTCGTTTCTTAATTGAAAAGTGCATGAGTTTCATGTGAATACTTAAAATTGAGGCAGAGTATTAACTTTAGGATAGTTGATGAAGTTAAGGTTTTGAAACTTCTTGGAGGGGTTATACATTTTTTTATAAGATAATATAATAATATCTATGTCTTTAAGATTGTGTTTAAACTTTCTAAAGCCAAATTCGATATTTTGCATTTTTTAAACATTTTTCTTTTACATAATTAGCACCAAAATCTACATCAGAAAAGGTGGAAATCAAGAAAAATATGGACATGAACAAAACATCTGAGTCTTATCAACTTGGACACACAAACAGAAGAGGAAAGAATGTATTAAAACATATACTATATTATACTATATTATACTATATTATAATATGAACATCAACAGATAATTCTCTATTTTCTGAAAATCTTCATGGTAAAATTTTCATTTGACAATCTTTAAAAATGAATATAATTATTTTATTGCAAACAAATGATGTACTTATTAAAATCAAATACAATTGGGTTTTAGATATTTTACTTCAATTCAAGTCTTTGAAGAAGCTGCCAACCAAAACGAAAATGACTTAACAATGTATACGTTGCTACGTTAAAAAAGTAATGGTAAAAATTATTTTTGATTACAACATTTAAGCGAAGGGAGAATTAAAATTATTAAAATCTTATTGTAAATAAATTAAACGTTTATCACGATGCCCAAAGAAGCATCCGCCATTTATCAAACAATACCACATAAATAGAGCTGTTTAAAAATCATTTCTCTTCTACTTGTATATTTCATGGAAAAAGGTCCAACGAGCATTTTTTTATTTGTGTTGCTTGGTACTGTACTTTCAAGAGAACAAAGAAAAATGTTTTAAGGTAAACGCAAACAACTGACTGAATTAAAGTAGAACTCAATAGCTAAAACACGGCGCCAACTTTTTACAAGTATAACTTTATTTCAAAAGAAATCTTCTAACTTAAAAGATAATACTGCAAAAGTAGCGAGATAAGCAAATGTTATTCTACAGTGGCCCAGATGAAGCTTGAATTGGTGCTACAATAAGGATTTTTCTCAATACTATTTGGTTTTATTTGAAAAGTTGCTGTAAAAGCGAGCAAATAAAAGAAAAATTAAGAATGATTTTTTTTAAGTTTATGATTTAAAAAAAAAGTTTTGCTGTAAACATAAACATAGTATAATTTTCATTTCTTGAAATTTGCAATGTTACGGCACCTTGAAAATAAGTACACATTGTATCTGCGTTATTTTTAAAAGCTACATATAGGTCTATTTGTTTCAATACAGCCACATTTAGGTGTCACTGTCTAAATACGAGTTTTGACATGCGCGCCTATAAACAACATTTACCTAGCATATTGATTCAAAGTCAATTAAACTCAATTAGCTTTCGTGATATATTGAATATAATTTAAATGACGAATAGAAGAATTTTTCTATAAAGATAAAAGATATCTTGTTTTAAGGCCCTAGTTAAGTTAAAAAGATAAAGAACTTTTTAGAAAATATTGGAAAATATTCAAATTTTAAAGTTGACATATCGATTTTTCCTAGTAAATAAGACTTTATGGATAGAGATGCATGTACAATGTACCTTATTTAAAAGTTTAACGAAGATCTGATGGTTAATTTGTTAACAACCCAGCCTCTCGAACAAAGATATGAGACATAAATTGAATGGATTACTCTTTTATTGCAGGTACCAAATGTCTTGAATGTGGACAATGGCGGACAACTGGAAACCATGCGATTCATAAAATGCATGTTCATTTGACTAACAGTACCAAAAATTCCACAAAAGAATAAGAAATTAAAGAAAATTAATCAAAAAAAAATTGTGAACCATATCGTTTGAAAATCCTGATGACTTAGAACAAAGTTCAAAATTATTCATGAACACAAAGTCTAATCTTAATGTATTTAACATTTCTTTTAGGAACATCTCCAATTTGAGGAATTAATAACATTTTCACTTCTCAATATTGTATATATAAAAATGAACATCAGTGTAACTGTTGAAAAGAGATTGCTTTTCAATTATGTATCAGACGTAAATAAATTGCAGTCTAACTTTATTCCTAACTATGCCATATGACAAACAGAGTGAATGTTATCGTTTTAAAAAAGGATAATATATTGTAACACTTTACAAAGATTACTATCACATGTATAATAACTCAGATAAAAAGAGTTTGCAATGGAATGCCATCATAATTATGAATATTTATCAAAACTCTGTTGATCAACGTGAAAGGGCAGCAACTCCCCTTTATAATTGCAGTTGAAAATGCCCCAAAAGAGTTATCACTCGTTTCATCGATAATGAAAATGAAGTACGAAGAGAAATCTTAATCCACCATTATGGGCCCTACCTTACCTCCTGGATAATAGTGAACACATTCCTGAATCTAAAGGAACTAAGGATGCTTCAAAACAAGTTTTGGCTAATACCTAATTTTGGCTAAATTTGAGAGGATATTGTTAAAGATAGCTTTTCTGTATTTTTTGTGTAAAAATATTTATTAAAAATATTTATTGCCCAACTTTTCCAAAAGGATAAGAACAAACTTAGATTAATACTATGTTGAGATGATTCTTTTACAAGTTAAATTTTGTCTAACTTAATGCCTATTGTATATCTTTAAAGATTTTCCTTAAGCATTCACCTGATAAAAACTTGCATTTTTGCCAAATCTAACTCTTGTTTGTCAGTTTTGGATAAAAGAAAAATTATAAGAAAACACTTTTTCATAATACATTCATTAAGTAAATCCCATATATTTGCATCAATCCCATGGAGAAACTTGATTCTTCACTACCTGCTGATGCGGTAACATCAAAACAAGTTTCAGTTTTTCTGGTTTACTACAAAGATTTAAGATTATGAATTGCCATGTCCCACTTACAAAAATTGTGATCTCAATCAGTTGTACAGTTCAAGATTTGAACAATCATAAATCTGTCTACCTGAGGATTTCTCCAGACAAGCTTCATCTTTTGTGGTCGAGTAGCTACATGTAGTTTTAGAAAAAAAATCAAAATTATTTATCATATTTCAATACAAGCATTTGATTCCTCATTGAAACGCTACTCTACCTCCAGGAGATCATTATCTAAATAAAACTGAAATGACAATACCTGATTATGCTGATGATAGAAAATTTATCGTCCCTTTCTTATGATGTATCTACACAAGATTCAATTTCTGTGACCAAATAGCTTTTGTGCGGAAGATTTAAAAGAAGTGAATCAACACTTCCTTAGAATGCTTCCACACAACACAAGATAAGCTGAAATCTACTGTGAATTTTTCTGATTACCTTTTGTCAAACGGCCATCATCTGTCTATATCTTTCTATACTGTCTGTCTATATTGGCTGGTTGTTTGGACGATGTTTGTCTGTCTGTTGAATTTTTACGTAGGAATAAATAGCAAAAATGCTGGGAATCCCCTAAAACATCAGTAAGATCAAACTTGTGTGGACCCATCCAAAGGTAGTGTAGATACAGGTTCAAATTCAAAAAAGGGGATGGTTGGATTTTTACATAAAAATGAATTGGGAATCATCTTTCAAAATCTTTTCACTAAAACTGAAACAACCAAAGGAACTTGACGTTTTGTATTCGATAACAATAGTCAGATACGATCAGTTTTTCGTCACGGATTTTAGTGCGAGGGGGTCATTGATGTGGGGGAGCAGGAGTGCACGGCTCACAGTCGTGATAAGCGAGTATATTGTCCACTGCACTACTTGGACACATATTTTACTTTGGCCAAAACAGATCAACTACCATTGAAATAATTCTTTGGAAATAAATTTGTATACATATATATAAGAAATTTCTGATATCTGTCATTCCTACCGGTGGGGTGTTAAAATGTTTAGTTCATCTTGAAGATATTAGGAAATTCATGCGGGTAATAGGGATGTTCTCTCTCTCTCTCTCTCTCTCTCTCTCTCTCTCTCTCTCTCTCTCGCAAGTTATGGATTGAGGACTATTTCGTATTCAAAACATATCAATCTTTAAAAGATATTGATTTATTTGATAACAACTGCCTATTAATATACATAACAAAAAATAAACTTTGAACAAACTTACAGCATATTTTAGACTTATATAAATTCGGTGGGTAAATTATTTTGAGATATCACAAACCATTGAACAGGGCAAAGCGTTTGCAGTTCATGTGTAATATATAGAATTCCTTCCCCAAAAGTAAAACATATATCAATAATAGATTATTAATCTTTGCGAACAACTCATAAGATGCAATAAATGTTGCTATACAATATTTGGTAAATAATGTCTTCCTTTTTCACATTAACAGGTTTTCTGTACAAATTATATTTTATTGAACATTTATGCTTTTCTGTGTTATTTGTATTTACTACAGGTACATATTTTTCAAAGATAATCTTGATTCTTTTGATTAAAAGAATGATTGGCACATTTTTAATATTTGATATTAGTTTTAGATATCATTCTGCTTAATTGATAGAAAATGTTGGGGTTTTTTATTAATATTTTCAGTTGGTTAAGCATTTAACTTGTAAATGACAACTTGAATGAATTATTTTTTGAAATTATATTTAAATTTTTATTTTCGAAATAAAAGATTATTCCCATTTGATATTTCTTCTTTCATAAAACTAACGGTGATATAACTTTGAAACCGGGGTACATCCTCTGAATGAATCTTGTACTTTGTCTTTATCCTTTTTTTTCTTTTAATTATTCTGTTATTGAAATTTTCCAATAACTAATCTATAACAAGTACAATTCTATGAAAAATATAAGCTATCTCATACAGCAGAATAAAGCATATACTGATATTAGTTTTAAATAAGTAAAATACTTAATCCCCTAAACAAGTAGCTGTGTTAATAAACCATATGGAGAAATCACGTACACTTTATTCATGAGCTAAATGTCACGTGACACTGTTCTCATTAATATTTATGTCTTCAAATTGTCTCCCTTACGAATGAAAATTACATACCTTTTATGTATGAAATTTGTGTTATTACGTCAAAACTTTCATTTTTTGAATGAGAACATGTGTTTAGGCAATGCATAGATTATCTGTGTATGTTTTTGTCACCACAATCAGTGATTCACACTTAAAATTCACTTTGAATACCTCTCTATCCAACCATAGATAATCTAAAAATATGACTTTACCGGCTAAAATGAGTAAATAAATAGATAAACAGCCAAAAATATCAGCTTGAAACCGAATAAAATTATAAAATGAAAAAATTCATTCAATTTATAACGATAATTCTTAATCAAAAATATGCAATATGCCTAATGATTCAATATAAAGACTGTATAAATGCCTAGTTGCAAGTCCGATGGCTTACTGAGAAAGTCTTGAAAATGCTAAATTGGAAGTAAAAAGGAACCGACAAGACTTTTTTAATTTGAGTCTAAATTTCTGACACAACTAGTTTGCAATGTAAACTTTGTAAATATATGAGGAACTACTTTACCTATGAATGGCAAGTATTTTAAAAATAATTCCAAAATCCCTTTATGACGCCTTTCAACACTAAAACACACTTTATTCCTACAACGCCCCGCTTCGATATTTCAGATTCAAAAGGAACCGCCATCTCAATATCTAATGTAAACAAAACAAGCACATTCCAATCCCGGATGATGTAAATGACAGAACCAAATGAGAAGAAAATATTTCCGAAATACTTATTTTTTATAATTTGTGATTTTTCTCATTCCTTTCTATATATTCTATTGTAATGAAAATCGCCATTGTGATAACAATATGGCCGCTATGCAAATTAGTAAAATGTACACCATTTCTCCATATGCCAATATTGCAGTAAATGTTAAAGGATATTGTTATATTCAGTAGTATATTCTCACTCTATAACTCTATATAGACAAATAGTCAATAATTGCAATATTAACTCGTCCGAAAAATATTAACCGGTCAATATTTTTTTGATATTGACCGGCTAGGAATAATATCTAGAGAACATTCCCTCTATTTCAAATATTCGCCCCTGATTTGTGCATTCGTAAACGATGACGTAAATAATTCTTCGCGACTACAAAACAAGGTGACGTCATAATAGAGAGTCAGTCAAGGCAAGTAAATAACGGACGCGCAATGCGACGGTTTGCTTTCATAACGGATGTAACGCTTTGCGAATTACTGTGAAGTAAAATCAGGTAGAACATCTGTATGTTAATTCTTACGGTCGGCGGAATATCACCAGTGACCGTTTGATGCAGAGGATATTTTGGAAATGAACTTCGACAAAATTGAATTCGTGAATTCTTTGTTGAGCTGAGAAAATTACGGCGATCAGTTTTCAATTACTTTCTTAAATTTTGGTTTGTTTCTTCATATAACAGAACAAATGTTGACTGTGTTTTCGGGCAACATTGATTATATTAGCCCCCTTGGGACGAAAATATTGCCCTCCGCTTCGCGTCGGGCAATATTTCGTCCCTCGGGGGCTAATATAATCAATGTTGCCCTCAACCCCAGTCAATATTTGTATAATATGTATTGCCCACTGATGCATGGTGATGTATTAAATATAATTCTTATTTAACTTTGCTATATGAAAATGATTACTCTTTCTTAATTTAAAAGGATGGGTTCTTTTTCAGTAATATTAGGAATATGCAAATTTTGTTAGCTGATTTACTTTATTTATCATTATTCTAAATACAATCAAATAGGCAGCAGGAAAGACACTATTAGCAAGTATATCAATAACCATTATACAAGACATGCATTTATTTCATGTAAAAATAAGCATAATAGTTCAACAGTTTTGTGCAAAAGTACAAAATTACATAAATCAAAATCAAAATAAAAAAACAATAAAAAATAAAGTAATCATTTAGTAAGTATGCATTAACTTCGCTTGGGTCGGCCAAATCGATGGAGCCAGCAATGGCATGCGAGATGTTCCAGGGCATCAAAGACCACGGGCACAGGGTAAATTTAATTGTAAACAGATTTTTAGCCAAGTTTAAGCATGACAGTTTTATTTTATGTGGGTAAGTGCAAGTTTAGCTAGTAAGAACGTGTGATATTATTAAACAAAGTCGGTAAAAGAATAAACTATTTTTTAAATGAATTTCATCACTAAATAATTTTTTAGAATATTATTAAATTATTTAGGCATATCGTTTGTTTTAAATTTCCAAGAAATATATTTTTTTAAATTTGAGTTTACTTGATGGTGCAGACTTTGGTTATGGACAATGATTCAACTACCATAGCTAGGGTAAAGGCAACCGTTGACCCAGTGATAACAAAGAAGTCTAATGGCAACCATATACGCAAGAGGTTTTCAGGCAGCCTTTTAGAACTTGGAAACACCTACAAAGTCTTGAAAAATAACAGAGTACGTTCACACATTGAACGCTGTTTCATGTACTGTGTGAAATAGAATTCAGACAACTCTATTTTTCCGGGGGTGGTTACATATGAAGTAAATATGGTGCCTTTTTTTTTACCCTTAGCCATACCCCACCCCCCCCCCCCCCAAAAATAAGTCTGTATCGCAGTTTTCTCCCCGGACAATGGCTATATAGCAGTTTTTACCCATCGGAAAGCTGCATTTATAGTGGGGTTGCTCCTCTTTTATAGCCAGATAACCCCATCCTCGGAGGGAAAGATGGCTAAGGGGAAACGGCCCTATAATAACAGCATATGTAACTACACAGATAAATTTTCAAACGGCATGATAATGCAAAGAGGGGTCTTTTAATGTTAAAATATGAGGGTCTTTTCAAAAGGCGTCAAAATATGGGGGAATGGCTTTATAACACCTTTGTTGAAGGCATAATTCCGACTTATATTTATTTTTTATTTATTTTACTTCCATACGCTCGTAGCAACTTTGAGAGTTATCTCCCTTACCCCGAAGATGAGAAAGTTTGATGAGGGTCAACACACGATTAGAAAGTTAATTTAGACACAAAATATTTTCCCAATCACCCTTCAATATGTTCATTTATGGAGAATTTAAGATATATGCAAAATATTAAGGCAAATTGAATGCAAAATGTATCTAGAAGATTGAATTTTCGTTTGTATGAAAAAAAATATGATTTGAAAATGATTGTACCAAAAGCAACCTATAAATTAATTGATGTTATACCCAGGTTTTTTAAAAATAAGTTTATGTAGGCATGTTCACGAAACTTTCCTAAGATGTGACAAAGATCAAAAAAATTAGGCATCTTAATATTATCTTAGAACAAATCTTTAGATGCATATAGCCCGACGGTAGCTTAATTAGGACATCTTAAGTTAGGATATCTACTACTTAAAAAATATCAAAAATACCTATCGAAAATACTAAAACATACATCTTGCTGGTCGACAATTTTGTAAAATATTAAGTTGCCAATAAATGCGACAATGTAAATAACATTAATAATGACCTACTAATTCCAGACTCTGACATGATGACAACATGCGACTTATTTATGTTGACATGCAACTTATCCATGCAAGTTAACTATGTCAACATGCAAGATATTGATGCCAACATTAGTGTAAATTGTGTTAACATACAAGGTATTTATGTTGACATTCAAGTTAATTATGTCGACATGCAACTTATGTATATCATCATCCAAGTTAATTATGTTAAAATGCAAGATATGTATGTCAACATGGACGTTATCTCGCATGTTGTTATAAATAAATTGCATGTCAACATAATTAACTTGCATGTTGACATAATTAATCTTGCATGTTAACATTATTAACTCGCCTGTTTACGTAAATAAGACGCATGTCAACAAAATTATCTCGCATGTTGACATCAATTTCTTGCATGTTAACATAGATAACTTGCATGTTCACATAAATAAGTCGCATATTGTCATAATTATGTTGCATCTTGCATATATGATGTCAGATACGGGAGTAATTAAGTGATTTTACACATATATAAAATCAGGTTCTCTTAAAAGATGCGTATGGTAGCATATTTCTACGGAAGCGTATCGGGACCTACACTTGTTGTGTTATAACTTATACATCGTCATACTTTTTATTGTCTTATCAACATATAAACTATTATGTCGTTTTAAATATGCAAATATTTTGCATTGTATTGAGATGAGTTAACATAATTTAAATCACCTTATTGTAATTGATCAGTTTTCTTGCTACCTGCATTATCAATTTAACAAAATACGGTGTTAGAAATAATAAATCAAGTGTAAGTTTTAGTTATATCGAGAAAGAAATGTTGACAATGAACAATGTAAATGTATACATTATATATAGACATAAATTTGTTTTCATTTCTTGGAAACATATGGCAAAAAATATTGTTATCGAATGAATTTCGCGGGGGCGGGAGTTCTGATGGTGCGTCACCTCACCCTGAATCTAGATGTAGGATACACTTGTAGACTGACATTTGTTGAATCATTGGAATTCGTTTATGCTCAATTTTCATGGAATTCGTTAATGCTCATTTTCGTCATCGATGAATTTAAATCCACAACGAATTACGAGTAATACTGTAGTATTAATATATTCATTATTTATTATACAAGTAACTCCACGAAATGTAACCATTAACCTATTTTTTAAAAATAGCAATTTACGAATATTAGCTCCATGAAATTCAATTTACAATAAAGGAATTTAAACTCTAAAATTTAGATATTTCTTTTAATTTCAAACATCCAAATATCTGCATTTGTTACCGTAGATAGGGGTGGTAGACATGAGCAGTCCTACCCCCACATTATGATCAGGGTTCAGTTATCACGTTGTTACAACGGTGTCCGATGAGGCTAAAAAATGTTTCATTCATCTGTCTTCGTCTTCAAATTGATATTACTAGTACACGATCTTGAAGCAATTTTATTGGATGATCACCCATCTCTCAACTACAATGTAATCTACATGTAACTACGATACCAAATATTATCATGCATGAACTATTGTATGAGTGTTGCATTTTATACATTACCATGACTCGATCTGTTTTCTTTATTTAAAAAGAACGGCAACGCTCATGTTATCAGTTTATGCATAATATTATTTAAAAACAAATACAATTATTGTATGTTTTGTCTAGACGCTTTGGTAAATAAAACATTTTTGCAGTGGTGGTGAGGTGGGGGGGGGGGGGGGGGTAATATAATACGTCTAAGTAAAGGGGTCCATGTAGTTTTAATGTTCAATTACATGTATCTGTCTCAAAACTCACATCACATGTTTATTGGAGAATAACCCAATAAAAGAACTGCTTAAATATAAAGATCATGCAGCAGTCCTCTAACAACGGTAACAAATACTTATACTAATTGCATTTATTATAAAGTAATTACTGCTCTTTTTTTCTCATTTATATCAAACTGTCAATGTCAATCTACATGTGTCGTCTACAGCTATATTCAGAATTCAGTGACTTCACTTTCAGAACTCCCGCGCCCGCCAAGTTCATTTGATAATATTTACATTCTACTGTGTTTTTCCATTAAATTCCGTGATGGTTAAATGCCTCTAAATATTCACTGCGTATGAATTTACGAGTAATTTACATAAGTAGTTCTCAAACAGTGATTTCTATGTTATCGGTTAAAAAATGTATTTCATGAATGTTGTCAAAACACAATGTTTTATAATTATTCGACAAAAAGGTTGACTTTATTGTAAAAAGCAACATTTCAAGAGTTATTTATCTTGGATTATATTTTCATGCTCGTCGATCTCATCTCAACAGTCTATGTGAAAACCAGTTTAAACCGGTTTTACAAAACAGCTGTTCTTGCTGTTACTTATTCACTCCCTCCGTGATCTGCACTTAATATCGATTTATTTAAGTAAACAATTGATTTCTTCAGTAAGGGAATGTAAATATAAGCATTAAATGATTTATTTTTGACGTCGTCGTGTCAATAACTGCCGTCAGGTGAACAGACAAATTATCATAACGCGCTAACGCGCGTTATTCAATTTGTCTGCTCACCTGACGGCAGTTATTGACACGACGACGTCAAAAATAAATCATTTAATGCTATAATATTTTCGCAATTTGTTCCATAAAATGAAAGCATATTGATATCGGCATGACTATAAAGCATTTATTTTATTGTTCTTTGTCTAATTTTCTATCTCAATTTAATAAGTTCACATTGATAAATCAACATTTCAAACTTCATATTTTTAAAGTAGAGAGCGCAGAAAGCAATAAAACTTGTAAAGCAATAAAACTAGTAAAATTCAATAAGGTGATTTAAATTATTTAGAAATCACAAGATACAATATAATTCAATTCATTTGTATTTGCATAAATAAGAGGTCACAATACTTTATATGTTGACAATACAATAAAAAGAAGGACAATTTATAAGTTGAAACACAACAAGTGAATTCACTCTTACGCAAAATTATACGTATCCAAAATAGGTTGAGAAAAAAGCTCAGAAATCCAGTAAAGATTCAGATTAGTATTTGTATCGAAAATTTAGAAATAAGGTCAACAACATGAAAAAAAATACGCCATTTCAAATTATTATGACGACATTGATTCCTATTTAAGTGATGCAAGTAAAAGCAATCAAAAGCTTTATTAGAAGACAATAGAAGTAAATGAAAGGTGTTTTTCACACCAAATCTACAACTGAAATACAACCTATGCATTACACAGACAATAACGGCACTGATAATTTTGCATGCTCACATAACGACAAGATTTTTTAAATACATATTTCAGTTCAATTTCCAATTTAGATAATAACAATAAGGACTTACCTGTTTCGCAACACAAGTGTACAGACAATTTTTCAAACCTTGTCATTCAAGAAGATGATGGAGTTTTTGACATTTTGTCAGTAATACCTGTTAATAAAGCAGTAGGCCCTGACAGTATAAGCCACAAAATGCTCAAATCCTGCAAAGAAACTATTTCAAAACCTTTGTGTCTCCTATTCAACAAATCGCTATCATCTAAGACTTTTCCAGCTGACTGCTGGAAATTGGCACATGTAATTCCTTTATTTAAGAAAGATGATCCATCTATCACATCAAACTACAGACCAGTGTCATTGCTGAGTTGTATTAGTAAATTTTTTGAGAGAATCTTGTTTAAACATCGATACAATTTTATACTCCAACAACTTATTTTATAAAAATCAGGCTAGCTGGTTTTTTGCCTCGACTTTCAACTGTGTACCAACTTTTAGAAACTTATCAATCTATTGTGAAAAGTATTGATGATGGTAATTATTGCTGTATGATCTTTTGTGATCTTTCAAAAGCTTTCGACGGTGTCTGGCATAAAGGTCTCATTCATAAACTTAAATCATATGGATTTTCGAATGGTTTATTAGCTACTTAAGTAATAGAACACAGAAGGTTATGTATAAAAACAAACTCTCTTCTAGTCAATTCATAAATGCAGGTGTCTCTCAGGGCTCTGTTCTTGGCCCATTATTGTTTTTACTCTATGTAAATGATGTGGCTGAAAACATGAGATCAATATGTAGACTTTATGCTGATGATAGTACATTACAACAGTGTTCAAACAATATTTCTGTCATAGAAGATACTCTTAATTATGATCTTCATTTACATATGTACTAAAGGAATGGTCAAAACAATGCCTTCTAGAATTTAATAAAAAAAAAAAGTTGTATTCTTTAGTTTTAAAAAATGTTGGAAAAATCTTCTAATTTATTTTTTGATGATTGTGCTTTGGAATATGTTTCAAAACACAAGCATCTAGGAGTATTGTTATCTTCAAATTGGTCTAATCACATAGACATCATTGTTAAAAAAGCTTACAAAAAACATGGTCTACTTAAAATTAACTTAAATTTACTGTTTCTAGAAACATTCTAACACAAATGTATGTATTATTTATAAGACCTCAACCAGAGTATGCTGTTGAAGTTTGGTCTGGATGTACCCAATTTGATATGGATAAGCTTGAAAAGGTTTAATTATCATGATTATATGCAGCAAGAATACTTCCAGATCTTTCAGTCATAGCTTCAAGAAATTCTCTTTATTTGGAAACAGGATGGGAACCATTAATGATGAGACGAGGTCGCTTTAAATTATCTACTACGTTCAAAATTCATAATAACCTTGTTCCTTCTTATCTAAAAGATATAACTCCTGTAATTAGAAATGTCACTTCCAACTATAATACTAGAAGCTCCTCAAACTATTCTTTGCCTAGATGTAGACTAGAAGTTTTTAACAAGTCATTATTTCCTTACACTATTCGTAAGTGGAATAGTCCGAGTAATAATACCAAGGAAGCTATTTCATTAAATATTTTTAAGAAAACTCTACAGAGCGATAATAAAAAGGCTCTGAAGTTTTTCTCTTTTGGTTCAAGATTTTTAAATATCACTCATACGAAATTGAAGCATAGTTGTGTTCTCAATTATGATCTTTATCGATGTAACATAATAGCCAACCCAATGTGTTCATGTGCAAGTTCAGAAGATGCACATCATTTGTTCTTCGTTTGTAAAAAATATTCATTATCGTTGAACTTTTTGAATATAACTGATGTACATTTGATACCTTGGGGTGACATAACTTTATCTTATGATGAAAATATAAAAATATTTAAAGAAGTTCATACATTTATACAAAAGTGTGGAAGATTCATGTTTTTAAATTATTTGATTAACTTTCACGTCCATCCTATTTCTAATTCTAGATTTAAAACTATGGATTTGTTTGTATTTCATTAAATGTACTATAACTGTTATATTTGTTAACTAGCATTGTATGGCATTGTACCAGGTAATTGTAATATATTTTGTACAAGGAGAGAACTTTCTAAGTTTTTGGAACTTGTGTCCAATCCTTTTGGCAATAGTCAATAAAATATGTTCTACTCAACTCAACAAGTGTAGGCCCCGATACGCTTCCGTATATGTCCCCTAAATGCAAGATATGTCAGCATGCTAGAAAATTGTGTCAAAATGCAAGATAATTATGTCTACATGCAAGATATTTATGTTGACATGCAAATTACACATCTTTTAAGAGAACCAGACTTTAAAATATGTAAAATTACTTACGCCCGTATCTGACATAATAGATGCAAGATGCATAGCTAATATCAATTCATGTACATGTAGGAGAGAGAGAGAGAGAGAGAGAGAGAATTCAAAATTTCAATTTGACAAAACTTTAAGAACGACTCAAACTTCGCCTTGAAGCAAGAAGACCACAGTAACCGAATTTACAGTGGTCATATTGATTTAACTTTAACTGCCCACCCCACCCCACCCCCCCCCCCCTTTTTCTCTCAGCAACTAATTGTTTAAAATTTGCATATAAAAAATTGAATTATCATTGAGTTGCCCCCCCCCCCCAATTTTTTGGGAGCATGTAAAAAATTAATATGAAAATAAGGAAATTTAAGGAAATTAGGATTGAAATTGAAGTTATATAGTATTTATATATTTCTAGCAAGTCTGATCCTTTTCTTTCCAAAACGATGCTATGTGCTTACATCATCTTTCAATGTGTGTGCAGAAAGGGCTGATAGACCAAAGGGGAGAAAATTCGGGGTCCTGCTTAGGGCAAGTCAATCTGCCATGATCTTAACACAGAAACACGATTAGTCGAAACTCCACATCCTTGACCTACATGTACAGGCAATCTTTTGGTAAAAACTAAATGTTATTAGATCAGAGGATAAAAGAACTCTGAATTTTACAGATGACACTGAATGAATTCAGAAGCAACATTGTTACAGTTTTGAAACAGAAAAACATCGAGTGAATTGTATTTCTTAACAATGTTTTAATCTTGATCAATGATTCAAATTGGTCACATTTCTAATATCATAAATAGTAAAATACGAGGGTTGTTCGGAAATTATTGAGACATTTTCTCTTATTCTTTAAGTAAAAAAGATAAACTCTTGAAATTTTACCAAAACGTAAATCAGTATAGAGTTTATCGATGTGAAAAATTTCTTGTTCATGGCATGAATAAATCATTCCTAGTAAGCTGACCAACGTGCCTTCGTCCTGTAACCCGGCGCAACCGCAAACTTTTCGCAACGTCATTTTAACGCTTCTTATTGCTCCCGTGTTTTAAACATCTTACAAATGAACTGAAATAAGAATTATTCTTTATTTCTCATCTTTTGTTTTAATTTCAAGATGTCATCATTTACATTTTCTCTCATTCTTGTTTTTTTTTTAGAGAAAAAATCGAGTTATTTTTACCCGAAAGTCTAATTACTGTGAATGTCTCCTGCAGTCATTTTTTTTTTTACATATTTTAGAACTGTTGACAACAGTTAGTGTGTCAAAAGTTGTTAATTAATCCCTTTGGCCTAACTCTAGTTAAACAATCAGTGAAAAAAATATGATGAACTGAAGTTCTATACCTTGTCTTGTCATCGTATAGTTTTTTACGCAATTGCGTGGCTTTAAAAGGTCTTCTTCTGAGATTTCCACCAGTTTAATGGTTTTCGTTGCGCCGCCGTGACGTCAAAATTCAATGTAAAGTCGTTGTCAGATTTTTATTGTTTGGTAAATATATGTGTACCATATCCGTATTTCAACTCGAACATCAGTGAAACTTAATCAACAGTTAGTCGCAAAGAATAGCAAAATGAACATATTTAATTTGATTTCTTTTATCATTAACTGTAATTCTACGGACACTTATAAAGTAGATGTTTAAGTTGTTTAATCTCCAAATTCATGGCTGCGCCGGGTACCCCGACCACCGACTTGTTTATCTACTGTCGTAAACAAAATATTAAATATTCTTTTAATATTACTCTGTTTTATTATTTGTTGGTGTTTCGTCAATGTCTATGCCAATTTTCACCAAAATTCGTCACTTAGAAAAGAAAATAATCGATTTGTCTCAATAATTTCCGAACAACCCTCGTAAACATATTCTGAGATAATAAACTGTCAAAGCATTAAAATTTATTAGAGATTAGTTAAACAACAATTATAGTTTATTTCCATTAAAGCTCTTGAAACATTAACACTGCAGTAATGACTTAAATCAAAATACAAAAGGTTTTTAAATGAAAACCCTAGTATAACAAATGTAATTTAAATGGATGTACAGGAAATACCGAAAAAAAATTTAATACTGCATGCAGATGGCTCATAATTTTACACAAACTCTCAGGGTTGTGTTGATTCTTTCCAAAAAGAAATTTCCAATTTCACTGTAAAACTAAGAATCATACTGTAAATAGATTTGTTTTACATATATGAAATACTAAAGATATCAAATGTTGGCATGCTAACATATAAACAATGTACTCCTTTTCCAAGGAAGTATGTGATAGCATTTCATAAATATGCACTGCTCCCAATATGTGGTCAATTCTACTCCATATTTTATTTGCACAGCGGTGTTGTCTTCTCTTCATTTACGGGAATTTATACCATGGTGCTTCATTGATCAGTCACGCCAACTTTGTAAAACTCGCTGAACCGTGAAGTCAGCTCAACAGCATCATTGTATAGACCTAAATCTACAAATAAACACAATTTGATTTTTTTTAAAATTTAATTTCTACTCTCAATGAATAGTTTGTTAATGATACAATATAAATAGGCATGTTGATGCAATACACTTAAAAAGGGCTCAAGTTTCGCACGAGATTTAGTGTCATCTCTGTTGCTATGGTGAATAAAATTGCTCTTGACTTATGCACAGTAAGTAAAATTGTCTAAGTGCAAATGAAAATTATATGTATAAAATACATATATACAAATTAAATAAAACACAAGTGCAGTTTGAGAGTAAGAGAAAACAGTCACCATGGTAAGTACTGTACAAGTAAAATTGCTTTATTTGCCACTGCTTTTTACTTAAAAATTCAAGGGCATGACAATTATTGAGGCATTTTTGAGCAAGAAAAGTTTCAGTTTTATTCACCATTTTTAATTTTAAGAATGCTTCATCATAGTTTTTCTAATGCTTAACTAGAACTGTCCTAATGGGACTAATACCCCCGCTAGGCTAATTTCAAATGGGACAAATAATTGAATTGAATAATAATTAAGGTTTGGAACACATAAAAAAAAAAATTCTAGAATTGTAAAAAAAAAAAAAATAGTTAACAAAGAAAAATCTAAATTGTCAGAATTTCACTGTAAATACATATCTATAACAGTAATACATTTACAAATGTATGTATTTGATGATATATTTTTTTAATTTAATTGATTTAAAGAAAAACCAACAAAATGACAAAAACCCCTCCCTTTGCAGTGAATAGAAATACCGGTAGCCAAGCAATGCTCTTCTGTTGATAAAACTTTCAATATCTTTCTTATAAGAGTCTTGACAGATGCAATTAGTTGTTTCAAATTTTCCTCACTTTCTCCTATGGCACAATTGAACTCCATATCAGAAAATTGATCCCATAGGACTATGATTTTCTTTGATGAGCTTGTTAAATTTAATAAACTCCCAAAACATTACCATAATTACCATACTATGTAAAAATATGTAAAAAAGAAAATTTAATATTACTAACAATTTTAAATTGCCAAAACACTACAATCATATCAGTAATTTTGAATTTCATTTAAATTAATGCCCAATAGGGTCACTTCATCAAATTACTTGACAAATAAATTTAAACAACCTCTAAAAATAGTTTAACTTCTTTATTAATAATTATATTATTTATTTCCTTATAATGATAGACCTTTTGGTTTACATGAAACAGTTTTAAAATAGCCCCAAAACCATCACCCATTTTACAGATTATCAATTTCCCCTAAACACATGCTCCATCTGAACCATGGCTCAGATAATGGCTCCCTTGGGACAAATGAATTCAGCCACACTTGTCTTTGATGTTCTCATTAGCTCCTAAGAATTTATCATTGACAAACAAAAACTTTGCATTGTCAGTTGATAGAATACTTAAAAAAAATAATTTTTTTTTTATTAATTAAGACATAAAGACAAAAAACTCCATCTGGATGTATTTATATAAATATATTTTAGAGTGTTTTCTATTAATTAATTAATAAAATCTGTAAGGATTACCTCCCTTACTTTTCAACATTAGTGTACAATATATAGAATAAGGAAAATGAAAAATGTCATAAAATCATTAAATCTTGTCTGATCTTAAAAAAAATTGCAGGTGCACATCTTCAGATGGTGTTCAACATATGTACAAATTTTCAAACTGTTCCATGCAGTAATAAAAAATTCTATAGGGGGGACAAAGTTGCGTCTACAGACAGACGGACAGACAGACAGACGGACAGACGGACAGGGTGAAACCAATATACCCCCCTAAACTTCGTTTGCGGGGGTATAATAATAATTTGATAGTTGTCAAGTTGTCAGTGAGTAAAGACCATGCCCCTTTAATAAAAAACTCTTACCAAAAGTATCACTGATCTCCTTAGGAAATGCAATGTAGCTCTGACAGTTGATGTTATTCTGTGCATCTACGTTTCCATGGACTTCAGTTAATCCTGATACATATTCTCCAAGCTAAAAAGGTTTTAAATGTGTGAATTGGTTTTCATATTCAAATCAATATTCATTTTTTCAATATTTTGTCATTTTTTAATTGAAATACAATAAAATTCACAATCGGATAAAAACAGACATCTAAAAATGGTAGGGTCGGGGCAATTTTGTAGGTTAGGCCGGGTTACCCTAAACACACAACCTTTTTTTTTTTAGGCCTAAGTATACTCACAGGTTCCTGCATGATTACTTTCACATCTTGGCCATCCCCTGTAGACAATGTGAAGGCTGTTCCATTGCTATCCACCTAAGCCATGAAAAAAAAATCATTCAATATTGTGTAACCCAATTAAGGCCCAAATTGTACAGGTTGATGAATGTGTGCCAGTAGTATTCAGTCAACTGGTCAAGTAACACAAAGCAATTCTCTCCGTACGGCAACAGATCTGCAACCTACTTCTTACCTTTTAAAATAAGAGGGGAGTCGGATTTAAAAAGAATGGCGAGGGCTACATTATTGCTACTGAAAGCTAGGTGGTACAATAAACTTATATAAAGTTAGCCAATACGAACAAATTAAATATTGGGTAGGTAAACTTACATCCTTGGCATTTCCTAGTAAACAAACAGTTCGGCCCTGGAAACTTGGCAACATTTTACCATTAACTCGAGGCTTCGAAAAATCTGACATCGTGAATGAAGTTGTTTTCGATGCTTCCAAAATTGCGGGAAATAAGTTTGATCTTAGTCTTTTAAACGCTTAAAATTGATTTCCGAACCCGAGCTTATTATTTTCCAATTGGGGGGGGGGGGGGGGGGGGGGGGTAATTTCATAAGATCCACGATGAACCCACCATTTAGTGAGTATAACCTGGCTTTTATGAGTTGGTGATTGAGGTAGAATTTTTGTTAGCTTAAATACCCGAAAACAGGTGCTTGCAGGGATGGAGAGGTCCGACACCCTCCCCCCTTTGGGTCTTTACACCTTTTCAAATACATGTATATCCTTCATGTAAGACTTATTTCTGATTTTATCTAAGAATTTGATATTTATGAAAAATAAAAAGGGAGTAATAACCCGGGGGTCAATACCATGGGGGTTGGGGTGGGTCGGTCATGAT
Source organism: Magallana gigas (assembly GCF_963853765.1). Classification (NCBI taxonomy): domain Eukaryota; kingdom Metazoa; phylum Mollusca; class Bivalvia; order Ostreida; family Ostreidae; genus Magallana; species Magallana gigas. The sequence goes on from NC_088854.1 coordinate 45,667,664, forward strand.
CATGTCCCGAAGACCTCAATCTAATTAGATACATGTAGCAAGCACATTTGCCAATAAAATGGGATTAAAAAGCGATGGAGCACAAATTTATCATTTTATACTTTATTTTAAAAAAAAAAACGAGAGTATTTTGTTATTGTTGCGTGAATTTGAGATGAACATATTAGTGTCGTATTTTTGTTTTAATTCATTTGACTGATTGAAAAGGTATTATGATTTAGACATGATGAAGATATCGATTGATATGTTATTAACACAATATTTACTGTGTAGATATACTTATTTTAAAAATATCATGTCTTCCTTTTTATGCACATAACGGTATCTAAATAAGTTCAACGTGTTCAAGTTCAGTGCGTAATATACAAATAATTAATTCCCTTAGTTATTGTTTTTCCGCGTTTATTCTTAAACTGTTGAAAAGACATAATACTTCAAAAACAGCTGTAATCTGTAATAAATTCTATAGTTGTATATTAGAAGCTTTAATAACAGCCCTACCATGGCGAAAAAACGACTGATTTGTAACACAGATTTGCATGTATTGGTAAATATCATGTATCGAAAATTAATTATTAACAATTCAAAGGGATTCATTAAATACAGAAATGGGCAATCAAAAAGTTTTCTGGTAACCTGTATTAATATAAATATATTTCCTGAATCTTTGTGAACTAATGAAATACACGTAGATAGATGATGAAAACAAAGTAAAAAGGAGTAATGCACATTACGTAATATGTAAATGTAAACATGTATACAGGCATGTGCAGTACAACACATAAAGAGATCGGTGAATTCCCAAGAAACCATGGTACATATGTAAGAATTGTTGATTGTCTTATTTAAAACAACCTCATAATTGAAAGACATTTTAAAACATTGCGTGCGTAGACGGCCAACGGACACTATGTGCATTTTCTAATTAATCACCATTTTTAGAAACCATATTTATAGGATAGTACAGGTGACTGTGAGGATAATTAATCTAAATTTATGTACACAACAATTTGAGCTTCCTCGTCACTTTTCAGTAATACAAAGACTAGGACTCTGATATGTTTACGTTCAGTGCAGAGAGTCAACATATATACCTACATATCCTTGACATTTAAAGCGCGTCACATTAGGTAGGGCAGGCAAAAAAAAACTAACCTCGACTCTTTCGATCTTGTATTATCACTGTGAAAATGAGGGAAGTAGGTCTGTACGTTCTTTTTCTTGTTTTGGGACATATCCAGGCCGAGCAGAATGATTCTTGTCGATTTAGGACGCTTGCCCCGTCACACAATCAAAGCAGGTAAGTGACCTAGCTTTATGTTTCATAAAAAATATATTTTTTTTTAAATTGCGAATATTAATGTGCATATGAAATGTTGTATTGCATCCTTGTTTATGCAAAGTTTATTTTCAAAAAGATTGTGCGTTCATTTAAGTGATAAACTTGCGATCCCGAACTTTTCCAGGTTTTTTTTTCAACCTCAATTTGCGTCCTTTCCGTTGTGATCCCAAACTTTCGTGTTAAATGCGAAATTCGACTTTTGATTTATAGACAAGATTTAAAAACCTCAACACCTGAAGAACGAAACAAACAACAGAACGAAAATAACACCTATTCAAAAGAACCCAAAAAAGGAAAACTCGAAAAAATTCAACCCCATCATTTCAATTGTCATGAAGGCAGGTGCCTCCTTAAACCCCATGTATTTATACAAAGTTTCACGCAAAGGAGTTATTATATAATTATCAAAACAATTTGAGACTTCCCCACCTTCTTTTGTCAATATACACTTCATTTATATGTTAGACGCCCAGCTAGATCAGGACTTGACAGATGTTTGTTAAAAATGGCCATCAGGTCTGCAACGAAAAGATTGCTAGTTCGAATCCTAAGCACACAGCAGTTTGTAACATACTGGTGCGGCTTCTTAAAACGACGAACCGACGAAACGACAAGATCTTGTTCAAACACAAGGTTCAAATCTGATTAAAATCAGCTGTTTGATACACGCTACCGCTCTCTACTAGCTAGAGGACATCAAGAGTCGGCCCTCTACTGGTATTATTCTAGCCTAATTTGAAGTACCGGTATTGTACATATTCATGAATACAGAAACTGTGTCAGTAAACTTTTCGAGGATTGCTTTTTAATCTACTGAATATATTTACTTGGAGCTGATTGTGATTTACGTGTGAAATCGAGGTCTGATGTTGATGGAACTTGATGATCAGAATGTTTCACCAGCTAGACCACACATTCATGTGCATCGATGTATAATTAGTCACGTCTATTTATGTAGATGTCCTTTACTAGAATACTTGAAATTGTTGGTCAGGTCTTGACCAGAGTTAATGGATGAATAAGCAGGCCTGTTTACCTGTACATTTACATTCAGACACACTCATCACGGGAAAGAAATCCGAATTTTATTGCTGATACATGTAATACTCAAAAAGCTTCGTTCACTGATAAAAACATAAAAAATAACTTTTCTTTACTTTCTGCATCGACTTTGCGGGGATGGCATGATCATGTCTTTTAAAGAATATGAACGAATAAGCAATACCTGAGGTATAGCCAACAACAACAACAACAAAAACTCGTACATGGAAAGGAGAATTGAAAGACAAGAGGGAAAGATTTTGGTCATTGGTGCAGCATATGCCATACCTGTTCAAGAAATAAGCATCCGTTTATTTGGACTCAAAATGACACATACTGTATACAGGATTATTTTCGCCCTTCTTCACTTACAGTTTCGCCCCGTCTTAAATTCGCCGAGACAAAGTTGTGTTTAAAGAGAGATAATTTGAAATATTGGAATTCGCCAAGTCTTAAATTCGCCCACTGACAACATGGGTGAAAATAAAACGGGGGCGAATATTTCCCTGTAGACAGTACCGATAACTTGCAGGACAGACTATAGATGTATTCCGATACCTTACCAGATTAACCTAATAACCGTTACGAACATAACACATATCACTGTTTATATATGTTTGTATGCCTTGTGTATACGCACTTTCGTGCATAAATGTATTTCTATCATATCATTTTACTCTATACAATACATTGAACTTTTGTCGTGTCTTTCAATACTTTCCACTAAGAAGTACATAGATTTACATAAAAATGTTAAAATGGTGAAAAATAAATTGTGGTTATTTAAATTCACCGACACCGAAATAAATTGATTAAGCACATGTTTTAATTAATTCAAAATAAAATTAAATAATTTATTGAATGCAAAATGTGCCAAGAGTAAAAAGTCGAAGTGAACGAGTTAAAATTATGCAATAGATCCTGCAATAAGTCTTGATATTAAAACAAGTTGTAGACCCCTGAACTAAAGCTGTAATAAGGTTGTTAAAATGTCATTTTTACACACATGCTATTTCAATTAATGATGACTCACTTTCCCATATTAATGTCGTTTCCGCACTTTTAGCTTATAACAGTTACGTTACTTGTCCTAAATATTAACAATAAAACACCAAAAACAACAGTTGTTATGCAGAAAGCCACTCAAATTAAATATACCGAATACAACTTCTGGCAAAACAAAGCGTTTGCAACTGCGACAAACAAGCAGAAGGCAAACTGCAAACAACTTTTAACTTAATAAGCAGCTGATTCAGATGAACAATTTTATGGAAATCTATTAATATTTACATGAACATGTTATACTAGAAGAAAGATGAAAATCAAAATGACTTTTTATGTAATTTTCACATGCATATTTCCTCCTCAGCATTTCGCCTATTCTGGAGAAACATGAGTCTGCCCTTCTGATGATCCTAGGCTTCGCCGGGTTTTCCATTCTTTTGGCGATCATACACAATTCTATCAGGAAATACATCTACAAAGACGCCCATAGCTTGGACACGGTGTTTGACGCTGGCGGGAAAGTCACGCTCAGTTTGACGGCAGTCACCGTGACGTCACAACTATTATGGCCGGCAGATTTCCTACAGATTACCACTATTACTATTACTGTAATAAAATAGATAGAACAATCTAAGTAAAGAACCTCAAGTTTTTCTTCAAATAAGGAATTGAAAATAAGAATTTATTGCTTGGGATTAAGTTTACATTCTTATACGGGCATATTTTTTTTTTCAGAGTGGCATAGGAGGGTGTCTATTCTTTGTCCTAGGAATCGTTCTCGATATTCTTCTGTTTCCAATATTGTCTGTTGAACTGAAAACCAAGGCCCCTGGTGCAAAGACATTTCTTCAGGTAAAATTGACGATGACTCGACGATCGTTTCCATCTTTTGACTACATTGTACATGTATATTAATCTCCTTTTAAAGAACAGGTACATCTTATGTGTAATTGTTTTGATTTCCTATCAAATCTCCTGAATTAAAGCAAATGCAATGAAAACAGTCCGCTTGTGTTCGCATGAGGAAAAATGATGAATCAGCAAATTCTCGAAGCTAATAACCTTTTAAAATTTTTATCCTTCGTCAAACTCACTAATTGGTGTTTTATACTTGAATAATATTATATTACTTTCACAACCTGATGCGTCATACTTGAATGATGATACAAAAATGAAAACATTATTTTTAACCAATATTTTTATAAACAACGAAGTCATATGTAAAGGTACGCCTCATGGAACACTGTGTGATGTGGGGAAATCATGGGTTGAAATGTTATAACCTAATTTATTTGTTATTTAGACAGTGTATAACCCCCCCCCCCCCCAAACCAATAATTTCAAATATTTTTTTTTCAGATAATCTATACGAGATATGGAAAACCAGCACATGTTGTCTTCTGCTGTATCGCTCTTTTCGCCAACATCGTTACAATCACAGCCCTTCTGGTGGCGGGAAAGTCGGCCATTAGTGTCCTCACAAAGGACGCATCAGACGAGTTCATTGCGTTTGTCTTGGCGGTACTGTTTGGGTCTTACTGTTTTCTTGGGGGTCTGGGAACAACTTTTTACATTTCGTACTTTAACACCGCCATCACTTTTGTGGGATTGATCGCCATTGTAGTTAGCATTGCATACACTGATAACATAAATGAGAGCATGTCCAAATATGTGTCTATAGACGCCATGTATGACGCTATGTCCTGTATAAAATCAACCGAAGGGAACTACGAGGATTCTTTGCTGACCTTTCGGACAAGATCTGGTGCTATATACGGGTTATCTCTTTTCTTCATGGCGACCTCACTCAGCTTTATTGACCAAGCTAACTGGCAGAGTAGAATTGCTGCCAAACCCGTTCAAGGTGTAATCGGTTTCTTTATAGCAGCCATCATGTTCTTTTGTCTCCCAGCAACCATTGCACTTCCGGCAACACTGACGTATGCTTCGATGGCGTATGAGAATGGAACGCATCTTCTGTCCCAAAATGAAATTGTGAATGGTAAACAGATACAATGGCATGTAAACTTACCCTGAAAATTAAAACTTTGCAATTTAATGTAATTTACTATGCCATTTGGTGATTACACAGGTTTCATTACACCATTTGTGTTGGAGAAAATCATGGAGTCAACTGGGGCCTATCTTCTTATCACCTCCATAACAATGGCCCTCATGTCAACAGGATCTGGAGAAGTAATGGCGGTGTCATCCATCATAGTATATGATATATATAGAGTCTATATAAACCCTTTCAGGTATTTAGCTTCACTTTTTGGTGGGAATGGGGGTATGGAGAAACTGTTTATGTTGCATATGTGATCTTTGCTGTGGGTGGATTTGTGAGTTATTGTAATAGTAAAATGAATTTTCTGTCCTTGAAGGCGTTTGCTCACACCTACTTCATGTATTTTGTGTGGACTTCAAAAGGTTTGTGGAAAACACGAAGTTTGCAGTTGCCCTACATCAGCTGAGTGCATTGACTGTTCAAAGGATCTGAAGAGAAAAAGTAAAACAAGAGACTTTGCCGTGCAATATACGTGCCCAGTTCATGGGGACTACCGCCATTATGAAGACCTTCTGATGCATCACAAAAGCTGGTGCATTGTATGGGTCACCATTTCGGTGATTCCATATGCATTAGTTGTATATGCCAGCAATATCAACTTAACATGGGTCATATTCTTCATGCAAGGAACTATCAGCCCATTTGCAATACCACTTCTGTTAGCGATCATTTGGTCCCGTTGCACTTCGCCTGGCGTTATTACAGGTATATGATTCGTATGTATGTTTGGTTACTCTCCTGCATTACTACTAGTAAATACAATTTGAGGGTGGTACGTACATGTATAATGTAAAAGAATGGTTTACATTGCAGGCTGTGTGGTGGGACTAATAGGTTGCGTAGCGGCTAACTTTGTCGTGACAGAAGTCGTATATGAAGGCGGACTATCCAATTTCTTCATCAACACAATTCAAGACTACAGTCTCCTTGCAGGGTGCGTAGCTGGAATATCCCTCAGCAGTGTGTGTACGATAGTGACGTCATTACTCACAAACAAAATCAAAACTGAGGAGGATGTTGCTCGCGAATGGGATAAGACGATCTCGATCAACAATCCTCTAAATCCATGGCAACGCCTCTACGAAGAAGAGCTAGCTCAATTTCCCCCTGGTACGAAGCCCACGGCTGCCATCATGGGTCAGATATTCCGTTCTGCTCGGAATGTGGCAGTGTATGGCGGACTGAGTTTCGTCTTCCTTTTCCTGGTGGTTGTTCCCGCTGTAGTGTTGTCGTTTGGTGTTTTAACCCGGGAACAGTTCTCGTCCTATCTGACTTTTAGTTATGTCATCTGTTTCCTTGCGGCAGTGTTTGTGGTCATTGCTCCTCCGACCGAAGAAATGTACCAGATTGTCAAAACTTGGAAAAGCTCCAGAAACACTGAAATCCAAAAAGAAAAGGTCCCTAAAACTGAACTTAGTAGACTCTAACTTAGCATGAGATCACAATAGGTTTTTATTATTGTTGTTTTAGCTCAACGGAGCTATTTCCTTATTATTCTTATGACCATATATATGAATGATACCGGTTTATATACTGCAACTTTATACTAATCGATGTATCGATGCTTTTATTCATCTATCCAGGTTAATTTCACTTCAATGCTGCTTTACTGACTCCAGACGAGAAATCGTAAATAAAATATATATATATGTTGCCATGTAGTTATGCCTCTTATTATACGTTCATGTTAAATACTGAAATCTGATTGGTTTAGACGCAGTTGATAATCCGTTCTATTACCCTCAGCGTTAGCAACACACTTAGCAACGGGTAACACAACGAATTGTTACATGCGCATAAATTATGCGAGTACGGTTCGCCGTAGAATTCACGTCATTTCTATATAAAAGCAATATAAAAATTCTCTAAAATTAAGACATTCAGTATAATAAAATAAATAGTGCCTGTTTGAGATGATAACAGTTGAAATTGACACCCCTCGAAAACCATTGTGAACCTCCGCTTCGCTTCGGTTGACAATGGTTTCCTCGGGGTGTCAATTTCAACTGTTACCCTCCCAAACAGGCACTATTTATTTACTGTTACGTTCGAGAACAACACTGAGGGCGCGTTTGTAAAATTCAGAAGGAACTACAATTTTATCAAATACTTCTAAATCATCAGATTTAAATAACTTTGCAACAAAGTCCCACTATAATACTTTCATGTTACATTATGGTGTTAACAGTATACTTGGATAAAAGAGTCTTTGGTTGCGTTGAACAGGGTACAATATAGTAAGCATACACAATATTGAAATTAAATCTGTGATGCTTCCATGATCAGTACTTCAATTTCCTTAACCAGTACTTATTTTCTTCTTTATTTCATAAGTCGCTCATTACGCGAGATCTGATTGGTTAACAAGCCGGGTGTAAACTTCCGTACCACCTATCTGCTAAAGCCGGGGGTAAATAAAATGTGACGTCACAGTGCAATTCTTGTTTACAAGTGCACCTATAGATCTTAACGCAAAAAATGTAACGTCCAATAAAGTAAATAAATAATTTGTCAAAATCCCTCTTTCTTAATATTTTAGTGGTATGAATAAGGTGGGGGGGGGGGGGGGTTAAATGTGTAGGGTTACCTTTCTAAATATGAATACAAGAAAGAGGTATATTGCCTAAAATTCAAAATAGAGCTATTTTTGTGAGTAATGTGGGCTTAGAACGCATTGTAAAGAAAATTAATATTAGTATAATTCAATCTCTATCAGTCCTCTGTTTGCGTCGTTAACTCTAAGATCACTTTAACATTATGTGCCTGCACTTATAATTCCAGAAAGAATTTTCATTCAGAAACTAAATAAGCCGGCAAGTACGATGCATGAATAATTCATTTAATAAAATAAAACTAGTTATAGTCTAGAGTACATTCAAAATATGCCTACAGGAGACTCTGTTCAAAATAGTGATAAATAGTCTTATTTGATTTTAATCAATTACTTCTAAATTAATTCTAAAAACTTTTTTTGCTTTTCCGATTTTCATTCCCAACAGTATGAACATTTTAAATTTCAGTTTTTTCCCAAGCTTTTGCATGTCTCATTTTCCAAGAAAGCCTCTCTTCTTTTTTTCTTTTTTTTTTGAAAGGGAATGTTGACATAATTATTTCACAAAATTTATATTTTTTATCAACAACATGTCGAATAAGAATAAGGAATGCTCGCCAGATATCATTAGTGTATCTAAACAATGATTTGACATACGAAGAGGAAGTATAGTCTGCGTAGGAATCTATAATCATCTATCAATGGCCGCATGTCATATTGCGTAGCGCATCAGGAAATGCATTTTTAAATATAAATTATATTCTAAACACCTCACAAAGGTAACGTCTTAGCTAGTCAAATTAAGGTGCGACCCTCATCTAATAATAATTAACGAATTCGACTCGTGTAGCTGACGTGTACGTAATTCTATTATTTACACGCACGATTTCAAATCTCTGATAACCGATCTCGTGTATGTTGTATAATCAAAATTTAAAAAAAAATTAATAACACAAAACTTTTTTGTTGTTTTTATCTTTATATATACAAATGTACACAACGAGGAGATTGCACCAGCCCAGGTGTAGAGAGGAAACGTCAATACACATGAACCATACCGTACAGAAATCTGATTAACAGTCAAGTATAAATAAATATGTAATACATGTATAATGTCATACGTTCAGAACTTATCAGCCCCAGGTCGCGACGTCTCCATAGCCTTACCTATGTAAACAGAATTCTAAAAACTTTCCAAAATTTACAATGTACTTCAAAATATAAATAATTTCGTAGAAATTGTCATTATTATAAACTCCTCCTGGCGGTATGAATATATTAACGATTATGTAAATTCATGAAAAACAGGTTCATGTTGGAGTTTTTTTTTTTGGTCGATAGAATTTATATAAATATATTTAACACCGCTGTGTTTTCATATCTACAAATTTGTTTTAGAGCTTGATGACATTAAAAAATGCTTTGAACACAATTACTTGCGATTTTGTTTATAAGTGAAGGAAATGGTTTTATTCAACCTTTCAGTCCAATTTTAAAACTGAATTCCCACAGTAGATTTTCAATTTGTTTATTTTGTTACATATTGTATCCTCTATTAACTAATCCAAGCAAAGCATCAGTTTTCTTTGCTGAGAATACAACGAAAACTCAGTAGATTAATAATGTTGTGGTTTGTGGTCAAATTAATTTGTGTATAATGAGAGATTTTTAATTTTTTTTTCATAAAAAATAAAATTGCAGTAAATTTTCTTCATAATTAATTCCTCGTCTTTAGTAATGGGAAGGTGATTGTAGGTTAACATGCCCATGGGTGCTTTAAATTGATGAATTTAATAACACACTCTTACCTAAATGGAGAAAGCTTTCAGGTAATTCCAGGCAATTGCAGTTATATGAAATCTCAAAATCTCAATCTCTCTCTCTCTCTCTCTCTCTCTCTCTCTCTCTCTCTCTCTCTCTCTCTCTCTCTCTCCAGAAAGGATACGTCCATGCTAAAATATATGTCTGTATCAACTGTTAAGGAAACTTAATACAACAATGTTCCTTTCATATTCTTACTATTCCTATAACATTTTGAGTTAGAGTAGGCTTGTTCCTGATAAAAATTTTAAACTAAGCATGAAAATGAAAATAAGATACATTTGAGCTCATAAAACAAAAGTATGACACGTTACAAAACATGTTGGTCCATTTTGCAGACTTTGATTAGAGCAATTAATTTCTTGAATTCTGAACACTGATAAAAAATTTCATTTTTTTTTTAATAATAAATTGCGTTTTGTATAAGCAAATACGAAATGAATAATGTTATTTTATCATAATCAACAAACCATAAAACAAGCTAAATGAAAAGGATACAAATAGCCCACCAAATAAACCGCTCAGAAAAATTTGTCTTCTGTTGATGAAATATTTGTTCCAAGAAGCTCCAGCTTTTAGAAGCAGCATAATCTAGAATGACAATAAAATGTATGAAATTATATAAAAAATTGTTGATCAAAAGCTTTCAACAGTCAAATATGTTAATCCCACCATGATTGTCAAGATAGGGAAGTGTTGAATTTAGAATGGTTTCAGAATGTATAAAAATGCAATATTTATTAAAGTATCAAAAATGACAAATGATCTGTACGGTAGTTATTTAGACATTTTTAAATAGCATTTTATACACAAAAAAAAAGCTTATATGCAATTCCTGAAACATTATTCTCTCTTGCTTCCAAAATATGAATCAATTTTGCATCCTCTAACTGATTTTGCGTTCTAGGCCAAGAGCCATCTATCGTGTCAAATATACCAATAATAGGCTCATTATGTGTTTGATTCAAAAAATCTAATTCATACCATTACTACGGAAATCGGGTTACTTTAAAAAAATGGCATCTGCATTTAGTCACTATCTCTTTTTAATTTCAGTTTTAGTTTTGCAGCTTACAGGTCCTTCTAATTATATGCATCTATTTACCATGCATATCTTGCCTTTATATAAAATCATTCCATCAGTTTATCCAGCTGGTGGGTATGCTTTGATTTAAGCCAACATTATTTGTACCTTCTTAATAATAAGCACTAGTTCCTTTAAAAGCCTTTAAAAGCTTTACTTTAGCGTGCACTACTGCACATTAGTTCAAAGCTTCTTGTGGATGATGGACACTAAATCAAAGCAAAGCAAATACATAAGCAAGATAATTTGCAATATCATCACTGGTACAAGATGAGAAATAAAGATTTGATTTCAATAAATAATATGAATTATTTTCAAGCTCAAAACTGAAGAAGAGCAAAATACATTGATATCCCTATTCAAACCAAAACAAGTCAATAAAGTTGGGGCTGAGTTTCCAATCATGAAAAATAAAGAACTGTCCTGAGATTTGGTGAGGAGTAAGTCCTAACATTAACTCATTGATTGGTACTTGTCAATGTACTAGGTTTATTGCCCCTAAACGCTCCACAATTTCAATCTTTAGTAATTTAAATGAAAATAAATAGGTATGCAAACCAGGTAAGTTAAAACAGTGCTTTATTCAGAAGATACCCCTTGTTTAAAATATGTCTTATCAAATTACATGTATAACATGGGAATAAAAATGCATCAATATCAAGAAACTTATAATCTAAGAAGGAAAGTAGTCTAGATCCAACTATGTATGTTTCAAACAAATTTTGTGTTTTGTCATAAACAAATCAAACTGTCCTGTCTCTGTTTGAACCAAAATATCTGTGTTCGACCCAATGGTTACACATTAAATACATATCAAATTATCATATGAAATATATATACATGTAGTATATTTCATAAAATCTGGAAATATACTAACAGACAACAAAAAGGCTGTAATAAAGTAGAACAAGAATCCTTGTAGTCCTGTTAATCCTAAAATCCCTGCAGCACAACCAGAGAGGGCAGACATTGAAGTTCGGCAGTATTCCAAGACTGAGGCGTTCTGTCGGAGAGACATCTCACTGAACGTCGCTGATGCCTCTGTAAAATGATTTTAACATGGTATTAAGGCAAATAAAGTTTCAAAGTAAAAGATACAATTGGCATGGTATATGTAGTTTTTATAGTGCAAAGCACTGCGAGCTCTACTGTCAATGCTTGTGCAAAGAGAAAATTCAAACTACTGCTCCCTTTGATGTACTGAATATTCTGTCGTCTGAATTGTACCTACAATTCCGTGTAAATTGCATATGGCTATCAATTTCACATTCTTCTGAGAACAGGTAAAAATGTATTTTGATAACATAATACATTTAATAGGTAAATAAAACATATTGTTGCTCGTAGGGAATTCTAAAGATTTTTTTTCTAAAGACAGGCAACAATAACCTGAACTGCCAACATGAACACTGATGTCACAATCACTTTTTAGAACTGAGATAAAATTATGCATTGAAATGAATCGCACAAGAGGTGCAAGTAATAATTAACAGGGTTGTGGATAATCACTCATCCACTCGCCAATGTGATATGAATGAAAATTCATTTGGAGATAAGAAATTCAGAATTTGGTCATCCACACAGCCAGTTGTTTTCTCCAGAATATGGTTATATTTGGTTCGTATTTTATTATTTTTTAGAGTCAATACTTTACAGTCTTGTGTATAATATGAATCTTTTTTCAGCCATAAAAATGGGGGGGGGGGTGCTTTTTTATGAAAACATGTAGCAACAAAATGTTACCACATTTTTCAGTGCGTGTTTCTGAATGCCAAGCATGACTGCCGATATCACATGTTATGAGAGTTGTATAAGCTAACAATGTACACTAAACATAAAAAAATACCTTATAATTAATATTTTATTTCCATGTCCATGTACATGTACTAGAATACCATTCCTCATTTTTCGTTGCAGAAATTTGTAAAAGTAGGGGCCCTAAGGTTTCTATTCTTAACCACAACCCTGATTAAGCAGGTTCTCCTTATTAAATCTTGGTAATCATTGGTAATGCTTATACAAATATACTAATACAAGCTGGAGCGTAAACATTGTTAATAATTCTTTATCTATTTAGTATATTGAGCTATTTTTTTAACTTATCATTAGTATTACACATTATGGTAATTATCATTTGACATTTCGAATTTCCTCGACAACAACTTACTAAGGGTATTGTAACGAAATAACGACAGGTTTAAACGACCGTTTAATAAAACATGGTCAGTTTGTGTAAGTATTTTAAATCTTTCGCTAACAAATGGGTACGAAATCATCTTTTTCTATTGACTTTACCTCGAGTTTTCTTTTTCCCCGTTTTCACAGCTACTCCGGACGCCATGTTTTTTCAGAAGTAGATTGGAATAAGAATGGTGGGATAATATAATTCCGGAAATATTATACACCTAAAATAAAATAAATTCAGGGTTCACGAAGCTGAAAATAAAATAGAGAATGTTAATTTTTTGATAAAAAAAGATATTGTATACAGAAAATGGTGGTTAAAACATCGTGAAAATTCTTGCAAGAATGAATTAAAGGGTAAAGGTGAGCAGTTTTCAACATTTCAAACGATTTATATTAATAGAGGCTATATGTTATTCTGAGAGAAGTGTACAGGCATATCCTACATCCAGTGGCTGTACGTTATGCCTGTTCACTTCTCAAAAGAGAATAAGAGACATTGTAAATGTGATAAGGATTGCTATAGTATTCAGATCTGACTCGTCCCTGGTTCTGAAAATATGGAAATAAGCTCTCCATTATTTTAATTCTTATCGGCATTTGATAACGTTATATGCATTCATAATGAATTTGAAAGGAAAGCATTTTAATTAAAATTATTTTGTTGTTATTGTTGTTGAGAAAACCTGTAAACAAATTTAAATTGTGTTGCCATACACTGTACAATTTTAGGGGGGGGGGGTCCGAGGAATATTCATATATTTATGTTTGCCGAGGGGGGGGGGGGGTGTTCCAAGGCATATTTTCGATAATTTTTCTATCTAAGTTTTAAAAATTTAAATTTTTCAGGGCGGGGGAGGGGGCTAGATTCGTGCACGCTATGGTAAACTTAGAAACGGACCTTTATTTAGCTCCCGACTTATATAAGACTTTGGGAGGCGTATCTCTACTACTCTCGCAGAAGATAGATATGAATTTTTTAATGTTATAACGTAGTCATTCGATATAATATATATATAACCACTTTCAGTTCGAACGGAATATATATTTCATTAAAAGTGGGAGTATAGCAAAAGGAATATTTACTTTTTTGAGTATTCAATCTTAACCAAGTTGTGAAATGTACGTGTACAATCATCTTGCAAGAAGCGTCTTGCCTCTTGCCCGCTAACAAGCGCATTATTGATCCCCCTTAGAAACGTGTCATCTTATTATCCAACCATTCTCCAGGAAATTAACGAAAGGAAACTGTGGTGAAGTGGCTGAAGTCGTGTTACCCTTGCACTGATAAATTTAATTTATAACAAAAAGTTAATCACGACCCGTGAACAGATGAGGAAGTAAATACACTATATCAGGTCGACCCTTGTTATGTTGACTCTCTCTATAACCGACAAACTGATATACACTCCATGACCAACATACACCAGCTCCGTTTGCAGACTAGAATCGACAGCAGCGCGGAATCTGGGACCAGAGAGGGAAATGTCGGAGTTACAGTGCCCGGACAATACACAAATTGTATCGATTTTAAGGTGAGTTTTTGTCGCATAACTTCCTGTTTACAATATTGGATTGCTATATATGCTATGATCTTTGTGCTCATCCTAAATTGTGATCCTTGATCAGGGGGAATGGGGACACCAATAAAATCATCTGGGAAATGCTGTGTTTACATCTTTTTATTGAATATCTTTATGCATATTGATGGTATAAGAATGACAATCCATCGATAATAGAGAGAAATGTACATTTTCTATGAGGTTTTTGTTTTCGATGTCAAGTGAATAACACATTGTCTGCTCTCTGTAATTATTAATTGGCAAGTAATAACCTACTATAGGGGTGTATTCGTTTGGCCGATAAGATAGTTGCAAGAGTAATCCTAATTTGCTCGTTTGCAGTAATCATTTCGGTGATCTCCGGTAAATCTCCATTGACTACTTTCTAAATAGCAAGTAGACACTGGAAATATTCTGGACCAGCAAACAAATACGCCCAGAGAGAGAGAGAGAGAGAGAGAGAGAGAGAGAGAGAGAGAGAGAGAGAGAGAGAGAGAGAGAGAGAGAGAGAGAGAGAGAGAGAACGTTTTTGTTTTCTATTCATGTTATTTAAAATACATTTAATATTCATTTCACACTTTTATTAAATCGTGGAATGCGTTTATTTTAGGTAACTTCGACAATTTGTTACAAGACGTTTTTAAGATTTGTACATTATTGACCTTGTTCATAACTTTTACATTGGTGACTTGGAAAGAAGGTGGGATGGGATCGTCTCGGGAGAAATTAATGATTGTTACAGTGGGCTCCAAAATCTAATAAAATGGATTGTTATAGGTTCTTTATGCTTCATTCTATATCTGCAGAAATGAGGTAATTGTTTTGCTGGGGGGTTTTACCCAATAAAACTGCATCATGTGCATGGCATGCAATAGGAATAGATGCAGATGTAATCATCAGTAAAGACAAAAGCCAACGCTTCGTTTTGCTATTAACTTGTCATTTCTGGGTTGAAAAAAAATCTTCTATGATTCATAGCTACTGGAACAATTTTTATTCGAATAATTGGTGTTGTACAATTATAAGGATTACAATTATAGAAGTAATTCAATTCTTTCCAACCATTGCAGGTTGTTTTCAAATAAGAAGTTATCCCTCTTTGATTCTGCCGACTGCAACATACACAAGCTGCAACATATATACTTTCACATTACATTTACATAAGTCAACCAGCGATATACAGGGGATTAGCATGACTTCCCTATATGCTCATTTAAAGCAATAACAAGAAGGAAAGTGGATGTTGTTTTAATCCGACCTGTTAAAAAAATCGACTGGTTTGATAAATTTTAGAAATGTATAAATGTACACTAGTATATGTATATATAATATAGCGATCTCTTCTTCTCTCAGATTTATGAGAATGAATCAGGTCGAAAATCATTTCGCCCGAAAACGCTTATTAATCGCGTATCTTGAGTAAGAAACTGGCATACCCCCCCCCGCCCCCCCCCCCCCCCCCATGTCCCTAGAGAGTCTTTGCATTTCATATTATTATTTTTCGTTTCTTTATCTCAAAGTTTCGCTTGATGAATGAAATCCACTGAAAACTGCAGGAAAAACTTTTCTTGCAAATTGAAATGTTTTGTTACTCAAAGTGCATATAAAAGGCATGTATATACATACATATATACATTGGTAAAATGAAGATATATATATGTTACAAATACAAATCTCCCTACAACTTATGGGATGTGTTCAACAGTGACAGACGTCTTTCGTCGAGTAGGCTTTTTTCAAAAATCGCGAGGAATTCATTATTTTTATGTGTCTTATCTGATAAGAACACATAATCATAGTTAGTTAATGCTGTAAACACGACCCTAGCGATGTGCGTATCTACAGTATCATCGGCTCTATATGGAACACAGATGGCGCCTCTCCGCCCTAATCTAAGCCACGTCCTGGGAGCAATATTTCACTCCCTCCAATACACAAGCTGTGTGAAGTCCTCCGACAAAAGGAATTTATTATTTTTCGACAGAGCAGGTCAGAAACTACGATTGGTCTATGGAGCCTAAATTGGTTTTTCTATAAAAATTGACAAGGACCGATTACTTTCACTGGGGGCGAGCGAAGCTGAGCCTACTGTATGTATCAATGAGGTATATATGTATCTATAAGCCGAAAGATGTGTCATATAGTTAATGGCTCCTCTGCCATATTCATTGCTGCCGTGTGATAGTTAATTGAGTAGACTCAATTATTTTTAATTAGTGTTCCTTTCTACTTGGATCAAACGAGAACCAATGCTTTGTGTTGCAGATGTTGCGTGACAGGGAGGGAATAATTAGTGCAGCGCATAATAATCATCACTCAAGTTAGAGGACGTGTATGCATTGCATATGTTGAATATTTCCATTTGTCGATTTGATAATGATTAGAAAATGAAGTTGCTAAAAAATTGATCCAAAATTCTACGGTAATTTCGTTGCAATGATACTTTTGTTACTCGATATGCTTGAATTCGTGCTAGTGGGGCAAAATCCATAACTATTGATCCCGGTTACGCAACACGCTCATTGTTTGAGATCCGTTGTCACCCGGTATATCAATAAAGTTAAATTCTCTCCCTCTCTTCATTACAAAAGCAAATAATTTTACACTTTACACGAGCTCTATTTCATTCTCTTGAACTAATTAAAAGCGAAGAAACATTTTATTTTTAGCGGTTTCCTTAGTTCGAGTAAAATTGACTTCCGTTCAAATATGCATCTTCATTTATCAATATATCCATGTAGAAGATAAGGAAAAATGGTTCAGGAGTGCGATTTGTTATTCAGAAGGGATAAAAGAGCTCGCACCATGAGAGCAAGTTATCCTCTTCGTGATTCCACGCGGTGCTAAAGACCCGTTATTTTGATATATTATAAATCTACTTTTGTCAGTGCTGTGCCGTTGGATCCTGGAATCTCTTCCTCTCTATTGCACCAGGGCAGACATCTGATGCTATCTGCTCTCATCTGTGGAAGAAACATCAAGCCAGCTCGCACACAGAGAATCTTGTTTACACACTGACCATGGTGGACGGAATGTGTTTTTCTCTAAAGTCGTAAAAGTGCTTCTTCTTGAGTTCGTATCTACATAAAATGTCAAAGGACGCTGCTCATATCAAATATTCCTTGAATGTGTGTGCCCCGGGGAAAATGGGAGAATCCCGAAAACAAAACTGGGAGGATCCCATAGGATCGGTGACCGTACCCTTGTACAATCGGATGAACTTCTCTACGGTGCCACGAAAGGGCGCCCATAGAAAGGCGTGGTAAGTATTCGTAGCGGGGGTAAACTGTGTTGGGTGACGATTGTATAGTTTCTCACTACCCCCCCCCCCCTTCACTAACCCTCCTCCCCCCTTTTACTTTAGAGTTTTATAGAATTCTTAAGCCATACGTCTACACGAATCGCAGCAATTGATTGAAAATTCCCTAGAGTTTTATAGACCGTTCAGAGATGAAGGTTTTCCTTTTCATTTAAATTGTTATTTCAGGAGGTGAAAGTCTCGTTGAATAAATTTGATTGCAAATGGCTTTGGATGCAAATTAGCGGCGGTTAAATTACGTTTGGTAATGAATAATTGATTTCATAAAATTGTGTTGTTGAATACTGAGATTCTGGAATTTTGAATTTGTTTTTATCTGTCACTACCGCCTGTGTGTATGACTCACGAACTCTGAATCACACATCTTATCTTCATTGCACTACGGGGTCTGAGTTCTCCGATCCGTACTATATAAATTACTTTTCGGTTCAAGGTCGCAAGTATATGTTCGACAACCTGAATTTCTTGAAATTTGATCACTTTGGAAAAAAATCAATAAAAACAGCAGAACTATTTCTTTGGAAAAGATGAATACATAAGTTTTCAGTGTCCTTTGCAAAAATTTAGATTGTTGGGAATCAAAATTTGTAAGTTTGATTCGCAATAATCTAAAATTTTGTAAAAAGCAATAACTATTCTACCGCTACTTGGTACGAGATTTTAAAGGGTTCATGGTGAGGTGTTCAAAGGGGAGATAACTTTTTCAGAAGTTTTTCTGCCTGTGAGATAAAATAAAGGATTTGGCAGCCTGCGAACGTCAGCGTGTTTGATGTAGGTTTTGTTCTTGGCTTAATGTTCCGAGTTACAATTGAACACAAAAATCTTTTGAAGGCATTATAACTAGTACACCATAGCTGCTTCGGTCGGTACAAAAACACCCCTCTAAAACTGCTTGTAAAATATTTACATTGAATGCTGCAGTGCATGGAAGGCCTACATTCATCAGGTCAATAATTAATTAAGAAGATAAATTAGTGCATATAAAATTGGACAATGTGTGTTCAAAAGTATTTACGACTGAAACTGCACTTATGTGTTCAATACTTGACGTGAATTAAGCAGAAGCAGTTATAGGTAAGTGTCAGTTAATATTTACATTTTCCAGTGTATTTGCCTGTGATATAACACTACGTACCGATTTTGCACCATATAACCCATAACTTCAAATGACTCAAAATCGTGGCGCCAGCGGGGTTTCCTTATATTTAACCATACGATGGCTTAAAATTATATAAATATAGGTAATAAGGAATAATTCTTTGAATATTATGAGGTGATAATTTCGAAATTATCACTCCATAATACTCAAAGAATTATTCCTTACTCCTTAATAAATCGAGCATACTAACAAACGGCGGTTGATGACATACAGTAACTTCTGCATGCATAAAAAGCTTAAAGTTAAAGAATGTACACGTAACTTTTAAAAACGGTAATAGAAGGAATTTGGGCAAAGTTTGATTTAAAAAATTCGTGATGAAAAAAAAGAATACCGTGTCGTGGAAATGGGAACACATAGGAATTATTTCCTAGACTGCCGGAGTAAGCTGTGGGTTTTGAGCTTTGCTCGGCGGGGCCCTCAGCAGATGCCACTTTTTACCGTGTTGTTCCATGTTTATCAGTAAATTAGTCATCTCTTCTAGGCCTTTTTTCTGTCTTATCTTCCATCATCTCTTCCACACACAGCTGTTTTTCTCGGATTTCTTAGAATAATATTCTGATTTGTTTTAATCTGGGAAACATTTTCTCAGCGCTTGATTACTAGTACATTTTCTGGGCATATATTTTTTTTCGTAAGGAAGGGGGTAATTCAATGTCAAAGAGGATTTATATATATATATATATATATATATATAGGCAATGCCTGCTATCCCATCCGTTTATGTTATATATTGAATAATAAAATATTGTTTTTTAAAAAAAATCAACGTTTCTTTTTAAATCAAAATAATATTTCTTCATTATGTAATTGGTAACAGGATGAATCAGACAGCATCGATCAAAAGCACAAGTTTCGACAAATCAATAATTAAAAAAAAAAAATCCGTTCACACCTTGCCTAACGGCGTATAACTCCATGTTTCACACTAAGCCACAGTCGTTGCGCTTGACTGGACACGAGGTCACATGGTTTGATGATGACCTCAGCTCTCCGTCTAGCCCCAGGTGTGTTTACAAAGTCTCGCTTGATTGTATCATGTTAGAGGAGGATGAGGACACCCTCCCGTTCCCTGGGGTAGTGGATGCATTCCCCTCACCCACACTTGCCCGTAGTTCTAGCGAAAATAGGTAAGTGTGCCTATAGATTACAGACTTGTAAACAAAGACCGTACAACGCGCGACATTTGACAACACAGTATTTGGATCTATGTACACATTGTTATTGTTTTCCTCCACGAAACTGTATTCTTAATCAGTAAAAGCTGATTTTGTGTCAGTAATAACACTAGGCTATTGAAATAAGTTAGTTCTAGAAGGTCTGTGTTTTTCACTTTCTTATCAGTAAAAAGTTCGTTCTACATTTTATTGCTGCTTTGGATCCTATTGGCACTCTGACAAATTGTTCTTTGAGTAGGTAAATGACGTCACATCAATGTCAAGTACAATAAAGTGTACAGTTATATAGTTTCATATTCCTTTATTTTGATAAACGGACACGGTTTTGAATAAAGCAATGAAGATATAAGGAAATCATCAAGTTTGTAAATTTGTGTTTATAAAAGAATATTTTGCCGAATTTTTTTTTATAGTCTATCCCAAGATATTTTGGATTCACATTTTGCTTAATTGCTTGATATTTATAAATACCTCAGGGTTCAAACGATGTTCATTCAAAAGTATAAAAAATTTCCAAGATTTCTCAGTCGAAACGCCCCTGTTGTCGTATCAGGTTTCAATACAATGCTAAAAAATGTGATGTCTACGGAGATTTTGTATTGCAGCAAGCCCGGATGATAACGTTGAAAAATTGCGCGATGTATTCCGAGTGTATTCCGAACGGAGTAAAGATGTAAACATTCCCATTATAAATCTCCGTAAGGAATCTGTTTTCGTTCCTGTGATTTTTTCTGAGTGACAATTGATAATGTGTCAATGAAATTATCTTGGAAATTATCCCTTTCAACTATTACAAGTGCACTTCTTTCACAGGTATGTGTATTTTTTTTTAAAAACGTCCAAATGTGCTGCATAAATATCTTGGGACAGACTATAGAATTATATTACATGTATACGGTTGTTTTGGATGGTGCACATGCAAGTACATTGAATTCATGCATCATAAATACATGTACAAATAATTAAAGTACTTCCTATTTAAAAAATCCTTCATACTTGGATATTTTAATCAAGATACAATGAAAATACAATCTGCAATATATTAATTGCGACTGTTTTGTTTCTATGTGCATCTTTGGGTTTATATAAACATTCAGTAGGAAATAAAAAAGGTGGTAATATCATAGGCTTAGAAAATGTTTTATATTAATTTGATCAAACCCTGAATAAAATATTCATTTTTAAGATGACTCCATCAATAGTGCGACGTACATATATTGTAGTTTAAGAGCACAAAGGTATTAATATTCTGGAAATACCATGCGAAAAGAGGTGGAAGCAAAAACTGTGGACAGAGTATAGAAAAGTTTTTAAACAAACGATTGTTGCGTACCTTAAATGGAACGTAATAGAAAAAAATCCAGTGAATTCTGTCAAAATTCTGAGCAACTGACACCTTTCACAGTTTCCCGTAACCCGGCCTTAAAACCATCTTATCCCTAAACTTTTACCAATTCAACTTAATTTTATTGTCTTGAAAAAGGACTGGTTTGTGTGTACCCTTTTTGGATTCTGACATGATAGAAAGGATCAGCATCTTTTGTGGTTATGAATGTAGAGAGTTTTCTGGCTGTGATCAGTGTCGATCATTACAATGCCAGTCTCTGTAGGTTGAAATGATTTGTTGGAAGAACGGCAAACCAAGACGCCATCCTTTCTGCAATCCTTACTCTGGAGACCATGTAAAATTATCACTCGACATTGATATTGCATGAAATATTAGGAAAAGTTAATAGATATTGCAATAAAAATCAGACTGCCCTGCGTTGGCTCATGATGACATATTTGATAGCTGGAAGTTTTCTGGAAATGATCGGTTTTGGTTATATGGAAACAGAGTAGCAATTTTTCATGTATATAACATCTCTGTAATGAATACAGAATGTTTTAAGTTTTTTTTTAACAAAGCAGTGTTTGTTGTGTATATATAGGGATTTCCTACTTCTACTGAAGGTCACCTCTATTTCTTCACAAGAGACTGTTTGTTTGAATTTACGACTTGAATTTTGAAAGAAAAATCAGAATAACATGCAGTTTCAGATCCCTTTTGTTTTGTTTTAGAATTTGATTACAAGATTAATGAATATAATGAGGTTTTTGTATGAGCTCCAACTTTGTATATTTATAAGCAAATGAAGAGACTTTCTTTTTATTAAAACAAGGATGACTTTGTATTTTAAGTTCCTGTTATTCAGTAATTCACTTAGAGAGTTTATTTAGAGGCGAAAAAGCTTTCCATGCAATTGATGATGCAATTGATGAAACCCTCTTTTCATAATAGGGACGATTAGTATGTAAAAGTTCCTGTTATTTATGAAGTTATTGGGATTTGTAAGCAGGTGGTATGTTTTACAGTATTGTATTACATCAGGTAGCTTGTTTCAAGGTGAGGTTTTTGATCACCTACGATGGAAATACATAAAAGTTATGCTATGACTAAATTGGAAACTTTTCCAACAATGATTATTGTCCAGCTATTGTGAAAGTAAGTCTTCATTTTACATTACCTGGAGATTCATTGGACTTTAATTTGTGATTAATGTAAAGTTATAATGAATATTGTTTGTCGAATGTAGCAGTGTTACCAATACCGGTATACAAGATTTTTATGGAGGAGTAAATTTCTGATAAACAAGGGTTTGTTTAAAAAATTCATAATTTGACTCTAATTTCAAAGATCATATTGTACAGATGTAGTGTGTAGTAGACTTTTCCAAAGAAATATAGTATCATTTCATGAAATGAAAAAATATCATATATTCAAAAGGGGGGGGGGGGGGGGGGTTGGAGGTGGATTAAGACTAAATCTGTGTCCTAGAATCTGTAGAGCCAGTACAAATTATCTTGGTTAACAGGGACTTCCCTCTTATAGTCATCTGGGAACTCTTTATTCTGCAACCCCTTGTTAAGTTTTAATGGGCCATTTTGTGAAGAAAGGTTGTGAAGTGTTCAGTTAATGAAACACTTGATAATACAATGAGGTTTCAACCTCTTGAGGCGTTTTCAGATGGCTACTTCAGATTTTACATCATACAATGTATATATATGTTTGAGAAACTTGTCAAGCATGTTGCTTTAAAGCAGCTTGGTTGGTAGAGGATGAAAATTGTTAAGTACATGTACAATGTAGTGACGTCTTGGAAATCTGAGGTATGTCTCCAGTTTTTTCTCTGTTATACCTAAAAAAGTTATATTATTTCAGAGGTTATTTTGTCTTCTCAGTTTTCAATCTTTACCAGTATTACCAGTATTTCCCCGAGTGACACATCAGATGAGATCACCCTATTGTAAAGAAAATTGTCAATATTTTAGATTATTTCCTCGTAATGCGATGGTTCACTATATCATCATGTCAGTCTTTTCACATTTATATAGTGTTGGGATTTGTTATAACATCATCGAATAGGGAAACTTTTTCACGAGGGACTATTAGCTTGAGTAACATTGGACAATTTTTCTTCAATATAAATTATAGCTTTATACCTGGGAGGTACATGGTTTGTACATGCAAGGATCCTATGTGGGCAATATATCTCCCTGAAGAAACATGTAATGAATTAGACAATTGTACTGGCATCCCCAAATTAGACATCATACTGGCGTCCTCAAAGTTCCCAGTGCCTCTATGGAAGAAAATCAAATTAGGGACCTTTCATGCTTATTTAGCCCTAGTAATTCAGTTAATACTAATTCCTTTCTAAAGGCGAATTGATTTTGTACAATGCAGTTTCCAAAGGATGTATTTTGAGTTAAGTTAATAACATCTCATAATAGAATTTGCTTTAATCCAATAAATGTCAGATGATTGTGTTTGGATCCAATGTGTGTGTGTGTTTTTTATGTGCTCTACATGTTTGTGCGCTGCTAATCCTTTTTGCTCGTTCTTTCTTCACTGTTCACTTCTTGCCAACAGATTTGGCACTGGGGTGAATGATTATTGAAAATCCAGTTTGTTTATGTGTATAAGCAGTAGTGGGGGGTCCTTTTCTACAGTGCAGTGTCAGTATTTATGGGTACCTCTTCAGTGGTTGTTCCGTAGGTGACTTTACTAGACAAGGTTTGTTTAAAAGCTGGCTGTGTCCTTTTTTTCGTAATGGAATTTCTGAATTTTAAAACTTTAATTTTTTTCTCTTGTGTATTGGATTGCTTTCAATATATTTTTTCATTAACAATTCATAAGTGAATACACTGGTAGTGTACATATCTGCAGTAATCAAGTTAACTTTCGTTGTTATTAAAAATAAAATTCTAAAGCTTTTTGGCCTTGAGCTCATTCTTGACAACATATGGTATTGATAGAGAAAATAATGAAATGTTTTACAAAGCAGGATGGTGCACCACTAACAATTAGAAAGAGGGGAAAAAAATGCCTTTAAAATGTAAAAAGATGACGTAATTTTTGATTGCCTTCCAGGTACCTCGTACAACAGACATATGCCTCACAGAACCAGGCCAACTCGAGGATGGAGGAGTCCATGACCCCTGACCTCTTCCACTCCCACAACCACCCGGAGAGGATGATCCGGAAGATGGAACAGTACGTGGAGAAGAGGCAGCTCTGTGATGTCACCCTCATCGTTGGCAGCAAGCGGATCCCCGCCCACAGGCTGGTCCTCAGTGCCGCCTCCGACTACTTCGCAGCGATGTTCATGAACGATGTAAAGGAGGCATCCATGGAAGAAATCCGGATGAAGGACGTGGATCCGGATGCCATGGTAGCCATCGTCAACTATGCTTATACAGGTCAGTTGGAGTGTTTGAGTTTATTTATAATGAAAAGCTACCATTGATGATCCTAAACTTTTTCAATTGCCCGGTATGACATTAAAAAAAAAAAATATTGAAAAAGGAGCTTTATGACAGTGGATAACGTAATTTACTAATGCCTGATGCCTCAGTCTATGCCAAATTGCTTTTTTTAAAGCCCATTAATAGAGTGCCATGTTAATGAAAATGGTGTGATAGGAGCTTGAAGCAAGAAATCATAAATAAAACAGCATTTATTATTTCAATAACCGATTATTTCAAACGGCAGTTCTTGTAAATTGGTGTGTATCAAAGTATTGCTGATTTCTGAGTACCTTGATCTGTTTGATAAATGCTGATGGGTGACTTGTCTATTGATTTTGTGTCGAGTTGGACATTACTGATTGATGGGGGACTATGTGACAGAAATTCCCGTCTTAATGAAGATGGAGTGTGAGGGTGACAGGTCCGGGCAGATTAGTGTTGGCTGGAAATATAAGCCCAGCCTAAGTAAAATCAATCCAGAAATTGCTAGTAGTCACAAATAGGTATCTCCTGAATGTGGAAAACTACTAGTATAGTCACAAAACTAGGGAATGTCAAAAGGGGGATTTTTACTTTACTAAGACATGATAATCACAATTCTGATGGGGAAACAAGGATAAAAACTAAGGATCTTTTGACTGTAGAAAAGGGCTAGCAATTGTCACAAATGGAGATCTTCTGAATGGGCAAACAAAGCACAATAGAGAATGGGCAGACACGGGAAGCAATAGTCACAAAGGGGGATAATTTGACTGTGAAAAAGGGGGATCTTATGACAGGTGAAACATATTCCTTGGTTTGGGGCAAGGAAAAGGAGAGAACATAGTTGGTCAGATTGACAAAAATACTGTTCATGGATAGTTTTGATAAGATTAGAAAGGGGCAGAGAGAGAGAGAGAGAGAGAGAGAGATTGCAATTTAGAAATGCATTATTCTTTGTAGTAGAGTGGTGATGAGCAGGATTATCTTGATGTTTATTGACTGAAGTCTAATTACAAACAGAGACACAGCATTGATTAATGCTGTAATTAGTGATGAAGTCTTTGATCCTCATCACCTATCTGTAGCATATTGAACCATTAAACCATTCAGCAGTATCTTGGATCAGTCTGACTGTCATAGTTACAGATGTGTGTAGCTAGCTAGTTGAAGTAGAATTCAATGTGTGGACCTTTGTCCTAATACAATTTCCTCAATACACAAAGAGCCCATTTAGTTATATTTTTAGTATTTAAATTTAATCTTCTATCTATCATTGCGCATTGGTGTTGAGAGGAAGGGTTGAAATTGAGGATGTGAAATGGAGTGTTCATTTTTTTTTTTTGGTGTAGGGAATTGAAGACAAATCAATTTGGATTATCTTGAGCTTGGAAAAACTGCACCTAAACAAATGTAAATAATTTTTCTTAAGTATTATTGCCAACCTTATAATGAGTCATAAACTAATATATAAACTTGCAATGTTTGCCTTTATTTTATATTCCCATAAGTTTAAAACCCTTGACAATTTTATTGACTTATAAAATATCCAAGTTTATATGACTCTTGTGCACACGATTAGGAAACAAATTAGTGTTTCTTAAATGATTCATTGCTACATGTGCAGGCATCATTATGAAACTATGTGTGAAGTTGTATATAAGACCTGCATCCTGCTGTACTAAAAATGCTCTCTGTCCTCCACACTGCGTAATGTATTGTCTAAGTCGGGGAGTGTGGATAAGGAAGTTCCTGTGTCTGGCCCCCGGAAAAGACCCGCAGAAGTGTTAAGTGGTTCAAGGGCCTCAGCCATTTCTAATGGCCTGATCTCAGCAATTTTCTGTGTTAATTGAGCTTTGTTCTCTGCCATGTTCAGCTCAAGTGTGTCCCCCTTATTGATGTTTAACATGTAACTCCTGTATGTAACGGTACAATAGACAGCCATGTGTAACGGTACAATAGAGCCCTGTTGCAAGGCTGGTGTTCCATCTACATCCCAACATTAATTTTTTTTCCATAGAGTTAACTAGTGCTCAACTCAGATAATAACCAGCACCAGATACATGGCATTTCCTGCCGTCTAATTTTACTTGTCTTTGATCTCTACTTTGTTTTAATTTATTTTATTTCCTATAATTTTTAGCATATAAATACATGTACCAGAAGTTGATAAAAGTGAACTTGCTAGTGGTTTGATTCTGGTATTTTAAAAGGATTTTATACCGACGTTTCTGTTTGTATTTTTTACCATGTTGCACCCAGAGTGACTGATTATGACTCCAGATTTTGTGCGATATTTTTTGTACATAAATTTGCTCCATAAATAATGCATCATTGAGTGCGTTTTGGTTATGCAGGTGTATTTCGTTATCAGAAATATTGAACACAACTTTACACACGTTGTGGTTAAATTGCCACTGGTACTTAAAAACCGTTAACATCTAATTTTGCTGCTTGTGAGGTATTTTAATGTGCCAGGCAATTGTAAACAGCTGTTTACATTTAGGTTGAGGGGAAGGAAATAAAAATACACTTAGCAGAACTGAAAGCTATTAAAGATGGAGGTTTATTCTGCAAAGCGAAGGGAACTCTCCAAACGTAATGCTTTTCAGAGAGAGATAAGGAAAAAAGGGAGACAATCTAGGTGTCTGAAAAAACGTTAATGTGTTAGATTGATATGATGAATAAATAGAATAAGACAGTATATAGTGGCCATACATCCAGTAAACAAATTACTTGATTGTCTGTGATGACGTGATAGATTTGGAGGAGGTTGATGAGTAGATTTTTGTTTCCACCTATTATTATCTTGGCTGACAAAAGCCAGACACCTGTTTTATTGTGTGTTGCTAAGATCAGCTGGTATATATAAAATCTTAGAAAAATTCCTCAAAATCTAAAAAATTTAAGTACAAAACAAAATATATAGATGTGTAGATATATTATAGGATTTTTTATAATGAATGGTTTTGAGCAATTTTTGTTGTTGTGTATTTTACGTCAATCTTAGCTAATCCTGTATACAGTATATATTTTGTGTGTATCATCATTACTGTCATTTCAATTAATTCACTTCTGAGCGATTCTGATGGTCAGGAAAGAGATTTATGTATCAATTACTATAAACCAACTATAATTCGCAAAAACTTCAGATATTTCTTGAGAAAACCAATGCTTATTTTTGCAATCATGCCTAAGTTAATATCATTCAGGAAACATTTATGAGAGGCATTCATTGGCTAGTTCATGGCTATAAATCTTCGCAACAATTGAAACTGGAGATTTTTGCAAATTTTTCTCGCATGTGAAAGTTGGTTCCCAGTAAATATTTTTAGTGCGGTATCTTATCTAAAGTTTTTGAACTGTCATTTTATATCCTAACCGTACATTTTTTTTCATTCTAGGACTGTGGGGAAGAATATTTTAATGAAAATATTGTTTTGTTGCTAAATAAGATCCCAACTAAGATCTCCATACAAGAGGATTCTGGGACTCTTGAAATAACAAAGTTTTTTTATTGTTTGGTTTGTTAGGTAAGATCTCCTTACAAGAGGACACAGTGGAGAACCTGCTATCCACGGCCTGTCTCCTACAGCTATCCGAGGTGGTGGAGGCGTGCTGTAGCTTCCTCATGAAGCAGCTCCACCCCTCCAACTGTATCGGCATCCGCCAGTTCGCCGACGCTCAGGGATGCTCCAACTTGTACAAAGTCGCCAACACATATCTCATGGTAAGAAAAACTTAAACAAACAAAAAGAAAGCAACATTAAAAAAAAAATTTGTTTGCCTGCCCCAAAATTCTGTGTTTAAAAAAACTTTGGATTGGTGGTTTGCAAGTTGTGTAAAAGTGAAACAGGAAAATGGATTCAAAATAAAAATGTATGCTCAGGTTGTTGATAACGATATCTGAAGTTGGGTACTTTTCATCAGTTGATCTGGAGGTTAAAAATAAACTATATTTTAAAGGTGGCCTATAGAACTTCAGATTTATCGAAATAAAAATCATATGTGTATTAGAACTGCAAAATTTCTTGTGTTATTTTGCATTATCATTATCTGTTATTAAGTGCAGATCATGGTTAGATTTTCAACTAGCCAGAGAGTTTAATAGTACATGCATTTAGTGTATTTTATAGAGCAATGAGGCTAGTTTTAGATTAAAATGCCTGTTTTCTGTTTTTCAGGATAATTTTGTTCAAGTAATGCACAATCAGGAATTTTTGATACTGCCTGCAGAGGAAGTATGTCGTCTGCTCGCCAGTGATGACCTCAATGTACCAGATGAAGAAACTATTTTCCAAGCCTTGGTGATGTGGGCGAAACATGATCTGTCTAACAGAAAGAAATATTTAGCCAAACTACTTTCCCACATCAAACTGCCTCTAATGTCCCCACAGGTATTGCTTGGATCCACTTACCGAATAAATCTCATTAAATTGTTTTGAGGGGTTAAAACTCAAAGCCGTTTATCAGTTTGATTCGCAGAGGTTTATGTAATTTACCAGAGTTCTGATTAAGAGTAACTTTCTCTCTCTTTGAATTAATGGTATTTTACAGCCAAATGAATTACGTAATGTTAATCTACAAAGATAAAAATGTCTTCTCAAGAGTGGACATTTATGATTAGTTTTGGAGGAGAACAGTTAAAAAGTTGTTTTGCCATGCCAGAAGCAATTTAACATGAACATTATCTTAGGATGTCAGCAGCAGTTTGAAGCCGTTATTGCAGAAGTTCTGTCAGGGAAGGATCACTGTAGACTCATTTTTATGCCTTTTTCTTTCAGTTTATTGCTGATCATGTTGAAACCAATGCCCTATTTCGTGAAGAGAAGGAATGTCAAGCTCTGATCATGGAGGCCTTGAAGTATCACCTGTTACCAGAGCGCCGGTCCTCCTTCCAGAGTCCCCGCACAAAGCCCAGAAAGTCCACGGTGGGGCTCATGTATGCTGTGGGTGGCATTGATTGCAACAAAGGTAGAGGTCCTCTTAATTTTATGTAAATGAAACAACCCTAGCACTAGGCAAATTAATGACTTGTTATATAAAAGATGAAGTTCATTTCCTAAAAAAAAAAGGAATTATGTTATCTCAGTGTCTGAGAAAAGCCATAAAAACGAGTCAAAACTTGGGTGGTCTACTTCAAGTTCTTTTGTTTCATAAGATTAACATATATTTCAGGGGCCACAACTATAGAGAAATATGACCTGCGCACAAATTCATGGACCCAAGTGGCAAACATGAGTGGGCGACGTCTTCAGTTTGGTGTGGCCGTCATTGAAGACAAACTCTACATCGTGGGTGGGAGAGACGGACTCAAAACACTGAACACGGTGGAGTGCTTTGATCCAAAGAAAAAGTCTTGGAATCTCATGCCCCCCATGTCCACCCACAGGCACGGACTGGGGGTGGGGGTCCTGGAGGGACCGATGTATGCAGTCGGAGGACACGACGGCTGGTCTTACCTGAACACAGTGGAGCGATGGGACCCCCAGGCCAGGCAGTGGAGCTTTGTTGCCCCAATGTCCACGTCGAGGAGCACTGTCGGAGTCGCTGTGCTGATGGGAAAGTATGTCAACAAATCATTTCAGATTCAGTTGAACATGGTTACAGCACCACCGCAAATATGCTTATAATAAATTCATGATTACAGTGTAGTTTTATTACCACTGGTATTATAATGTATTAAAAATTATGGCGGATTAATATCAAATCAAGATTGTTCCTCCCTGGCACTTTGCTATGAGTGTAATTTACTATAAACTGTTAAATTGAGGATGTTCAATAAAATATAGTTCAGTAAGAACCAAGAAAATATATTTTCTATAACAAACATTTTCGGGGGTTTTATTTCAGACTTTATGCAGTGGGAGGAAGGGATGGCAGCTCTTGTTTAAAGACAGTGGAGTGTTTTGACCCCCACACAAACAAATGGCTACACTGCAGTCCCATGTCAAAGAGGAGGGGAGGAGTTGGTGTGGCCACATGTAATGGTTTCCTGTATGCAGTTGGGGGTCATGAGGCACCTGCTTCAAACCCATCATGCTGCAGATTTGACTGTGCCGAAAGGTATTCAGTTTTCTTTATCTCATGTTATACATTTGATTTAATGTGACTGACGCCATTTACCATGATAGTGTATAAATATGTATTTTGCGTGAATGTTTTTTCAAAATTTGGTTAATCTCTTGAACAGGTATGACCCCAAAACGGACCAGTGGACCATGATTGCAAACATCAGTTCCCCCAGGGATGCAGTGGGGGTGTGTATTCTGGGGGAGAGAGTGTTTGCTGTTGGCGGATATGATGGTCAGCATTACCTCCAAGACGTGGAGTCATATGACCCAGTCACAAATGAATGGTCCAAGGTCAGTGTCTGTCTGAAATTTGTAACGTGGTGTATGGATGTTCAACTGGTCTAGTTTTATCACCGCTTAATATATATTCATTCCTTATTAAGAAATGGCTAGGTAATGTATAGGTAATACTCTCCCCCAAATGAAAAACAAATTAAAAAATAACAATTTAAATGAGTAACTATTGATCGTATCACTAAATGATTATCTTAGAAAAATCTAACCAATGAAAATGTTTTTTACAGATGGCAACCCTATGCACTGGCCGAGCAGGGGCATGTGTGGTCCATGTTCCTAACAGTTGACATAAAAGGAAATGGTCGCTAGCCTCCTTGAGGAAGTGGCCATCGGGATTTTTCCGCCGCAAAAACAAAAATCAGGACCGACACATGATTGTGTGAAGGGTTTTGGAGAAACTGATCAATCTGGCATAGCATCACTCGGTGCCGCAGTCCACATATCAACCAGGTGCTAGTAGACTGGCCAAGTCTTTCCAGTAAATGCCATAGAAGTCAATGCAACCGATAGCATTTGACTGTGAACCAAATTGTCTCTTTACAAACTGTGATAGTAACATAAACAAAAAAAGCCTTTTATACGGAAGATCTTTGACCTTAAAAAGCAGCTTTTGTCTCCATTCGTACGAGAAATCATGTCTTAAAAAAAAAATTGTGTAAAATATACATTACATGTACAAATTACTGATTAAGTATTGTACATTACTGTATAATAACAGAGATTGTCAATTATTTCAGTGCTAATGTTTGTGTAAATATCATTAATGTCTCTAAATGTACAGTTCATTTTTTAATTTGATATTTTCTGTTGAGATGGGTAGTTCCGTTAGTTGTTTTGGGTGTATATATGTATGAAATGTTTTGTGTGTTTGATTCTTGTGAAGTATTACTCTCTATGAGATGATGTTAATGTTTCGTGCAATAAGCTTTCCTGTATCCTTAAAAAAGTGCACAGCTGGCCTCATTGTTTGGTTGTCTCGAATTGTTTAAGTTAGTTTCCTATAGAAAAGAAACAAAGCCTCTAATGATTGGTTGTAAGGTGTACTTTTAAAAAGTAAAACACATTCTGATTGGTTGTAAAGTATTAATCACATACCAATAACTCTTAATATCTTATATAACCTAATGCTTCATTGGATACACCGCAGGGAAAACAGGACTGTGTATGCTTGCAGTGAGATCTTTAGTTTTTGCAAGAGTTAATTTTCTTGATTAAAGAAAGATTTGAGGTTTTTTGGCATTTTCAATTTGTTACTCTGTTTAAGTCAGGAAAAAAGTTAACGTATTAAAGCCCTGAATAATATGCCATGTTTTATGGTTTATGGAGGAGGAAAATGAATCCCAAAGGAATATTTTTGATTTCACAGCATTTACCAGGTGGATATTAGCAGAAAGCAAAGGGCATTATTAATGAGCTTTATCCTTTAAATCTAATTAATTTCTGTACAGTTCTAAATGTTGTGTGTATTAGAGAAAGTACTAATATGCTTTGTACTATTTAGTAGTTGCCCAACTGCTTGCCCTGCATACCTAGTACATGTATTGAGTGTTTTGTTGGTGTTTTTTTTTTTTCAAATATGACTGCATTTGAATCAGGTTTTTTTTGTTATTTTGTATAACATGTTCATCAGTTTGTTAGAGATGTTGAACATTTTTTGTAAGTAATTATGGACCAATCATAACACTCATTAGGCATTTTTTGTAAATAACATTATTTTTATTGCTCACGCCATACCAAAACATTTCTACATCGAAAACCTGTCTTCCGTATCTCTCTCACTTTCCATCATACAGTTCAATTTTTAAAGTGCTAGTCAAGATACAAACTAGGAACATTTACTTTTGAATCAATGAAAGCAGTTATCATATGGAGAAACTCCAGAAGAAATTGTGACATTGATTCATATAAATCATGAAAAAAAAAAATCTTTCACTTGTTGATTTTTGGTGAATAATCACATTATCTTCAATGTGCTGTGTAAATATTGTCAATCACTGATCTTTCTTTTTTTATTGATAACCATATTTTGTACACTCTGAAAAAAAATAAACTTGAAAAACAAAACTATTAATTGCTTTTTGTTTTATTTTCAACAACCAATCAAATTACAACCTTTAATAAAATGTCATATAAATGCCAAGTATCACAGTTCTAGTCAGCAGTCGATTCCAAATCTTACGGACGGAATTACGGTAAACAGACGTGGACAAAGTATTTTTGGGGATTACCAAATATACATAAAACTCGCTGTCAACAAAATAAATAATCAAATACACATATTTACACAAAATAAAGCCAAATTTGTGTATTAACTTGACAATTTGGCAGAAATTGCTTAGGAACACTGTTTTCATGCATGTCTTTAGCTTTGGATGACTTTTCCCTTTTTTAGTTCCCTGTCAGGTGACTTTGGATTTCCACTGCTCGTTTATAGTCCTCAATGGCTTCATCACGTTTCCCCAGCTTACCTAAGACGTCTGCTCTTCTCTTCAGCACAAGGGGATCGTCAGGTTTTAGTGAGAGGGCTAAAATTGATTAAAAATGTTGTTTAATAAATCAACTTATTAACTGTGTTTAATGTAATGTGGTAATCTATAGTCTGTCCCAAGATATCCTGAATTTAGATTTTGCTTAATTGCTTGATATTTATAAATATCTCAGGGTTCAAATGATGTTCATTCAAAAGTATGAAAAATTCCAAGATTTCTCAGTAGAAATGTTCCTGTTAGCTTATCAGGTTTCAATACAATGTTAAAAAATGTGATGTCTACGGGGATGATAACGTTGAAATATTGCGCGATGTATTTCGTGTGTATTCCGAATGGAGAAAAGATGTGAACATTCCCCATTATAAATCTCAGTAAGAAATCTGTTTTTGTTCCTGTGAATTTTTCCAAGTGAAAAATGATAATGTGTCAATGAAATTATCTTGGAAATTATCCCTTTCAACTATTTCAATTCCACTTCTTTCACAGGTTTGTGTATTTTTATTAAAATTCGTCCAAATGTGCTGCATAAATATCTTGGGACAGACTATAATAGAGGGAATACATATTTTGATTTTTAACTCCAATTCTTAATTTGGTATATTACTATTGTTTAATACATGTACATGGATGTGTTTATTGTAAAATGTAGTAATGTGATAGAGGGAATAACAATTTTGAATTCAATTCCAATTCAAATTAACTATATTGTATTATAATAGGATGGATGAAAAAACTGTATGTTGGGCAGTACCTTTAGAGTAGTCCTTTTCTGCTTGATCAAACTGCTCCATGGAAGCATACAGATTTCCTCTGTTGAAATACATATGGGCCGTGTGCGGACTAAGTTTAATGGCTGCCTTGAAGTCTCCAAGTGCACCCTGGGAATCTCGCAACATTACCTGAAAAGAGAAAGTTTCAGTAATGAGTTTTGTGTTAATTAATTATAATTGAGATTTCCTATTTTTTTCTATACGTTTTGTAGCTTTTGTTAGAAATACATGTACCCTAGCCAAATTTCCTTCTGTTTAATTCAATTTCAATTCAGTTTATTGACATCACCATGTTGGCATATAGTCAAAATGAAATCAAATGACAGACAAAAGAATATTATAACATAAAGACTATAGCATGCAAGACAATTTTATACAATTCTTTATAGTCCCTGCAAAAATATCTGTTCAAATCAAATGAATTTAACGGTTATATGATGAGTGACAAATTCTGTGGTTTGACCTACTTTTGTGATGGCCCGGTTCAGTAGGGCCGACTCGTCCTGGGGGTTGTGTTCCACCGCGCTGTTGTAATAATTCAGAGCCTGCAAACAATGTCAGATATTTATTATCAGGGAAACACAACAGTAAGATTTTAATTCACCTCAAAGCCATCATATAATACCACTGAAATAAAATTAGGAGGACTACAAAGAAAGATCTATATAAAAATACAAAGTGGGTAAAAATGTAAAAGAAAAGGATATGTATATAGAATTTGGGATGAGATATCCATTAAATCGTTTAATGATGGAAAAAAAATCACATGTTGAATAAGATTTTAACTCATCACAAATCAGTGGAGATCCAGTTTATGCCTCCTTATGATGTGTACATTGTATATTATATAAATAGTGCCTGTTTGGAAGGGTAACAGTTGAAATAAACACCCCGAGGAAACCATTGTCAACCGACACAAAGCGGAGGTTGACAATGGTTTTCGAGGGGTGTCAATTTCAACTGTTATCCTCTCAAACAGGCACTATTTATTTTATTATACTGAATGTCTTAATTTTAGAGAATTTTTATATTGCTTTTATGTAGAAATGATGTGAATTCTACGGCGAACCGTACGCGCATAAATTATGCGCATGTAACAATTTGTTGTGTTACCCGTTGCTAAGTGTGTTGCTCACGCGGAGGGTAATAGAACGGATTATCAACTGCATCTAAACCAATCAGATTTCAGTATTTAACATGAAAGTATTATAAAGTAAATTGTTACCTCCCTTAAATTCCATGTTCCCAAAAAAAATCTTGGTAACTTCCCCCCCCCCCTCCCTTCCCAAAAACAAGGAAAAGAAAAGTAGTTGGACAATTAGGCTGACCTGTTTGAAGTGCCGCGTGTGGAAGTACACATTGGCGGCATTGAAGTAAGCCAGGGAGTAGGTGGGGTCCATCCTGATGGCATTCTGGTAGTCCTTCATGGCGTTCACACGGTCCTTCATGAACTGAAACAGAAATCACAACCATTTCTTACACAGGCATCATCAAGCAGAGCATCCCCTCATACAAGAAATAAATATGACATCTTCAGGAATAACTCACTGGTAACATTGAAAATGAAGATAGGGTTTCTTTTATTATATTAATAGATTTGATGCTCATGAAATATGATATGATTAAGGATTCTTAGTGCTATTGATTTTTTTTTTCAATTCTGTACATAACACTTACAAAGTAATACACTAAAACAACAACATACACACAATCAGCATTTCTATATCCCCTCACGAGAGGATATAAATTACATAGTTCCATTTACAAAGAGAGATAACTCTGAGGATTACCTGGTTAATGACGCCTCTGTTGGTCAGTAACTCTGCTGTGGGCGACACCTTGATGGACTCACAAATGTCCTGGAAGGCTGCAAAAGTGTTGCTCATCTGGAGATTGACCACTGCCCGGCCCTCTAAGGCAGGCTTGAACCCTATAAAGATTATAAACATGTAAGTTGTTACGATCTAATTACTTGAAAGATTTCTGTCACATAAAAAATGTACAGTAAATATTCTCGTACAAGACTTCCATTGTGGATTAAATTCAATTGATCTCAGCAGGATTCAGCTTGGCTAGAATATTTCAACTTATGCCTTCATCATATCAGTAAACTCTTACATAAATAACCAAGTGCAATTTTAAAAATCCTGTTTAAATAAAACAACAATCACAAATTGAATGTCAATCCGATAACTCATACATCAATTATGTATAGAAGTTATCTTACTGTAGAACAAGAACTATAGTACATGTATTATATGCCTATTTTTTTAATTCACTGATAGCTGATTGACTAGTATCCTTCCAGTGTAACGACTTGTTCGCATCTGTCATGGTGTGTAATTTTGAGTAACGTGTTTTACTGTAAGCAAAGGCTGCTCACGAAATTGCAAATATTTATCGCATGTTTTTAATACTTGGTTTACTCTATATGTGTACACATAAAGGCATGTTTATCTATGGACCATTTTGTCTCAGCCACTTACTAGGATTGATCTCGATGGCAGCTGTAAACTGTCTCCAGGCGTGCATGAACTTGCCAGACACCTGTAGAGTGTACGCCAGGTTGACTCGAGCTGGCAGATGAAGTGGATTTTGCATCAAAACTCTCTCATAATCTCGTCTACAAAGGAAAAAGAAAAACTTTAAAGATATAAACAAAATGTATACACATAGTCAGAAAAAAATGACAACTCCTTCATATTGAGGCAGGATGGACAACAAATTACTGTGAAATCATTTAATTTCGTGGGGGCCAATTTTTGTGGATTGTGGGTATTTTGCTTATTCATGGGGATGTAATTTCGTGGATGCGTCAGTTTTTAGTTTCAGTAGGTAAACTAAATCATTTATATGTAGTTTTCGTTGAGGATGTAAATTTGTGGGCGAGGGCTACCCACGAATACCACGAAAACTGAGCCACTGCAAATTCTAATGATTCCACAGTAAACATCAGATCTGCCTTTAATTTTTAAACATGATATTTTTGGCCATAAACTATCATTTAGTATAATAAAAATCCAAATACTTCAGCTTTTAAATTTGAACATTTTCCTATATCTCTATACAGAGTTCTTTGTTTAAGGATCGGGGTAAATATACCATAGCCTAAAATTGGCCACGACCATTGATTCCTCTTAAGGTTACACATACCTGGCATAAATGATTCCTCCCTGAGAACCATAATCCATATAGACGTTTCCACGAGCAATGATTCCATCCAAGAAGAACG
Source organism: Magallana gigas (assembly GCF_963853765.1). NCBI lineage: Eukaryota > Metazoa > Mollusca > Bivalvia > Ostreida > Ostreidae > Magallana > Magallana gigas. The sequence goes on from NC_088854.1 coordinate 45,705,610, forward strand.
GATTTCTCTCCAGACAGGAAGTAAACACCCCTACTGCTTCCTTCAGTCGATCCATTCTGAGAGAGAGAAAAAAATTCACAATGAGGTTGGGAATGTTTCCTTCAATACCACACAGAATGTTTTATTCAGTGTCTGACTTCTTTAACATGATATCTGATGGCCACTCACTTGTGGTAGCAGAGACCCAGTGTATGGAGAATTCTGTAGTTCTGCGGGTCTAGTTTAGCAGCCATCTTAAAGTCATAGAGTGCATTGGTGTAATCCTTCTGGGAGAAGTACAGCAAACCTCGGTTGATCAAGACCTACAAGTCAGAAATTCCAGTCTCAAAAAGCAATATCCAATAAAGTCGAAATGTCATGTACTACCATCATAAACAGATGAAATATAAACCTTTGTTCGGAGTCTGTTGTCATCTCCAAGTAGCAGCACTATACCATAGTCTTTCAGAGACTGAAATAAAAAGAATGCTTTCAAGTCAATTAATTTGTACATTGTATTTAAAAGACATGTAATAAGAAAAAAATTACTGAATGCTCTAGCAAACTTGCAAATTTACTTTTTGATAGGACTCTTCTTTTATCCAAACTCACTGGGATATTTAAAGCCACTTAGATACTGTATACAGGGTTATCTTTGCCCCGTTTTATTTCTTGCAAACGGTTTTGCCGCGTCTTAAATTCGCCCAGACACACTTGTGTATTAAAGAGATAAAGTGGAACATAGGAATTCGCCCATTTTTAAATTTGCCCGCTGACAACAAGGGCGAAAGGGGCAAAAATAAAACGGGGGCGAATATTTCCCTGGATACACAATTATTTTCTTTAAGTGAAATGCTGATTAGGCAAAATCATGAATAAAGCTTAATGGGTTTCCCTGCAAAATTCCTACCAATTCCTAGAAAAAGTTCATGGTAGTAATAAATTCTGATGTAACAAATTGATTTTGGGAGATCCATAGAGAATAATTACAAAATTTACATGTATTATAATGAATTGTTTTTAAAGTCCCAAAATGAAAAATATCAATTGACCTCCAGAATCTCCACTAAGAGTTTTATTATAGATCTCCGCCATGGTTGAATTTTTGTGGAGAGAGAGAGAGAGAGAGAGAGAGAGAGAGAGACAATGAGAGAGAGAGAGAGAGAGAGAGAGAGAGAGAGAGAGAGAGAGAGAGAGAGAGAGAGAGAGAGAGAGAGCTTAATGGTTGTTATTTTTACCACATTTAATAACATTATTGCTGAAAACCCACCTTATGGTAATTTTTCTTCTCCTGGTAACAGACAGCTCTGTTGAAGAATGCCAGGTCACATGTACTGTCTATTCCGATGGCAATGTCAAGGTCACGGATGGCAAGGTCATAGGCCTTGATATGATACTTGAGTGCCCCTCTGTAATCAATTATCAAATACAGTCAGCGTGCTTAATGTGGTAAACAGATTAATTCATGCTATATAAATGATCTTCAAAATCAAACAATAAAATTACATAATAAGACTATATGCAATATATGTACCTGTAAAGGTAAGCCCGAACACTGCGGGGCTGGAGCTTGGTGGCCTCATTGCAGTTCAGAATAGCCTTAGTGTAATTCTTCTTCATGCCGTAATAACATGCTCGGCTAAGGTATGCCTACAAGAAGATCAACAATGTTAAAATTGGGTTGTTTTAAAAAAATTACTTCCAAATCCATGTGTCAACATTTTAGATATGCACAGAGCTTAAGTTTCATGCGGTATTACAATAAGCAACAAGTTTTATGGATTGATGAAAGATCAGCCAACAAATACAACAACTATAGTAGTGCTAGCAACTATGCTAAAAATGACTTTATTTACTTACCTGGAATATTCTAGGGTTGATGGCTAGAGCCCTGTTGAAGTCTTGGATTCCTTCTCTACTCAAGCCTCGGCTGCTGAGCTTCATCTTAGCCACACCTCTTTGATACAGAGCCTGCCAAATACACACAATTTAAAATATAAAATTGAAAGTGCATGTACACAAAAACTCAATATCTCTTACTTCTTTCAGTTGGTGTTTAATTATGCAATTATTAATTTATAAGTAGATGTATTTGAGTACATCTTACCTGAGCATAGTTGGGGTTGATTTTGACTGCTGAGGTAAAAGCATCTTTTGCTTCATGATAACCTTTCAACTCGATGTGGCACATACCAATCAGGAAATGACACTCAGAAGCCTCCATTGGCCAAGGTTCTCGTCTCCATGGTTTCTACAGCATTATAAATATAATACATTAGTTTCATGGGTGCATCGAACCAACAATACAATAAGCAATACCCATAACATTAAGTATCTTAATTTCTCCCATACAGATTTCTCCTGATTCATTTTTATATGTTTTCAATCTTTTCACATCAAACATTATTACTTGGCTTTGAACAGAGACTATAACTGAAAACTTGAGTTTTAATGGATCAAATAAACAAAAATAAAGCTCACTCGGGATACAAAGCATTTACCAGTATTGCTGCAACTTATTGCTAAGCTACAAGAAAATTTAATATGCCTGAAATACCGTACTGAATTGTAACTCTGTTTATAAATACATGTAATAAACTATCATACAGTATTTATTCGGATGTTGGTACTTATAGCAAGTGTCTCACTTCAAAAACTTTATTAAACTGTAGTAGGTACATGTATTTTCAGACTGAAATATTACATAACTATCAATCATTATAGACACACATCAACACTAAATTCATTTACCTTCACTCTAAAACACTTAGGATAATTAAGCTACATTAATACAGTACATGGCGTGGACTGATCAAATCATAAATATCACTGTAAATTGGACATATAAGTTAAAACTTTTTGGTTTGTGTGTTGGTATCTATATCAGGAAGTTAAACAAATACATTCTCAACATTACAAACTACGACAAATGTTAACACAAACTACTTTCAAACTGCCTTTTGGATTGGATAACATTATTACATGTACACCATTATTACCGTAAATTACAGTTGAAATGTGTAAACTGTAACACAGATAACTGTACCAATCTTTACAGGAACAGTTACAGTAACTGTAAACTGATCAAGCGTCACTGTCAGACCTATACTGGTATGTTGTTACATGTGGTACTCTCTCACATACTATCTTGCTTACAAATTAATTGGTTTAATCTAACTGTAGATACACATTACTGCAAGTGAAATGCATACTGTAATTGCAATATGCATGAGTAATTGTAGCATAATGCATGCATCATGGATGGAACATAGATTGATATATGTATAATTGGAAACTGTACATACAAAATGTACAATTTTTATATATCTTATGTGTAATGATGACCATAATTAATGTACTGAAAGTCAATATAGATACTCAACTGGTACATGTTTTATTGAGCTTGTAAATTTTGATTACGTCTCATTTGTGGATGTAACTGTCATCAGTAGTACATACAAAGTGGCATGTATATATGCACATACAAGTTGAACATACACTTAAGATATGAAGCAAACTTGTAAATATGTTAGTGGTATTCTTAATCATAACACAGTCATATTGGTACGTGTAAAATACATAAATAACATGTATATGTAACAAACATACATTTTGTCGAATACAGTCAAAATTCGTTATCTCGAACTGGATGGGACTATTTTAAAACTTCGAGATATCCAAGTTTTCAAGATATTGAGGGTTAAATACTTTAAAAAATAAGTGGTTGGGACTTACAAATCACTTGGACATAAAAATTGTATTCGAGATATCAGTGTTCGAGATATCAAAGTTCAACTGTATTTTCATTCATTACTGACTGACTGTAAAACTGTAACATATGTAGCCATTCTATATGTAACTGCTAAAAAAATGAATGAATATATATTGGACCCTGGCCATGCATCAACAAGCTTCAGAATTCATGCCTTCACACATCACCAACCCTGTCATTCACCCATAGCCATTGATAATTAGCCAACAAGCTTCAAACACACTGAAATGCTGTGATGTTTCATTTTTTGTTTCAACAGGTCTGGTGTCACATGCAGGTACATCAATGTTAATGTCTTCATTATCAATTTAAAATTACAATATGTTAATAAAAAAATGTTGCAAAAAGGAAAAAAAGATTTTTCTTGAAAATAAAACCAAATTTAAAGATAATTTTTTTTGTCAGTAAATTTGTAGGAAAATCAATACATGGATTAAAAGAAATTTTTTAAAACAAAGTTTATAGAGAAATACATTAAACAAAAATTGATTAATAAGAGATTCAATATTCTGCTTTAAAAGATTATCAAAAACATGTTAAATGGAATTTGCATTGCAAGATGTACATGTTAAATAATATTCAATAAGTTAAATCAGTCATCAAAGCATTAGTCAGCATAAATGTTAAAAATACAAAATAGACCACATTAGAATACCAACTGACTAAACTAAATGTATATAGATTATATACGTTATGGGTTCATAGTATGAAGCATCGATACATTTAGCCATAAATAAACTACAGACTTGGCCCAAAGTTCCCATAGATTATACTTCCATGGTTCTGTACATTGCCTTACCCCATTGCTATCTCGCTGATTAGGAAAAAATTTAAATCATTTATACAGAGCATGAAATACAACAAGTTTTACCCTGATACCTTAAATTGCCATCTTGTTAAAACTTTCAAAGACTAGTAATTCTCCCATTCATTGTTAATAACATGTAGATTATTGGTTTAAAATTTCACAGTTAACAGTGTTATATTAATAAAACAATTTAACCATTCCCACAGGTGTTACTACATTGGTACAAAAACATAATTATTATTATGATTAACATAAACATTCAGAAATTTTCCCTCTTAATACATCATAATGTAAGTTACGACAACCACAAAGATTACAGATTTACAGAAACTTACATATAGCTGTAGAGCTCTGTCAAAGCTGGTGATGGCGTCTTTAAATACCTTGGCCTTCATCTGAGTTTTGCCTAGAAGCATGAACAATGGCGGAACTGGTTTTACTCGTGTCGCAGCGTTGAGAGCTTCTATGGCCTGCAAGAGATCAAAACGATTGGCAGAAAGACTTTATTTCCAATTTACAGTCATAGAATTATTATTGAATAGTCACTGCTTAAATGTGCCAAAACTTGAGTGATATCTCGATCCCTTTAAACAACCATCACTGTGGATGTCATGCAATTGAATACTGAGTATTGGAGCAACATAATGTGTAAAGATAAAAATTGTCGTAGGGTACTGTAAATTTATAATTAAACGCGAGGAATTAATATCTGCTTAAAATTGTGAGAAGCACATCTCCCAAATTTTTTTAAATCTCATTTTTTTTTGGACAGTATTAAAATAATTTGAATAATGAAAAAAACTTAGGCATTCGCAATTTTATATTCCCGCAATTTGAAGCAAAACCATCGCATCCCAGAATTTGGTTCTCGCGTAAAAAAAATCTACAGTAAGATTATCATTATGTGAATTTTGTTAAGTCAAATAGTAATGTACGTGAGGATGATTTATTTTTGCGGAGGTTTAATTGCAAATATTTCCACCTGGCAGATATTTTTACAATTAAAGTACCAGTACATTTAATGGTTATATGTATATTGAACATTAATTCATTTTGTTTCATCCATCACAATGAACTGACCTTGTTATAATTCTTCAGGAAGGACTGTACCACTGCTTGCTGTGTGGGCATCTCTCCCAGAGAGGAGTTGGAGCTCATCTCTGAAGCATGTCTGTGGGGGAGATAAAATGAAGGCAGGAATTACTCAACAGGTTAAACCAGAGGATAGTACAGAATGTTATATTGTTACAATAGCAGACACAACACTCAGTCACCTCACAGCGAAATCTCTTTGAAAGCAGACTAGAATCATGCAGAAAAATGAATCTAAAATGATGAATTTTTATACATAAACATATATTTGGATAAACATGACTGTCGTTGGTTGTTGCCTAGTAACTGTAATGTATTTTATCTTAACTGCATCATCTCAACAGGAACAAATACCGGTATTCATAAATCTTTGTATTTTGAATTTATTTTATTTTTTCAAAACGTAAAATAAATGTTTTTGATCATGTACACTTTGCAAGTTTAAAAAAAACATATGTAGTACAGTATGTCATGAAAGCAGATTTAATTCGGTGCATTAGTTAAGGTACAGACCATGTTATAAGAATTAAGGGGGAATTTAGGGGGAGATGTTTAATGTATATATACAGTGAAACTTCTGTAGAAGAAAGATTAGATCTTATTGTTAGTATTAAAATACAATGTATATTTGCAATCTTTAGAACACACATTTGATTAGTATTAACTCATTAGTAACAGTAATGAACTGTCAACAAACTGTTTTATTGTCAAGATTCAAGCCACCCACTGCAGGATACAGACAGGATAAGAAATCAGATGAGGCTCACAGAGTTCCTATAACCCATCCCCAACCCCACTGTCCAGGACATGGACCTTAAAATCTTTCAAACCCCTTCCCTTATTTTAATATGATTTAAAACCTCCTTTAGAACTTGACTTTAAATCATTCCCATTTAAAGAAATTGTCCACCGCTTCTCAATCTACCACTATTTTTATCCAGATGCAAAATTTCTTGCATCGTCGGAACCCATGGATTTTTCTATCCGTTACACTGCTTTCAACAGCAGTGTAACGGATAGAAAACCTGTGGGTTCCGACCATGAATTTCTTAATGATCACTCCAAACTTTAAACTTGTTGACTGCTTTACATACGGTATTTTCAAACTTATTTTCATCAATAAAATATTAAAGGATGGATTTAGGTGAACTTGGAATATAAAAAGAATAATTATCTCCCCCCCCCCCCACCTCCTTTTCATAAGAGTACAAAATGCATAAAGCTGGAGTGACACAGAATCTGAAACAGAGAGTGACACAGGGACAGAGTGTGATAGGTAACAGGTGCTCCCATACCGTGCCATCGAATCTTTTTTGGCTTGCCTGCCTAGTTCAAACATCCTGATCAAAATATTCAAATACAGTCACAACACTGAAGCGGAATATCATGTCAATCAACATTGCTTTGGACTGATAGCAACAACATAAATCATTAAACGTTTACAAGCATAAAAAAAAATAGTTAATGGACATCTACAAACATGCTGAAAATCTCATTAGCAAGTTGATATTTTTGATAATGACTAATGAATTTCAAAATGAGTGGATATTTAAACAACTTGCAATGATCTATACATGCTTATGATTATGATCAACTAATACATGTTTGTAATCTTCTAAATTTGTACAAAAGTCTCATAAATGTAAATATTGTAATTAAATAAAGACATGCATATTTACGATAAGTATCTGTCAAAAACATATCTCCATAATGTGAATTACAAGAACAAATTTTCAGATACTGTTTGATTGAATGAAAAAAATAAAGGTTCCTTACTTAACACAGAAAGCGGCCATCTCCAGATTTCCTAGCTCCAGCACTAACTGACCCTGTAAAAAACAAGGAATCGCATACAATGGGCGTTCAACTTCTTAATGTGAAACTAATGTTCAAAATAATTCAGACTGTATTGCTATCTGAACTTAATATATCATAAAATATTTACCCTGTACATATAGTAATGGTGGACATCTGGACGTAGATGTATAGCTCTCGTAAAGTCTTTTAATGCAGCACGCAGCTGAAATTTGATAAAAAAAAAATAACATATGAAAATAAAGTTGCAGTGTTCATACATGTAAATCGTAATTTTTCAAAAGGTTTGAACACATTTGCTGCATTACTTCTGTACTCACATCATGTATCTTGTGATATGCTTCCCCACGACAGACGTATGCCCTCACATACGTAGGATCCACCTTGATGCCTGCAGTAAACTTCTTGATGGCTCTGAAGAAATGTAAAACGCATTTCATATTGATTATGACATAGAAAAACTTCAAGGCAATTAAGCAGTAGTTTTGAAAGATACCACTTGTCAATATTTCTCCATTGGTCTTACCTGTGATAATTCTCGTAATGGTTCATGTAAATAAGACCTAGATTCACATGAGCACAAGCAATATCCTTGTTTAGTTTGAGCACACTTTCAAAATCTGGGATAGCATCTTCAAACCTATGAAATACCAAAGCGTACTGGTACATATGTAAGATAATAATACTCTCAGTCAAGACAACAAGGAAAAAATGGAAAAATGGAAACATGCAATCAATAGTGAAATCTCACAAAAACTCTTTTCTGCATTTTTACTCAAATATAGTTCATGTACAATGCTGGATTGTAGACTAAATAAATTGACAGGAATAAGAGGTGTATGTAATTCAACTATCAGCTTGAGGTACAAGTGTACCTGTTCATGGAATTGTACAGGATGCCTCGATGAAGGTAAGACATGACGTTGTCATCATTGTCGTTGATGAGGAGGGAGACACTGTAGTCATGTAGAGCTTGCTTTGGATGAGCCCTGTCAAAACATTATTTCAATCATTGCTTAGAACTACCATACATATATATATAGCAAACAAAGTACCCACATATTTCATTAAGGACATGTTTGCAGTACATGTATAGATATTAAGTTTGTTGCAAGAATGGATGCTCAGTACAGTAATATCTGTGTAAATTGGTGTTAATCCTTACAGATAATTTTCTCTGTTTCCAGTAACATTTGCAGTAAAGGTCTTACTTTCTAAGAATACAGGCCCTGTAAAAGAATGCCTGCCAGCTCTTGGGGTCTAAATGAATAGCTGCTGACAAGTCTTCTACTGCAGCGTTCCACTGGTTTTGCTCTGCTAGGGCGCGACCTCGATACATGCGAGCCATAGAGTTCAAAGGGTCAACCCTCAGAAGGTCTGTGAAGTCTTGAATGGCTGTATTCCAATTTCTATTCATCAAAAACATCAAATTGGTACAACAAAAATCAAATAGGTAATAAATCCAAATAATGCGAACGCCTTAATTAATATGAGATGGTATAAAAAGTCTGTGGAACTTCCTATTACCTTTAAAGCAATTTAAGCAAGTTTAAAAGAGAACAACTGGATCTTGAATACATACTTCTGTTGGAAATAATACATGGCATGCTTTAAAATGGCATCAGTTCTGGTTGGGAGAATCTTCTTGCACATCATGAAGTCATCCAAAGCCAATGGCATCTTGTCAGTCTACAAATATATGGAAAAATATTACAGATAAGTTTGAAGAACAATATAAATGCTACTGGTATTGACAGGCGTGCAGCAAAAGTTATGAAATCAGCTACTAACCTTTTCATACATGGCTGCTCTTTGGAAGTAAGCTTCATGGTCTCTGGGATTTAGCTTGATGGCCATGGAGTAGTTGATTATTGCATCATTGGGATTATTCTCCTTCCTCAATATCTCTGCCCTGGAAGAGTAAAATCATGGCTTATTAAATTGATAAAAATTTCTTATGATCAAATTTCATTTAATATTTTATTTACAAAACTGCAAAAAAAACCTAATTTATTTCTGAGTACATGTAAATATCTCTAAATTTTGACCTAAAGATCCCCTTTCTCTCCCTACCACAATAAGAGTACTGTAGATTCCTTATTTTACGCGAGTACTTAATTCCATGATTCAATCATTTTTCATCAAATTGCAAGAACATAAAATCGTGAATGCTGAATTTTTATCATAGTTTCATGTAGGATACATGTGTCCAAAAAATAAAAGTGAGATTTTAAAATTTGCGAAATGTGCTTCTCGCAATTATAAGTATATATTTATTCCTAGCGTTTAATTAGGAATCTACAGTATATATTTTTAGTCTTACATGGATCTGTATGCCCCGCCATGCTTGTTGTTGTACTTAAGGATGAAGGTCAGGTCAGCCTTGGCCTGTTGTTTCTGGTCCTTCAGCAGATACAGAAGATGTCGGTGCCAGTAGGCATCCAGAAGCAGGGGCTCCATCTTGATGGCCCTGTGTGGGTAAACTAGTTGTGTTAATTCACAGCTGAATGGTAATCACAAAAAGACATGCTGTTTAAAGTATGGAGTTTAAAAAACAGTTGTACTTACAGATCAAGGTCTATCTGGGCTGCTTTTATCATTCCAACCTTTAAAAAAAACACCACTGCATGAATATTATGTCTCTAGAAAAGTTGAAAATGTGTTCTGGCAACAATAAACATTGTAGCTTAATACAAACTACAATTATGTTTATTGTTCATGATACATGATATTGCTATTGGAATAGTTTACCTCTGAACAAATAATAATTGTACACTTGTACCTTTCTGTAGAGAGCTCCTCTTCTACAAAGGTCAAACGCTTTTGGTTTCCCCATTGCAATTTGACCAGTTAATTTCTGAATCTCTTCGTGGATTATCTAAAATGGAATACAATATCTTAACTAACCATCAGCTAAACAGACATGTATAAATACCAATAAAATGCTTTCATCATACTACGTTATGCACTATGTAATAGTTACTAGTATTATTATATGCCGTATTTAGTTTAGATATGTCTTTACCTGGTGAAGCTCAATATTTTGCTCTGAATCGTCCAGTGGTTCAATCTCACTCAAGGCATCAGAGATATAGCTGCTCAAAGAGTCTTTCCTATATTTACAAAGAAACACACACTTATGCATAGAAGCTTTAATTGTTAAATTGACAAAACTCTTTAGAACTGGCTCTACTTACTTATCATTGAATACAAATGTTTACCTTTTCTTTTCCTTCTCCTTCTCTTCACGTGTTTGGGACACAGGTTCATCTGGCTGGTACTCAGGTTCCTCATCCTCAGACTCGGAGGGAGTAGGGGGGAACACCTGGTCAAACCAGCCATTCCACATATCTCGCACCCACTCCCTGGGGACACAGTCGTTGCTGTTTAATCATAAAAGAGTAAAACTATGTATTCTAGTAAAAAAGACCAAGAACAATTTGTTTCAATAAGAATCTTAATTATCAAAGTTTTTCCTCTTTGCAGCAGTATAGATGAGCATAAAACACTATATTTTTAAGAAAATTGAAGATTTTTGTAATAAAAACTTACGGCATTTTCTTGATTTTTGTGAAGGAATCAAAATCCAAAAGGTTCGGCAGGCTGAGACGAGATCCTTGTCTCACTTTCCTGTTTATGTACACAAATCCATGTAATTATTGCTGTATTAAAGGATATTTGAACAAAACTTTAAAGGCTAAATGCACTGGATGCAGTGAAATGTTTTTATTGTGAATATGATTTTTCAAGATATTTGAGAATTTAAGATAAAGCAATAAAAATACATATCAAATAAACAGTGATTGAGATTTCCAACTCACTTTGACATACCAACAGTACCTGAGACGTCGATGTCCGAGATACCGACGTCCAACAGTATATTATTCAGAATTAGAGGAGTACTTACGAGGACACCCTCAGTTCCCTCTCCACAGGAGGAACAATTTTGAGCATGGAGTTAGAGCGCTCAATAGGTTTAGGAGGTGCTCGGAGGAACTTCTCAATCTGTTCTAGTCTCTCCATCGAGATTGGGGCTTTGCGTTTCGACTTCTTTTTTCCTCTATAGAAAAATTGAGAAATAACAAGTGGTAAAGGAGGTAAAAGTTTATATTCAATGGTTTCACATACGTAGAGCCTAGCCGGTACATATATTTGAAATATGAACAAAACACTTTTTATTTACCAGGAGAAATTTTATCTTATAATTGATCATGATGATTCTGATATTTAATCAAATTTGACCAGTATGTGCAATACTTCCAAGAGTAATTGTAAACAACTGCCATGTATCTCTCACTTCAGTTGCATCAAACATTAAAGCAGCTGAAGCATAAAGAGATTATCAAAAATCCACATCAAGTGCAAAAACAAGAAAAGAACCCGGAAGCAGAAAACCAGAACAAAATTTTTTACATGAAAATAGAATTAATGCAACTATAATATCCTTAAACCTCATCAGATAGGTCCCTAATATAAGATTCTTTTTTTATTAACAATTAAGGTACTTACACCAGGTAAAAACATCAAACCACTTTGTGCATTAATTTTTGCAGTTTAATTCTAAATTCACCCTTGGACATGATCCATTTAAAAACATCATGTTGTGTTGGTGAATAAATTTCAGATCATTAGTAAACCAACAGAGAAACATCCCTTTCTTAGAAAGACCCATTCTCAAACAAGTGGCTATGCAAACATACATACTTACAATCTAGATTTTCTACAAAGTTTGTTTAATAAGAAAAACAGTTAACAAAAAAAATGTGTTAAACTTTATATTGTACAGAATATCCATTATTTCTCTGACATATTGTAAAAGAAAAAATACCATTCACTGTGGTTTTGATTGATATTACCATGTTTACAGTAAAAAAAAAAAAAAAAAAAAGACTTTTCCAAATTTTCCTAATCAAAACCACTGTTAACTGTGTAAACTTTAAAACATAGGGAATATAACTTTTTTAAAGAATTAAAAATGTACATTCAATTTAATTAAAATAAGATCTTTTATTTGTCAAAGCAGATCAAAGATCTGATTTTAATCATATTTACTGTAAACTTAGTTACTGAAAATAATGCAAGTCACTCTCTTACTTTTTGGGAAGGATGACATATGCCCTGCCTGCCTGAAGCGCAAGTTCTGCTGGTGTAGGCTCATCTACAAACAAGGGCAAGAATTTCATGAATTGATTTGCTAAAATAATAATGTGCAAATTTTCTGTAGAAAAACAAAGCAGCCCTTTGAAGAATTGTAAATGATCGTCACCTTTCATTTTTGGTTCCTCTTTATATGTCTCCGCCCTCTCTTCTGCTATCTTCTCTTGCTGTAAAATTTAAATAAGAAAACCATGAAACAATTCAGAGAAGTTTTTTCATAATAATAAATGCAGCTTTAAACTGTACTAAAATATTCATGTATGTTCATTTTCTTTCTGCTGTGAACACGTTCCATCTTTAAAAATATCTCCACCTTAGACTATTTGATTACCCGTAATCCCATTTGAAGTCTTATTTTTACACATCGCATTGTTTCCCTAATTACTTGCAACTTTCATTTCAGTGTTTTTTGATATCTCATTTTCATGACTTTGTAACCTGTAACTTTCACTGATATTTTTTGTACATTTAGCTGTTTTCCTATCATTGCCACCAACTGCTACTGAGCATTTTGAAATTACCTGTAATTGCCATTCAAGTCTACTCTCTTCCTCTTTTTCTTTTGCTTCTAATAACTTCTTGTTTAGTTTCATTTGCCTGACATTGGATTTTTGAGTGGAAATCTGTAACACACAGTTATATACCATTAGACAAGTAGTACAATCACCTTGATCTGTATCAAGTTTGACTGGTTCTGTGGCTCACCTCCTCCATGGCTGCATTGTAATCCTGAGGAACCAGTAAAGTGTCGTCCAACCCCTTACTGAGCCCCAAAGTTGATGTGCTTCTTCTATTCATGTCAAATTTAAGATTATATTAGACAAATGTTTATATATTTTTTATAGTATAATTTAGACTAGTTTCCATTTAAAAACTATAAATATTAAAAATGTGGAAAATTGTTCAAAATGTAAATATTATTCTAATATTGATTTAACAAGTAACTTGCATGTATAAAAGACTTTCACCATCTTGTTGAAGAAACCTCGTACCTTATTGGAACAAATACAGGGAATATCTCGTTATCTGTCATTTCAGTCATCCTTTGGAGTACAGGAGTAACTGGTGCTTCTTTAGTCTCAGCATCAGGGGGAGGGGGTGGGGGAGCAGCTACAGTGAAGACAATTTGACGGATATACTCTTAACAGGTATCTTATCATTCATTGTAGATTTAAATTATAAACTGCGAGAATAACTACTGCATAAAAAGCAATCAGTTCTTCATAAAATCAGTTTAATAAACTTCTGAGAAATTCTGATGATTAACTACCTTGATCGAGTTTGTCTTGTTCTTCCTTTAACAATTTTCTTTTTTCATATGGGTAGATTTTCCCATCTTTGATGTCATCCTCCCTCTGCTTTGCTGCTTTCACAAAATCTGTTAGATCTTCCATTGAGGTACTCTTGTGATACAAAAGTCTGTAGGAACACATTAAAAGTTTTATTCCTTCGTGTTTTAAAGTACACGTAATTGTTTATATAGATACTAATTTTTGAGTTACAGTAAATTCAACATCATCAGCTCTAAAACATGTAACTTTCCAAATAAATGTACATTTTACCCAGTAAATGAGCACACAATTTGATGGTTTACATGTAACTTTCCAAATACATGTACATTTCACCCAGTGAATGAGCACACAGTTTGATGGTTTACATGTAACTTTCCATATACATGTACATTTTACCCAGTGAATGAACACACAGTTTGATGGTTTACATGTAACTTTCCATATACATGTACATTTCACCCAGTGAATGAGCACACAGTTTGATGGTTTACATGTAACTTTCCAAATACATGCATATTTCACCAAGTAAATAAGAACACAGTTCATTTGTTTACCTGTAAATTTCCTGGTATCTCTCTTCAGCAGAATCCACCATCTCCATTTCTTCCTCCTCTTCAGAGCTCTCCTCCATCTCCTCCATCTGCCTCGTGGCTGCCACTTCCTGTGGATCCATTCCGAGCGAGGCCGGCTGGTAGTCTGGGAACAAAACATCCTTGACCCTGGCAGGCTGCACGTCAAATTTGGGCGGAGCTGGTGTCCAGTAAAGGCGAGATTCATCAGACAGGACTGACATTTTTGTTCCTTCAACTGACACTGGAGCAATGTTAAACTGGAAAAGTAAATTCAATTTTATATCAACTGGAAAAGTAAATTCAATTTTATCTCAACATTTTCAAAAGAAAAATGGAATTGTAAAAATGTGGTTTTGTTTTACTAATATTCATTTAAAAGTACATGTACATCCAAAAAATTGAAGGTTTTCCAAAATTCTTGTGCATATCTTTGAACTGAAGCAAAAGTTGGAATTCATTACCACTTCATTGGCCTTTTGCTGCCAGTCCTCCAGAGTTTCCTCTGTATCTTTCTTTGTCTCCTCGAGGACTCGTCTAGCAGCCATTGCAAGTCTCTTCTCCTCGGCCTCCTGAGCGGCTGTAGAATCAGAGTACACTGAGGCTTCATCCTCCTGTATCTCCTTCTCCTCAAATCCTCCTACATACTGAAATTACAGAAATAACAAAATCTGTGTCTTTTTAGAAAGCATGTTACAACAAAATTATTCAAGTTTTAGTAATTTACAGATTATCGTACATGTACAGAAATCACAAAAATCACAATTCTAGCTTCTTAAAAAAAAATTTCATTTTAAACAGCTTAACTGTGCAAAATGGGATATGATCATGATCAATTTTTTTTAATACAAACTCATTATCATTATCATGTTATCATGTCTAATATCTTACTCGAGCTGGTTGTTGTCCCGAATCAAACTTGCTGGGAGTGTGGTATTTCCTGCCCAAGTTTTTGTACTCATTAGGTAGCTGATAGTCATCGTTGACTGTACAGAAATGGTGGACACGTTTCATCGGCTTCTTTTCTTCCTCCTCTATCTCTGGTAGCTGGTACTTAGAGGGGGTGATAGGTTTCCAGGTGGACAGGAAGGACACAGCATCAGAAAACACAGTCATTTTGTTGGTCACTGGTCCCTGAGCCGGCTGTCTGCTCAACAGGTCCAAGTTTTTACCCTGGACACTGACAATATCCTCACAAGTAGCCTCAGGAGGAGCCATGAGGTCCTCCCAGGCTTGTTTAATGTCTACCAGTTCTTCCTCTTCTCCCTCCTCTGATGAGGAATCGTCCTCAGCTCCTCCTAAATCTGTGAGGTGGAGAGAGGGCACCTCTGCTGGCAGAGATTGAGGTTCAGCAATAGCAGGTGCCTACAACAGGAAGAGAAAATAATCAGAACGGGCTTTAGCATAAATAATTCAATTTAACATGTTAAAGCTTGTTTATTAAAATGGACATAGACTAGGATGGTCCTTTTTTCCTTTTTTAAAGCTTAAATTCAAACTTTTAGGGACATTGTGCAAGTATATGTATCTGTTAAACTGAATCTTACTCCTAAAACACAGCATAAGTTCCCTAAATATTTGAATGTTAACTGATTGAGTTTCTGGGTCGGCCATTACTTGTACCCATATATTACCTCAGGTTCCTCCTCCCCCGTCTTAGCCTCAGAAGTCAGGTCCTCACTGGGAAGTTTCTCCTCTCGCTCCTCCAGCTCCAAGGCTAAAAATGATGTCCATATAACATTAAAATTCTAAAAAAAAGTTTAGTAAAGTTGTCTTTTTTACTTAGTTTGTAAAAATATAGCAGAACTGCAAGAATGTTGGTACATGTATTATATCTCAAACGGTATGCTAGGTATAAATTTTCCTGTTCTAGGAACATGCATAAACACAAGTCTTAAAAAATCCTCAAGCGAGGATATTAAATACTTGTTTAAAAGTAGCCTATTTTACTTGAATTCAGGCTTAAAATCAAATATTAGAACAAGAAAATTATTTTATAGGGGGAAAAATTCATTGTCATTTGCAAGTGAGTAAATTCAAGGGGTTGAGCCAAGTCTGAAATAACTAAAAGATATCACAGAGATTAAGAAATTTAATTAAGAATACAGCTAACCTTCATCCTCGAACTCCTCATCTTCTGGAATATCAGCTGGCACGTCAATGTCTTTTTTATCTGTTTTTGAAATAAGTAATGTTTTGATAAAAGGTATAAAAATATTTCACCTCTTCATTCTATTACCAGTGTAGTTGTCTTCCTTGTAGAAAGATATTACCAAGACTCTCAAGTTTTAAGGATTGTAATTAAATTCCCGTATCTAAGAGCTACATATAAATAAACTCATTGGTTTATCGGTCTATAAATACATGTATATAAAAATTAAAAAAAATTATTTAAAAAAAAAATTAATCTACTCTTAGATTTTCAACAGAAGAATTTTCAAAATTAATCAATAGCTTTAGACATAATTCATTTGCAGGATACAAGTTCTTGGATGAACACAGAGGTTTCTAATCAAAATCAGGTAATGTAACTTGATGCTATATATTTATGGTATCAAATGTAAGTAAGTCATACCAGATTTCACAACAAACAATTAGATTAAATTCAAAGACTCATGTTAAAATCTTATCACTGGAATAATATATCACACTTTTAAAACTCTTAGAATGTTAAAGAAAAACCAGGAGAAGGACCAATACAGTTTTTTTCAACACATGCATTTCTTATACCTTAAAATCCCAATTCATTATTCAATTGTTAAATGATAATCATAATGTTAGATCATATTAGTGAACTCATTGGAAAATAATAATTTAATGTACATCATCAATTATCTTAAGTACTGTAAATGTGTTTAAAAAAATTATCAGGGTATTTTACTTTTTTTTGTGAATGTGGTTAAACAAAAAAGGATGGTCATATTACTCATATAAACATATTTTGTTTTATCATGCGATAATTATTTGGATTCATTCATAGGTTCTAGTTAGAATATTGTGATTAAGGGTGGCATGGCTAAAAAAAAGAACCACGGAACATGCACATGATTATTCTGGGTGAGGAGGTCGTTAGTGGGCGGGTAAGTCATCAACAGCGGACTCTTAATTACCATCCTGATCTTCACCGCTCGGTGAAGAGCCATCTCCCGGTAGTGGCGTGTGCGGAGTACTGCGAGCCTCGGATCCAATTTCAGAATCTAATCATTTAGTCACAATCAAATATGACTTTTATATAAATATAACAAATGGCAAGGAGAAAAAAGTAACAGAATTATCTATAAAGGGAGACAACTCCTACCTCTTTTTGAATCCATTGGATCACTTCCATCACCTGAAATAATAAAGTATAGCAGATTTAAATTGTCAGTAACTTTTAATCTGATAAAAATATTTATTGATTACAGAATTAAGGAGGATTAAATCATTTTCCTGCCATCACTTACTTAGAACAGCACTAGCCCTGGACATAACTCGGTCCATAATCTCCTGGATTTTTCTGTCTGCATCAGACACCTGGCTGTAAAAGAGGATATGTTCATGACTTTACATTAAATTTTTACTTTATAGTGTCTTATCTTTCCATTTTATTGTGCTGTACTTACGTGCGGGCCCCTGAGCTCTGGGCCCTCAGTGAGGCGATGATTTCGTCCACTGACCGCTCGGAGCGGGGGCGGGGCTTCCCATCTGTCTCCTCCTCCTCCTTACTCTTCAGTTTTTCTGTACCAACAAAAATTATAATTTATTACTGATCTTAATCTCTTAATAAGTGCTTTTTTCACAATGAGATATCTATGAATATTTTTTATTTTCATTGTACCTTGTGCCTTTTTGTCTTTACTGCTACTTTTTTTCCCTTCCTTTTTCCGTGGAGATTTCTTGCCCTGAATCTTCCACATGGGCTCTGCTCCTGGCTTGGCTATCTTTTTAGCCTCCTCCAGCAAATCTTTTGTGGACTTACTCTAACAAAATATAAAATAAATATAATGTAAAGTTTTCCTTTGCTTTTAAAATCATCTTACAATGTGGAAGTGCAGAAACAAGATGAAAAAACTAAAAAAAACAAAGTATAAGACTAAAATATTTTAATGAAATCATGAACATATAAAGTCGATTTATTCAGATTTTTTATATCAACATGTTCAAATTTAATTATTTAGCACATGGACTATATTAGGAAATACATTGAATGTCATGTAAAAATGAAGGATGGTTTTCTGTAATAATGATGATGAAAGTGACATACAGATACTGCACTTGAGGCTCTCCTGCCTTCCTCCTTTGCCTCCTGATGACTGACAGCTGTCTGAAGATCATCATCAATACCAGCAATGGCCTCGTCATAACGACTGTACACATTCTCATCAGGCAACAAGTTGTTTTCACTTTTTAATGAGGTGGCTATGCTGAGAGAACTTTCCACTGCAAACAATTACAAAAAAATGCTTAATATGAACAATGTGAAAAATGTTTTAAACCTAAGTTTATTAATGTTCTTGAATTAGAGCTTCTTAATTAACCAGCACCAAGACTAACTTTTTAGACTGAGAAATCATTTTCATTTGGTGTTTGGGTGGGAAACTTCTTTAGATAAATTGTTTTATACATGTATTTATAATTTTGGAGGGAAAATAATTTCCTGGCTAGATGTCTCCTCTATCATAAGCTGTCTCATTACACAATCTCATGACTTAGGGGTATAGTCATACAATCCATTAAGATTCCAACAAATTAACAAAGATTCCAAGTAAATATGAATCCTGTAAACTTTATAATGCCATCAAAATTTTGAGCGTGAAAGTTGCATACCAGCTCTCCTGCGAGTCTTCCTGAGAGAAGAGGTTGGAACAATAGGCTTGGGTCTCTCTTTAAATGCCACTCTTTGAAGTGTCCCCTCCGACATCAATATAGCTGGTTTCTTTTCTGTTTCTTCATTCTGGTCAAGGTCCTCCTCTCTTTCAGTTTGCATTGGCGAATCTCTTGGGGTTCCCCGATCAGAGGTCAGGGGGGTGAAGCCCCGCATCTTATTCGCCTGCAGAGGATAGTTAACTTTTTTAAATTATCATTTTAATAGTCTTCAAGTTTCCAAACTAGGCTTAAGTGGAGAGTAACAGTACGTAAAAGTTGCTCTAATTGCTTATTCCATGGTAAAAATATATTCAAATTAATGATGGCATACATGCAATTAATACATTTGGAATACATAACAAAAACAGTTTAGTGTTAAATAATGGTTATTGTTATAAAAAAAAAAATCACTCATTAATATTGTTAAGAATATCAGGACCATTTACAAGAATATATTTATTATTTTTTATTGCTTCAAAATGTGTTAAGATAATATTCAAGCCATTTATTGGTACATGTATCCCTTTCCAAACATCAGTTACTGGTATGTGATGCAGTCCAATATGAAACATGGATTGCAATGAATAATTTCATTCCAACTTCGTTGGTGCAAAATTATGCATGATGATGCTGATATGGTGGTTTATATGTCAGACAAACAAATTAATGTATTGCAGCATTAATTCAATTTTAAATTATTGTATTAATCAACAAACAAATTCAAACACATGCCATGGCCAAATACATGGATCTTCTGGAATCAAACTGAACAATATATGCTTACCGGTGAGTTAACCTGTTTATACGAAATTCAAAATCAACATAGAACACATAAACACAAAATTAAAAAAATGTTTTTTAAATTTCCTTGTATGTCAGTTCATACCAGTATATCAAAAACGTTTATTATTCTTTATATGGTAATACATGTATCACATGAAGCTTATTGTTTAAAGCTAAAAATGGGTTTACCAACCTGCATCATCTGTTCTAAAGCAGAGTCCTCTGTCGTCAGAGCAGGTTTTCCTTCCATAATCACTTTAAGGCCAGGTACAGTGACACTATACAATCACAAAAACATTACCGATTTATATCAAAGTTATTCTAAATAATAAAACATGTTAAACTTACTATCCTAAATTAGCCCAAACAATTCTTTTTTCAATGAATCACATACATGAAAAGCTTTCAAATTCATAAAGTATTGTTACCTGGACCTAGATGGCAATACCCCAATTGACGAAACTTTTGGCTTTTTCAAGTCTGTATAGAACAATAATAAAATACTAATAAGAAAAAGGAAATAATTGTTTTTAATAGTTTATCACCAATTTTATGTCTAAAGTAAAAATTTCAAAATTTACATATTTTATGTTTCAATTACCAAAACTTGTATTAAGAAAATCAATTTGCCATTTTACATACCATCTGTGGTGATTGTTGTTTCTTTTGAAAATGGGAGTTTCCGTGAATGTACACTGGCAATCCTTTGATCCACATTTTGAGATTTGTCAAGAGGATTATAAGGTGGCTCTACCACTGGTTTTAACATAAACTTTGGCTCCTGTTATTTAAATATTCATATATGTAGTTAGAAGATATCATATTTACTTTGGTGTTAAATCTGTGTACGAAAATTAGAAGTAGGTATTTAGTTGTACCTTTTTTGCTTCTTTTGAGGGACTTTCTTCATGAAACACAGGTTCTGTTTTTCTCTTTTCTGTACGCCTCTCTGGTACAAAAGCTGGTTGGAGCTTCCTGTGATATAAATAGTTGTTCCAATCATTAATTATCTGCTTTTAAATTAGATAAAAACTTTCTTAAAACAAAATATAGGATCATAACTCTTACCTTGAAGTAACTATTTCATCACTTTGGGGAAAATTCAGTCTTTCCTCTCTTTTAACAGCGATTTCATTCAGAGATTTTTTAGCCATGTCATCCAATTCTTTTCGGAGTGTAAGCTCCACTTGCCGATTTGTTCCAAATCTAAAGGAACCACTTCCATTTTTGTTGCTAGGATGCAACTCTCCTCCAGGCATGATTGTGTCTTTAAAATGTAGCTCTGAAATGACAACAGTTTACTTGAGATTTCTCTATATTATTCTTCACATAAGTTTGATATAGAAGAAAACCCACCTCAGTCTGAATTGCTTAAAAAGTTATTATCTCTTTGATGAATGCGTTTAAACTTGTGATACACATATTAAACACAGACCTAAAATCATCTACAAAAACCATGCAAAAGGCAAAAGATCAACATTGTCATTGGGCCTCTGTACTGAAATAAAAATACGAAAAAAGAATTTACAAGAAATCTACCACTTGTCACAACTTTCAATTATAGACATGTATTAACTATTGACAAAATGCTCTTGCAATCAACAAAAGATAATTTATTAACTTACCTGATTATAAGGGAGTTTAATTTCAATTTTGGGGGATTTTATTCCCTCCTTATTAGACTTGGTCCGCCATATTGTTTACAAGGTGGTTGACAACAAGATGCATTTGACTCTATAACTAATTTAGAAGAGTTTTTATGGTCAAAGCAAACGTAGAAGCATGACAGAATACATTTAATCCAGTAATCTAATTAACTTAGTAACCTATTTCTCTTGATTTGTGATTTCAGTCAGTTTTTACACTTGCAAATAAAGAATTAGATAGTTTGTACCTTACCATTTCGTACTTTTTTAAGTTAAAAAAAATAAAAGCTGAATACTAAAAGACCATCCAATATTCTAAATATATAACAGCCGTTAATAAAACATTAACCATCAATTAATTAATCTGGCGAGCACGTAAAATAAGTTCAGTAGTCGATGTACAAGGTACTTTACAATCAAAGATGGCTGCGCCCTGTTGAATTTATATCTCATGAGATTATAGTTACATTTCATATCCTAAAATGAGTGCTTCACGTAGAGCGACTTACATTCTACGGAATAATCGTGTTAAGAATATGAAACTACGTAGGACAAGTAAGCATTTTTTTTTATCTAGAGTATGTGACCTGTATGGTTTCATTATCCCGCATTATCTCTGTTAGCAAGGTTATTGAAATGTCTTCATAATCAGATAAATCGTAATTTGTTTGATGAATAATTCTGTGAATTGATAGGAAGACACATTTACAATACATTCATTATTTGATTCTTACATGTCCGTTGTAATTAAGATTAAACAACACTGCGAAATATATTACATGTACTATCAAAATTTTATAACAGTTAAACGTAAATTAATTCAAAAGATGTATGTTGGTAATAGCAACTCAATTGTATCATAGTTTTTCTTACAGTGACATTCCTTATGACGTCGACTTTACTATTCCTTATTTTTCATTTAGGTCTACCCTAGTTTCAAGCATCTTCGTTAGCCAAGGGTTTCTGATGCGCACTCTCCTAAATAAACCCTTGACTTATCGTGCTATCAAAAGTTGGTGTTTGATTGGGGCTTCTCAAACCGTTCGACCAATCAAAAGGATGCAAAATATATCTGATTTATTCGACAATGTTTTTGCACTGTTTATTCACGAGTGTCTCTTGCACTCATAGCTTATTAATAAAACCCTTATTAAATATTTTTCTAGTCTTTCTGTTTGAGCCTTCATGATACATGTAGCTTGCAATGGAGAAATAACATGTACAACATAATCTGTGCATCAAAAGAGGTATGCACTCAGAGACGAAGGATTTACTGCTCCCAGTCTTACAACCTTTGAATTAATTTGATATGTCACATTTAACAATATTCCTATTTATTGAATACTGGGCATTAAAACGTTCTTTCAACTTGTCAGTATCAATGTCTATGGAGGCTGCCATTACTGCACCAGTGACGGTTAAAGTACAGCATCTTTCATCAT
Source organism: Magallana gigas (assembly GCF_963853765.1). Classification (NCBI taxonomy): domain Eukaryota; kingdom Metazoa; phylum Mollusca; class Bivalvia; order Ostreida; family Ostreidae; genus Magallana; species Magallana gigas. The sequence goes on from NC_088854.1 coordinate 45,728,810, forward strand.
TTGGCTGATTTATAAATAGGCTTGAAGATCATGTGACGAAAATAAAATCCCAACTATTGATAGCATGATACGCCAAGGGTTTGTGAGGAGCGATGCGGATCAGAAACCCTTGGCTAGCGAAGATGAGTTTCGAGTAAAGATTTCAATAATCAAGATTATTTCACCAAACTTATACTGAAGGAAATTAGAAAAAAACAAACTTAGTTTTAGTTTTGAAATAAATTTTTTTGTAAATTTTAGAAGGTGTCACACTTGCATTCATTGAGATTTCTAAAACATACACTACAAGATTAGACAATCTTACTCTTAATGTGATTAGCATTTGGCCTTGATTTTCGGAGTAAAACAAGTCATATACATACACAAATTTCTTGCCTAAAAATGTTAGATATAGAATAGATTTCACTACACTGAGGGTAAATTATCAGGTTATTCATGCTTCGCACACTTTTTTAATGTTGATTTATTTAAATAATTTCTTTTATTCATAGCACCTTGGTGCTAGCATAACTTCAGATACTGTAGATTAAAGTCAAACTTGAAAGTATTTCTGATGGACATAAAGAAATATCAAAAGTTGTTTTAGTAGATTTTTTATAAAAGATTTACATATTCTTTGTAAAGATATTCTGCTTGATATTTTCAGAGTACCTGGTATGCACAGTTCATGATGCATCATATATTTTATATTTTTTAATGTAGAAAATGCAGCTTATAGTTATTCCTGGAATGAAGAAGGGGAGAAAATGCTTCCGGAACATTACAAGAAGAGATGCCTAGAATTTATGAGCAAGGAACCAACATCAGTTCATTATATACCCTCAACAGGCACCTTTGGAATTCATAAAAATACCAAATTACCGTATGTACAGTTAGATAATATTAGAAAATATATTTTTTTATTTTATAAGGGGGGGGGGGCCTGTTATCTTTGCTACTGCCCAATTCAATAACTTGGTACCAGTAGTTTTAATTTAGACAAGTGTTGGAGTTTTTATTTTCATTTTAGTCAAATATGAATTTTCTTGTTTATATAAAGGTTTATATTGGAGTTAATATACCGATAATTTCATTGCAGAAATAAGATTCAGAATGTCCCAATTCCTGTTTTGTACCCACAAGATGCCAATAAAGGACTCTGGGGAGGAGAGGGCTATATACTGGGCTACAAAATGGACAAGAGTCATCTCAGAATGAAAAACAGGTCAGTTTATGCACACATAATGTTGCAGGACTAATTTTGAATTTTATATACAAATGTGTCTTCAATGTATTTTCACTATATACAAGCTCAAGTATATGTAGACACAATTTTCTGTTATTTGGAAACTTTTGTGCAAAAACATGTACATGTATATACAATTGTATGTGACTGTGTAAAATATAATGTTTAAGTGTATTTACTTTCATGACAGGCTCCCTAAGATATGGAAACCATTTATTTCAAAGCGAGCGGTGTACAGCGAGATATTGGACAAATGGTTCGAAATTCCAATGACAATGCGAGTTTTAGACTTGATTGATGAATGTCATGGCTTTGATAATTATATACTTAAAGTAAGTATTACTATTTCTTGAAAAGTTTGTCTAAATAAAATTGTTCTGTTGTTTTCATGTGTCCAGTATACAGCCTTATTCCAAAAGACAAATATATTTATGTTTGTGTAAATTTTTCTAATTGGAATGACATTCTCATTTTTATTTTATTTTTGAACAAACAAATTTTTTTTTACCATTTATTATGATGTTCTGTTTATATGACAAGTCATTCAATTCAAATGATAATTTTCCCAATCTTCCCAGCAGACATAATTTACTTTGTTATGTTTAGAATTACATTATATTATATACTTATTTTATATTTCTTTTCTTTAGACACATGAACGTGATTTAAACTCCTTACTTGCAATGAAACTTCGAAGAGAGATGTTATTAGCTCTTGCCAACAAAACATGTTACCCAGATGACAAAGATAAACAGGAAAAGATCATACATAAATACCATGAGTTCATAATCCCAGTGAGTAAAGACTTTTACTTATCATTCAAACATTGATAATGAGATATCTGTATCTATGAGTGGGAACTTCAATATATATCCAAGTTCACTTTACTTATGGTAATTTATAGTAAGTACCCCATATTAACTGCTATTTATTATTCAGTCATAATGTTACCCCTATAAGTACTTTAATACCTATTCTACCTGTCAATAGCATCTGTGCTCACTATAATGATTATTTACTGGTATATGTACTGTTACTTTTTGACTTCCACATGTCATTCACTCAACTAAGCTGAAAATTTTTTTGAGACGTGTGCAATAGCCTTATTGTTATTTATATCTTTTCATTGCCATGATCTAGTTCTATAATTTCTAATGTATATGTTGATATTTAACTTTACAAACACTCACTTATATTGACCTGATTTAATTTTGATGAATTCTGACCAATCACAGGCAGAGGAGGCTGAGTGGGTGGGGCTGACCATTACAGAGGCCCTGCATAAAGCCTGGAGGAACAGGAGGAATCTCCCACAAAACCGACCCAAACCACTGAAAGAGGTGTATGAAGAACGGCTAGTTCTAAAACTCCATTGTAAGTGACAATTTACTTCAGGCGGTTGTACCATATTTTTTATTGTATGATACACAGTCCTGTCCAACTTTCATTTTTATATATTATGGAACATTAAGAAAGGTTAAAAATAATGCACTAGCATGGCAGTGTCCATTCAATATGGATTACATAAAATTTGTAGACTTTACACTGGAGATTCCGTATTTTACGCAAGTCACTAATTCTGCAATTCTGCCGTTTTGTGTCAAATTGCAAGAAAATAAATTTGAGAGCTGAAATTTTTATATGTAACTTCTATACGATTCCTCATGTTTAATTAGGAATCTACAGTATATTACCAAACCATGCAGTCAAACTTGAGGACATATCACATGTCAAAAAACTTGCTTTCCTCTCTATCTTTTCATTTCCATATGTAAATGTGATACACATGTAAGGGTGCATTGTACCTATTCAAGTGTGTAATTGAAAAAAAAATCAAAAAGTGAGTTTTCTTATCAAATGACTTAAATAGAAATTTAAGAAGTACCGGTATATATTTACAGATTTTAAAAACCTATCCAATCATTTCATCACATGTGATAAATTTACTAATACATGTAGATAGGTAAACTTAAAAAAATGTCCAAGACAATTCAATCAGAGACCATGCAAAGTCCTACCTTAGCCAAATGTCGTTAAAATTAGGGTACCCATCCCAAAAATTGGCACATTCTAAATATGTATTGAAAAAAAAATAATTCATAAAATGTCATGTTGAAACATAAAATACAAGTTACAAAAGTTGGCCCCCATAAATTTAGGTAATTCTACAGAATTGAAATGACAATGAGACAGAGTCTGCTTCTAAATTGTTTTTAATGTTTCCATGCTTTTTAGTAAAGAAAGAGAACCAGTGGGAGGCAATAATGGAGGATTCAGACCGGGAGAAACCACAAGAGGAAAAACTGCCATCATTGATACAGAAACTGAACCCGTTCTCAGCCTATAACAAAAATAAAAAACAATAGAAATGTCATACATTTTTATCAAATTATTTTTATGGTGTTGTTTTATTAATAGAGAAAAAGTCAGTTGTTGCAAAATATTTCAAAAGAATTGGAAATTGAGGTTACTCATGCATGTAAATTGAACTTCATAGTGTTGGGAATGAGTGAATTCATTCGTTTTGAAATGTTTTAGGAAGAATACTTTTTTATGAAATGTTTAGTTAATTTTAAATTTATATCATAATTTTGATGGTTAGCTTTAAAGACAATAGATCTGATCATATCATGTACTGAAAAGAATTCTTAGGGTTACTTCCCTTTTCATGTAAAATATTGTTGATGAGATAATTACGAAATAATTTGCGTACTCTTGAAACGCAGTAATTTGCATTTTAGTCATATAAATCATACTGCTTTTGACGTTTACGAAACTTGGTCAAAATCTTCAGAGAAAACAAAAAGACAGGTTTTGATTGCAGTCGAGGGTTAACACGACAATTTTTCAAGTTATGCAAATAATTTGGACCTGCGGATCATTTTGTGTTGACGCACCGCTCGTCATGTCATCTGAGACTCTTGACTTTAGAAGACGTGCACAATCAGCACTTTCTCAAGAATCCCCATCAAAGGCGACACGGGTGTCTTCTTTTGAGTTTATGGGTAAAACAGAATGTAAGTTGATAAATAGACACATAGAGAGCGCGTTAACTTAGCGACCCACTGTGCATACCCAGCGCGCCAAGAGTCACCCGATTTACCGTCTGCACATTGTTCTAAATCATGCTGTTGCATACGAAAAAATTGAAGTCTGCAATTGACTGTGTTGACTTAGAGCATTAGATTTCATAAGAAGCCCATTTTGATTCTTGAGACTTTTCTCTCAGCCGCTTGATCCGATAATGTTTGGTCTGACCTGCGACACGAAAATTTCACAGTCGCGATCTTTAAATTGCCAGATTGTTCGGTTCAAGTGCTCTTGCAATCTCTCGGTCGTCCTTTAAAGGTATATATATTTATTAAAATATCACCTTGAAGAATTTTGTCATCAAAGGGTCTAAGAAAATAAAAGAATGAAATGAAAACTGATGACGCTCTAGAAAATGTCGCGAAACGTTCAAAGTTTTCTGAAACTTGCATATTTCTCATACACAACTCGCACAAAATTTAAGAGAGTGTCGCAAAACAGAAATTAACATCGTGTATGATTCAAAAGGAAATGTTAATTACATGATAAGTAGTTCGCTGATAAATGTCGTTAAAACGTAACTTACTGCGGCTAACAACATCATAACAATTACACGAAGCGAGTCCCTTACTGGTGCTTTCTGACCAGAATCTTATTGCGGTTTTCTTTGATTTTTGGAGAACTAAATAATTTAACTTAAAGACCTTGTCAGGGCTGCCATTCCGCGTTGAATATTCGAATTTATGACTCTATGATTCCTATATCAATGTATCCGAAAGACTAAAGAAGATTCTAAAAAAAAAAAAAAGGTTTTAGGAGACAACTTGATCTTAGATCACCAATGCAAAGCGTAGAAATGTTGTTTTGGTAATAATTTATTCAAATGTAGTGTTGCTTGTGAATTAAAATTATTTGCCTTGCTAAAAAGTAAATAAAGATAATGTTAAAGATTATGACCCCCCCCCCCCCAAAAAAAAAAAATTAATTGTCTGAACATACTAGGAGTTAGAACCATTTTAACAAGTGCTTGGACTTTGGGTAGTTGTGTCAAACAGCAATGTGACGCAGTCCTGTCTATTTCATTGCTGGCCACTCAGCCACTGCTCTTTGAAATCGACAAGATTTGTCTGGCTTTTGAGGCAAGACTACGAAATCGGTGCATATTTCGCTTGAAACCGCGTCATTTTTAACTTGTTTTGACGCAAGAAATAGACAGCTACGTCCAACCGAAAGTCCAAGGTCTTGTTATAATGGTTCTTAGATTAATAAAAAAAAAAATATATACAACTGGCGAAATGAGATTAAAATAAAATCAAAGATCGGCACTATGCAAAATTCATTGGCCGCGCATTCAACTTTTTGCTTAAACTGGGACTGAATGCCCTCGGTCCATTGCCAGACGCGGGCTGCGATGATTGGCTTTTCCATTAAACTCAGCTATGCTAAACCTGCTAATGTGTTACCTAATTCTAAAAAAGATCATCTTTGCCTAAAAATAAAAGCAAAGTGTTTTTCGTACTTTTACCGTTTTACGTACGTCTGTGTTTAGTTTGACGGAAATTTCACCGCTCTGAAAGACGCGTTCACTGACAGATTACATTATTTATCCCTAAAACACGTTTGTCAAAATCTTACAAGTTGTCAGGGGAAAGTCAATTACGCGTATAAATCATAAAGCACTTTATTCCATATTCCCGGATTTGAAACAGAACATTTCATATTAATTTGACTCTCACAAGCATGCGCACATGTCTAAATACCAAGATTTTTTAGCCAATTTTTGCTTCGTTGAATCCGCCGTCTTAATTAACCTGCACGTAAGATCTATTTCGTCTGTTTCAGAAATCAATGTAATTGGATCTCGAATCCCATGCATGTTGTGTCTTTTGACAAAAGGTTTGGTGCATTAAGAAATATTTATATATTATAAAGTTCCGACTTTGTGGTCATGTTTACGCCTCTACATGATGCTTTGCGATTTGATATTGCGACATGGCGCAAAAAAAGCCCAACAAAAAATTCTAGGAACTTTGTGAAACGAATTCTTTGAATAGCTGCATATTAAATGAGTTTGAATCAAAAGAGAAAATGTAACAACACATTTAAGAGTATGAGTACTTCACATTAGACAGCTATGTAAAATGGATATTTCTTTTTATCAATGACAGCGACAAACCACATGCAGAAACCGCACTGGTTGCTAAATGTGCGAAATATGCAACAGCGTTCCACTTGACTTTTTCAAATGTCCGGGTCAATCTCAGGATCCGGGTCAACATACTGATCACGTGGTCAAGAATATCTCATATATTCTTTATTTTTTTTTTCTATCCAACCAAAACCTACAAACAAACGAAATAATAAAGTTTCTCAAAAACAAGTATCCATTTCAGTAAACTTGCGACATTCGTCAGCCGAAGATTTTGTAGTAGAAACATTTTATTACCCCCATTAAACTTGAGGTAAGCTTATTGGTGCCTTCCACACCTGGTGCAGACCGACAAGATCGACACAGGTGTTTAAAAATTAAATGAATGACACGAGATTGATGTAAATACACAAGACATGGGCTTTGTGACATCGTTGGGTTTATCATTTGTTAGTAATTAAGTGCAGGTTGTTTAAAAATGCGCCATTTGTCACGAAGCTATTGGTATTTATCCTAGTCTTGTACAGAGCAAACTGACACGGTATAATGGAGACTTTCAAAGGGACTGTACTTTAATCTCACCCGCTGAACAGAAATCCCTGACCTTATAAGGATATATATTTTTCTTAGGTATTAACCCACAGATCTATTCGTCGGATAAGAACAAGTACATCTTTATTATGAAATTTTAGATTTTGTTATTTCTGTCAGATTTTGAATAACACTTAACAAAGGTAACACACAAATACATGGATTCTAAGTAGGCGATATCTACATTTTTTTCCTTTGGAAATTGTCTACACAATAACTATTTTGTACAATGTAATTTTAACAGAAAATTAAATTAATCTCTCGAAAAAAGGGTATGCTACACAGAAATTCTATACATTTTCTTTTGCATAAAATCATTGGTGTGTGAGAAGTGGCTGTTATGAAATCATGCATATTCTTTATGGCTTGAACATCGCTTCCTGTTTCAATGATATTCTGCGGTGATTCATAGCAAAAGATCTGAAGGTTTCCTCTTGATAAAACTTTCTAAAGTTTGAATCATTCACTCTATTTATTGGGGTCTTATTTCATTCCTTAGTTGAAATATGCTTTAAAAACACTGGAATAAAATTATGAATACACACAAATAACTGGTATACGTCGTTATTGATTTTTCAAAATATTTATGGATATACATGCATTATATCTTTCACGATTGGATATAAATTTTGTCTGACAAGTCGAATATGTTTTGCACTCGTTAGCCTTGTGGTTAAAGAATTTTGAGGGGTGGACAATACAATAAATATTCTGTCGATGGAAATAGCTTTTTTTTTTTACCTTTTGAATAATTTTTATGAAAACAACACTTTCAACAGTTGTAGAAGAATCTGTCTGCATACATACGCTCAAGCACACGAACGAATGCGTAATTCATGTAAAACTAATGATAAATTACGGCTTATCATATTTGTTATCATAACTTTCCCACATCAGACAAACTTAGTCACTTATTTTATCACACACCATTTTGAAGCTCATATTTTCGATTAATACCTATAACTTTCAAGTTTTTTCTTGCGAATGGATCATAAGAAACAAATAAATGCATCACTCACGTAAAATCTGTATACATTATATTACGTTTATATCTTAATTTTTATTTTTTTTACACCGGGCAACCTTTTAACTTTGGTGACCAATCAACAGAGTATGACAGGAAATCCGAACAATGCATAAAATGCACTGATATACATTGACTCAAACCCACGCTTACACATCCATATACATGTACATCTTTACATGTTGTGTATCGGTTGCATGACGTCACGATCATTTCCCATGCATGAAGAACATTTTTGAAAAAGAATGTTGAGCTGTTTATTTCAGAAAATGTTACAGTCTTGTAGCTACCGTGGTCAGTTTTGAAGGATACATGAAAAATAAACATTTTATATACTGGGATTAAACTCGTTTGATGACTTTAATTGCATAAGTGATGTGTTTTTGTGCTTTGTATATTACATATTATAGAGTTTAATAAGATAATAAGACAAAGATAAAACAGAACAAATTGTACATGCTTAAATATTGATACTTTCTCAATCATCGGATGTCCTGCATGAAACAAATTTAATGAGCAAAATGTTTCCATCATTTTGAGTAAATATTTGTATTAAAGAATCGAGGCACTAATAAAAAAAATCCTATCCTAAAGAAAAGGATTATATTTTGTTTGTCATCAAATGGTATGATAACTGAGCTATGGCGAATTGAAATGTTTTAATGTATAACGATTTTTTTTAGAAAACAGTCGGATATAGGGGAATACAATATCCGATACATGCATATATTTGTTCTTTAAAAAGGTCAAGAAAGGGGGCAACTTATTGAAAGTCAACATAAACAATCAAACTAGTGTGTAACTTATCAATAAAACTATGTCGCTGACTAACACATGGTTTCATTGATAAACTATGTCACAACTATATACACAATAGCACTCGGCTAAAATCGGGGGTGTAACACTTCACATGTATACGCATTTCTCACGAATGACTAAATTTGACAGGACTAGACGAATGGCTATATGTAATCCCTTTTTTTATTATTTCAATATTGTTATTATTTCCGAAATCCTCCGCTCATCCTACAATTAATTTTATTATTGGTCGATACGTTGAAATACAATCAGGCACAGGTAAACTATAAAATACTTTTTATCAAGTTATCTCTCTTTGAATTTTGAAATGAATCATTACCATTACCCCCGGCAACCCCACCAAAAATGTGTAACCACCCCCCCCCCCCCCCCCGCCCCCTCCACCCATACACACACACCAAACCGGGTTTTCATATGTGTATTCTTAAGTAATCATTGTTTTCTTGATTAGCGAAATGAAAAGAAGATTATATAAAAAAAATATATAATTTGAAGTGTGTGTTTGTGTTGGGGGGGGGGGGAGGGGAGCACACAGACATGTGACGTTACATATTTTTCTCATAAAAAATATATATACCATCTACCTAATAATACACAAGGTAGTGTATAGTATAAAACGTCAGATGTGGAAGAGCGGTATATTACCGGTAGGCAGGGAGCGAGGGAGTGGTGAAGCCCTTGTCGGGGTACAGGGTGCGAAACCCCGGAAAAATGTGAATTTTTTTAATGTAGGTTTATTTTATTTTATTTTTTATTTATTTATTTAATTTTTTTTTGGCATGCTTCTCAATCACCAATTTTCAAAACCCGAATCCGATCAGAATTTCATTTAAACTCTATAAAATTGGTTGACATACAGCAATTTATATCAGGTCAATGGTGTACTTTTTACAGGACAAAGCTTCCAGTAGATTTTCTTTTAAGGTACAACTAGTACCGGTTTAATTCGGCTTTGAAAATTGTTCGGATCTGGTTTTTTATGAAGCTATTTCACTATCCCTTTGCTCATCAAAGTATCTTTACGAGTGGGCGTCGGGTGCGTATTCCGTCACAAAAGCATTACGTCATTTCATCCCCGATTGTGACGCAATGTTCAATCAATACTTCCTCTTCATTACATTTATCATGGTCATTTTTTTAAAGGGCATAAGCGTACTTTGAGCTATTAATTGTTGCAAAACTGAATTTCACCCTTAATCATGGTACTTTATTAAACAAAGGCGTGTACGTACATTAATCAAACACCTCTCTCTCTCTCTCTCTCTCTCTCTCTCTCTCTCTCTCTCTCTCTCTCTCTCTCTCTCTCTCTGTGTGTGTGTGTAAACGAATGTAAAGGCTACAGAAGTTAACTATCGATAATTGCAGGTACACAAATATAGAATGAAATGTTAATTAAATTGATATCATTTGTATAATACGGGAAAAAAATACAAATTAATTGTCTCTATTTATCAACGTCTATAAATTAAATGCTTTTGTCTGGCAGCTAGTATGATAGTTTGTATGGATCTTTATTTTCCTTTATAAAAATCACTAAAGGATTACACCAAAAGAAAATGAGATTGTCTCAGTGTCTTTGTGGAATACACAGATTGTGGGTTTCTAAACCAACTCAACTGTGTAATCTCGAAGTGGGTCGATTCTTTGTTTCTTTCACAAGATTTGTTGATTTTTGTTTCATAGTTAAAGATTTGGATGAATATTTAAATCCAGTTTAGGCTAAACAATGAGGCGCTGAAGTCATTCAATACTTTCTATTATCCTCAATATCCCTTTTACCTTGTATATACTAATCAGTGATCTGTGACCGCAGTCGGTCTTTGATGCGTCATAAGAAGTAAATAAAAAGCCCACCTACTAACGATTAGATCACACAGAAAGAACTAAACGAGTGTGTCTTTGTATAAAACATCGTCCTAATTTCTGTGTTCCTCACTACAAAATCAAAACGCTCCATGTGAACGCGCTATCCGCGTGACCCGTCTGATAGCAGTTAGTCAATGGTTTACCGACCAATGCTGTTTCCCCTCAAAAGTTAAAATGGATTAGTCCAAAATAGAAAAAGCGTATCATAAATACAACTTATTTCGGCAATTTCAGGATCATTTGCACTTGATTGGAAAGGGGGAAGTGAGGTGGAATTGTTTATTTTAATGGGGTGTCCAAAGATGTGATTGGAACCGTTTCCGGAAACGTCGAATACATTGCAACTCGTCACACTTCATACTTTTGTTTTGTTCTGTGTACAGTGCATGGGTTTGTGATTTCAATAATGAGAGACTTTGCATTTCTCTGATGCTGCGAGTGTTTACGAGACAAGTGTGTCTCAAATCATCCTACGTTTGGAAAGGATAGCATGGGTGACTTTCCTTATTCCAAAAAACGAGATGTTTATGATCGTTTGAAACGTCGTTTTGAAGTATACAGACACCATCATCGAAATCGCAGCGACTACTACGACAATACCATTAATAATATTCACGAGCAACAATCGCTCGAAACCCTGAACCACCGCCAAAGGTGGCTGGACTCTAAAGCCAAGAAAGCATCTAAGCAATCCAAGGCCAGTCGCGAGTCCGCCGGGAACCAGGGGAATCTCATTGTAAGTATAGGTGCATATTTCACAGGTACATAGGATTGCTCGGTGATAACGAAAGATGTGTGTCCCCAGGCTTGAAGCCTTACACCAGTGTCATTAAGTTACACTGTGGTCAGTCGTGTGTATGTGTGTGTATATAAATGCAGGCTGTTTCCCTCTGTTTTATACATAAAAAAATTATCCTGGCGATAGATCGTCGCTAGAAGACGGAAGTGATTAATTTGAAGAATATGCACCCTCTTTGTTTGTTTTAGTGTAACGGTTATCGATATGTGAAGTGGCGTTCGTGGGAACCTGTGTTTACCCTAGTATTTTCTTTGGAATGGGCCCCACAGAAAACGGTGAATTCTCTGATCCGCACCCGGTCCAAGAATGTGTAAGCTCTGGTGTTTTAAAAGTTCGAAATTGATCTGTTGGCTTCTGTTTGTTTAGGTCTCTGTAGTCAGCGATTTTGTTTGTCCAGTTTTTAATTGACCAGGTCTAATAGTGAATTTGTTATACTGTAATAATTCTATAGCTAGTTTGCACAAGTACTTTGCGGAAACCACACTTAAAATTCATTGGATATTTTTTCTTTCTGGTGGGGTTTTTCAGTGCAAGAACTTAGAGTCATGACAAACACTCAAATTATAATTGACCCAAATCTTGAAATATTAATTAATTGATGTCATTTAATCAGATCCCTTTGTTGTGTTAAATGCTCAAACGTAATTGAATCATCGCTGAACTAGTCTTTTAGAACCTATTGTACCCAGAGAAAAAAAAGGTACAGTACTTGTGCAACAATTACATTTTGGTGGATGTGTTTCAGTTCGGGATAGCTTTGCATGTCAGACAATAGGACTGAATAGGTGTGTGAATGAGGCTAATACAGTACTTCACAAAGGTCTAACTTCCCACTGTGTGTACATGTATAAATGCTCAGAAATATTCCCAGTACTGTGGCACTTCATTGCCTAAGGCCAGGGACAACAGATTTTACAATTTTTAAGACAGCAATTGTGCAGTATAAGATTTAAAAGGATAAAAAATGGAAAAGATGTATTAATCTGAAAGTATTTTATTAAAAGACAAAAATGAAACATTAGTGTAAGTGGGTTGAGTGGTAAAGAGTTTAAATCTAAATTAGACTTTATCTACCGGTACCTGTACATATGAAAATGAAATAGTCCAAATGATAAGAGGATGGGATGGTCGATACCTTGTCTCTTGAGATCAGCGTTAATCTTATGTTTTTTCTTGAAAGAAATTTCCAAGAACTTTTGTTTCAGACTAATTATTTTAGAAAGCCTCTAATTGATCAAGAAATTTCTTGTTTTCATAGATTTTTTTTTTTTAATTTTTAAATAATTTATTCAATATCAGCGTCACTAGGGCTTTGGTCAATACCTTATAGACAACGCTATTTACTTGTATAAAATTACTTGTCGTTACATGTATATCTATTATTTGAGTTTTTTTGTACTTCAAATCAGTGATCATCTTTTCTAAAATAGGCTTCAATCTTACCTGCTAAATAGTAAAATTATGCATAAACTGTTTGTGAACTAGCTGTAGAATTGTGTTATCATCAGGATCTAAATCACAGTAAAATATAATTAGGAAAATTCAATAAATGTAAGAATATATAAATACCTGTATATGCAATGCAATAGGCCATGCACCAACTTGGTGCTTAATTTTATTGCTGTCATAATATAATTCCTATTTTTTCTTGATTTTTGGGGTTTTTTAAAATTAGGATTGCATATGATCACTTTTATTTCATTGTTTTTATTAAGTGTAAAATAAGGGAAAAGAAAATATCCAAGTCACTATAATATTGCACAAAAGTTACTTTATAGACAAAGTTGTTGTGTTAAGAATTGATAAGCAATAAATCTTCATTTTAAGGTAGAACAAGAAAATTTTATGATATCATAAAGAGAAAGTCTTTAACTGAACATCCCCTTCTTGTTGATGAGGTGAATATGGGTACATTTATGTGATCCAAAGTTCATTTAAGGACTAGCCAGCTTCCATGCTCTCTGTGGTGTATAAAAACGACAGTTTGGGTTTAGGTTTTAATGTGATCAAAGCAAATATTTAACTACTCCAGAACTTAATATCCTTTCCATGGAACTAAATGGGGATGTTTATAAAGAACAAAGTCAGTAAAGGTTGTTTGTGATGCCGAAAACTATAGAAATGCAATAATGTAACAAAAAAATATAGAGTTACATTGTTTACTGGATACAAGAAGTATCAAGTTACATCTGAAGAAAAAAAAACCCCGACAAGTCTTGATGATCCTGTAGACGGCAATGCTTTTGAAAAGTGGTGAACAAGCCAAGTTTATCATTTTGGCAAAATGTACAAGATGAATGGCACAAGCGATTCTGGGTTTTAATTGCCAAGATAAACTTGGTCGTCTTCAATATCATATCACCAATTAGGATTGTGGAGCACCTCGCTCCCCCCTTTTCTTCAGCATGTTGTTGCTGATGGCCCTTGCTTGCTTATCGTGTACAAATATGTGACCGTTGATTGTACAATGGCTCAGGAACATGTCTGAAGATTTGACTTCCCTAGTAAAGATATTGTGACCAATCTGATGCTGCAGGCCCATTAAGTTGCATCAGCAAATACTTGTCAGCTAGTTCTAACTTCTAGAACATTTTTGTATCTCTTTTGTTGAAAAATTCAGATCAAGCTTATGATAAAATTGTTTAAATGCAGAATCATAAGACAGGGGTAGTTTTTATTGATATGTCCAATTTTGACCAATGAATACAAAAGTGAGATGTAAATACCCTGGATTTGAATATTATGTGTTTATCGTATGTCAAATTTAAAAAGAACTAAGAAAATTGTAAATAGCTATTATTTTATCACTGGTGGTTGTTGTCAAACAAACAGTAAAGAATGTATAATCATTTCATGAAATTGTCATGAATAGTTAGTATTTTGAAGTCATTTTGTGAGCCATTAGAAATAAAGAGCAGTTTAATTAATATCCAACAGGTCGATGCAGGACAAAAAGCCAACTGCAACTTTGTAATTCTGGTGTTTTTTGAAAATCATTTTTGTGCCCAAAAAAAAATTAAATTAAAAAAAAAGCTATTCCTAGATTTCTGAGGAATCTCCTTGTATGCGTCTTTCATTGTTGATGATAAACTTTCTAATACCGGTAGATGTAAGGGTTAGACCTATTTGCACTCAGTTTAAGCCTTTTTTGTACACTTTCTTGCTGAATTAATCTGTTGCCTAAAAATCTCCTAGATCGTGTATTCTTGACCCCTGACTTTTTGTAGGTCAGTCGGGCAAAATATTGGGGGGGGGGGGTGTATAATCAAAATAGTTTTCTGTAATATTTGCATATAGGGCATAAACTGACATAGCAGGGATGGTTTGAATATGGTTTGTCTTCAAGAATTTTTGTTTGGTGTTTGTTGAACTAAATGAATAGGATATATTGAATAACAAGTTTTTATTGTGTCGGTTGTGGTTTCATACTCAGGAAGAAATTTTGTGTTTTGATTTTTTAAAATTCTATTGTTCCTTTTGCTGTTTGATCGTACAAGTCCACAACCAATGTAAAACCGAAACTTATAATTGCAAATAGGAAGTTTCTCACTATGTTCATGCACTGCATAAGATTTAAAAAATTGAAATTGGAGAAGTACAGATTATGAATTATATATATTTTGGTGCCTGCGACTGGTTAAGTGCAGATCAGCATATTTTTATACTCATTGATTGACCTCCAAGCAGAGCTGATCCTTCAATACTGACACAGTTTACGCTGCTGATAAATATAGACATTGACACATGCCCACTCGATTCCATGAAAACGAGAAATAAAGAAAATCTTGTTATTAGTTTGAATGTTTGAGACAGAAGAGGTTTTTGTGATGTGTTACCAATTCTTACGTCACGACTTTTTTTTTTTTTTTACATGTATATTTTTTCACCCTGTAAATATGTATGGCGTAAATCAAAAAGCATCTTTGACAGTGTTGTCAGAACAGCATGGGAACAATCTCAATGACCTAGATTAGCAGAGATAATAGTCCATTTCCTCTCTTCACTGTAAATTATTTAAATATTATTCAAATGTATGTATATTTAAAAGTAATGCAATAAATTATATTATGGAAAGGATTTCTATGGAATCAATTCAATTCTAAAGTCCTGGATAGTGGAATTTTTCTTAAACTTTTACATGAACGCAAAAATGCATTAAGTTGATGAATCTTAATTCAGGTAATTGAAACACTGTTTCCTTCTCTTTTAACACAGCCTCGCTTAAAGAAGATCGGAAATCAAGGTGATCGTACAGTGCCGGACATCGACGAAGGGCCAGCAGCTAAACAGGGAAACACAGGAACGACCAGTGAAATCAACTTCTCTGTGCGGATAGAACAGCAGGACAATAACGTCAAACTTGACGTTCACGCTACCGTCGGCTCAAAGGCAGAACCAAGTGTTGAAACCACCACTAGTGTCAAATGTGAACAGAAAACAAGCCCTGAGGACTGCAGCAATGAAAACGCAAACCTCAGTCCATCTGATAACATAAGTATCAACGAAGAAGACATTGACTATTTTCTATCTATGGTGGGAAATAATCCCGACGAGAATCTATTGGAGGAGATTAATAAATTTGAGAAAATTTGTCAAAGTAAATTCTCGGATGACAGTAATAATAGTAATGACTCAAAAATGTATCCACTAATGAAGTCTCCTGGACTGGCTGGGAACAAGTTAGAATCCCACTCACCAATCTTCAATGGCAACCAGAAGTTTCCGGTCAATTCACCTCATTTACAGAACTTTAGGTCGCCCTCAGTGAGCATGCCCGAGAGCACGCTGCCGGCCGCAGAGACTTTAAAACAATTGGCGGCCAATCATCAGAACCAGACGCAGAGCTCAGGGAGCTTCCAGTCCTACCCTGGTCACCATATGTCTCCCGACGCCAACCAGTACCCACCCAATTCAGGATACCCACCCAATTATGACCCACCAAACCCATCTCACTATAACCCCAACCAAGGACCATATATGAATAACAATATGCATGGACATGTACCTTTTAACCAATCAAAATCTGAGCCTGGGTTAACGTACAATGGAACCAAACCTCTCACTCATTATCAACCAAATGACCCCGTGTCTGTGCAACAAACACAACAACCTCCATCGTCACTGCAGCAGCTTCAAAACCAAGTTCAATCTCATTTCAGCCAGTCCTCGCAGATGGAAATCACACAGAGCCAACATGTTCAGGTGTCAGATGGGGCAAGCCGAATGCAAATGTCTCAGACCCAACAGGTCCACATGAGGCAACCACCGCAACAGATGTCCATATCCCAGCAACAGTCGTTCAATGTGCCCGGTACCAACATGGCTCCAAGCAATCAAGGCAATCAGTATATGAATGAACAAATGAAAATGCAAATGATGCAAGAAAAAATGCGTCGAGAACGCCAAGCACATGCTCGCTCCCTGCTGGAAAGCCAACGGCAGCAACAGCAGCAGCAGTACATGAACCGACCGCCTCCAGAATACAAAATGCAGCAATCCGCACCCGAAGGGTACCCAGGGTCTGACATGGGCCCCAATCCACTTCAGACCATGCAAAATATGGTAAACCAAACTAATACTATGCCACCAACCCAATACAGCCATATCAAATCTGAAAGTGCTAGTGTACAGATGCCAAACGCTATGATGCAGTCACATCAGGTGACGGCGATGCAGCAGAGGGTAGGGGGTGGGCACATGCCTGACATGCAACAGGCCAATCACCCATACCCCATTCAACGCCAACAGTCGTATCCCGGGGCCCAGCCCCACCAACCCCGACCCCAGAGGCATCCGCCAGAGTCCTCCTTTACGAGTTCCATCATGCGAAACCAACGACCACCAAATGTAAATGTGGGACCAGACGGTTTAAATATATCTCAGCCTCGCGGTGATTGGCCAAGGCCAATGATGAATCAACAAATGCCACGGCAGCAAATGCCTCCTGGTATGACGCAAATGGCCCAAGTTGGCATGATGCAATATCAGTATGCAAATCAAAACGGCATGGGAGGGTCAAGCATGCCTGGTATGCAGGGACCACCATCCAGACCAATGCAGATGGCGTCAATGCAGTCCCAACCCATGATGCCACAGTCCCACCAAATGATGATGCGCCAAAGCATGCAGATGTCGCAAAGAATGGCAATGCGCGGACCGATGGACTCGGCCAATCAAATGCCAAATGGTTCAAATCATGAGGACATTATGAATTTATTGGACAGTGCTGGACCAAATAATAATTCGGAACTCTTGGACACGATGACGGTGCAGAGCTCTGACCCCAATAATGACGCCGCGTGGCTCGATGAGATTCTTGGTGGGAAGTGATCGTCTGGAGACAACCGTTGATATATTGAGATAATTGAAGATGAATCGATTTCTTTTTAGATATGAAATTGAAATGATACGAGTTGCAGATTGATGCAAGTGATATTTACATAATCAATAGGACGATTTGCAGATTGCAGGGCTGTGTGGCCTGCAGTGTCGAATACCGCCATGATTTTCTTCTTGACATCAATATCTGCAATGGGATGTAGGACCAGTATAATAGTCGCGCAGGAGCCTGACGACCCAGCGGTTTCCGGCGCTTTCTGACCCCGCGAAGGAAATGTCGAGTGTAATTTTGAACTGAAGTGCTTATATTCATTAGATCTGTTACTTGTATTTCCCGAAAAAAAGAACTACCTCCAGGACAAGATCGTTATATCTTAATCAGCTTCCTTTATTTATCTTTCATTATGCTTTAAAAGTTAAACTATTGGTTAAGCCGCAAGATACCAAAAAAAGCTGATTTCTTGTTAAAGGTTCTGTTAGAAGGATCAGTATTGATTGCTTTGTATTGCTCTTTTCTGTTCGTCCCACTTCTTCTATTGTATTTATGATTATATGTTTCAGTTGTTAAATCGAACCAAGTAGTTGTAGCATTTAGTGTTTCTGTTTCTACATTATATGTTTAGTATTGCATGTTGCATTTTTGTATTCTCCCTTTTGTTGACCTCGCGACATATGGCAAAAAGCAGCAAACAAAAAGACCGCTTGGCCCGTCCCGATTCCACTGTAAAACCAGCCCTAATTGAAGTATGTGTGACAGCGAGAAGTTGAAATGAGATTTTCAAGCGTTAAGCAATGGGGGACACATTGACCAAATAGCTTTCTATTTATTGTCTTTCTCCATTATAAATTGACGCTATAGGCGCCAAATCCTAGATCCCCCTTTGTATGGAGATAACGGGAGCTAGGACCCTCGCACATCGTTTTCTATTAGCATTTCATTCGATGGCCGACAGTTGAAATTTATTGCAATTAATTCATTCCCACCGATTTGCTAAATATTCCTGACACATTCGCATTTAATTAAAGAATTCTTGAGCGGCTTGTCCTGACTTCTCGCATGACATTGAGACTAATCAGTCGTTTTTCTTTTTTTTTCTTTTTTTTTTATACACATGTATAAATCATTTTAAAAGATTCATCACATTTTCTTTTAATTTTAAAAATTTGACAAAAGTCGTGTTACGTAAGGTATTTTTTCATATCGATTGTTTACATGTTTTTATTGAATAAATCTATTTTAAATTTTAGAGAAAAACTTTCGATATTTTTGTTTTGTTTGTGAAAGCTGACACCCAAGCTGTGTGCTGTGAAAAGGGGAGTTTTAAATTTCCTTACGTGGTCGCCCTCTGTCGTTGGATTTCAGCATCATTGACGTCAGGGTTTAATGCGCCCCATGATTGGATCGAGGCATTGACTCTATAGGTAGAGACAAGTCGATGATCGCCGTTACCTCGTCTTACAAGTACTGCCTGTTGTCATGTTGTTAACTTTTGAATAACCGAGTTATGCGTTAAGGAGGAGGAATGGCCAACAGAGTACTCGTCAGAACTAAAATTATTAATACGATATCTATAGGCCGTAAAATATTATCTAGTTAAGAAAAAATCCAAATATTTCAACCTTAAAAATTCTAATATTTTACTATTCGGCCCTCTTAAAAATAAGATTTACAATATTTACATGACATCTTACAATTTTTTTATTATCACCCTTACAATATTAAACTAAAATTTTGTATTTACACCCAGCCAGAAAAATTCAAAATTATTAGAAAGATCACAATAAAAACATGTTTGATCCGCGCCTTTTCATGCGTTGACGGAAGCTCATGCTTTACACGTGCAGCTTGTGTCTGAACAGAAACTTAGAAGCTCTTATCAAGTTTTTGCTGATAAATGGTAACAGAGAACTCGTCAGACCTCTTTCACTATTGTTATCACAAAATCTTGTGTAATCTAGAGAAAAATTCAAACGTTGGTGTAATTGATATAGCATGTTAGGAATTGGAATTGATAGCTCTACCCATCAACCGTTCACAACCACTGTGTCCTCTTCTTCCAGTCGTGAAGAATTAAATCTATGTTGTTGATTAAAAAATTAGCTTTTCTGTAAGAAAGAAGACAGTGGATTTTTTTTGCTGTTTAGTCGGGGCTTCGTTGCTCTGTATCCATCGTTTCCTTTGTTGAAGAGTAATGAAGTCGAAGGTTGATGAGCTCTCGAACTGAAGGCGTAGGCGATTTCTGATACTAAACGATTTGAATAAAGGAACAAAGAGCGGGAAGGGCCTGGGGATGTAGCGACATATTGACACGGGATGGCGATCAGGAACTGCGAGTGTACTTAAAATCATTACAGTTGTCGGTAATAGCAATGAATACAGACTATATTTGATTTTATGAACTTTTGCTATATGTAGCTTTCACTATACTTTCCCTTTACTAGTACACGTATCTTGCAAGTATGACGTCAGTTTAATTGTCATATATTTAATTAACTGTATGAATGGTTTTCAAATTTTAAAAAAATGTTCGGTTCTCAAGTTTTAAAAATGTTCGGTGCTGCTGATACAAAGTTATTTTTTAATCCGTATAGAATATTTAAGACACCCCCTTCCTCAATTCTGTAGAACAACCTATGATTCCTAAGTACTGAACCCATCCAATCAATCGGTTTATTAAGGACCATCCTTTGACCCTGGAGTGGTAAACTGTACATACATTTAATGATCGATTTAATCAAAATGATTAGTTTCTAACCAGGCATGGACAATCTCACCCATGCACTGATAGTTATATCACGGTCTGTAGTGTGAAGAGGTTTTCCTGTATAAAGGCGTATATGATCAGTAATAACTATCAATTAAAATATTGGAAAACGTTGACATTTATGGCGACCTTAGAAAATCTAGAAGCGACACGAGATTACTCTGTGCAACTTTTAATTAATGAAAGGAATCCCAAGTTCATGGAATATCATAACAGTTCTGTGTCCCTTACATGGTATTTAAGCTGATTACAAAATAGATAAAGTAACCTTTCGGGATGGGTATTATCAATGATTTTGTTCGTCTTTGAAATCATTTTGATAAAACAGAAATAGTAAATGTCAATATTGCCTCGCAGCTTCAATAGAAATAGGAAAACAAATAATCTTTGAACAGCCCTCGCTGTTCATGCTTTTCAACACGGTCTTCACAAACCGACGCATTCTGCGACAGAAGTCATGCGATGCATATTGATAATAATAGAGGACAGGGGAATATGATAATTGCACACCGTTTTCTCTAATGGTAAATTTATCATGTATAAAATCGCACTTTTAGAAATCGATGCATTCATCTAAAAAATAAAAAAATAAAGTTACCAGCCCCCTTATGGAACAAATTGATTTGAATTTATTAAGATTTTAATTTTGATTAACTATTAACATGTACAGGGATGCAGAATTCTTTTGTAATGCATTTCAGTACGGTGGTACATGAACATTTATATAAGGCACATTAAGTAATACCCAAACGATTAAAAGTATATACATCATTATATAATCAAACATATTTGAAAAAAAAGTATTTTAAATTTTAAAAAAGCCCCAATAATTCGAACTAATGACTTTTACATGTAGATCAGTAGCATTGCGTTACGCTGGAAAATATTGATACAGTGCTAACAAAATATAGTGCAGACGATATGATCACTCATTACTGAAGATATCAGTATTGTCCGGATAATAAGACAATGTTTCAGTATTGCCCGAATAGTGAGACAAGATATCGGTAATGCCCTGATAGTGAGAAAAGATATCGGTTATGCCCGGACAGTGACTAAGTCAGGCAAGATATCAGCGCCCGGATAGTGAGACAAGATATCAATATTGTCCGGATACTGAGACAATGTATAAGTTTTTTTCCGGATAGTGAGACATTATCAGTATTGCCCGGATAGTGAGACAAGATATCAGTATTGCCCGAATAGTGAGACAAAATATCACTATTGCCCGGATAGTGACTAAGTCCGACAAGTAATCAGTGCCCGGACAGTGAGACGAGATATCAGTATTGCCCAGATAGTGAGACAATATATTACTATTGCCAGGATAGTGACACAGACAAAATATCAGTATTGCTCGGAAAGTGATACAAGGTATCAGTATTGCACGGATAGTGAGACATGATATCAGTATTGCCCAGATGGCGAGACAAGATATTAGTAATGCACAGACAGTGAGACAAAACATCATTGTTGCCGGGATAGTGACTAAGTCAGACAAGATATAAGTGCCCGGATAGTGAGACAAATCATCAGTATTGCTCTGATAGTGAGATAAGATATCAGTATTATCCGGATTGTGAGCCAAGACATCAGTATTGTCCGGAGCGTGAGACAAAATATCAATATTGTCCGGACAGTGACTAAGTCAGACAAGATATCAGTTTTGACCATATAGTGAGACAAATCATAAGTAATGTCCGGATAGTAAGACAAGATATCAGTATTGTCCAGATAGTGAGACAATATATTAGTATTGCCCGGAAAGTCACTAATTCAGACAAGTTATCAGTTCCCGGATAGTGAGATAAAGTTATCAGTATTGTCCGGATAGTGAGACAATATATTAGTATTGCCCGGAAAGTCACCAAGTCAGCCAAGATATCAGTATTTCACGAATAGTAAGAAAAGATATCAGTATTGCCCAAATAGTGAGACAAGTTATCAGTAATGCACAGATAGTGAGACAAAATATCAGTGTTGCCGGGATAGTGACTAAGTCAGACATGATAAATGTCCCCTGATAGTGAGACAAATCATCAGTATTGCTCGGATAGTGAGACAAGATATTAGTATTATCATGATAGTGAGCCAAGATATCAGTATTGCCTGGATAGTGAGACAAGATATCTGTATTACCAGTATAATGAGCCAAGACATCAGTATTGTCCGGAGCGTGAGACAATATATCAATATTGTCCGGACAGTGACTAGGTCAGACAAGATATCAGTTTTGACCGTATAGTAAGACAAATCATTAGTAATGTCCGGATAGTGAGACAAGGTATCAGTATTGACCGGATAGTGAGACAATATATTAGTATTGCCCGGAGAGTCACTAAGTCAGCCAAGATATCAGTATTTCACGGATGTATTGCCCGGATAGTGAGACAAGATATCAGTATTGCCAGGATAGTGAGACAAGATATCAGTACTGTCTGGATAGTGAGACATTATATCAATGTTGATTAATTGATTGACATTGATTAAGTCGGACATGATATCAGTATTGTCCGGACAGTGCGATAGTGAGACAAGATATCAGTATTGTCTGGATAGTGAGACAAATCATTAATATTGTCCGGATAGTCAGACAAGATATCAGTATTGTCCGTATAGTGAGACAATATATTAATATTGTCCGGATAATGTCTAAGTCAGACAAGATATCAGTATTGCCCGGATAGTGAGACAAGGTATCCGTATAACCCGGATAGTGAGACACATCATCAGTATTGCCTGGATAGTGAGACAATATATTAATATTGCCCGGATAGGAATAAGTCAGACAAGATATCAGTATTGCCCGGATAGTGAGACAAGATATCAGTATTGTCCGGATAGTGAGACAAATCATTAATATTGTCCGGATAGTAAGACAAGGTATCAGTATTGTCCGGATAGTGAGACAATATATTAGTATTGCCCGGATAGTTAATAAGTCAGACAAGATATCAGTATTGCCATTATAGTGAGACAAGGTATCCGTATTGCCCGGATAGTGAGACAAATCATCAGTATTGCCTGGATAGTGAGACAAGATACCAGTATTGCCCAGATAGTGAGACAATATATTAATATTGCCCGGATAATGTCTAAGTCAGACAAGATATTAGTACTGTCCGGATAGTGAGACAATACATCAATATTGTCCGGATAATGTCTAAGTCAGACAAGATATCAGTAATGCCCGGATTTAAAATGTATACTAAATAAACTGATAGGAATATATCAAGTAATTCTCTCACACCTTTGTATGAAAGTTTGTACCGTTAAATTTGGATATTTTTATTAATCGTACATTTTCTTTGTTTTACAGACTCAACAACCCATTGGTGCATTGAAAAAATTGTAAAACATCATTAAAAACTTTTTTAAAAAAAAAACCAACAAAACAAACTTTCTACGTCTTCAAGCAAATTTAACTCGTGAGATTCAGAATTTTTTAATATCATATCAGTGTCCAATGGTTTCATCTAACTATCCCGAATTGTAGGCTGAATTGTAGGGGTATTTCCGAGTACAACTTTTACGTAACGAAACATTATTGCGTGGTTCTAGATCTTTTTATCGAATTGGAAATCGCAATTCACATCTGCAGTACGGAATCAATTGCATTGTCCAAAAAGCTTGTTTGGCTATTCGTACAATTGTAGCTCTTTCACTGACAATGGCAATTGCAGGAAAAAGTAAATTAGATTTCGGCCCGGATAATGAAATTCTTATAAACATTATACTGAGTATCTACAAAACAATTCCTGGAATGAAGTCCTACAGATGCTCTTTGAATTGTTATGTCAGATCCATTAACAGGAGATAGTATAAAGATTTGCGATCGTTAGAAAATGTATCGATGGTGAATTGTTATATAAAAACTTATGCATTTTGTGTTGCTGCTCATTTCGATGAACTTTTTTTAACATTTCTATTTTAGTAAAATTGTTTAGTTAAATCGAAGTTTGTAAAATGTTTGGGGATAAAAATGCGACTGAAGATATAAAATACTTCAGCGATTCTAAAACGAAATATTGACAAAACTAAATTGATTTCAAGACTGATATAATGAATGTGTAATTCAAACAATAAAATTAAGAAATAAATAAATCAATAAATTGATAACAATTGAAAGGTGAGAGTTTCAATTTTATCATTGGTTTAGCAGTTTCACAGATCACAATTAAATATAATGGAATTCATTGTAGACAATCACAGCCATACAAAGATGATACGACTGTTTAATGATTTTGTCATTTATGCAACATGAAAATTTACATAAGATTCCATGAAATCTTCATGAACTGTAAAACTCTTAATGAATAATTCAGTCACGTTTCTTCGGACTCACGTTTCGCTACTTAACTTTTTAAGCATTTTTTGGGGGTTGGTTTTGCTACTTTTCCATATGATGGATAGATAGATAGATAGATAGATATTTCTTTAAAATCCCCAATAGAATTTTAATTTTTCTTAATCAAATGACACAATGGCGAGATTTATTGCACGCAGTTATAACTCTGTTCAGTAAGGTTGCCGATGTGATACTACATATAAATCAGAGGACAAAACATAAATGCACACTGAAAGTATCAAGTAAGCATTTTAAACATTTTATTATGCATTTTCAGGCGCTAATTGCAGTGATACCTTGCATTTAGCTGAAGTTGATACGAGGCGAGAGGGGATGAGCGCGAACATTTTCCTGCAGGATTTAATACAATATGACTGACTTCACCCGAAAGATGTTATCACCCTCCCTTCGCCATAAAGAGCGCTTTGTATGGGGGTGGCGCGCGTGTATGTTACTGCCATCCAGGGTGGTTACTGTCTCATGCAGTGTATTGCGGTCCAAAACCGAGACATCCAGTTAAGGGTGGAGAGACAAGGTCAGCCATTTTGTTACAGCACGAGCTCATTCATAAATTTCCTTCGTGCAGGTGGGAAGAATACCCAACTGTTATTTTATATCGTCTTGTACTTTTGAACGGAAACTTTGGATGGCGGCGAAACTAATTTTTACGCATTTATTACCTAAGAGGTGTAAGGAAACGCTCTGGGATGTTATATGATTTCCACAAATTCCAAAAAAAGTTTAAAAATCAACAAATAAAGAACAAATGTATGATAACTTGAAGCAACCGGAAAACTTTTGCTGCCCGTGTCAGGTTTCCTATAGTTCCCAGCGTCCGTGACATTATCAGACGGGATATCGTCTGACTCGATATATTGATTGGCTTTTTGAAATTCCTTTCCACGGACGCTTTCTTGAGAGTCGATTTTGCTTTGGATTTTAAATCTGTTGTTTACTTAATTGCTTCTTACAAAAATTTACTTTCCTAAATCGATATTCGAGCCTTATTTGTCGATTGATCTACGCATTGTACACGAATTACGATAAGATTTGCGTGGATATAAATTAAATGAAAAGCGCTCTTTGTTATGCGAGGAATTCAATATGAAAAATCAATTAAAGTTTAAACTCCCTTAACCTGTAGCTAAAGTAAGGAACACGAAATCAGCAAGAGTGATATGAAATATTGAAAAAAAAAATGAAAGCACACGATGCTAGCATGATATTTGTTACGAAGTCAAATCCTTTAGTGTTGAATTACACACGCGTATATTGAAACACGTTGTTCGAAACGCCTGTCTCGACGGCTAAATAACACTGAGTTCACAGGTATTTAACGGCTGACCTTAATATACCAACTACCTTCAGTTTTTTAACCTTTTGGCCGTCAAGGAAATATGTATTTGTAGGTTTCTCTCGTCAGGCATTTCCAACAAATCGTACCAAAAAAACCCCTGATGCATGTATTTTTTCATAAAAAATGTTCAAAGAATCATAAAAAGTGCTCAGAGATGCAGTCAGATAAAATATCAGAGGAAAGCTTGTTAACAAATCGTATGTATATATACATAGAGCGCTCAGTAACAGTACGCCATAGCCGAATCATAAAAAAAATACATATCGTAGTTGGATTTTTTCTTTAAATAATCTTCATTTCATGGAATGGGAATTAATCAGACTTGTGCTTGGAGAAGGTAATTGGCCACCAAAATTGACCACAAAGGGACATCGTGTCCAAGCAAACCCGTCCCTCTTCTGAGATTGAGCGATGTTGCTGATTACTTTGACCAAAGCAACTTAGCCAAACTGAACTCCCATCGATTTACCGATAATTAGTCTTGGCGATTAATTCCTACTTTCTGTTCAGCTGAATTATTTACTACCCCTGTCAATAGAGTTTCATTGCCTCCTCTTTGAACTATTTTATAAATAAATCGCATTGTTACACTAGCAGATGAATTAAGTTGGTTCCTTTCTCAGAGGTACCAATGATCCGGAATAATGCAATTGGATCTAGCAACGTGAAAATCGGGAAAACAATAGAGTAGATTTTCCCTTCTGTCATTCTTAATTATATTTCTTATGAATTATCGTCGGAATCATCAAATATAAACTAAACGCGCCAATGATGAAAAAGCCAGTGATGAAAAAACTGCATGCATGTTACATTCAACCTTTTGTATGGATCATGCTACAGGTCTTCAGGGAGATGCTTTCTAGAAACCTCGTCATGAAGTTCATTATATTTAATAAATTTGCTGAATACAAACTGATATGAGTCAGATTATGCAGCTATAATTAAAAAAAAAAGATGCAGCAAAATAATCCGACCATTACAAAGAAATAGAAATTTGTTTACCATAAAGACAGCGCATGCTTAAAAACTAATTTGTTCTCGGTCCTTTTTTTTTCTCGAACGCCAGAGGTATTGTTACCTGATGCTAATGGATTTGGTCACGAAAGTTTACCTATAATACAAAAATACCTTTACCGCTTATTAATATGTCTTTTGATCTTTTAAACGCCGCGAAATACAGTTGTTCAACGTTTTTTGGCGAAGTGTGAGTCAACAGTAAGACATTTTAGATGACTTCAATTATCTGAAGATGGCGATCGCTGCAATATTTGTTTAATGTCTCTATCGGGTCTTTGGAATGAATATATTGCTTCTTTAGAATGTATAGAATTTCAGAGCGTATGTGTCTTGTGACTGTACGGATAAAGTTAACAGCATATAATAAAAGATTGGTAAACCCGTATGTATCGATCCAAATTGAAAAGAAAATTGAAATTCTTTATGATTTGAAATTTTAAAAAAATCCGCTAGACAACCATCAAATGGCAATTCCACTTGTACTCTCTAAAGTTTCTCAAGACAAGATTTTGTACCATTCAAAGAGAGGAGGTCGCTTATACTTTCTATAGTGTAGCTTTGAAAAAAAAAATGGTGACTGTAAATCAAATATTTTAAATATAAAACTGAAATAGAATATTGCATTTGCTCAAAATTGAAGTCATTTTTAAATGTCATTTTGTAAAAGGGCATATATTCATCTTTTATTCAAAATTAAAATTTAGAAAACAATATGTATTTAAAAAAACACTAAGTTCTTAGTTCACATTCCTTATCATGCTTATATCACCTCTGTGTTTAATTTCATAATTTTAATGTCATTATATATATAGTAAGTAGCTCTTATTCATTATTTTGATAATAATCACGAGTGTTGTCAATTTCTTTGCCTTTCTTCGCCTCGCCAATTAGCCCTCTACAATAAAACGTTAGACGAGCTCACTTTTTTATCTCAGACTCACTTTTACACTGTATACTAGTATAATAGTGAGACTGAGATCAAAAGTGAGATCGTCTAAGCTTTTTGACCCCAAGGCCACATCTGCTATATTTATTAAAGACTTTTTATAAAAATCTTAGAAACAATTTTTTCTTTGATTTCTATTGTATACAATAGTGTCATGTTGTAAATCTGATTTTAATGGATGGCAGTAAATACAAAATTTACAACATGACAATAGAATAATCTTAGAACAAAAAAGAGAAAATAGAGGGAGCGAATCTTGCCAAAAGAGAATTTTTTTTCGGAGAA
This sequence comes from Magallana gigas, assembly GCF_963853765.1. Taxonomy (NCBI): domain Eukaryota; kingdom Metazoa; phylum Mollusca; class Bivalvia; order Ostreida; family Ostreidae; genus Magallana; species Magallana gigas. The sequence continues at coordinate 45,757,370 of NC_088854.1, forward strand.
GATTCATCTTTATCTCTTTTAAACGATATTGTTTGTAACAAAGCGCATCGTAAATGCAGTTGTGATATTTCTTATGCAATTAGAGATAATGCATTTTGCGCAGACCATTTTTATCCAGAAGATATCACCCGTGAAAAGACGCAACATCTCTTAGTTGTAAAGAAATATCTCCTTAAAAGCAATATCTTCATCGCGCAGATACGGTCATATCTTTGAGACAGAGCGATGTCTCAATGCACGTAAAAAATTATTTTGTACAAAAGATATTTTCGATAATAGAGAAATCTCTTTTTATTTGAAACTTCACCCGTAAAACCGTCTGCTGCAAAAAAAAAGAGATACAATTCCAAAGCTTGAATAAAGGGTACAGTTTTTTTCAGTCAGTCATACAGATATGTAAACCTATGCTTTTGAAGAGAACCTATAGTTGTATATCTATTTCATTAAAGTGCATTTCGACACTTAAAATAAACCTTGGTAGAAATTTTTAAAAATCAATCCAGTTTGTCTACACCATTTGTAAGGCACCAAATTACTGGAAAATGAAATGGACTTAAACTGTACATGTAATTGTAAAGTTATATTAAACTTTAATTAATTATCTAATTCAAGCGTTTTTGTTATTAAAATGAACATACCACAATACAGAAAACTTTTTTTTTAATTCTATAAATGTGCTTTACTTTAAGACCTAAATAATAAATCGATTAACTGTTCTATTTTAAAGCAAATACAATTTGACGTGTTTTATATGATTATGACATAAAAAGATAATGTTTGTTTTTGTTTTGTTTGTGTGTGTGTATCTGCTTGTTTGTTTGTTTGGGTTTTTTTTTTACATAACGCCCAAATGAACTGCAAAGCAAGTCGCCGCTAGGAGGACTTTTATGATAGCACGTAGAATCCAATCTTCGTTCAACATCAATTGTCATTCTATTTTATGAGAGTATTCACGCTATGATCACATTAAGAGAACATTGAACTTTCACAAGATAGGTACAGGTATATTTTAATTGATTAATACGTTATCACACATAATTCGCTGCGTTACTGTACTATCCGCTTACATTCAATATCTGTCAGATAGTGGATGAACAGTACGTAAGAAATTTTGCTACTTATGATTCTCACAAGATTTGTCTTTCATATGAGAATCATTTGATAATTATTTGTGAAGTTGCTTTGATATTCTAAAGAACATTTTTTCATGCATATTTTCATTTATTTAGGTTTCTGTTTTGTTGTGAGAGTATTCAAATTATCCATTTATTCTGCAATGCATAGAAATTAAACTTTCAAATTAACACTCCCCAATGCGTTCAATAGTCAATGCTAGTATATAATTATAACATGAAAAAAAATGAGGGCTGTTCTAAAAAGTTGTCATTTTTATTTTTAGAATGCGCTATTCAAATGAAAACGACACACAATATACTCCAATTTAATATATGTGTTGTGTAGTGACAATGAAGCATGTGGCTGGTTCACAAAACACTAACATATATACAAATTTGAGCTCTTTAAATCCTAGGTGGGATGTTAGGAAAAGTCAAGTGGTTGATTCTTGTCAAAACAAAGAAATAACGTTGTATAAATATACTTTGGATCGCAATGCTAACTTTGAATTTTGAATCATCGTTATAAATCGAGCTGTATTGGCAGATAGATGATGACACAAAATAATCATTACACTTCTTGCGATGAATCGGGTTGAACAATTAGCAAATTTTGAAAAAGAAATAAAAATTAGAAGTTTTTAAAACGAGTTCTTAACCGAATCATTTAGCTTTATCAATTTGATTGACACGAGGTCAAATCATATATAAATAAAGGGTATCAATGACGTAATGCCTGTTTTAATTTAGACAGAATTTTCATGTCCCAATCTCCGTTTAACTCAGACAGGCGTGAACTTGGGAACATACTCGGCGTACGTCTGTACGTATATCACAAGAACCCCGTATATATCAGTGGTAGAAATCGCAGCTGAATTGATTAGCTTCTCAAGGAAAAAAAAAACTTTGATAAATACGTCTGGGAGACGATCGAAAGAGGTTTCACTGATGCCTCCATAGTGGACATCAGTCAACGGAGAAAGTTGCCGTCAAAACTCCTCTCGTCCGGAAATCAATACAATGGCCATGGTAGAAGATCACGGCAAAACAGCCGTGTCTCGGGCTCTCGCCTGGATATCGTAATGTCCGTGTAAACGGTCCTCCAGGAAGCCTCTTGGAATAAGTAAGATGACAGCTCATTTGTTCTCCAATCTTTTCCTGCCGCCGAATTAACACGATCTTGATTGCTTCGGTCGATTCATGGGGAGAAACAATATGAGTTTCTTGTCATTTTTCTCACATGGACATTGCAATATAGTAATTGAGAAAACATTGCTATCACCCCACGTATATGTGAAGAACTCGCTGAAAATGCATTATTTAACATTCGCGTTAATTGAATGTCTTATGTATGCATGTACCATTTTTGTTTGACCTTGTTTTTGCTTATTTGCTAATTATAATTGCTAAGGATATATATCATGTCAAAATACGCCTCAAGAATTCACATAAATAAATGTAAACAAAAATGCAATAGAGCAGGTAAATTGAAAATCAGTTTTGGTTTATTTATCAATGACGATACTTATTATGTGTTTAAAAAATGAAGGTGAATTCACTGTTGCAAATATTATTTTTAGTGAGACGAAACCCACAACAACAATAGAGATATAAGCTGAATTATGATGAATCTGTCCGTCACCTGGGGCTGGGGATAGACATTACATAACGCCTATCTCCTGACTTTTGTTGAGGTGAAATAGATGAGCTTTGGCGGCCCGGAGAGATGCTGAGTCTTTCTTCTTCACACCAAGTGTCAAATCGCTGACGCTTACAGCCAAATTACAAACACTCGGCATTTTTGGCTTATTAGTAAGTTAAAAAGGGGACAAATAAATGAGACAATGATTCTTTCATATGTCACGTTAAAGAAGAGCGGTGTATGTCTACTCACTAGAGCCTTCTGCCCCGTTTCATTTTTCTCTACTACGCCTACATTTTGAAGGGCCTTTAGAGATATTGCCAAATCTAACAAATGGCTTCACCCACTTATAGCTTGTTATGGATTTCGACTCATAATTTTATGATGAGCGCCTCACGATTCAGTTTGTCGTTAATTGAATAAATTAATCATGCTACAAGCCATATATACGTATTGGACAGCAGAAACTCACTGTTCGATAGAAAAATCTTTAAATGCATGTAGCAAATTTTATGAATAAGTGATGAAGGAGAAATTTTGTAGCACAGGGAAGTATTTTCGGGAATAATGGTTTGTTGTTACCAAACATGAAAGATAAATATCTATATATATGGAGATCACTGTTTGTCTCCTTTACTCTACACACATGCAGTCCCCGATTTAACAAAGACCAATTAGAATTTTCTTATGTTGGTTCTCGATCCCTGTAATAAAATGCAGTCACGATTAATTAACAATCATTGCAATAAACATTCAAAACATTGTTCATGATAAATTCATTTCAGTACATTTTTTTTATTGCAGGTAAAAATCTGAGTTCAAAAACCGACAGGTAGTCCGTCTCTAGTGGTAAGGTGAGAATGAATTTCTCCTACTCCGCCTTCCCTTTAACAATGTTAATGTTATAATAAATGTGGAAAAAAACAACAACACAAAAAATGTTAAATGTATTTTCTTCTTTTTTTAATATAAATTTTAAATAAAAAAAAAATGACATGAACAATTTCTAAAACATGTTTAAAATTTTACTTCTAGGAACTGTAAATTGAATTTATTTCATCAAATCTTTCACGCCACATTTTGGTACATCCCTATATAGTCACATTTATTTCCTCTCCGATGCTACCCAGTTGAATTAAGATCTAATCTGTTCATTTTTTATTATTTTTTTTTTTTTGGGGGGGGGGGTCTTTCTATAAATAAAAATATTCAGATATATTAAAAACACTAAGCACTCAAATTTTAATATTTGGAAGTGATTAAACAAATTAATAAACATTTTGAGCGAGCGATCAGAACCCAGTGCATGTCTGTCCTTATTTACGGCTAACTCACACCAAGGCGAACCATTGATTTATGATATCGACGATAAGACGGGATTCCACATCTTGTAGCATAATTAGCAATAATAGGTAATTTGACAATTTACATGGACAGTTATGCAAATGAGCTGCGAAAGTTTGCACGGACTTGAAATACGCAATGACTTTTTTCTACAGACGAGAACGTGTCGATCTGTCAGTTTTACCTGTTATACATTCATCATTTTTGTGAATGGCCTTGAATAAGCGTACATATATTTTCATTCTTATGTTAAAAAAAATCAAAATATTATATTTCTCACAATTAATTTTTCATGGTCAGTTTTAAAACAATTCTTAGTGAACATTACCACTGTTTACTTAGAGGGAAATAAACAAGTTTGTTTTTTCTCTGTAAAGTTTCTCAAAAGAGAAATAAGCTTGAAGGTTAATTATCTGCTTTGAAAAAGAATCTATAGACGGCAGTGCCATATGAATGAAATAAAAAAAAAATAGCCGTATTTTCTCTTTTTTCTGCTTAACTTCAATGAATTGCATTAATTGCAAGTAGACTTATTAAAGTGTTACATTAAAGTTTTAAAATTCAGAGAATATAAAACTATCTCTGACAATTTATTGTATATATAGATAAATTCTCTGAAATAAATGAATAATGATGATTATGATAATTGATACAGAAACAACTCTAAATCTGTTGACTTAACTAGAAATTGTACTTTTTCTGAACTGAACATTTGCTTATTCCAATTCGATGATCAATGGATGAGAAAGATACAGTGCTATTTCAAAATTGATAGGAAGACGAGAATTCTATATACCACCTTGCGCCATTGTTTACCAAAGATCTGCTGATTACCGTGAAAATTGTTGAAATTAGCCAAAGCAATCTGGTGTGCTCTCGTGTAATATTCATGAAAATCTCACGTGAACAACTATTCAGGAAATCAGACCCAAACATATTGCGTTGTGTTGTAATATGTTGATAATTTCTTGTTTAGATCATGATTATTGTCTTAATTTATGTACCAATCATAAAGTTCATTTTTTGACTCATTTAATTAAAAGGCAAGCGATATGCATGACTTCTCTTCAATGACTTGATTAAGAACAGGTTTAAATCGCGGTTTTATACCGGTATATTAATGAAATACAAGTTTTTATTTAAAAATGATGCCAAGTTTCTTTTGAGCTTTTACCGGCAAATAAAGGATTATAATGTTCTTTTCATATCCCAATTTTTACCCTCTTGAATTTTTTAAGCAGGAACGGACAGTCATAAATAAAAACCCGTTTGGTTCTTAATGTTAATTTAATCTAGATGAATGAAGACCTCATTTCATTTAATAACTGTATAAATATTTGATGATGTATACAATTTTGCAATAAACCTCAAAGAGCGTTTTGGTGAACGTGAGAAACAAAATCGTTCTATTTTGTTTTCAAGTAAATAGCTGGTCTACCATAAATTGAAATTTTATTGGCGGTTTTATTTATGAGAAATTAAACGAATTGCAAGGCAAGGAATATTTATGCCTATTATTAATATTGTAATAAAACTTATTCGTTTTGCCTCATTTCTTTTTAAACAAACGCAGAAGAAAAGAAAGATAAAAGAAAAAAACCGAAGAAAATAAATAACTAAATCGACCAAATAAGGTCATTATACTTCTAAGTGAAACACTCAACAAAAGCGCAGAAAAGTGTAATATACGCCGGATTATGTTGACAAAGTGCGCGATATCCCGGAATCAATGACTAAGCCCCGAAGAACTGCGACACAATCGGGGTTGACTGCGAACACCGTTCATGAAAGACAGTCCTCTCGAATTGCAACATTTTGTCTAATTGCCATATATATCATCGGGCTTGCGACAGAAAATGGTATTCAGGAGTCCTCAGCCGGAAAATCGAGCCCAAACTGGGTCAGCCAGTCCTACCCTGATACATTTTTAAAACGGTGTTCTTTGCTGTGGATTAAACAGGAAGTATGATGTTATAAAACAAGGACAAACCATAATCCACGGTATACCAAGGTCAACAAGGTCAAACCGCGTGGATTACAGCTTCATCTTAAAATTTGACGTCCAAGGGAAGTCCCTTATATCGTATTTCTTGGTTAAGCTTAGTAGAGGGATTAACATGTCCTTTTGGTAGAAAAGAATTACACACATATACTTTACCCGCCATTGTTACACAATAAGGTTGCAAAACTACCAGGGGTGAAATCAGATACAGGAGTGTGCAGGGTTCGAATCTTTCAACACCCTGCCCCTGTGGTGGAGTGTTGGCATTTTGCTGTCACTCCGCCATCCTTTGTCCTTGATGACAATATATGACAAAGTTTGAGGCATGTATGTCGCTTCATTGCAATGTAGTGTCGCCAATGACCAAAACAGGAAACCCTTCTTGTCGTCTGCGAACTGATTTTAGTCATTTTACCCATCCTTACAACACTTGAAGGAAAATGCCCACTTGCATCGCAATTTGGTTTGTTTTTCATGGAATCGCCAACACTTTATTTCAAAATATATTCGATTGTCACGTTATTGATTTATGAAAATTGTTATTCTGATTGTACTAGTTGAACTACTGCACAAATACTGCTTTTAAAAAAAGTAAGGAAAAAAGTAGTTAATTATTACGCGTTAATGAACATAGGAACATTTTATACAACATGTAAATGTCAGTTAAAATGTCATAATCATGATGTTTGTAAAGTTGTTTATATCTTCTGTGGGCAAATTCTCTACAACGCAATTGATGATGAACAACAATTTCATACAGTCTCAAGAGAGACAACCTGCACCGGAAAATGTAAATTGTAACTGTTACACTAACTTCTGCTGATCCATGCAAGAAAAATTATGTCAACATGCAAGAAAAAATTGCCAACATGCAAGCTAATTATGTCTAAGCAGAATTAGTTTATGACGCAACTTATACCCGTTTTGGTAAGAGAATCTGATCTCGATATAGATAAATGTCTTTACAGAGACCAGCATTTGACATGACAGATCTTTAAGATATTTATCTAGACATGCAATATCAATAATTATGACAAATGATAGCTAATATAGGTATGTTTAATAACCAGAAGATTTAGTTGTTGATATTATACCTTACTATCTAACTTTTGGATACTAATGATTGTGCATGTTTAGTGTATACAATGTACATGTTTTTGTATTGTATAGTTTTTAATGACAGTTGTGTAATTACATTTAGTTACAATTTAAGGAGAAGAGAAGAACTCGTGAGTTGTTTGAACTTATTTGTAATCCTTTGTTGTTATAAAATGTGTTAATTCAAATTTAATAACTTAATACGTCAGTTTATCTGACATCATATGATATGACAAATGCGATGTAATTTTGTAAACGTATTTGTACATGTAAACTTGTTTGTACATGTAAACTTATTTGTACATGTAAACTTATTTGTACATGTAAACTTATTTATGTCAACATGAAAGATAATCACATCAACATGAAATAATAATGAGCCTTATGTTTAGACAAGACTCGATTATGTCTATATCCGTCTTATATATGTCAGCACTTAAGCATAGTTTTCACGCAAGTTGACATAAATAAAATGCATATCAAGATATTATCATATAACTACAATAACAAAACTTTTTATTTTATTTTTTGACCGTATGTAATTTACACCTACAACTTTAGTATATTTTTGAAGTTTCAAGAAAATATTTTAAGGGTTCATCTAAAAAAACAGGTATATTTACAAAAGGAATATATAGGAAATTGTCATTTTCCGCATTTAGAGCAGATTAGAAAATTCTACAATAACGATTTTCCTCAAATTGTAACATGTTCATCTCAAACTATCAAAATGCACCAAATTTTGCTACATATTTGGAAAATTACAAATTTAGATTACAAAAATATGAAAAATAACCCAGAGGATAGCATCATTCTGTGTTTAAATTTTCAAAGAAATACACTTTTTACTTTCTCTTTTATTTTATTTCTGATAATTCACTCCAACAAAGCTTCATTTTATCGTAACTTCATAAAAGCACAATGGCAACGCTTACCGACCGAACAACGAAAAATCGTTTAAAAATAAAATTTTCCTTAAAATATCTAAATAATTTATCAGTATTTTGTTTATTGTGTCCTGGTTAATGAATGGTATCGAAACGATTTCACAAAAGGTATAAATACACTGTATTTTACTTAAATGCGCAAAAACATGTGCAATGAAAACTGAAGTCGGTCTCCTAAAATATAGTATACTCTTATCTATATTAATATCTCATTTAAATATATCATTCTACATTTATTCATTTTTTTTACATGGAATAACCCTGAGAAATTCTTCAAAATCACACTCTCAAATCATGAGTATTCCAGCATTTAATTCTCTTTTGGGAAGGAGGCTTTGACAAAATTCTGATCAGGAATTTAATTCTTACTTACATGTGCTCTTATCTTTTCTTACTATAATACTATATGTGTTTCTTCTTGTGTGTCATAATGGCGATGCAGATGCTATAGCTGTCTGTTACAAGGGAGATTTTAAAGAGGTGCAATTATTATAAAATTAGTTTTATCATCGTATTAATCGAAAAAAAGAACAATAATTTAAAAAAAAATAGGGCCACACACTAAAATATTTTTCTCCTTATTACGAGAAAAGATCTCATTATCACGAGAAAAAAACCTCGTTATTACGAGAAAAGATCTCGCTATTACGAGAAAAGACCTATATAAAATGGTGCGTTTTATTGATTTACATGTACTCTCTGAGTCTCTTTATGTAAAATACATGCAATTGAACATATATTAAGAAATTCATTAAATTAGTTAAAAAGAATTTCATCAGAAGAAGCAAAGCAGATAGATTAATAAATCAATAGACCAATTTATTAATATGAAAGATAATTTGTTTTGACTCAAAAATGTTTATATACAAAACAATTATTTTTAATATATAATGTGTATGAATATATAAAACACAATTTAGGGCAAATCCTGTATACCCATAATTGAAACTAAATAGTTATCAGTAACTAACAGAATTGTGTTTTTATGACTAGAACTATCTGGTATTTACTTCTGAGTGGGATTGTATTATTGAAAATTGAAAAGTAAAATTACATGAGGTTCTTTTCACATATTCATATAAGATGAAAAGTAAAATCCGATCATTTTATGTAGAAATTAATAAATAAATATGGTTGTTATCTTAAAATAATCAAAATTGAATTAACGTTTTTTTGAAAGTAAAAAAATGATATTGAACCAATTGACTTTGAAGTCTAGACCCGATGAAAGAGAAACACTATGTATTTTTTTCACAATAATAAATCAAATAACAACTACTATGTATTTTATAATAACGAGGTATTTAATTGTAATTTTGAGATAATTAAGTCGTAATAACAAGATCTTTTCTCGTAATTACGAGATAAACATATATTTCATGTGGCCTTATTTGTCTTTCGTAGTCATCTGTTCAAGTATTATTATTTTTAAAAATATAGAAATTAGTTATCCTTTTGTAATTGCTCCTACCTAGATGATTAATCAGTTTGCAATATTATAGTTACAAATCCATAAAATAATTTCATATGTCATTTAATTGTTATTTTTCCCGTTTGTATGATTATACATACAAAATTTACATTAGGACAACGGCAATATAGTTTATAAATTGGTATCTTGTCTTGATTAGTTCTTTAATTTCATAGGTCAATACGAGTACATGTATATTATTATATCAATATTAATATCTTTCTACAACTGAGCTTTAAAAAATAAATACAAAATCAAGTATCTTATCCTGTTGCATCAAATCTATATCGAAACACTCTTACAAACCAGGATATTGATATACACGTATCGTGCCAATGAAGTCAAACCACAACGTTGTCCTTACTGTACATTTTATATTTCATTATTCTATTATACTTGAATACTACATATTTTTGGCTTTACAACCAGTTATAACTAAATTGTTCTACGATATCTTCACAGTATCTCAACATTGAATCTGTGATCAGCAACAAAAGAAAATACATGTACGCTTCGGAACAAATACGTTAGAGTAGTTGTCTTTCTTTGCGAGTCAGACATAGGTATCATCTGATAAAAAGTTATCTTATGCACTCTGTAAATATGAGTTAAAGAGGACATGATTTCTTTCCAGGTCACTTTAACTGGAAAGACTTTTAAAATATCTTGTAGCATAAGCGATTAATCTCAACTAAACAATCAGTTTATATACATGTATCAAACAAATATTCCAATTAAAAACTTTAACAAAGTTAATCTTCATGTGATTTTGCAAAAATGAAAACACAACACATATATAATACATTTACCCATTCGTTTTGAATGAATATACAAAGAAAGTTGTACTTCTATTTTTTGCATTTCAGACACAGTTGTTTTATTCTTGTGGTCCCATCAATAAGTAGCAATGATCTGTCTTCGGCGAAACATAGTCATGAAGTCACTTTTGCAAAATTCTGCTGGAATTCATATCTTGAAAACGTATATCTCCTTCTGCAACAAATCTAAAATGATGCACTTGTCCATACTTCTTGGGACGTGGTTATATTATTAGCCCAAACTGCTCTTCTGCAATAAAATATAAAGAATGCTTACTTGCACTAAGATGGAAATATTGTCAATTATTTTTTTTTCAAATTTCGATATACTTGGATAATAAAGTTTAAACAATTACCCACTTGTTCAATATTTAGGCAGACGTATTAACAACGCGGAATATACATATACATGAATTGTCATATTTTATATAGATATATTTGTCCTTCTAGCATATTTCAATTTAAGTAATAAAAATATCCATAATGACTACTTTATACTTTATTGCTAAAATTAAAACATGTTAGAAGGACACGATGACAAAGACCAACTATAGTTATTGATAACTTTGTTTTGTTTTTAAAGTTGTCCCTCTTTGCATGCCAGGAATTACAACAACAAAACCAGCATTATTAAGAATGGAGTTAACAAGTCCACAGTATTGTATCATCAAGATTAAATTGTGTTAGCTGTAGACATTTGGTGCTGTGTACTATATACTATATTAATGCAACTTGCTTAGCTTTATCAATGCCATTTTTTTCCAAGTAGTACTTTCAATGTAAAATTATTCTAACATTATTAAATATTTGAATGTGTAAACCAATCAAAACGCAAATATAAGATATTCTATTAAAATGTTAACTTAATTTTGTATTTTTATCCCAAAAACAATCAACAATCTCAATTATTTCACAAAAGCATGTTTTATACTGAAATCAATCAAAAATGTTTAACCAATGGTAAACGTGTAACAAGTACATTTCACACTAAGTAAATGCATGCTTGTGATTGTTTACTAGATCATGATATATACATTAAATATATCGTAGACTAACCAAACTGATCATGTTGGAAACAAGTGATTACCTATTATTTTAACTTTGAGAAAAGTATCAAAATGCAATGAATGTGCAATGAATATTATTTTTGATAATTTGCTAAGCTAGAATTAAATATCAATCATTACACATGCTTTGCGTTTAATAACATACATGTACAATATGAAAAGGAGCATTTCTTAGTTCATAATATCCTCAGAAAGATTTACTTTTTATAGTTTAATCCTTTCTTTTGTTATATATATACTATTAATATGATATTGAATGGTATATATTTAAAAAACAAATAAATAAAATTTTTATCATTGTTCCAAACAAGAAAAAAAGGGGTAAATTAATAAATAAAATATTTATAAGAAATAAAAAAGAAAAGAAAATGGAAATAGGGGACATATCTTATGAAAAGGCAGAATTTTTTTTTTACTTATCAAGCCCTTCAAAGGTCACTACATGTACAAGGAAAATAAAACAAGAGGCCCAGGGGACACATCGCTCACCTGATCAACAATTGCCTTAATTCTGATCAAATTAGCATTACAGTATCAAAATATCTTGACAAATAAGTACAGTAGATCTTGCTAAAAAAAATTTGAAAAACTGCCAATTTTTATCCACCTCTTATTTTTTGGTAAATACCAAGCCCTTTTTGTTGTTGTACCTCTAAGATTTTTCTCTATTCCTATATACCCCCCCCCCCCCATTTCGTGGCCCCACTATTCTCTAGGGAATCATGGTTTCATCAAACTACCTTTAATCTCATAACCTGTGCTTTCACACTAAGTACTGAGTTTTGGACCAAAAACTTTCCCAGAATATTTTTAAAGATTTTCTCTATATATTCCTATGTATAAATTCAAACCGCCATCACGGTCCCGCCCTACCACTAGTGATTTTGCAAACTTGAATTTACACTACCCAAGGATGCCTCTACACAAGTTTAAGCTTTTCTGGCCAAATAGTCTCTAAAAAGAAGATTTTGAAAGATTTTCTCTATATATTCCTAAGTAAGATTTCATCCCCGATTGTGGCCTCACCCTACCCCTGGACTATTATTTAAAGAAACTTGAATCTATATGATCTGGGGATGCCTCCACTCAAATTTGGGCTTTCCTGTCCTAATACTTTTGAGAAGAAGACTTTTAAAGATTTTCTCTATATATAAAAATGTATCCCCCATTGTGGCCCCGCCCTACCCCCAGGAACCATGATTTGAACAAACTTGAATCTACATTATCTGAGGATGGTTACACGCCAATTTGAGATTTCTTGGCCAAATAGTTATTAAAATAAATTTTTAAAAAGATTTTCTCTATATACTCTTATGTAAAAATTGATCCCCCAATTGTGGCCCCACCCTACCCCCGGGGACTATGATTTGAAGAAACGTGAATCTACACTACCTGAGGATGCTTCCATTTTAATTTGAGCCTATCTGGCCTAATAGATTTTGAGAATAAGATTTTTAAAGATTTTCTCTATATATATTCCTATGTAAAACCTGAACCCCCAATTATGGCCCCACCCTACCCCTGGGGATCATGATTTGAACAGACTTAAATCTACACTACCTGAGGATGCTTCCATTTTAATTTGAGCTTTTCTGGCCAAAAAGTTTTTGAGAAGAGGATTTTTAAAGATTTTCTCTATATATTCCTATTTAAAACATGATCCCCCTATTGTGGCCCCACCCTACCCCCGGGGACCATGATTTAAACAAACTTGAATCTACACTACCTGCGGATGCTTCCACTCAAAGTTGAGCTTTCCTGGCCTAGTAGTTTTTGAGAAGAAGATTTTTAAAGATTTTCTCTATATATTCCTATGTTAAACTTGATCCCCCAATTGTGGCCCCATCCTACCCCTGGGGACCATGATTTGAACAAACTTAAATCTACATTTCCTGAGCATGCTTCAAATTTATTTTGAGCTTTTCTGGCCTAATAGTTTTTGAGAAGAAGATTCTTAAAGATTTTCTCTATATATTCATATGTAAAACTTGATCCCCCAATTGTGGCCCCACCCTACCCCCGGAAACCATGATTTGAAGAAACTTGAATCTACACTACCTGAGGATGCTCCCATTTTAATTTGAGCTTTTCTGGCCTAATAGTTTTTGAGAATAAGATTTTTAAAGATTTTCTCTATATATTCCAATGTAAAACTTGATCCCCCTCTTGTGGCCCCTCCCTACCCCCGGGGACCATGATTTGAACAAACGTGAATCTACACTACCTGAGGATGCCTCCACACAAGTTTAAGCTTTTCCGGCTGAATAGTTTTTGAGAAGAAGATTTTTGAAAAATACCAACAAATTTTTAATAATTCTCAATTATCTCCCCTTTAAAAAGGGCGTGGCACTTCATTTGAACAAACTTGAATCCCCTTCACCTAGTGGTGCTTTGTGCCAAATTTGAAATCTGTCCAGTGGTTCTTGAGAAGAAGATGAAAATGTGAAAAGTTAACAACGACAACGACGACAACGACAGACAACGGACAAATTGTGATCAGAAAAGCTCACTTGAGCCTTTGGCTCAGGTGAGCTAAAAAACGGGAAGGCCAAAAAAGACATGGAGAAGAGTTATTGAAATAGAAATGGTCTGGAAAAGACACAGCTAGAACATTATCCACCAACTATCATAGGACAAAGAGAGGTGGACAGAATTGTACTTAGCCTATGATCCACAAGGAAGTAATGAAGGCTTATCAAGTAAGTCAAAAGAATTGGCTTACACACTTACACAAAACCTAGACTTTAGGAGAATAAAAATGACAGAGTCATCAGGAGAATAATGTAATTTTAAGAATTTTGTTCGACATATTTCGATCAATTAGAGTACTTTAAAACTGCTATTTTGTTTTGTTTTCCTGGCAATGGGATATCTTTTATTTCCTTTGTCCAAAGCTGTACAATTTGAATATTATTTCAGATTACTGCCTTTATTCTTGATACTTTGTTTTAAATTTCTTACACGTGTTGAAGTTTAAGACTATATACAAATCGTCCCATATAATTATATATGATGAAAAGTTATTACAACATGCAATTGTTCCAGTGATTAGTATGTGGTAAGAATATCATTGCGTTGGAATAATTATGTGGAACGCTGTTTAACCGTACCATACAAACACTAGTATTCAGATTTTTATTAGTAAAGTTTTGTGTACATTAATGTAAGTTTATTTTTACTTCTTCTGTCCTTTAATGTTTCCTCTCCTTATTCGTTATAAATGTATCTAAACCCAGAAACCAATTCTCTCTGAATAACTTCAGATAAATCTCTTTTCCTGTTTGCAACTATACATCGTTACATAACATGAAACATTTTACACTGATTATTCATTTAATTATACTGTGCTTTACCAAAATTTAGATAATTGAGAAAAAAAAATTGTACAATGTTTGAATTTTAAATAATCTTAAGTTTTGCAAAAGACATTATTTTGCCCATAAACCACATGGCTTGTGTTTATAGATTAAACTTATTACTTCATTGATTAATTGACAGTGTTTACCAATTTCTTTAATGCATTTTATATAATATAACATTTGCCATAAATGGCTATCGGAAGGTTGAATGGATACAACTTTTTGAGGTATATTTTGTGAACATATTATTTAGTAAAATTATTATTTGTATTGGTATATTATTATCATGCATAATTAATCACCTCCTTATCTCAATTAACATCTGCCATTTATTGATGTATTGTGAAATGAAAGGTTTTGTTAGAAATCGGTTATAGAAGAAATTGTGTATTATTTTATATGAAAAAAATGAGGTTTGAAAAAAAATCAATGACAAATACTGCTTATTGTATTAACAGCACAGTTATCTCCCTTTTAACAATACATGGTGATACTTTCTGAATTTACCAAAAATACTAGTAAGACTTATATTTTGATCATTATCATTTACCATTGACTCAAGTCTCATTGTTTTTTTTTTTAAATGAATGATTTTGAACAAATAAATGTTATTTAAACAAAGTGTTGACATTTTTGAAGTTGCGAACAGAAATAAACGAATGCAGTGCAAGGTCGTTACAAATTGGCGGGCTGTTAATTAATATCAGATTGAAGAAAAAATAGCATTTTGTTGTTATCTGCAATGCATTATCATAATTAAATGGTTAATATTAACCCTTTTTTTTTTTTGCTTTCCCAATCTGGACTTTTATGAAATTAAACATATGGTTTTGGTTGTTAAGTTAAAATTCTTTCGCAAAGCTTGCATCAAATTCATAAGTTTGAATATTAGAAAACGTATATTGTAATATATAAAAAGCTGACTTGATCATTTTTTACCATATGAATTTCATTGAGAAGAAGGACTCTGTATTCAAATTTTAAAGTTTATAAATATATGACTTTTCTTGACTTTATAATTGTTTTAGCTATAGCTACAACTCATATCTAGAACTCTAAAGTAGATCTGGTGAGTAATTAATTGACTACCAAGCCTCTTTATATCAGAGAGAGAGAGAGAGAGAGAGAGAGAGAGAGAGAGGTTTACGAAGTTGGACGTAATAGATTTGCTTTAATGAAACAGCAGAATATTTTGAACATGATAATTCCGACAAATTCAGGACATAGTACTCATTAGGAATGCCAGGTCTTCTTCCAGTGGTGCCTCTGTGACGTAATTAAAGTACTGTCACGGGGAAACTCTTTGTTGTCCATTTTTCCTGTATCCAGCGACTCTAGGGACTCGCCTATACTGCTTATCGGTCGCAGTCCTCGCGATGAAATCAATCAAGCAATCGAAATAATTGTGACTAATTTTTCTTCTTCTCTACAGTCTCCCATTATTACTTCTACGAAGTCTTTTTCCCGTTTGATGATAAATGCTATTGATGAAGTCCTTTACTCCCTGTTTAAGGGGAGAGCGTCGATCGTGTTTTGTTCTCGCGGAAGCGAGATGTTAACCGAGATTACAATCTTGTCCGTTCCACCTAACGATTGACTAGCGCTTGGTAAACGACAACATTCGTTGCTCTTTTATTTATTGGCGTTTGATCTCCGTTTAGTTATTTTGTAATAGCCACCCTGCCAGATGTTAGAAATTAATATCACACTGACGACTATTATATATCGATGAGTTACGCACTAGTCACGCTTGAACGCTTTGACACGTGACGTAGCGTTGCAAACTGTCAAAGAAACGTTTAAGACATATGGCAAATCTATTCTTCCGATTTCAGCTTAGTCGAAGTTGCATATTAATAGACTCTCCATTAATGCCGACTTATCTTATTTTCGATCACGTAGCTCTAATTCAACGAAGTGCTACATTTTCTTGATACTCAAATTAAAACACGAAGCCCTCCCTGAAAGAATATTCTCTGAAAGTTGCATGGTGTCGAAAAAGTGCAAACGTATTCAAATTGCAGATTTAAATTGACAGTCACATGTCAGCACTAGAAAGACTGCAATCAGTTGGCCTGCTTGATGACCAACTTGAGATTTGTTCTTGCTAATGGACAGAGCAGTTTGGATACAATTTCAATGAATTTTCAACAGCAACCAGACACACCAAAGGAGGCATTTCACGATCGTGAAGTGTGATGACGACCGGGGCGATGTTACAGTGTTTGACAGTTACGTACACTGAAGGAAGTTCGTGAGAAGAAGCGTCTAGAAGACGATGAACAATTCATATCACTCCGCCGTGAAAGACTTTTAGACGTATAGCGAACCACTAAGACGTAATGTTTGACACTAAAAAGGCTGGAAGCTTGTAGAATTCGGGGGTTTGACAGTTTCACGCGACAGAATCTATCATACAAATGGACTCCGCAGATGCCATCGCGACGGATTTCACAAATTTCGCCCTCCGCTCTCATAAAATCTCCATGCATTGAACGTCAGTCATAACGAAATCCATCAAATCTGTTACCGGCGTGTTGGGGCTTACACGTCAGCCCGCTAACAAATGCTTTTTACGTCGGTCGTGTTTTTCTACAGTTAAACTTGTAGTTAAATACTGTACATTTTCTCGGGTAATCACACGAATTTTATAGTCCATATGTAGGTGAAGAATTTCAGAGATATAAAATATAGATAAAACTAAATGAATGCAAAAAAATGTAAGCGCCAGATGAAAGATTCCCGTCGAGATCAAACACAATTAACACTGTTCATTTATTCATTTTTTAACGAAAGTTTTATTTATGAATATAAATATTTCATTAGTATTGGCATTTTAAAAAAGTACAGAAGTTGAACACGCATTGTCTACCATAACTAATTGGCCTGGATCGTGATTTATCATGAACAGTATGGAAACACAATTTTAATTCAAAATTTGTGTTAGTTTTTGAAACCTTCGAAAAAAAAACAAGTGCTATCATACATGAAATAATCATACTAATATTTATTTGAAACATTATTTCTCACAAAATTTTTAACAACAGCAGTAAATATTTTATGGAGGTTGTAATAAGGTATAAGGAGATAGTTATAAGGAGATAGTTTATTTTTCTTTTGCAAACAAAAAAGTCTTTACTACAAAGAATATCAATGAACACATGTGAATGGGTTTTTTTTTCTTATTTGGAGTACAATTCATTAGGATTTTTTTTTTTACAGAAAAGATTTTATAAAATTTGCTTTGTTCAATGTTGTTTTCTTTTCTAATAAAACACAGGGGAGGGAACTATTCAATGACAGGTTAACGTCACAAATAAGAACACACTTTGCCCTTATATACTGACATAAGCAGTATACTTCTGTTTTGCAGTATTTATTAAAGTATATATGGATACATTGAAAGGGATTGAACAGCAGGATATATACCTATATACTAGCATGTTCATTCAAATTACTTGATTCTACGTCTATTATGGTAATACATGTATAAACTCAATATGGCAATGAGATATAATAATATGCATCATATTTAACTATATTTAACGCTCATACCTATTCTGAATTTTATTTTTGATATTGGTCGTAATTTTTTTTTATTTCAAAGATGTGAAAATTGTAAAAGACCTACCTACTCGACGAAAACTTTAAGATGAAAACTTAACCAAATGAGCTTCATTGCATACTACACATTGAATGTATTGAAGACAAAATATCAAAAGTTATTGACAATTCTACAGTTAATTTTTAGATATATTTTTAAGAGTTAAAAAAATTTCATTATAATATTTACTATAACTCATAGATGCAATTAAATGTGAATATAATCTAATTAATGTTTCATTGAGATATTCATCTAAAACTGATCAGCATGCAGATGATATGCCATCTTTTGACCTTTCTCTATAAATTCATCAACTAAGGGCAGTACAGCAAGGATTTACAAGTATACAATATTTAGACTCCCTTGAGTCTAAAATGGAGGGGGAGAGGGTGAAACCCCTGGTCAAGTGTTCCACAGTTCACAGTTACTAGTAAATAACATTTAATATATGGAGCTATTTTCTACTAACAATAAGTGTATTGTAGAAGTAAAACTATCGTAGAAAATTACGACCAACATGCATAAAAATACAATAATATATATTTATTAAATCAACATGATATTTCATTGTTACGTAACATAAGAGCAAAATTAATATTTCTAACAAAATCAACCAAAGTAGTTGTGTCATTAGAACCCGACAGCTGAATTAACTTAAATGTTTTAGAATTTGCTAAGGGATATATTCCTTAGGTTCGTATAATATTGGCAATAAAGAATAAAATGAAACTCGTCCCCTGTTTGGTGGGTGTCTCTAACATCATACAATCTATCCTGTCTGATCTTACCTTAGTATCTCCAAGAATAAATATTTAAACAATAAAACCAGACCATGGATATCGATTAACAGTCAAAACCGTTTGGAATCCTTATATAAAAACATTCTTTTGTCTTTTATCAGGGATCTGCTTTTTCAAAGAACACACAATGTAATTTTCTAATACCCTAATTTTTTCTGTAAAACATACATGTATTTTTTCTAACAATGACATGCATGGTTTGACGTCAGTTTTCATTGTATTTCATATATATTGTAAAAAGTTAATTTTTTCAGAGGATTCACCCAAATAAAATGGGGTTGTCTTTATTTTTAACCAAATGGCTGTATTCATTTCTTTTTAATTTTTTCATAAACATTTTAACAACATTCAGTAAAAAAGCAGAGATGAAACATCTTACTTTTTTCTAAAATGGTATTAAGGCTTTAAAGGGGCATGGTCACGATTTTGGTCAAATTTTATTTTTATGTTTTTATTCTTTACAATGCTTTAATTAGAAATGCATTTCTAATAATCAGATTAGATTGGAGAGTCATTCGTAGGGTTGTAGGCACGATACAGGGCTCACAATACAATTCTTTGTCATGTAAACAAGGCTCGTGCCCTGTTTTTGTTTACATAGGTTCAATATACCAGTAAAAAATCTTTTTCCAGCTTATTTGTATATCTTTTTATTTATTTTAAGCATAGATAAACAGTTCCTAACGTTTAACACACTCGTTTTATGTTTAAAACTGAAATTTTTACTTCAACGTTCAAAATGTAAACAAACGCTTTGTTTACATATCGAAGAATTTCAAGCTCTGTAACTCACTTATATCCCAACAAATGACACTCAAACTTCGGTTGCCTACTAAAAATGCCTTTTTGAAGCATTTTAAATATTAAAATCGGAAAAATAATTTTTGACCAAAATCGTGACCATGCCCCTTTAATATCTAAATTAGATCACTCATCTGGATAAATGTTTTAAATCATTCTAAATTCTTTATTATTATCCTTCAATCTTATTTGTAACATAATAAAAATCCATTCTTTATTAATATAACAAATCTATATGTGTAGGAGTAATCGTGAAATCAAACGAATTAAATTAAGTAACCAAAAAAAAAAAAAAAAAAAGCTACGGTGGTTTAACAAATATGGAGTATGATTTTACTTTCCAAAATGAATGTGCATGTATCGTCAGTGGCTATAATACTTTCCACACATTTCTTTTAAATTGTTTTTTATTTTCATTTGTCGTAAAAAGTTATTGCATGGGGAAAAATTAAGGTTTAAGCTGAAGCATTTGGGATTTTTTTTTTCGTTGAAGAAGTTGCTTGCTATTATTACCCTTACAGAATAGAAGCGATAAAATAAACTTGATTCCATAACGATGCATAAAACGAGGAACTCATTAGACCAAATAAAAGACGGATCACTTTAATTCTCCCGGAACCCCAAACTGAAAAAGGGGGTGCTTCATAAACGGTCGATTAATTTCGGTAAATCAACTGTTCTCTTCAATTCTCTCTCCATAAAAATTTAATTAATCAAATCAGTTTTAAGTGTTATAATTAAGAATCCCTGGGCAACTTTGTTCCCCAGAAGAAGCAAACTTCATATGGGATAAAATTCATAAATCTTTATGGGTAAAATATGATGAGAGACACCTCGGCAATTAAGATATCACGTTACGAAATTTAATCAGGGCCAATTTTCTGGCTGTAAGGACATCGGGATCGAGTGTCAACGCTACAAAGACGCCATGTTTCGTTGGCCCTTGATTAACTTGTTGTACCATTTAGTTGTTCGTATTTATAATGATAATATTGACAAATGGCGAGTAATACCAACCCGGCCTTTGCCTCTACCAGTCTGGTGCCTATTTGTAACTTTCTGGTAGCTTTTCTTTGTCCCGATGCCTCATTCTTTTCATCTATTTAGTTATTGCATTTGTTAACTAACCACGCAAGCATTTACCTTAAACCGTTTTCAAGTGATAAAAAAAAACAACAGAAAAAAAATCTAATTACATTACCGAGCTATATGACATGATTTAATCTTAAATATTGGTATGAAAAAAAATTGTAAAAAAAGAGAGAGAAGGGTAGACATGGAAAAACCCCAGTTTGTATCATCCAAAAACCGTTGTTTGAGAAAACATAAAATCTAATAGTTTACATCATTGGTATTTTTTATTTTGCATATTCTCTATATAAATTCCATCTAATTCACAACATCTACAGTAAATGGTCATAAGGGTTTAATTGATTACTAAACTTCAGCGGGAGTTCATAACGGTAAGACGAACTCATGAGACAGACGGCTGCGATCTTTGATGTTCATTTCATATTGATTTCATATTCAGAATAATTACAACGAGTGGGTGCACTCCAAGTTTGGAGGACTTTTAAACATTTGGTTTATTATTCTATAATCAGCCCGAGATGACCTTTCCTATTGGAGGGCACTCGAGTGTTACACTGGCCGGATGAGCAAATGAATGCCTTTTTTATATTTTGTAATCGGGAGAAAATGTTTTCCGCTTGAAATTAGACATTTCGCCATTGAAACATAACTTGACCATATGAGGGTATGCTTGACATTGTCAAGGAACAAGGCTTCCTTGGAAAGATTTATGCCAAGGGGTCGCAAGAGAATTTAATTAAATTTTTAGAATTCTCGTCGATCTTGCAGAATTATGATAGATTTCATAAGGGAAATGTTAAAATCAGAAGTGTTTTGTAATCTCTGTTAATTTTTTTTTAAAATAAATTCTTGAATATCAAATGTAATTCCTCTGTTTCAGATTTTGGATATCATCGAAAAATCATAATTTCCAATTTTGTAAAAGGAGAAACACAAGAAAATAATACAATGAAAAAACAATGCATCAGAATTGATTTTCGTATCCTTATGAATTCAATTAGTTCCATTATTGCGAAGGACATTACATAACAAATATAATATCTATAAATTGAATTAAAAAAATAAAATAAAATGATTTAAAAATATATACAAAATCTGTAGTATGCTTTTAAAGAAATGTTTTCTTCCAGCTCTGACGGATGAAATTAAAAGGCGCTGTTATGATGGGCATAATAGATATAGATTCACATTTATGATTGGACATCACCTACATTGGTCACCACTGACTATAGATGACCAGAGGGGGATTCACTCCGTACACCGACAATGGTATCATCTTACACGGTCCCGATATCTATAAATATTTGTTGAAGTAAACCTGCCTTCTGTCTTAGGGAAAACCTTTCTATTCATGAACCGCTTGAATTGAATATAAAATCGATGATCCCGCCTCAAACTCGCCGTTCTCCAATAAACAGGGAGCGCGGAAGCTCATTATTACTCTTCTAAGGAACATTATAATTTAATCATTTCCTCCATAAATAAATGTCCCAGGAGTTTGCAAATTTCTCACTTTGTAAACTTCATCAATACCCATTTATCCTAATCAAAATATAGCTTTCGGGACACCCCAGTAATTCGTTAAAACATAAGTCCCCCGGACTGTGGTCGGCATCTGTCGTCGTTTTCCTAGTTTCAGTAGTCTACTGACCATCCTTCATACCTAATCCTATTCTTTGCCGAACTTTCATTCTGATCTCTTGGTTATGGAGTACTCGTACTTAGGACAGAATTCTTTCGATGCCGGAAATTGTACCTTACCCGGCATGGAGAATCCCCTTGCTGGGTGTAACATCCCCTGTACCTACGGGGACAGCAACCCTTTCGGTCAAATGGCTGCCCAGGGATACCGCTACAACGGGGTGCGGAGTTTCCCGCCAAACCCCAGTATCAGCTCTGCAAGCTGCAGTATGGTGCCTCGCCCTAGAGATCACCCACAGCCGCCTGTTTTCCCAACTGGTAAGTAAAACAAAAATTACGCTTATATTGCAGAGCCGTTCTCCGGCAAAATAAGATTTGGGGGAAGAAAATTGTTTTAGGTGCGTCTAACTATGTTAGTGGCGCGTACTTAACGCTCCTGATTGTAGCTAAATTGGATTACTTAATGTACGGATACACAGTTTACATAATTTTCGCTTAAGCTGAAAAAAATCATGTTTATTTACGAGCCAAAATTGATATAAACACAGAATTGTCAGAAAATTTAATAAGAAACGCCGTTCTTTTCAAAAGCGATTTGGAGAATTTGACTTAGTTAAATTTAGTCGCCGCGAGACGGATAATTCGAACCGAGTTGTTCGTGAAATTGGCAAATAAGATTTGGGTCCTCCGAAGAATCGCATTGCCAATTTTGATTCCTTTATTTCATTTTATTGGTAAATTAAATAATCTATCGATTCCAATATACAACAGACATAAAACCTTTGATTTATTGGAAAACTGATATACAATTGAAGAACAACTTAAGGCACACGCCGAACTAACAATATTAGAGGTAAACTGAACCTCTTCATTGAGTTAAGTTGTCATTTCCCTCTACGTTGATGCAATATACTGGGGTATATGTCAAGAAATACATAGCAATGATGTTTATCAGCGAGGAAGCGATGATTTCAGACATAATTCGAGATAGTGATGACTTAAGACCGTAATATGTATTTATTATATGATGATATTTTATTGTTTTGTCGCTGGTTTACTTATCAACGAATTCTAAGGGTAAATGAAAAAAAATGTATGTTTTAATATAAACTGCATGAATATAATGATTGCATTTTCAGTTATTTTTTATAAAAAGGGAAAGCATCAAAATGGGATGCTACATGTAACAATTATTGTAGGTAATTTTTTTCAATTTTTAAAATTGTATATTTTCAGTCATTTTAAAACAAAGGGAAAATTATTGGTTTGTGTATATTTATTGTATTTAGTAATTCAAGAATTTTTTATCCAATTACCAAAACTGTATTTTTACGATTAAATATACTTTTAAAAATCGAAAACAAATAACTACATAACAGAATGAAATACACAAAATACTTCAGATGGCAGGTAAAATTTTATTTTAAAGCCATTATTTATTATATTAGTTTTCGATTAATTAATTGATTTTTTTATATTGTTTTATTTTATCTAACATCAAGATAAAAAATAGATAAATTAATTTTAGTTTTATGCTATCATCTTTGTTTTTATTGCCACTGAAAAATGCTGAACTGTAAACAAAATCCTTTTTTTTTTTATATATCACGAGTTCTTAAATAAATTTCATGTTTGATTCTTATAATGTTTTGAGATAAAAAAAAAAAAAAAAAAAAAAAAACCCATGAAGTCTAGATTAACAAGGTTGATATTTTAAAAAAAATAGAGATAACATTATTCTGACTGAAAAACATACATTTTTAAATCAATTTATAACAAAATAAACTATGTTTTTTTATATAAACACTAATCGGATTGTTGTAACATGTTTTTGTATATCTACTTGCAAAACATTCAAATCCCACGGGTTGTATGTTGTTTTAATAAGATCCCGTTTAATTAGGTTTTAAGGCTTTCTTCTTCATTTCTTATGTATCAAAATGAACAAATACTTTAACGTGAATGTTAAATTCGTTTTTTATTCTTCAGAATTTACGAATATTATCCCACGGGTTGTATGTTGTTTTAATAAAATCCCGTTTAATTAGGTTTTAAGGCTTTCTTCTTCATTTTTTATGTATCAAAATGAACAAATACTTTAACGTAAATGTTAAATTCGTTTTTTTTTCTTCAGAATTTAGGAATATTATATTTTTAGACAACATAAAGCTGGACATCCCCTTATTTCATACTCTTAATCTTATTTTTTTCTGTACAAAGACATATTTACCAATTTTTACCCCAATTGCTCTAAGATAACAACAAAGTACAGTATCACACCCAAGTTATTTTCAGTACATTGTTTAATATTATTTGATAAATTATCCGACCAAATAGCTAGGATGTTCATTTATTTGATTCTAATTACATAACGTGTATTATAGATATGTTCACTTTCATATTTTTATTTACCGACTTTATTTACATAAATATTTGAATTACAAAGTATAATATAGAAAAATCCGCGAAACGTCTTATTTACTAGTTTAATCTTTTAAAATTACGATTAGCAATGGTATTTTCATTCAAAGAAGAATATGTGTGGATAAAGAATACTCATGATTTGAAACAGAAAATTGAATGGAATGTTTTTGCTTGAAACCAAAATGATTACAATGTACAAGCATTTGTTTATCATTGAAAATATTCACAACTGAAAAAAAAAATTAAAAGTCTATAATGTGTTCAAATTATTTTTTATGAACTTTATGATAAAAATTATGATTTTGATGATAAATAGTAATTATTTTTTTTATAACGATCACCCTTAATTTACATTTATTTTATATTGATATTTGCATATTTTTACCAACATTTTTTTTCAATTTGCAGATAGATACCAGCAATCAATAACATATCCATTTACTCGTGCACCTTTAAAATATATACAAATAAATAACAAAAATATAAACACAAAATATGAAAGGATGCTAAGTAAAATTACTAAGTTGGAAAGACGATCATGGGTATGGTTTACATATACGACCAAGTTATTAAGCTAGATAATTCTACTATGCGGTATCTAAATTCAATTAAACATCTATGACATTTTTTCATTAATAATACTAAAACAGAAGTCCTGCGTTGTTCTTTAGTCCAAATTATAACTGGACCAAGTCACCGTATATTTTACTTTCTATACAAATATGCCATTTACAAAACCACATTTTTATTTACATAAAACAGAACAATTAGAAGTAAGAACAAATGATATTGCATCTATAAAACTGTAAAATAGTTATTTAGCATACCGGTATGTTGTTTATTGTCAATTCGAAAAATGCTGGTTTAATGTTATATTTGAAAAAAAGCCGTTTAAACGATTAATTCTCTAAAACTTTTAAGCCGTAACATTGTATTTTGATGATCATTATAAATCAAAACGTGAACTTTATTTTTTTTTAGGAACCAGTCCATGGTTAGGCCAATCCGAAAGCTTTACCAAGGGTAAGTGTGCAAAAACAGTTTTTTAATATTCCTTTTGGAAAACGATGGAATGATTTTGTTGGCACTTCAAAGAAGTAGGTCGTTTCATCACATACATTTTCTCTGTGGAGCTGAGTTCTCCATTCATCTATTATGGATACCATGACGGAAAATAAAGGCATTTTAATGGAGTCTGCAATTTCAAACCTGTATTCCATACAGTATGCAATAATGTTTTATGAAACAGAGGAGGAACAAGGCATTAAAGTTGACTTGTAACTCTCTTGAGTAGCCCCATGTGTAACTTCATTTTAGGAGTCTTTAATTATTCATGATATGGCGGTAATTATATAGTTGGGAACCGAAATGATGCCTTGGTAAGGTGCGATCGTAATATTACTGGTTCTCGGTCCCCACACACCAGAAGATCGGCTTGTGTGCACTATCCTCTACCCACCATTTGCGCGTAGAATTTGAACCAGGTCGTTGAAATTAGAGTCTTCAGGAAATATTGTTTTTCAGTACTAGATGGATCTCTCTCTCTCTCTCTCTCTCTCTCTCTCTCTCTCTCTCTCTCTCTCTCTCTCTCTCTCTCTCTCCGAAATCAAAGAAACATTGCTGATGTTTTGAACATCCCACGCATGTGCATCTTTCATAGGAGGCTAGATGTTCAACAAATTAGCTATCAGATATACCTTAATTTTCAAAAAAATGATTTGCTTAGCTATAAATACTTATTTATTACAGAACAATTCGACCTATTTGGACGGTTTCCTATATCTTTATACAGAGACATTTTTTATATAGTCTATCTAAAACCACCACGCCCAGCTTTGCAATGCTAGATTTTCTAATTTCAGACACGCTACATTATTTTTATTTTTATTTGACTGCATGTGAATCAGAAATTTTTAACAAAGACTTTTTTGCCTTCATCACTATTATCAAATTCAAAGGGACTGGGTCGTTCATAATATTTTCACATTTTTCAGTACTAAACAATATAAGGATGAATATATCTGTAAAAAAACAATTTATTTTTGTTGTCTATTTTGAAATTATTCTCAAACTTTATGTTTGCAGACAATGAGGCTCATCTCTCTTTGCATCAATGAATAAAAAAATCGAATATATTTTTTAAAAAGGCTCCTATCTTTATTTTGTGCTTTTGTTTATTCCTCTCGGTTAGAAACTACATTATTTGATCATATCGTGATTAAACTAAATCAATGCGTTTGATTTTCCTTTAGAAAAAAGTGTACTTCTTTAATGAACATTATTTTAATACAAGACAAATTGTATATACGTTATATAGCTCGCCACACGAAAAATATTTCTAACAATTATCATAAAAATATTTCAATAGACTGTTACATTTTGTAGAGAGGGAAAAATTACTGAAATGAGCTTAATTGAAAATTTGATATACCTCACTAGTCTTAATGAAATTATTAATGTTCAAAACAGTTATGCTCTCTCTCTCTCTCTCTCTCTCTCTCTCTCTCTCTCTCTCTCTCTCTCTCTCTCTCTCTGTTGCTGTTATTTTCCCCGCATATGCATGTTACATGAAACTGTTACAAACAAAGTTAACTAAATAGAGATCAAACTGACATTAAAGACTTTCAACAGCAAAACCGTTGGTCATAAAGTAAAATTGAATTCTAATGTCGCGCCCTAAGTCAGTAATTGCAAATTAATTAACACAGTGTTTGTAATTGTGATGAAAAGACGGCATTGGTTGATGTCTGTTAATTTCATCTGCGGAAATATAATCAGATAAGCTTTGAAAACGGTTCTGTCTCGGAATTTATGCATTAAAATGATAACGGAATGACTGATGCTCATACAATAATCAAAACATGGCTCAAGATTGCTCATTCAGAACGCAGTTTTTTTTATATTAATGTTTGGATATGATTTGATTAAACAAAGCCCTAGCGATTTCCCTCTCTTATTGGTTAAATTGTAATCGGTTAGTTAAATTACACGCGTACTTGAATTATCAATTTAATATCAATCAAACAGAGTAATTATAGGAAATGCTGGTTCTTTTTCAGTCGATCAGATACCAATTATTTTCCGGAAACACGAAACCCAAACAGAAAATGGTTTCGACTTTTATTGAACATCAATCACTAAAAAAAAATGGCGAGTAATTCTTCTAATGTACCGCTGAGATTTGAATTCTTAATTAATAAATCCTGATAGTCGCCCCTTACTTTGGCTTAAAGTTAACACAGTTTAATCAAGGCAATGCCTTCCGTCAAAAGTGAATTCAAACACTTGGTACGTGTGACCATATTGTCTCCGCAGACGGGTTATATTGAAATATCCATTACCAATCGGAAAACGGCCATTTTCTGGTTATTAATATCGCTTCTGTCGGTCTTTTAGCTGCAGAAACTTTTCACGCGTGGTTGAATCTAGTCACGTGCGAGGTTGTCAGGAATATAAAAAAGCAAGAGTAGATTAAAGACACCAGCTACCTAATGAGGTTATAATATTTCTTTACAAAAACATTTGAACGCGCACGATCTGTTCGCCAGAAGCATTGAATGAGATGTATTTGAAAGACATCATACAGTACAGGTTTTTTTTCTTGATAAGCAAACTGAATACTTTATAACATGAGAATAAAACCTATCTGAAAATGAAAAAAACAAACGACACTGTTAACTAGACCGTTCGATAGTTTATTCGTATCCCTATACAGCATCAACTTGTACATATGCACGTAAGTTCTGAAGCTGCATCATCCTTAACTGGAATCAGCTGTAGCGGTGGCGCTTTTTGTACGGTTGATGGTTTTTTAATGAGATTTTCTTCGAGTTAAGCACATAGAGTCTAATTTCCATCGAGTTACTTCCAAATTTCCAAGTTTCCGTGTCAGTTAGTGAATTATCTAATTAAGGAAACAAACCATTCTTGTTGTTATCAATATCAATAGTGTTATTTTACCAAAACCAAATTTCCTTACAATTTTTTAACAATTCTTTTTTCTTCAAAAATCTTAAATGCTGTAATACATATGCTATCATAATAATGAAATTCCTTTAACATTTTTATTGTAATTTATTCCTTACGAAATTTAATAATGCAAACATTTTTTTTAGCATGTAAAAATGTTTAAGATATATGTTTCTTGTACCCGAGATTTGTTCTACTACCTTTGAAATTTTATTTTTTACTTTTTATATCACTCTTTTCAAATGATCTATTTTTGCAATTGATTTACACATTCTAGCGTTTTACAATAATTTTGTTTTATAAATATGAATATTTGTTATCCTAAAAAAATTAAATCATTAAATAAATATAAAATTATCATTATTGAAAAATAATATACCAGCATATTGACAGTAAAAAAATTCCAAATGATTGAATCATTTTTTATTAAAAGTATTTTTGTTGTCTTTGTAATCTCCTGCTTTAAATGTTGTAAATACCATTATAAGTTTAAAATATATAAAAGAAATTGCATATTTGTTTGGATATGTGAATAAGGAAGAATTGATACTCAGATGAAAACCAAAACATACTATATACTTTAAATACTCTTTGATAGGGAATTATCTTATTAATTTCTTCTGGAATTCAACCTTTAAACCACCATAATTAAAGAATTCGTTTTATCTTTTACCTTGAAAGAAATGGTACATGTTATATGTTTACAAATATTGGCAAGATATGTTTAATTAATTTTTTCTCTCTCTTTTATCTAGCTATTTATTGTCACAATTACTGCTGAATGGTTTTACAACAAATCATTCATGACAACATTGCATACTTAGTAATATTATGAATCTTTATCTTTTTATGTTGTTGTCAAAGATGAAAAATTCACATTGAATATTTTGGGGGGCAGATATTATATTTATAATCATTACACAATTCTCACAATTATGATTAAATTTTGTTTGGATGTTTTAGGTTTAAATTTTGATTTAACAATTTAACATATTTTTGACTTAACAATCTCAGTGTTTTCGACTGTGTCACAGTATAACGTATCAATATTATAATAAAATATTTTGGACGATTTTACAGTTAAACCAGATGATTTTTCCATTAAAAAAGTTAGTCTAACATATTCTAAAATAGAAGAAACTGTATTCATAATCGTTTTAACCACTAAGGCCGCGTATAACATGATAAAGTTCCCTGAACATAAGAGGTAGTCTCCATCGTTCTGAGCGTCTACGGACCAGGATATGTTCGTTTTATAGACCGTTCTCTGGAAGCCCGGTGCCTGAAAGTTTCCAGATGTCCCAGAGCTTGTCGGGTCGTCAGAAATCAGTCGCCCAGCAAGATACATTAGTTTTCTCTTTTTCCTGACATTGTCAAGAAATATTGCATTTTGGCCGGATATAATTGTATTGTCTCGGAAGATAATTCGCCCTGATTTTACAAATGATCTCATACAAAGTGATTATAGATCTAGAGTTAGACTAATCATATGTTATATGCGAAAATTGAGATAAATAACTCCATCGTTTTATTGGGGGGACATGGCCAGGATTGAACATAAATTGGGAGGTGGAAGCGTTACAGACAGTGACCTGGGTTTTTATTACATCCCCATCTATCCATAAACAATGCACACGTTTAATCCGTGGTCAATGTAAAATTAAATGTCACTGTCTTTCATATTTTGATGACACTTAAGGTTTAGCAATGACTGTCACTCAAAGGTTTTTTTTTCTGATCGTATTGGCAAATGATATCGAAACACCCACAAGTCAGTGTTCAATAAAGTATTTTATTTTCTCTAAATGCGGTTACCTTTTCTTAATATTATTTTTAGCTTTACTAAATTTTTAACTATGATCATTTTGAGGATCTCCACCCTATGAAATCAATATTAAAGTTACAAACTGGATTACGAAAATAATGATGGCATCAGATTTCATTTGTGTTTTCATCTCAAACTAAATCGTAATTTTTTTTTTTAAATTAAAAATCTATTTTATTTATAGTAAGCTTTATTCGGGTAATACATTCGAGTAAAAATGCTATGATTATGTTGATTGAAATATTAGGAAAAAAATATTTCAACCAAACTAAAAATATAACAAGAATCAAAAGATCCAGAATTGTGAAATGCTAAAATATTCAGTATCTTCTCCATTATATGTGGGAACATGATAGCTCATTTTTGCCATTTCAAGCAAATATTTCAAACTAAATGATTTTGCATATCATGATTTATTGATTTATTATTTCATAAAGGCGACATTACTTCGCTTTAGCTTGACGCAACTACTAGTATATACAGCATGTTAATTTATACATGATGTAATAATTTCTTCTAGAAACAAGACCACTTTCATAAATGAAACAGTACATGTACTATAATAATCTTTTTTGAATAATTCATCAACAATTAAAACTATACAGAAAGTTACAGTATATATAGAACAGAAAGAGGATAAAAAAAAAAGGAAGAAAGAACCGAATAGAATTTTCTTGACTTCCGTGATAAAGTCGAACAGAGTATTCTTGTGGACAGGGTGATAAAAGCCAGGGATAAATAAACCCCGTCATCTTGACAAATAAGATGGCGGTCAAAATTGAATATTCATCGATTTCAGATGAGAATTTTGTACCCGCTCTCATCACTTCAGTATAAATACAGAAAATTAAGATCTTAGAAGACTATTGTGACAAACAGGAGTCGGAATACGGACAGTTTCATTAGAACCTTTTCGCACAAACAACCAAATTTCATTAGTGTAACCACCATTGATTTGCCTCTGATGAATGACATGTCTATTCGCACCCCTCCTAATCTTTGTTCTTTTATTTAATAAATGTTTTTCAAAAAACGCATTGGAACTGAAATTTTTACAGACTCATCTTCTTTGGGCGAACTTTTCTTCTGCACTGTGCGTGCGAAGATTCTCTGATTGTAAAATAACATGCCTAAGTTAGGCTCGATTTCGGACTCAATTGAATTAAACGAATATAAAACTGATATCAAAATACGAATGCTGCAGACTTTTATCGTGGCGCTTCCCAAACGAACAGCCATTGTGCCGCGGGAAAGACCGGGGAATATCTTAATTCTCCATAATAAAACGGGACCTCGTAATTAAAGCTGTGAGTTTAATATACATAGCCCTGGAATGATTTCCGATCGGAGAATGCGCAGTAATAGGGTTATGGCACCCAAGGGGAACCCGACCAAATGACAAAAAGTCAGCAGACGGGCCAAATTTACGTAATATTCCAAGAACATTATCTGTAGGTTCCCGTTCATTGGTCCACTTTCTTCTGGCAGCGTTTAGTTGTAGTGATAATTTACATTTCTCCCCCGAACCAGCACCCACCTTATATTTAGACTGTAGACGAAAAATAAAGATGCTTTTATAAAATGAATTGTTTTTATCGTTTATATACATTTTGCCTGATATTAAAGTACCCAGCTTCTCATTTTTTAATTTTATCATTAATTTGATTTGGTGTTTTTTTTATTCTTAAAAAATTATCACAATGTTATTGTTTTTTAAATTTAATTTTCTTTTCATAAAGTATTTGTGATTGTACTTGAAATTTTAATATTTAAAAAATGTTAGAGACAATGGAAAAGTGCACATTTATTCGATTTTCATATTTGTTCAATGATATCGTTGCGTGCCTCTTTCTTGTATACATGTACATCTGTGTCTGGCATCAATTGTCTTCAAATCTAAAAAGCGATATGTGCTTTGTATGGGGGCCATAATTCGCTGAACTGTCGTTTCTGTTTCTAGATCTTACATATTTATATGCAGGATTTTTGACTACATTTTTATACAATTGTTTAAATTACTTTCCGTTTTTGTACGAAATTGGAAATTTCGCGTCTCTGATTTAACGTAAGCAAGATGACAGAGTTGGGATATGTTTCCCCAAGTGGAATATGAATTAATGTTGCCTATTTAGCTCTTTAGAAATTCTACCCTGGAGAATTCCATAAATTCTCCCCCTTTGAAAGTAACGTTACGATTTGACAAAAACCACGTGTGTTTATTGGAAAGTGTAATTTTCCTTAGGTCGACCCCTCATTCTATTTCGTTAATTTGTTCTTGGCAAATAAAGAGTAACAGACCCCGTAATGGAAATTATTAGATCAAACTACCGATAAATGAGCCATCGCTGATCGTTCCCCTTCTTTATACGAGAGAGGAGGGATTTAGTTGTTGGGCATGCTGCGTCCTCACAGAATGCCGTTTGGCAGTCACTTGTCTATTTATTGTTGTGATTTTGCGATGTTTTTTTGTTTCTCCTTTGGAAACATCAATACTGCCTACATTTGAATTTGCAACACGACCATTTTAATGGAAGAAATGTCCACAGAGCGAGCGTCAAGTTACTAAAACGTCTGGAATGAACTGTGTTTGATAAATGTATAGAGTCCCCTAAGCGACAAAAAAAGAAGGCGCAAAACCGTTTTATCGCCACTGGTAGCCGTGCATCATGCTACACTTTTCTATCTTTTATTTCAAAGTGAGCACTTTGAAATCCACAGCGATGTGAGAAACTTCTACTTTGAAAACGTTATGTTTTAGAGGAAATATTCACACTGGGATATGCGAATGGTGTTTTCAGAAGCGGCGGTAGCGAAGAGGGATTTCGTTGCCTTCCAAAAGCCGATGCCTGCAAGATTCCTAGACTTAATAGGAAACACTACAATAAAAAAACAGCAGACATTTTAGTTTTTAAAAAACCTCTTTTATAATATTAAAGCAAATTCACCAATTCAATTATGTAATATTCGTCGGAAAAAATTGTAGTGATGCAATGAATTACCTAACATATAGTATATTTTATATGCGGATATTAAAAACTACTATACATGTACTTCAAAATACTGTTATATAAATAGTGCCTGTTTGGGAGGGTAACAGTTGAAATTGACACCCCGAGAAAACCATTGTCAACCGACGCGAAGCCCAAACAGGCACTATTTATTTTGTTATACTGAATGTCTTAATTTTTAAGAAAATTTTACTGCTTTTGTATAGGAATAACGTGAATTCTACAGCGAACCGTACGCGCATAATTTTCGCGCATGTAACATTTTTTAATGTTACCCGTTGCTTAGGGCGTTACTAACGCTGAGGGTAATAGAAAATATTATTAACTGCGTCTTAACCAATCAGATTTCAGTATTTAACATGAAAGTATAACAAAAAATATTAATACACGTTCTCTGACAGCAATACAAATATTACTTGGAGAAAAAGTTAGTATTTTTAAAAAACCCTTTGGGGTGAATCTAATTTTTAACATTTTTTTTAAATTTCATAGTTGCCAACAATCTTAAAATAATTGAAAAGAAATATATGTTTTACCTTGAGCAAAGTTATCACCGTTCCAAATATTTCATTCCACGTGTTATTTTAAAGAACCTATTTATATTTGTTTCTGTTGTATCTTAGTCGCAGTTGTCGTTCTTGTAATGCCGTGTTTAAATTTTAAAACGACAATTGCTTTCAGAAATATTCTACTTTCCTTACATAACAACTTCTTATGAAGATATATTTTCAGAAATTGATTTATTTTATGATTTTAGGACTCTCCTATAAGATGTACCAGCATGATGCCGGAATAAGCCCAGAAAAACGCAAACAGCGGCGTATACGGACAACGTTCACTAGCGCACAACTGAAGGAACTGGAGAAGGCGTTCGCGGAGACCCACTACCCCGACATTTACACCAGGGAGGAGATAGCCATGAAAACAGACCTCACCGAAGCTAGAGTTCAGGTATAACCATTAACCTGTAATTGCGACCATATGCATTTTAAGAATAAATCATTTGAAATACAAACTTTCTAAAAAGCTAGCAAAAAAATTACCTACATTCAATTTAATAATTCTTATGAAAAGTTATTTATATTTTTATTCTGGAGACCTTATTTATCTTTATCAAAACTCATATTGAATTGTTTCAATTTTTATTTTAAGGTATGGTTTCAAAATCGTCGAGCAAAATTTAGAAAAATGGAACGAGCGAAGCAGCAGCAACAGAGTCAGTCCAGTTCATCGGTAAAACAAGAACCCAGCAATAACAGTGGAGGCAATAACAGTAACAACAACAATTCAAGCAGCTCCAACAACAATAACAACAACACCTGTAAAGACAAGATCATCAAATCAGAGGAAGGTCAAGGTCAGTTAAACCGAGAGTAACTTTCGATTTAATGGAAAAAGAAATGTCATAAGAAATTAAATTGCTAACTAACTTCGTCAAAAAAGTGAGATAAATCAAATCATTGGTTTTTTTTCAACAGCAAAATCTCAACCTGATGCAACAAAATGGAATTCCAGTGTATCGAGCGGTAAAGTTACGCCATCTCTCTCCAACCCTTCGTCACTTCCGGGGCCCTATTCCAGTGTGCTGAATTCCCATGGACACGAATTCCACCATACCTCTTCACTGGATAAAAACGTATCTTTGGCAGGAGGAATCTTTTAATTTTTTGCCATTTTCAATGTTTGATAGTAAAATCATGTGTGACATAGGAGATGCGGCGTGACAAACTTGAGGTATTTTGGGCTGGATTTATTTATATATACAACAACGTCTTCCCCACGTCACCTCAAGCTGGTTTTCCGAATGTATCTCGTCCTCAAATAGTCTCTCCAGACCGATTGTTCAGCATGACTGGGATTTGAATGTGTACGTTTCAGCATAGACATGTTATATGTAACAGTATTAGATTTTTTGAATTTTTTTCTTTTTCTTTTTATTATATTTTTAATACTCCGTACTACAGTATTATTACAGTATTACATTGAATTTTGTGATGTGAAAGAATCTTGTGACTTTGCAGTAAAAATTAAATATTAAGGTTCTGTTTAATGTGTTTATATACAAATTAATTCGATGATGTGAATTGCATTAGTGGTGGTTGCATTTGAAACAATTGTTAAGGATACAATCTTTAACCAGTTCATATCTCGCTCTTTTCAATATCACAATTTTGAAATAACATTTCTAAGAAATCATTTGTGCTCACGTTTCTATCACGTTGTTATCTGTCAAATCAAATGACTTGATTTCATTATATCAGTTATGTTTATTGAAATATCCTAATGTATAAAAGAAATTCGAAATCATAACTTTCATTCCTCTTTTATTTGATAATTTTACGCAATGATTTGCAAATTTGAAGTACGCAACGAGACTCTTTCTTCTTAAGCTGTAAAACTGCTTGACAATAGTTTTATTGATCAGTATTTCTTTTCACATGAACAATTTCTTTCTTAAGAGTTGTATGAAATTGAAGCTAAACTCATAAAACATGATAAAATATGTAAATGTACGTTTAATAACTTGCATCACGATTTTTATGAAACAGTCTTTTTGCTGTACTATTTCTTTTGATCTTTTTAAAATTATATATATTTAGATAGGAATAATAGCTTTCGAATACATCTAATACATGTACGCAGTTCTAGCACTAAAGAAATACAATTGTATGGGGCTCTCGCATTCATAATAGCCAGGTTGTAGCGGAAATGACCAATTTGCTCTACAGTGTCTCAAAAACAGTTTTCGTCAAATGATTCAGATAAAATACTCATCAGTATTTCACGTCGATATATTTTTTTTTTTGGAAATCACGCTTGTCCTATAAGAGTTTAATCCCTTTGTACCATAAATGTCAATTTTATTTAAAGCAATATGAGCTGTATTTTTTAGAATTTTATTTTGCTTCAAAAACCTGCTAGTATGCTAAGTCTGCATGTAACTTAAACTTTTATGATAAATAAGATTTGAAAAAATCATTAGTTTTTGATAGTAGAAAGATTTCTCTTCTAAGGAATATATAGCAGATCAGATTTTGTACAGGACGACAATAATTCATTTTTGCTTCAATTAAGGCTTCTTTACGGCTTTTATCACAAAATAAGACTAACAGAAATTTAAAAACTATGATATTTTTGTCATTTTAGTAGCAAATAACATTTTCTTACAAAAAAAATTCACCATGAAAATTGCAGCTCAGATTGCTTTAATTCATTTTTCTATTTTACTGGAGAAAGTCATTTTATTGTAGAAGTCATGTAATAAAGTTTTTTTTTCATCTTTCACCCTAAGAAGCCAAGATGCGAGATATTTTTTCGTCTGATTTTTCCTTTATATCTCAATATATACAGGGGGCTCGGTGATGAATGCAAGGTGAAGCTCCTATTATTAGATGGTGTGATTAAGAGATATCAAAGGACAAATATTGAACATTTAAATAGTTTCATAAGAATGCTCAAAGGGTTATAAAGAAATTATAACATTTTAGTAGGAGATATCATCTGATAAAAAAATCTCACCCTCCACTGGTCCCGCAATATAGCTGGAAACACATAATTCTTTTTTTACCTCTATTTTTCTGTTTATTTTTTTTACATTTCCATCTTTTACCTTTGATGTATAAGATAAAGAATGCAAATAAACAATCAAATGGAAAACTTTTGCTATCATTTCATCATAAAAGACACATTTCATCAATGTGTGAAAAAAAAAAATTAAGTGTATATTAAACGTTACAATTGAAATTACAAGTTCAAAAGTTATAAATTCAACTAAGTCAATAAAAATTGGCTTTGATGTGAATCATCTTAAGTCTAGTATTACTTTTACAAAGGTTTGCTTTTAAAGGTATCATCAGTGAGTATGGTGAAGATTTACATGTATATAGGGGAAAAACCATTTTACCATCTCTATCTGCAGTTCTTTTTGTTTTGAAACTGTAGTCATAATGTCATCTTTCAATTGTCAGTTCTTGGACACTTGGCGAGTGAGATGTAGTCAAAAGAAATAATTTAAAAGTGAAAATAATTTCGAAAAGAGTACAGTTATGACACTTTTGAAATATAATGTTCAATGTTAGGCATAAATAAAGTTCATTATAATTATACTCGTTAACGTACACGCACTTTGACGGGTCGTCTATGGACATTTCTTCCAGGTGTAATTTGTATGATAAAAGTATGTTTCTGATTTAAAGACGATTGTCAATGAGTACGCAATTAAGATTTATATCCTAAAAATGATATCTGTTTATAATGCAAAATTTTTCTTTAAGCAAAAATTACAAAATCCTTGGTATTTATTGCGAAAAGATGAAAAAAGAAATACATCTATCAGTACATACGTGTATAGAATTTCGAACATTGAAAGATAAACCCAGAGAATTATCACTTTTACTTTTGATGGTTATCAGAGGTAATTTTCGCGATTAAGAAGCAATCATTTGTAAAATTCAAGTCCCATTGAGGTAAATGATGAAATTGGGCGATTACAGATGACTATTGCCACTGTTCAATCAGATAAGCCTCGAGATGTGTGTATGGGCGCACTATACTTAAATCTCACTTCAAAGCCGTCCTAAATCTGCTATTCATCGAGAGGCATTTCCACTGACAAGTTAATTATTACCTCGGATCCTTTCCCGCGTGAGTTTTGGGGGGTAATTTTGACAAATATGGATGAAATATTGCGTAAAGACATGAGAAATGAAATCGGTGATCCTCCCTAAAAGGGTCAAACGGCAAAACCACTGGGCCACTTCCAAACCTATACTTACTATTTTATATGGCAGTGCCTAATAATGGGTTAAACAAACTTCTTCTTGTGGCAAAGCGGATGTATATCACCTAAACTGTTAGTGTGCGGGGATGATGCCCTTGCTGCTGTTGACCCGAAGTGGAGGATCATTATACGCGGTGTGAACACCCATACACTGTTACTTTTTCTGATCGCTTTTGAAAAACGAAACATAAACCTTTTTTTCTTCGTCGTGTTTCGAAAAAATGGCCTCGCTCTGTGCCACATCATTTCAGAGTTAGGATCTTTCAATGACTTTTGTTGTTGATCGATACTGAAAAACAGACTTGTAATCATCAATTTAAAAAGAAAAATGTGTCAAGATAAGTAGCCTATTTTGCTCACATAAACTAACCAGGCACTTTTATGGACAGCAACTTCAATCACCCGGGTCCTAGAGGACACAAGATGCAGGCTTTGGTCGTCAGGTGGCGCTGCGTGAACCCCGTCTGATGATCACAGTTTAATCATGATGTCGTAGTTGTAATTAACTTAATATCGATCCCGATTTTTATAATTGGTAAAATGATTTCCCCGAAGATTCCGGGATGTCATACCACTTCATCTCGGTAGACACAGAAGCATTATCGCTCCTTTCATAAATGATTGGAACTATTTTTATTTTTCTATCCATTCTTCATAGCCGAAAATTAAAACTTCTCTTGGAAACAATCTTGATAATTCAATTACGTTGGCGAATTGAAATTAATTGGCCACAAATAAGGTCTAGCGGGAATAACTCTAGGATGAAGAATAACGAACAAGATATCAACCAGAAGTTACTGTACCTATCCTTATGAAATTCACAAATAATCTCCACATTTTGTATAATCTTTTTTTCCTTCTGAAAAGAGTTGAATGGTCGTGGCCATTTTTAGAATATATAAATCTCCTTAAAGCTTTGTGTAAAGATGCATATAGAAA
Source organism: Magallana gigas (assembly GCF_963853765.1). NCBI lineage: Eukaryota > Metazoa > Mollusca > Bivalvia > Ostreida > Ostreidae > Magallana > Magallana gigas. Next base: position 45,797,116 of record NC_088854.1, read on the forward strand.
GCATTCTTTTTACATTTAAAATGTAGGGATTTTTTTCTAGACTTATTGATTTTTTATAGCCTTACAAATCATTTTTTTTTTAAAAAAGTTAAGGTAGATCTGATGGCTAATATGTTGACCACTCAGCCTCCTTGCATAAAGTTTTACATCTTACTAAATATGTTTTCTCAATGAAAGTCTCAGTATGTAAATGATACATCAGTCAAAATATTGGCAAGTCTTCACGTACGGTAAAATCGTGGTGTAATTTCAAAACTCTTTTTTTTTTTACAGTTGTGGCCAAATTTTTACATCTCTCAAAATAATTTAATCATACTACGATAGATCCAAAGATATATTAGCTTCAGGCCAACCAGTACTGTACTGCAAATGATGAACTAATCTCATTGTGTTCTAGTGTGTTCGGGTGTCGAATAGAAAGATTCTCTACAGTTACCTTACCGTGCGCCGTGGTGACAAAACATGTTGTTTTTAAAAAGGGGTAACAAAAATACCGTTTCATCAAATGGACTAAAACTTCGCATATCAATAACATAAGTTTTGGTGCAAAGATTAATCTGTTAAGTATGACTTTTATGACAAATATATGATAGACAGCCACATTGTCTTCGTATTTTTTTATTGACCCTCGTACTACCATAAAACTATTACACTTTACGATCACTTTTACTATCATTTGACCTAGTATGTTAGTTGTAAGTATTGTAACTGAAGAACTGGAGCTCTACGAGAAAAACCCATATTTTTCCGTAGAGCTATAATTCTGCGACTATTCGCGTTGTTTCTCCGGATACGGAGCTTTATGATGTGACATACTGAAGACTTCAGAACAAATACCGTACTATTAATTCAACTTTGAAACATTTTCATTTCTCCAGCTGACATAAAAAGAGCATGCGCAGTCAACGATGTCTTCGGAAAATCATAGATTAGAGAGCATTTCTTATATACCTTTACGCCTCTTTTTTGGCAGTTGTATGTTTTTTCTGCTTTAACAATCAATCGTTTCTTCAAAATTATGTCTCTAATATACCCGGTATATGAAGATACAATATCACATCATAGCTTAACCCAAAAACAATACTAGAATTGGGCATATTGTGTATCAATAATGCTAGTACAAGCATTAGAAAGGGCTTCTGAAACTAGAGTTATCTGTAACGCCGTTTTTTTATTGTATTTAGATCGCATTGATCTAAAGGTATTCAGACAGTCGTCGTGAAATAGGCAAACAAAATACCAAGTGGGCTGATATTTCTTGCATGGGTTTCATAATTGAAAACCAAAACAAAACAAAAGGTTAAAGAAAATCGTTCCGCCAAAGACGAAAAACTATACAATAACTGTTGCGTGTTCCAGTTTTCTTCGTTCGTTTCTTAAAACAACTGAGAAAAGCAATTTGATAAAACTGAAAAGTTGAAGAAGGAATTTCGGGCTTCTGAAAGGTGATAAATTCAAAACCGCAAAACGCGAGATGACCGCTTTCCTTACAATGATAACGGGTTTTGTTTACAGCCGGTAAGCCACGTGCATCAAGAGGTAGCACGCAACAGTATTCAAAATCTGAGTATCGGTTACCAAAGTTACATCTTGTTATTTTTCTAAATTTCTAAAAAGATTTCTGTTGGCGATGTAATTACACAAAGGTGTGAGATTTGATAGTCTTATCTTAAGATGATCCTTGATTGCAATGTCAGAACTATTCGTCACGTGACCTTGTACCTGTATGTAAAGAACGGTTACAGTAGCCTTAAATTGCAGGGTTGTATGAAAAACGACACAGATATGTTTCTATTATGTAATGGTTGTACTAATATTTGTTTTCACTTATCGCTATATCTTTACATAAAAAGTTATCAAAATCATGTTTAATATTCTAGCAATCTACTAAGGAATTTCGGAAAGGACTTTGCTATTGTAAACGTATCTTACATTGTAAAGCATAAATAATGGAATCTTTTTTGCATCTGAAAATGAAATCAACTTGATAATTTTTATATATGTGTTAAAAATTAGTTATTTACGTTGTATATAGTTAACTTTTCTTTCGAGCAAGGAATATTCTCTCTAAATTTGTGTGTAATGCATTTTTAAAGGTGTTTTTCAAAACAGGAATAAACAGGTCAGCATTCAAAGATCGAAACAAATTTGAATCAAACAGGAAGAGACGAGTGATAACGGCATTGCCCCTGAGGTGTTTACCACGCCCTCCTAAACAAAACATCACACATCCTTTCTCATTCCGTTAGAGAAGTCTATTGAGAATTTTTCAATCCAAACCTCTTAAACAATTAGGGACACCGATTCAAACTGAATGGCGGAATTTGTTACCTGAAATATGACATACTAGTCAACCGATATGCCATTATTTACGGACAATGGCTCCAGTGGCGCTCGCAGTTCTCTCCCCTATCATATTTACCTAAAATGGCGGTTTGCTAATGGGACTTCAACCAAAAGTTAACTCCTCGATTGATACAGCTTAGCACATCGATTGTTTGGTTAGACGGAAGAGTTTGTTATCTATGTGCTTCAATTATTACACAATTTACACAAACACCGTCTCTGGATGGCATTTTCCTGATCTCGACAATCGATCTTGACACACAATCACCGCTGTTTTAAAAAGTGACATACTAGATTAATAGGATTATTTATTAAAAAGTAATTGCGATTGACAAACAATTTGAAGAAAACTTGATTTGTGATACCCGATCCTCTCCATTCAATTTGGAAACTAGATAAGATAGTTGCTTTTAAGTTCTATGTCTTACGGCATATATTTTAAAGGTTTTTTTTAAATTTAACTCATGAATTCCTTATTTTGATTAATTTGTTAAACAAAATAACTTTTCTGTACTTATTTAAGACATATAATCAATATGAAAATCGCTAAGATTTGTGTGTTCCATGTGTTTTTCATCTTATTGGACCAATGTTATTTCGGGCAATATATTGAAAACTGTCTTAAACCTAATTATTTGGGTTAGTTAAAAAGATGGATGCTTATCATCTTCAGTATACCATAGATGAAGACATTAAATTTGAAAAAAAAATGTTCAAAATTATTAATATTTGGTACTTGTGTACCAACATTTTACTTCGATTTTGTACTGAATGCCAGAAAGGTTTAAGTTTTCAGGGAAGGTTAAGATTTGAACCTGTACGGTTTTTATCAAGACAATTAATCGTGACATCACAATACAAAAAAATCCCCGAATACTACACTGGCTAGAAAGTGTATTACCAAATATAGAAAGAATCCGAGGACATTTAGGCCGGGTGTTTATGAAATAAAATCGCGAGGACAATTTTCGGGATCAGATTTTGCGACCTGGGGTTAGCATTCTTGGTGTGACTGTTTACTGTTAGGTGCTACATGACCCGAGAGGTGAAAGGCTATTGTTGTCATAGAGACGACATGATTAATGGAGAGGGTCCAATTCCATGGTGAACCTGAGATGCTGAATGCAAGGAACATACCGAACAGGGATATAGTTTCCACAGTAGTTTGTTGATAATGGTTGAAAAGTAACCAAATAACAATACTTAAGTTTAGAGCATTTATTTTTTTAACGATTCAGAAAGCAGGTGCTTACATTGATTTCAAAAAGGTTTAACCAGATGACAATTTCAATTTTTTGTTTTTGTGTATGTGTGTGAGGTTTGTTGATTGTAATTACTTTTGCAGAAATCATGAAACATTCCAAAGAATATCACAAAGTCCGTTACATATTTATAGATAATATGGTATTTATATTTTAATTGGAAACTGCAAATTAACACATATCGAATAACCGATTTCTTTCCATCCAAGTATTACGTTGATGTAGATGTTCATGTATATAACATGTTAAAATTTCACTGACTGCCTTTATGTTAAGAGTTATTTAAATGGTCTATAACGTAGAAAGAAACTCGCACCCCAGTTTGTTTTCTTTTAAATACATGTATAAAAAATACAAGTGTTCTTATTCTTCTGTTTGTGGATGAACAAAAAAGACCCATAATTGTTCCCAAAACACTTCTGTAATGTTTCGTCCCAAATTGGGTCAAGAGTACAAGGGTACTTTTTTAACTTCCGAAAAAAACGTTTACCTTTTATCCCACAGAACATTGAAGGCATATTTGAATTTGAGACAGTCTTTGCTTAAAGATGATTGCAGGGATGATTTTTAACTATTAGAAGAAATTTTGTCTTTCTTTTTGTACATACCATCACGTGTGAGTCTGGTTATTATGCAATCTTTTATATATACATCATCAGGATTTTAAATGTCTTCACAATATCAAAGCTTGAACCTCCGTTTTTAATGTCTTTTAATTTTTTAAGTCACTTTTATGTGGGAAAACGTATTTAAAAGTCTCTCTTTTGCCCTCCTCTATGAAGTTTATTAAGTGGCAATTCTAATTTAGGTTGACTAATTGTGGGAAATAATAGTTTAATGCATTTAAAGATCGTAAATGCCTAAATCCGAGGTCAATTTTCACAAATTTGAGTTGAATGAGATGGTGTACTTCTTGATATTGTTTGTAAATACGGGAGGTTAGAAGACAGTTACCTTTGTAGATACAGGTGTACCCATGGATCGTCACAGGTGACTGATTCGAACACGCTCCGGTGATCAACATCCCGTAGCGATTAGTGATGTACAGTTATATGGATACCCGTCCATCACCCTTGGGGGCGGGGCAGGGGCAAGCTCCGTATAAAACCTGACTGTTACCTTCTCACTTTTCATATATCATCTTTTAAGTTATACTTATTGTAACTTGGTACAAAGATTGACACATTTCAACCTACGGTTTAATTTGATTCCGGAATAAAATTTGTGTGAAAATATATTATGAGAGTTTGAAAACTTTACCATGCCAAAGTCATTTCTTGTTCGTGGTCAACACAGACCTAAGGCGACTACTGAGGTCTTGGACTCACAGCTGGAAGTAAAAAGTACTTTAAAACTGTTGGATGATGAAAAATCTCCCGTACAAGAGAACAAGAGCGAAAAAGGTAAGAAAAGTCATTTTTGTTATCCAAAATTACGAATTTGATTTTAGTGATAAACTTTTTGATTTAGATCATCATAAATTTGAACTTTTAATGTTTAAATATCAAACTTAAGTTTTTCATAAGACAATCTTTACAGGTAAAAAAAATCATTACATCCTGACATTTTTTATTTTTTCACATCATGAAAGTTTTATCACATTATCACAGTTAATTGATTTTTCTACTTTTTTTCAAAATCATAATCTCGTCTTTGCTTCAAATTATTTTCCCTACCCATAAATATAAGGAGTTTTGTACAAACAAAACAGACACTAGGGATAAGATTTCAAGATGCCTCAAGAAGGCCTGAAAGTTAATCTCCAGAGATTGAAGAGAAAGCTCCTTTTGTGCATGACAATGAAACACTTTTTCTTTCAGTTTCCCGTTCAAAACCACGAGACATCTCTTCTCTGTATAAACAGCGTGTCAAAATTTCTGTATCAATAGGAATAGGTTGTGGTGAAAAATCAGTGAAAATAGCCCCGGGGCCCTGGGCCGTTATATCCGTGTAGTGTATTGGGCAGGAATTTAAATTACAAGTATTGAGCGAGGTTAGAAGATTAGGTTTCGCCAGAATAGCGGATAGGCTGTACGATCCAGCTAGAGGGATGAATTAAAACTTTCTTAAATATCGTAAAGTTCAGATGAAATAAGATTAAGAGTACATTATCGAACTAAATGAATTATTATGCACATATATTGAAACCGTGGTATAGAGTTTTTGATGAGGACAATTTGAGACAAAAAAATATTTACAACTGTTTTGCATATAATTTTTTCATTAAATAAATTGCTTTGAAAATTCAAATCGTTTTATTTTATTTTGTCAGACATCCCTCATCCCGCAGAATTCAAAAAACGAAAAAGAGGCAAAACTACGGAGGATATCATCCAAGAAGATGTTGTGAAAAATCCCGAGGGAACACGAAGACCGTTATTTCTCCCTTTACCATATGAACACAAAATGTACAATTTAATGCTGCACTCTCCAGGAAGCGACAAATTCGGTTTTAACAACCTGATGTCACCCCTTTCCTACCATTCCTTCCGGTACCAGGAACTGTGTTCTCCGACGTCCCCCGTTGCTCCCCACATTCCGAGCCCGACTCCAATTATCGATCCAGGATTTTCAAATCGAATATGCCCAAATCCAGCAACTCCGACAAAAGAACAGTTAGACAGCGTAAATAACTTTGTAAAACCTTCCATTTCATTGCTCAAGGTGAGCAAATGACAAACAAACGATTAAATTTCATTGCCCCGGAATTAATGATTTAAATGAAATGTGTTTTATTTAAAAAAAAAGTCCTTTAATTTTAACAGTTTATATTTTTGAAAGCATTTTTGCATTAGACATATTGACTTGATTTTTGATTGATGTTTCAGCATTCAGTCGTCCATGGTGTAGAACTCATTAACGGTGGATTTGGTATGAAAAATCCGATCATTGCGCATGCTCAGGATCAGCGAATACTGACTCCCCTAAGTAATGCATGTAAGTATAGCTTTAGATATTGGTAGAAATTATGATCAGCTAATTAATATGAATTCTTCTACACGAATACACGACAGATAAATTACAAGATACTTTAACCTGAAAATCTATAAATAAATAATCAATACCTTGGAGATACGTCTTTTGATAAAATATGTTTGTTTGAACAGCTGAGGACGGCCAGAGCTTCACTTGCAGTATCTGTACCAAGTCTTTTCCCCTTCAGAGGTTGCTAAACCGTCACCTGAAATGTCACAGTGAAATCAAGAGATACCTTTGCACGATATGTGGCAAAGGTTTCAACGATACTTTCGATCTCAAACGACACACAAGAACACATACAGGTGAGATTCGTCATTTTGTAAAATCTATATAAAATCTATATCTCCTTACAACAAATGTGTGCATGTATAATCATAAAACACATTTTTAAAAATAACGATTTGGTTGCCATCAATAAAGTTACAGACTCGAAAAAATGACAATTCTGGAACAAATTTCGTGCTTTTTGAACAGGTGTCCGTCCATACAAGTGCGTGACTTGCGGTAAGGCGTTCACCCAGCGCTGCTCACTCGAGTCACACGGGCGCAAAGTCCACGGGTTCAACTTCCAATACGCCTACAAGGAGCGCCGGAACAAGTTGTACGTGTGCGAGGATTGTGGTCACACGACCTCTGACCCCGGACAACATTTCATTCACCTGAAACACTTCCATCCTCAAAACCCCGTCTTACTAAAGTTCTACGACAAAAGACAGTTCAAGTTTTCTGAGTCTTCCAACGACAGTGAGGAGATAATGGACCTTTCCGTTACTAAAAGATAATATTGGTGAAAATGCCAAATAGTTGATGATAATAATTATAATGTTGATGATGATGATAATGCACGTATACCGAAAGTTTGTAATTTTTAATATCTATATTTATACATGATTTGAAGGATATTATATATTTTTTTAAAGTGCTATTGGGGGTTCTTTGCAACAGAGAGTACACTTTTAGGACATGGTGCAATAAAAAAGAGGCGGGCCACATACTTGCAATATACACCTATCTCCTCTCTATATCACCTGTGATTACATTGATATCTACTTGTTCTCGTTATGGCATATATTTTATAGATTATATGATAAATCAATATTACTTTTTTGCATAAAAACATTTCATACATGACTACCTTTGTTTTCTCCATTTTTAATTCATCGCCATATTTCTGTTCTTCATATAGAGCTTTTTAGGGTAATGTTTTCATGCAGTGTATTGTCTCTTGCACATGAAAAAATGATGCAATACGAAGAGGTAACAGACAAGCGTTGCTAACGGAATTATGCACATCACACAGCTGTAGACAAATTGCTATACAAAGAACTGTGTTTTTAGCATTTAATGGTACAAGTATATGATTAACTAAAAAAAGTTATCTCTTATTAAATGTAGTGTTGACAATATCGTAACTCAACCAAATGCAGTTAAAATGCAATGAAAATTTTAAAGACTTTTAATAAATAATTGATTTAGTCGGAATACGGTTGTATGCAGTTTTTTGTTCCAGTGATAAGATCTTTGAATCTGCCGTATCATACATTTAATAATGGTCATTGTGCAATTCATAATATATCACTCCTGGGGGTTATTGTCAAAAAACCGCTTTATTGCATTTTAATTTCACCTCTAACATTCGATCAGCGACTATTAATTTCAGAAACTCATCTCATTTCTTGTTGATTTTTTACGAAAATAAAAATGCCAGATTCCACACAAAAAATACGCTTCTCTATCGAACTAAAATTATATCTTGAAGGTGGAAAGTTGTCAAACGAGATTTTTATGAGAAGTAGGCGAACGAGAGAAGAACGGAATTTTGTAACAAATTGTCGCTCTCCTTGAAAATAATCCCAATACAAAGGGTGTGTTTGTTGTTTTTCATAGCTTACCTACAGTTAGGGGACACTAGGTTTAAGTGTACCGTTGTTTGGGTGCTGTAGACTTGGTTTCCCACGGTGCTAACAATGAAGAGTCATCTTCCTTCACCAACTCCGTTACCGTAACGGCGCTTACATGTAGCTTGGTGTAAAATGTCTCGCACTTCTCATGCAATGTCTTACATATATGTGATTATTGCATTTCAGTGCAGGAGGATCCGAGACGAAGGGTTCTGTTTTCGTACTTACCCTATTCTTTGACTTGAAGGATACCGGTTCGAGTTTCACCGTTATGCGCTAAATACATCACGGTTCCTTGTATCTTTGAATGTGCTATACTGTGATTAATATGTATATAATACGATCCTACTGACTCTTCTTGAATCAAATGGCGTGGGAAAAGCGTAATCCTTGTTGCCTTTACTATTGACAAATCGGAAGTAATTATAGAATGGCGACGCAAGGGCAGATGTCGCTTTTGCTACTGTAATATTTCACGAAAAAAGTAACTGTTTCCCACCCTTTTAAGACACTGAGGTAACCTATAATAGCTTGATGGTATCTTAGATAATATACAATGCTTAATACCAGTGGGCCTATAAGAATATTCAAGCTAATACATCATGTTATAGCTATCCGATTTTCTTCCTCTGCTTGTCTCGCAATTTTGTTACACATTTGTTACGCATTCTCGTTTTTGCTTTTTTAATTTTCTACTTTTGTAATTCAAACATTAGCAATAGAAAGCAAAGGGGTTAAATTTTTTGTAATTTCATATTTAAAGTTTTTAGGTGTTTTCATCCTTACAAAAGATTTGTCATCGTTGGTGAGAATGTTAATTAATCGGGCATGTCGAGCAGTAGAGAATTTTTAGTTAGAAGGCTTAACCCCTCAACATGTGAACGACACGAAATTTGCATTTAGAAAGTTATTTAATGAGAAAATTACAGTAATAAAGTTCACTAGACCCATGTGGTCTTCAATTTTAAATCTGGTAAAATTACATTAAATTTCTTAAATGTTTCAACCCGGTGAAGGGCTCTGTTACCCAACGGTTCTTTTATTATGGGAGTCATCAGACCAAATAATCCATTATAGTCCAATAGTTGCGCCGCTGCAAGCATAACAGTTTGAAAGTTGTGAAGAAAATTAAAGTTTTGATAATTGTATCCTTCCATTCAGCGTGGGATAGCCGTGTACCCACCCCTTATTGTCCTCACTGTATTGTGTAACTGTTTTAAAGATAAACACACAGCCTAACGACTGTAAGAGTCCCCATAGCAAGCTATTGTAATGAAGACATTTATGCTTGTCAAACAGGAAAATACACCTGACATGTATCTAAACATTATCATTGCATTGAGGAGGATTTTTTTTTTTAAAACGAAAGGAGTTCAAAGTTGAAAATGAAAATAAGATCTTATTTTCATAAAAGAGAGAAAAATGTTTTAAGAATGTGAACGGGAAGAGCAGAAACCATGACGGCCAAAGAAGGCTTAAAATGATGTTGACAAAACATGCTGGAGCTAAGATTTTTTCAGTTTTTTCTTGTGATGAGAAAGTACTTAATCACTACAAAGTGTTCCACTTCAATCGAAAAAAAACCCCGATACACCCAAGATTTTGAACAGTAAAGATATCATAATTCCATATAGATCAAAATATTCCTTTATATAGCATATCCATCATTCAGGGATTTTAATAATTAGATCCTGCATAAAACCAACGAACACTGCCTTCAAATTTGTAGTAAACGTAACTAATATACTGGTAGAATACATTTGATCACGTGAATAAACGATAACAAATTGAAGCTTTGTAAGTTCAAAGTATTAACGACAATGTACATGTTGAAGGTGAAACATTACATAATATATAACATATAAATAGACATACAGGTACAGAAGCACTGAAACAACTCCGTTACATTTATGCTGAACAATGGATTACCAAGCTCTACAACTTCCAGCAACTAAAAAAAATTTATATTGTAGATTTTATTTTGTCATGTATCAAAGTATTATTTACAAACACATTTGGATACATACTAGTTATAAATTTATTTTAAACAAAAAAATTATTTTCCAAATTAATTCATTAAAAAACCAAATATCATGATATAAATAATTACTTGTACAAAGAAAACACAATAGTGCTTTTTATTGCATTAAAAACACAAAAAGTTTACTCTTTCTATACACTGTACACTTCAAATTAATGTTAGTAAAAATGCATATAAATCTATGGGGTTTTTTTTTTTTTAGCTAATATTGAAAAAGCTTTGAAATTGATTTAATTTTTAGTATATCGAGACAAATATTTGAAAATGAAATACATATATAGATTGTATAAACTATCAATTAATATAAATCAATTACAGTAGACAAATTCATTTTAAAAAAAGAAAACAAAGTAGATCAGGTATATGTCCTAAACGAAGTGAAATATTTAAAGCTATACACGCTATAATTTGCGTCAATTTTGAATAAAGGGGAAAATGTATGTGTTTGATTACTAATAAAAGTTACCTTTATTCTGTTAATTATAATGCTCAATTCGATCACGTAACAAATATATCAAATATTAAACAATAAAAAATATTTATTTTCCTGCCAGGAAAGTAATGCCTCCTCGTGAATATCAATCTATCACGTGATATCGACAGCTAAATTTAGCCTATCATACCAAAACTGGTGAAGGGTCAACATCTTCATAATTGTGATAGTTTTACAAAGGAAAGGATATTTTCAGTAAAGCATAAATTTGTCCGATATACGAGTGCAAACAAAAGAAAAAAATACAAGCCTGTGAGTAAATATGAATACTTCCTTTAAAAAAATGACGTAGACCTGTGTTTTCCCCCTATGTGCTATTTATAGATCCCATAAGTGTTAATGCAGAAGTAAGGGTATCGTGAATGGCAAGCGTATTTTACTCATTATACATGTATGTATTTCAAATTAACAACTGTTAAGCATATTAAAAATCAAGTTGGATATTTAATTAGGAAAACAATAACGACCACCTAGTTCTCCGCGGACATGCGCAATGAGGTCGGTTTGCTCTTCCTTCATCAATATTCATGAAAAGGTATATTTTCCTGGCAGGAAAATAAACAATTAAAAATCTATATCTTTGTAACGAGATGGAATTCACCCTTGTAATTTACAGATTAAGGATAACTTTTATAAGTAGACAAACACATGCGTTTTCACTGTCATTCAAAATTGACGCAAATTATAGCGTGTATAGCTTTAAAGCTTTTGGTTAACGTTTAAAGGGACTTGGACACAATTTTAGATCAAAATTTTCTTTCCTTTTTTTATGTTTAAAATGGTTTACTTGCTCATTTTGAATGATTGACCAAACTTTGAATGTTAAAAGTCAAGTTATAAAAGAGATATAGATGAAAGAAATCATTGTTATGTTAACAAAGCTCGAGTCTTATATTTGTTTACAAATAATGTTAAGTATGGAATTACCATTTTTTTGACAAAATGAATCGTGGCAAAGAGAGTAAACTGATTCAATGTGTTCATAGATAATATGCTAAACAGAAAAAAGCAACATTTGATTTAGACTTAAACCAATAAAACACATACGTAAACCATAACAAAGCTCCAGTTTTGTTTAAAAAACACAAATTTTCAAACTCTGTATCTTGCTTATATCTCAATATTTGACTTTCAAATTTTGACAAAGCATTAAAAGTACCCATATTAAGGTGGAATAACACACCTGAAAACAGTCACTCGAATTAACAGTAAATTATTTGATTATGAAAGATATTATGATAAATAAACTGTGCATATGTCAAATGAGCGAAGAATTTGCAGTCTGGGGATATAAAATGAATATCTAAAAAATTCAATTCAGTATCTAACAGCAAAAGCCCCCAATGGATTCGAACTCGGGATATACGGATCACAAACCCAACACTTTAACCACCCGGCTATGAAGTAAGGTACATGTCACCGTCGATAAAATCATTTTAATATAACAAAATGTCGTTTTGATTAGAGGTCAGCCATTTTGTGACGATGTGTTATTCCACCTTAACCATTCTAAACATTAAAACTGGGAAAGTAAAACTTTAAATTTTGAGCTCAAACCGTGTCCAAGTCCCTTTAAAGAAAAAAATATATAAGGTTTTTGCAATAATAGCTTTGTAGTAACCTCTAATGATACATTATCCTCTAATGATATTAAGTTGCATTAGTGGTCAGAATCTTGACCGTTCATGATATAATATTATTATTAAAGAACTACCTAGCCGTACATTAATAATACAAATTTAAAATGATATCATAATTGGTTAAAATTCACATCAATTAATGATATGTGATAAAAACACAAAAAAGTACATCGTTTACCATTCGTGATATAATTTTCATTGCAATAAAGGATGAACGTCAACTATTAATGTTACAGTCATTTAAGAAATAGTACTGTTTTAAGTTTTTTATGTTCCTCTACATACATTATAGTATCATGAATTGTTGAAGTCCATCCATTTGGCAACACTATCCAATAGGACCAATGCAACATCATTATAGGACAATGATGTCCTTTTTTAAATTGTTTATTTGTTTATCTTTATTCCTTTTTTATAAGCAACAAGAGGTAAAAAGGCAGAGTGGCAGTTGTCTATACTATAGACAAGACCATCCACTAGGCCCAATGCAGTATAAAGATTGATCAGTACATTTTGTATTGGTCAACGATGTATTTATTTTCAATGGTCTACTTTGTTGATCATCTATCTAATTTACTTTTCTTTAATAGCTAACAGAGAAACAGAAAGAGGGGAATGTGAAAAAGCATGTCTTGTTCAAAACAGAAACATTTCATTATAATTGCATATTTATAAATGATTTAAGTACATCCATTGATGCAATAAAAATTAATTTATCATTAACAGTCAACGATGTAGCTATTTTGCTTTTTATTTCATATCATTAGTTGAATAAATCTTGAAATTGTATCAATAATGTACGGCTAAGTAGTTCGTTCACGATAAAATATATCATTAACGGTCAGGATTCTGATCACTAATGCAACTTTATATCATTGGAAGATACTGTATCATCAGAGGTTTCTTCATGGACTTTAACCATTGATGAAACAATTACGAATTGTTTTTAATTACATGCATTTTTAAATGGATTAGTTTTAGTTTAAGACATTGTCTTCACTTTTAATAATCTGCTCGTTTTTGACGCCCCAGGTTTTGGATATTTGAGGTAAAATAATTATATGTTTATTTCATATAGAAGAAAATGCGACAAAACGAGTAAAATCTCGAAAAAAGTTTAGTGAACTTATGCAAATATCTAACAACAATTTTTAGAGAAGTTCGTTCATGTTTGTTCTTACCTAGTCTGACAATCATGCACAATATATTAATTCTTATCATATATTTATAAATATAGTTCATATATATTTCCTTAAAAATAATAAAAACAAAAACAAAGTAGAACTGATTGAATAATATATCAGAGGCTCCTTTTAGCCAACAGAAAAAGACAGAGGTACATTCAAAATTCAAAATAATATTATTTCATACATACCTGTATCTTTAATGCAATTAATGATAACATTTTGAATTTGTATCATCAATGGACGGCTAAATAGTTTGTTAATCATAATGGACAGGATTATGAACACTAATGCAACTCTTTATCATTAGAGGATACCATATCATTAGAGGTTACTACATAGACTTCAATCATTAATGAAACTGAAATGTTGTTTTGTTTGTTCGGGGGGTTTTGGTTTTTTAATTTTATTTTTGGGGTTTTTGTGGGGGGTTTTCACCTTTTTCGGAAGGGGGTTGTATTATGTTTATGATAAGAGTAAGTATATAACATTGAAAACTACAAAAATAATTGTCAACTAGATGTTGTCATTATATTTTTAAAAGCTTAAACATATTGAACGTGTTTTTCAGGTTTTATACATACATACGTCAAACTGCTCTTAGCCTCCAATTCTTTTCTTTTTAAAGATGAACTTCTTAAACTGAAATACAAAATGTAAAAAGAAGAAAAAATGAAATATGCAGTGTCATTTTGTTTGTATGGTGGATTATTGGTTAGTAGTAGACAGGGTTGAGATTATCTTTGAGATTACAGGTGTTTGCAATACATTCTCCATTTTCTTGAATCACTATTACATCATCCTTTTTATGATATAAAGGCGTTAACACCTTTGCTTTTGTGTTAAAGTTATTTTTAAATATTATATGTTTTTGTGTTTAGTTTTGGAAATCAAGGTAAATGTATATCTTGTCATATTTTAGAAAGTCTATTCAGGTTTTTGTGACTGAATTAAAGACTTAACGGCTTAAAACTTTGACTTTTGACTTTCATGCATGTATGCTCGATGACTTGTTATAAAGGTAAAAATCACTTGATTTATTATCTACATCATATAATCTACTTTTTCTTTATATTTGGTATAGTGATTCATATACATTTCCATGCATGATGTATATGCAAAAGAGATTAAAATTTCTTTAAAATATATATTACAATTTTCTTAGACATAAAATCATACATTTTTTATGATATGTTTATATATTATAAAGTATGAACTTTTAACAATATATAAGAACAGAATCAGAAAAGTTAGATATAAGTCTGGAAAACATATGTGTAACATGGCTTCCTTTGAATGTGTAGTATCGACAAAAAAAAACACCAAAAATCTCTGATTGATTTTAAATACCGTATGTTTTCAATAAAGATGAACCACTGCCTTTGAAACTTATTTTCATCTGCTTAATAAAAATAGCTCGAATATTCTTGGAGTATAAAAAGCATAAATTGTTCTGTGTTTAAAGTGTTTTGAAAGTTTTTTCACTGATGAAAAAACCTGTTATCATATAAAGTTTACGAATATTAATATTTTTTAACAATAAGCTATAATCCTGTCGTTTTTAATTTGATTATAAACCAGTATGCTTGATTTTTTTTTTTAGAATTACTACACTATAATACGGCACATTTTCTACCATGATAGGTTATATTTAATAGATACTGCCACCACCGAAGTCGGCATGTAAACAGAAAACTTAATAAATAGAACAACAAAGCTAAGTTACTGTGATTCATAAAATTTATTTTTAAACTGTATTTTTTAAACATTCATAATATAAAAAATATTATAAATCAAAATATGCTAATATCTTAAAACGCTTTCCATATTGCCTGTCTCTATGGGTTAAAAATATTTTGAGAGTCCATCAAATATTAACATCTCTGTATACATTATTTTTTGAAACAGGGTTGATAAATGTCGATCCTTACTTGTTTCCGTTACATGGCTGTTATAAAGTTTTGTTGCGCTCTTCTGGGTCCATTCAAAAGACAGCGGAAGTAAGCATTGTGTTTCAACTTTTTTTTACCCGCTGTATTCATCAAGAATCAAACATCGAAGACATGGGATGGTAGTTTTGTATACAAATGAGATTCCTTTCAGTGATTGGTGTATCTTGTTTCAGTATGTAATATCGACAGAGATTACAATCAGAAGATGGCATTATCACAAACCATCTGAATTTACAACTCAAAATTAATCTCTGTGAAATTTCATAATAAACCCATTTATCACTGGTTTCCAATACCTATCTGGCCACAGATGACATCTTTTCTGAGCGACCAAGTCAATATTTTCTCACCCTAGTCTTATCAAGTGCATAGTTTAACATAATTTACTTGAAAATTCCCATCATTTGTGAACCATTTCGGGTTTTGGAAATGACAAAACACAATTTTGAATTTAAAATAACAACAAAAAATACTTTATAAGAACAGAACACGTGTGAAAACTGATAAAATAGGTAGATATATAAATGAAGGGATGGATGAACAATAAACCATCATAACGGATATAAAAAACATTCTGTTGTCCCACGCTCTGAGTTATGAAGTGTTTTGTTGCCGTGGTGTACCTTATAAAATAGATTGGAATTTGTTTTATATTCATATAGGTAACGCAATAAATAACGTTTCCAATGGGTAGTCTTATATACATATATATAGTGTTAGGCGTTGCTGTTGTGTAATCGGAATGTTTAAAGTTTTTTTTGTAAAATCTTGCAGCATACTTATAATTGAGAAATTACACATGCATATATACCTCTAACCTTAAATTTACGTAGTCTCTTAAACCTTAGATGGTCCATTGTGATTATAATATTTTACGTTACATAAGTTTTAAGGGATTAAGTTTTTGTATCTTCATTAAAAAATATAAATAGATTTAAGTTGTTTCATCTACTGACCGATGAGCATCTGGATTTCAATTCTCCATGAGAAATTAGAGAAACGTTTTTAAATGTTAGCAATACATATAAAGTAAGTAAATAAAGTATATGGTTATAGTATTTTAATGTTGTAATTTAATTCATGGCGAACAAAAGAGTCATCCACCTCATAGCTATCAATATTTGGACTGGGTAAAACATGAAATTCTTCATCTTTCATTTCCAGCTTCAAATAATCGACATACATTTTATTCATAAATTTTGCTGTGCTTTTATTTTCATGTTTCTAAAAACTAAACTAACCTGTTGATTTTTCTCTCTTTCCTGATCTTTCAAACGGAAGTTGACTCAACAACTCAAAAAAATTAAGCTTCAAATTGTAAACCAAAGTGTTCTGTTATCATCGTTTGTATTATAACAATTTTTTTTTTATTTATTTGTAGCTTGAACTTTATATATATACACAAAGGGTCATTCTTTTTGGCTTTTCGCGGGCATTTCTTTCTGTTGGCACTATTCTGTCATTAATGGAAATAATAAATAAAAGTATCTGACATTTTTGTTACGGGCACCTGTCGAAAACTTGGCGTTACCACCTTACCCATGAATATAAACCGACGGGGAAATTGGACACCGTATATTTGAAAACATTTCCCCGTTTAAAGTCAAAACTGTTCGTGTAATAATCAACGGAAAGCTAAACGGAAGGCATTCCAAAAGATCGTATTTTTTCTTTTCTTTTCTAAACCTGACACCATCATCTACAAAAGAAAATAGTTTTTGAATCGGAAAGAGTGATATAATACACCTGAATTATGTATCAATTTTTGACAATTATGAAAACTGAAGCTTTTTACTTAAATTTGAAATAGAAAAAAATGGTGTTAAGTTAGAAATATCTTTAACCAAAACTTTCTTTGATGTTTAATTGTGAATCTGTTTTATAGCATTTAAACATGTTTAAAGTTCACAATTTATGAAAAGTTGCGCAATTACCTACACAAGTCTATAAGCGTGAATGAAACCACTGCGCATCCAGCTCAGATCCGCAGACTGTGACCTTGTTAAAATAAAATTATCCAAAAAAGTTCTCATTCATGAAATAAATTGCACCAATTTAGCTAAATTTTCTAAACGATTGGGTAACGACATAAAATTAAACAATAGAATACCTATAAAAATACCCCCGATGACAAGAAAAACCCCGTTGATTACTTTCTACAATTTCGATATCATTCCCGACCGACGACTAACCGTTGATCGGCAAATTTAACATAAACATTTCTTGTCTGTAAACGAAACTCATTAACATAAAAAAGACAGAAGAAGAATGAAATCTTCTAAAGACAGAAAGAGAACTATGGAGAATCACGCCCGCCCCGTAGACAGTTATCATCTAACCCACCTCATTTTATCTCTATATAATAACCGACAAAATTGTTTGGTTTATATAACGTATGACACTGCGCTCCTTTGGACAGGGGTTGTTTTTTTTTTTCAGGCGACAGGGGGCTCGGGTGATTATGATACTATCTGTTAAATAATCCATTAACAGGTCAGCATCAGGCTGAGTGACCTAGTTTTATGGCATCCTAAGTCGAAACAGCAATAAATTGCAACTGTTTTACATAAGGAGTCAGCAAAATTATCAAAATTTTAAGTTTTATCAATAAAATGTATCAAAAAGCAGACAAAGATTGGTTTTCAATGGGAAAAGAATGGATCTAAGTTGTTCAAACTTCATATTGTTTCATTGATTAATCACATCAAATGTCCATTGTTATCTTCTGTTTTAGTGTTAATTTGCATTTCCAAATTAAAAGTTAAAATAAAAGTTTAAAAAAAATATTTAACTCACTGTAGCGATATTTTAAGTCATTGGAAACAACAGGTAACATAATCATGTCTATATGTTCAAAGAAAAAATACAAATAATAAACATGATGAATATTAAGAACACCCCTTCCCCACCCCCACCCCCCCCCCCCCCCCCCCACCCCCCAAAAAAATAAAAACGAAGGTTAAAACGAAGGTCAAAGGCTTACTAAGAGAGATTCAATATTTTTCTAAAGGAAGTACCGCTTTTAATTTATGGAATCTATTCAATGTTCTCAATATAATGGATAAGATGGGAAGCAAGATTGGTTGAAGTACATTCTAGTAAGCTAGCATAAATAAAACACGAACATATCAAGTTTCCCACGAATTCAATTCATGTGTTTCTTTTGTTACCCGACTCTGTTTGATTACTATACAATATAAATTATTTTTTAGAACAAGCCGTTATCAGACGTTAGAATATTCATATACCTTTCCCTCCATTGTAAGCTGGTTTTATTGAGGATAAATATGCATATAATAGAACGTTATTTACATTTCCGGTTCATATTTCAATAACCTTTATCAAGAAGATAGCTTACGCGTATATATGTAAAACCGCCTTACAAGGGCAAAGAGAAGCTTTACCGATGACGAAAATATAGAGCACCGTAAATGGTAAAACTGTTGCAGAGCTAAACCGTGATTGGCAATTTTTCTGCATAAACTACATACATTAAGAAAATTGTAAACCTCAAATAGTCCGAATGCAGCATCAATCATATACATGTACAGTATTATACTGTGGATAGTAATATTGTATATTGTGGCATATAGTAAACCATGAAAAGTTACTGTAACAATGCGGCAAATTGTACTACAGAAACTCTCCGGTATTTTGTGACGTCACCGCCAAATAACCTTATACCTCGTAAATAAATTTCAATAAATTACAGTTTATTTATGGTTATTGTTTACATCTTATAATCCCATCTAGAACAAAATTTAAAACCCAAATACTGTTGGAAATATAACAGGTTTACAATTTATTGTCCATTAAATTCTGATATAATGGAGGATATGAGCGATTACGTATGTAAATAAGGGAATTAAAGGTTTATTTGACATTTGCAACCTCTTCATACATATCTATTTCCCGTTTCAAACTCGCTCATTGCCATTGAGGTGTATTCTGAGCTCATATCATGTGAAATTCTCTAGTCCGCATTATGGCCGTAAAATGATATTTGTCCATAAAGGGGAATTAAGTGACGGATGCCAAGATTAGACCTGCCGGTAGAAGAGAATCGCGGTGGCAAATATCCACTACACCCTACCGACCCAATAGAAAGGTCATCACAGAACACAGTCGGATGTCGAGATAGTATACAGAGAGAGAGAGAGAGAGAGAGAGAGAGAGAGAGAGAGAGAGATCTATGTGTGCAAGTTTACAAACTTAAGATAGTCGTAGTTCAAATTATAGTAAATATTATCAAACTGTAGCAGACTTAGAGATAAAAAAAAATATTACATTATATCATAACAAGTAGAATTAAAATATACATCACTCAAATATGGTGAACCGAAATCTAGGTATTAACTGGTTTTTTGTAATAGCATGAGAGGGTGGAGGTATAAAATTTTGATTTACTTCAATCTCTAAGATTTTTGAAATCTTTATGATACTGTGAAGATTGGATGAACACTGGAAAAGAGCCGTATTCTCCGTATTAATGTTATACAGTCTTGGATGACATGGGCGATCAAATTCCAATTCTGGTTACAACAATAACTTTGCGTGACATGAAAAATAGCTGGCGATTTGATTTCTGGTTACTTGAGCTTTATTTCGCTTTCCTTTCACAAAACGCTGTGTGCCATCTTCGGATTTCAAATGCTTAACTGCTTGGTATGAGCCATAAATCTAACCTTTAAACGGTCTCTACGAGCGAAAATAATTTGTATCTAATTTATTATGTATACATCTCTAACATGACTTTAGTACATTGACCTGTAATGCAATACGTTGTGGGCAATGGGAGGGTGTCAATGTAAACGAATGACCATATGTACATTTAACAGATGAAAATTTCCAACAATTAATGGAGTACCTGTCTCAGCCATCTTAGAACCCGGCCAGATGTCCAGATTCGATCAGGTTTAATGTCGACAGTTGGCCTGATACGGAAACCTTTTTAGAGGTTGAATTCCGGGATCCGTTATACTTTTTATCATGTCTTTGTTATTTCAAAGCTAAGAGACATCAAAAAATCAACGTTATTAAAATTATTTCAGAAAATATGGTATGATATGCTGTTGTTTCCCTCTCTGTGTGCTTTCATCAAATTCTGTATAATTTAACTTATCATATATATTCTTCGCTATTGAAAACCTTTTTCATTTGAAGATGGTTTGTGGTCATTGACATGCACAATAGATTTATTTTAGGTTATATTTTTAATGAAGAATGAGGATAAACTAAAGCACGATTTGCGATAGAAAACTTTGTTGAAATTTCTTCGTTACTTGAAACGTCACTAAGTAGTGGAAATATTAAGATTATGTTAACTATTTTTAATGAGATATTTTTTTCTTCAAACTTTTTGTCTTTGGCAAATTGTAAGTTTTAAAACTTTATTTATAAACAAAAGTCATGGACATTTCTAAAAATAAAATAAATCATACTCCCAAAGGTTAGCCTGTTTCCCTGGCCTCTTCATAATTAGCTACATGTATCTTTGCGGAGCATCATGGCTTGGCCAAGGAAACAGGTTCCCCAAAGACGACGGTATTGTTATCTTAGAGCGATATGAGAGTCATTGCGAATTATTCAGGCACCTTTAAAAATAAAAATATAGGATAATTATAATATATTCATATACCAATAATATTCACCGTTGCTTGAAAGTTCAACATCTGCATGAAAATATTATCTTCTGACACGCAAGAAATTAACTTTAGCCGACCTTATAAAATCGAATCACTAAGCATTTGCATTGTTGTTTTATATGAAATCACTGGACTGACTAAAATATACGAAAAGACATATTTTGACAGTCATTCATTATTCATAATTATTAAAACTTTTTTGTAACTAACAGAAGTTTTGTTTGACCTTTTGCAAAACATCTGAATATCGAACTCCGGGTGTCAAAAGTCATGGGAAAAAGAATGAAAAGGTTCTATAGGTTGACAAAAAATAGAAGTTTTTTATCTAAATTTTTATTTTTATGTCAGGTAAAAATGCTTTTGACATTAAGACTTTCTTTACAAACGAATTTTATTCAAAATAATTTTATCAAACTATTTTTCTGCAAAGACTTCAAATTGAAGAGAACAACTTTTAACCCGCTTTAACACCAAAAACAATCTACGACAGAAGACTTAACTTTTGCCAATCACCATCCCCCCTTTCCGATATGACATTCACATATTTTATATACTAAAAGTATTGTAATTATTAAATTTTAAAAAATCTTAAAGATTTGCGGTAAACAACAAAAATCATGATGAATATTTACATACTAAAGACGAAAGATCTAAAAATGTTAATGAAAATAATACTTATACTTGAAATCAGTTTAAACTTTGAAGAGAATTCAATAAGAAGGTATGCTATCACGCATCATGGTCCTACAATTTTATTGGTAAAATCGTTTTTCAAATCAGTATTTCCCGATGACAATTGAAGCCATGATTCTCAATTAACAAATTTTGTTTCGCTCTTTGATCTGAAACAAATCTCGAGAATTCAACTGCTTATGTTAAAAACATATGCTATATAATTATCTTATTAAAGTATCTTTGACTTCAATATTATAAAAATTTTATTTGCATTTTTATCAAATTGTCTATGTAATAGAAGTAACGGACCTTTATCGTGCCAGTGCTAACCGCTAGTACACGACTGGATCTTTATCGTACCATTGCCGACTGTTAGTACAGGACCTCAGTTTTTATGTCAAAGGTCCCTGAAAGTTTCGATTGCTGGAAGGAATCCATGTATCTCTGGCACTCGAGGCAGCAACGTTTGAAAATATCTTCCATTTAGCAACACAGGACTGGTCTTGAATTGTTAGATTCTACCTGCAGGTCTGTAGCTCCTGGTCGTCCATCCGAATTTTTTCAGACCTGGTCGTCCATCCGAATTTTTTCAGACCAGGAGCTACAGACCTGCAGCTAGCTACTACTGATATCGACACTTTACTTGCCTTAGACTCCGTCTTAAACAAGCTAACCGACCTAGGAGAATGGGGGTACCACTTCACTGTCCTGGCTGGTGATCGTCTTTGAAAGAGTATCAGAGGCAAGTTAAGTGACAATATCTGTAGTAAAATGTCTGAGGAAATTTTTCGAATCAAATACTTGTACAGAATATGTTTGAAAATAAGATAAATCAGTCCAAAACTAGCTAAATTTCTGCAAAATTAAAACTTTTCATTACGTACCGAACAGTAGCTCGAAGGTCGCCCACCCGAATTTTTTTCAGACCTTCAACTTCACCTTATCATATACTAAACAGAAAACCAATGGTACAACATCTATAACGTTATGTCTATGATTTTTGGGAGTTGATTTTAATCAACTTTCCTATGCAGTTACTCTGGCAAACCGAAAGTGAAACAGTGTTTGGACCTAAGCACAAATCATCACCGCTGACAAGACGTACAGTAGTTGGCCATAAATGAGTTCCAAAATGGCCGACGTTTACGTAGGTCTCGTCATCAGTTGAATTTTTTGGACCAATTATTTATAACAACAAAGTAAAAATGACTTAGCAGACATATATGTTACTGTGTATTATATCCTTGGGAGTGAAATAATCATAGAATTTACACAACATGATTCATATGTGGTTTTCTCGAAATTCTTGTCAGAAAAGTTCTAGAATTCATATTATAAAAATTTGCATAAATTATCGTTGATTTTAAAATAGATAATAATCAATAAAATCAACTCCCGACAGTACTTCAGTACTTTGATTCTTAACTTCAACCCTTAACTTATTAAACAAACAATCATTAACGACTTTAATACATATGAATACGTTTTTTTCCTGTATAGTCTTAAATACCTTTTCTGTTAAAATGCTACAAAAAAGCAGTATCTAGAATTAATGTGATTTTTAAAAGTAATAAAACAGATCTCGTTATACGACTTTGTCCAATAGATAAGAGTGTGTAATATTCTCCATATACATGTACTACCTGATATTAAGAAGAAGGTGGCCATTCTCTAAAACTTTATGGGTTATTTACGGCCTGTTTCCTTTGTGAGGGTATCTTCAAATCTGCAATAAAATGTGAAAATGATGATACTCTGACCTCTTCAGCTGCAGAGAATCTGTATGGTTACTTTAATTTTAATCTCGGATTTATCTCAAATTCAAAATAACATTAAAAAACGTATAAAACTGATAATATTTCAAAGTTTTATTTTTCACAATAAAATATGAAATGTTTTATATATTTCGAAATTTAAGGCATATAATCCGTGTATTACATTTATACTGGGTGGTAAAGCATACTTACAAGTTTTCTGCATCTTCAGTGTTAAACCGTTCGAATCTCAAAATAATAAAATCTTAAACTCACTTTACATGTTAAATACTTTAAACAATCGTGCAAAATATACATTCTGCCTTCAACCACATAATCCAGACCTAGATTATTATTTGACTCCTCACGTGCAACCTTTAAATGTGAGAAGAGGTTAAGGCCAGTTATATTTTTTTCTATGCTGTGTAGCAGTGAGTTCGAAAAGGTCGAGTATGCAGCAAAGAAGAAATAGTTAAACAATGAATATAGAATCTCGCATGATTTGCGATGGTATAGGATTTTTTATCCAACGAGTTGTTTGTTTTTATATCCCCGAGCCATGCGTTTTGTTAAACCTCAATCTTTTCTGTAGAAATTACAATTGTGAGCCGCACAACACATTTACTTTAAGACTTCAATAACTTTACGTATGGAAAAGCGTCCTTTGAAGATTAACAAATAACCATTTTATTTTCAAGCGTACATGTATGTTTATCAAATCTTAAAAAATAAGACATCACTAAATGCTCCACATTGACAACTCAACTCAACTCTTTTCAACTGAATTATTTTGGTATGCTTTTTTTCATTCTACGTCAATCAAGGCAGGTTAAAGTTTAACTATGACGTCACGTTGGGTAAGATACACAGTGTAATATCAAAAATTTTTAATACATGAGCGATATCCAACGCATATTGATATAAACATGTGGAAATATGGCTTATTTTGTAATTCATGTGGGATATGAAGGTAGCGACAACTTAGGGAAAAAATACATAACCGTATACACGATTGTTAATGTACACAAGCACGTTTTATATGTATGGGAATTTGAGTCCGACATCATTATTTCGTGCAGTCTCAGGTTACTGAAGGTTTCGATCGATCGATAAACTGTAGATTTCAGTCCTGTCAGTTTCTATATATCGCTGTTAATTACAATCGGTTTGTATGAGAAATAGAGGAGAAAATACCCAGTGAGTGTATTTACAAATCCGATGTAGATTACGAAGTATCATTTTAAAAAAGGACATGGGATTAATTAATCAAACGCTATAAAACGTATAATAATCCTTAATACAGAACGTATACGTACGTTTTCGGGTTGTGTAATTTTTTCTGCAATGATCACTACCGCCATAACCTGCATGAATCATCAAAGAAATCATTTTATTTTCTATATTTACATCTTCCTTTTAACAAATTAATAAATTGATCGTAAAAAGTAAGAAAAATTAACTTAATTATTGTTAATATACATCAGTACGTTTGATAAATTTAAATCGTTTTCTATAGGAATTTGAGTCTGATATCAGAAATCGATAAATGGGGCGTGTAGATTTCAGTCCTGTCAGTTTCTACAGAGCTATGAATGCACAATCAATTTTCGTAAGAAATGGAGGAAATCATACTTGGTGGATGTACCTACCTACCTAATCCTTGTTGCACCCGGAGGCACATAGGGCAAGGACAAGGGATTTCCACTCTTCTCTGTTCATGGCTATCCTTTCCGCTTCTCCCCAGGTAAGGTTGATGTCCTTTAGTTCATTTTCGACAGTACGCCTCCATGGTGTTCTTGGACGGCCTTTACCCCTTTTTCCTTCTGGAGTCCATCTTAGTGCCACTCTTGTGATGTCATTTGTTGGCTTTGCCAAAAATTAAAAAATTAAGGACTGAAGTTTGATACTGAAATTGATTTTTTTATACTTATGCACAGTAAAGAACATTTCGTGTACAAAACGTTCCCATAAGAATAATTAACTTGAAATTGATAGACATATTATTCTAATTCACATGAGGGATAGGGACCTTCACGGGGGAATAGTATTTAATCAATTTTGCAACGTTATTAACAATGAGATTCCCAAATTTAGATCAGTTTTAAATTGCTTTATAACGGATATTAAAGGGCCCGAGACATGATTTGAGATCAAAATATCATTTTTATCTTTTATGTATAAAATAGTTTACTTGTGCACTTTTAATGATTTACAAATATTTGAATGTTAGAAGTTGAATTATAAGCGAGATACAGAGGCAAGAATTCATTGTTGTGTACTTGTAAGCAAAGGTCGAGTCTTAAATTTGTTTACAAATAATGTAAAAGTAAGAAATTACTATTTATTTTTTGCAAAATGACTCGTGACAAACAATGTAAACTAATTTACATGTAATGTGTTCAAAGATTACCTATTAATATCAACAAAAAGCACCATTTGGTTGAAATTATACCAAAACAACACATAATTTTGCAAACAATAACAAGACTCGAGCTTTGTTTACAAAACAAATAACTAAGAACTCTGTATCTTGCTTGTAACTTGATATTTGACTTTCAAATTTTAATGAAGCATTAAAAAAACCTATACTTACCATTCTAGACATTAAAAATTAAACAATAAAATTTGAATGTTTTATGTCAAATCGTGTCTAGGTCCCTTTAACGGGAAAAAAATTGTTTCAAAATTGATGGCGATGATAATGATGATCTTAATGATGATGATGACTTTGTGACTTTGGAATAACATGACACCAGGAATCACAGTACTATATATTGTTGAAAAAATCAAGTGGAGGGCTACACAGATGTATAAGTGTGTTAAATACTCGATCTTTCAACCTTAAACGTACCGTAAACAGTTAACTATATGAATTTAAGTCTGCACACCCTGAATATACTTGATAAAATGCGTGAGGTGAATTGAGTCACATAAGTATTTGATTAGAAACTACGCCTAACATTTCAAAAGTAAATCTTACATTGAACATATACCTACTTTTTAACCCATTCAATTACCATAAAACTTTCTCTCAAATCAGACGGGATATGTTCTGACGTATTTTTGTTCGACCGTTTAAAAATGCATTTGTCGCTCTTTTGAAGTAAATTATTTTCACGTTCGTATGACAGTTTTACCTATTTATTCCGTGTAATAACCCATCACCTATATTTTTTTTCAAAAATTAAGTCTGTATTTTCTATGCATGGTATGAGGTAATAATTATTATATACATGTAGGTTAAAATCGCTTGATCATTTACAAGTGTGATGCGTCTCTCTTGGGTTGTCTTCGTTTGTTATTTATTTTCCAGTCTCGTTTTGAGGCTCACAATGGCTGTGGGAGGCCTTTTTCTTGGGGTTTTACTCTTTTTTAAAAGGCCAACTGTGTCTTTGAAATTGTCATTATAACCATGAATATAACTGAAACTATTAATAAATAATCATATTGATTTATAATGACTGCTAAAATCAGACTGTCTCATGTGTGTCTAACTTTACGAACCTTTTTTGGACTTGTACCATACCCTTGCATCAGATTTTAAAGAACAATTCCTATTAAAGTCGCCTCCAATACCATTCTGGGTGGTAGTTTTCAGTCTCCGGGCCAAAGAAGTATATATACGAGCCAACTTTTGATCTAAATCTCATTTTACCGTATACATATTAGTGGAAAAGTGAGACTGAAATCAAAACAGGATTTGTTGAAGTTAAATTCATGGTCCCATGTCCAGAACAATTACGCTCCTAAAATATAGACAAGTGAAGGTGTTCAGCCACTGTGACGTCACATGTGGGCTCCCAGACTGAGACAATCTAATCTATAAAAGCTGATACACCCAAATTGTTATTAGCTATGTATGCTGATACAGCCAAATTGTTATTATAAACCCAGTATAGTCCGTCCGTTTTTTACTTACCGTTAGGACAACCAACTTTTTATAAGCAAGGCTTTCATTTCGTTAATTATTATACTCTGTCCCGAGTTTTTGCTTCCACGACTTTTCGCTTGATATTTCGATAATAATAAATACCTTTGTGCTCAAACTACGTTCATCCACTAATATGAAAAATGTCCAGATTATCTGTTTTTAAACGCCCCCTCTACCGTTTCAGGTTTCAATACACATCCCAAAATAGAAAGTCTACGGGGATTTTGCATTGCATCAGCCATTAATAAGCCCGGATGATAACGTTAAAAACGATAAAATTACGCGAGGTGTCCCGAGTATTTCCGAATGGAGAAGTAAACAATTCCCATTATAAATCTCCGTAAGAAATATGTTTTCGTTCCTGTAAACTTTTATGAGTGAAAAGGGATCATAATTTGCTAATGAAAACATCTTGGATATTTTCCATTTCATCCATTTCAACTGAACTTATTTCACAGGTATGTGGATTTTTATTAAAAATCATCAAAAAGTGATGGAAGCAATAACTTGGGACAGACTATAGTGAAAAATTGAAAAATAATTTTTAGATTACGATATAGTATAGTTGTACCTGTTAAAGATTTATCGTTTAAAGCATGTATTTGTGGCATTTCCTGTAAAGTGCTTTAGAATCAAAAGTGATTTAAAAATACATTGATCTTTTGTGTATAGCAAATGAAACAACATGCAGTAACTGTTACTCGTTACTCTTCCAGTAAAGGATTTGAAAAGTGCCTAGGTAAGATCAAGTCCTAGGTGACGATAAACCGGAAACAAGATCTAATATAGACAAATATGTTGTGTTTTGGTTTTTTTAAATTTTAGTAGGTTCATTTTTGAACGGTTTGTCATTTTACAGAAATATCATGGTATTAAAACGTCACCTGACGTCAATGAAGGCAACATTTAGACCCATTATGCACGCATGGTCATTTAAATTTTCAGAATTATTAAATCATGCACGCACCTACCATGACCTGCGATACACACCCCCCCCCCCCTCACAAAAAAACCCCTCGGAATCTGTTATTACAAAATTTCAATTCTCCATCTAACGTGCAAAAGTACATATTAATTGTTGTAATTTCATAACAGTTTAATATATCACGTGACCTTAACACTGGTCATAAAATGATTCAGCATCTTTTCTTCTCATCTATCTCACCCGATAACATCTGCTCCGGCAAAAAACGGCAACGAAAGTAAGACAACGGTATATGGTATCACAACACACAATAGCGGTCCACAATGGCATTCCGACAACCGAATACACAGAAATGACGGGGCGGAATTTGCATTCAGAAAACATCAAGAATGGGGAACCGTTCACACAATGAGGGAAGTACGCGATTAACATGCAAGCTATATCTTGTCACGTGAATCGACCATTGTGTTTACATATTGCAAAAACTCGTTCCATGGAAATCTTAACCAGTTTATGTTACAACTGTAAAGTCTGCCGATGTTATATTTGATTATGTGTGCGAGTGTATGCATATTTATTGGTGTATTTTTGAAAACCAAAGTTTTCCGATCGAGAGTATTTGCCCGATGCATGATGAACTTGCCCTATATTTTCCGACATGGTGTTAATTAATCTACCCACGTTCTTGGTTACACTATTCTGGAAGGTTCTTTCCATCAAAACTAAAATCGCGCATTCAAAAACCGAATAGGCTCGTTAGATTTATTCATTATTTGTCGAATCTTAATTTCTGTGTATAACCAAAATGAAAAGGTTTTTGGTAAACATCTTCACTCTTAGTCGGTCTTTACGTAATTATTCAATATTATTTCAATGCAAATATAGATGTATGTATTTTGATGCAAATTCACTCTGACTTAGATCCGTCGAAGCGTATCCGCTATCTTACATTTTTAACTTCTTCTTAAAAACTACAAGGCCAATTGTTACCATTTTTGGTGTGAAGCATCTCTATGGTAAGAGAAATCAGTTGCGTTCAGAGTTCACCAGATTGTTACCTATGGTAAGTTCGATCACCAAAATCTACAGTCACAGGTGGTTGCAATTGATTAACAATGTTGATCTTTGGTGTACAATCTAATATAGATGAGGGTTTCTAAAGCCTACCTCTGTACCCAGAAACATTAGAAAGTATGTGGTATAGAACCATTTCAACAATACCGTCTTGGACTTTCCGTAGGACTTAACTATATACTTCATGCATCAAAACAAGTTAATTTGACGCTGGTTTCGAGTGAAATATGTACAGATTACGTAGCCTTAGCTCAAAAGCCAAACAAAATATTGCTGATATCAGAGAGCCATGGCTGGGTGACCAACAATGAAATAGGCCTACGTCACACTGCTGTATGACACAACTAATAGTACCCAAGGTCAAAGCTCCTGTTAAAAGGGTTCTAATTATACTTTTTGCTGGCATTAAATATTATAAATTTTATAATCTTTACGATCTTTGTAAAAATGATGGGATGAAAGTCATATTATAATATTATAAATGACTTCTTGACATCAAATGTTTGTATTGTGATGGCCTTTTTGAGTAGAATAAATCATTAAATGAAGCTTTTTTGTTCACTGTTTTAGAGCGAAACAGTCAAACTTCAAAGAGGATATAGGCTATGTATACATAGTTATTTTGATTTTGTTTTCCACTATTTTATATGTTCAGATGGTTACAATTGGTAACCAAGAGTAACCAAAGACTACCATTTGTTTAAATTTGACCAAAAAAATTGTTCATTGTTTTACCTATAAAATTGCTATGAATGGCAGTACTAGGTAATCAATGAATACCACAGTTCACTCATAGCAACCAATGCTGCCAGCCGTAGATATCATGTTCACCAAAGGTAAACTCTAAACGCACCTTATATCATGCTGGTTTATCGAAAATGAAAGTAGGTTTTTTTAAATTAATTTCACAATAATTACTTCAAAATTCAATGATACAAGTAGTTTACGGATATCACCTTACGCGTGTTGAAATAACAAAGGTGTATGAATTAACGCTGGGGCGGGCATTTTGATTTTTTGGCAAAATGTCTTCATTTATAAGTATAGATACCTTTGAGAGAAAATAACAGAGAAAATATTATAATAATCAATTTAAAAAACAAGTACGTTAACAATATTTGATAGATAAGGTGTGGATAAGCATCGAGAGCTCGATATGATGTAGCCGAGGTTGGCGCTTTGAAAAAAAAAAAAGGGAACATAAAAGACTAAATTGTCTATAAACATATTCTCTTTTTATTAATTAATTCTTCATAACTTAAAGATTTGCAGTGTCAATACCTACGATGAGCCATATTTATGACAGTATAATAGTATCTTTATATGAAAAGAGTTTCTTTCTTATTTACTTTTGATTTAAACAAAATAAAAACGGGTCATTTCTCGTTGAAACCTTTAAAGTGGCATGGTCACGATTTTGGTCAAATTCTACTTTTCTGTTTTTATTATTTACAATGCTTTAACATGTTTATATGGTGGCATAGATCTGCCACCACTTGTCAGATAGTTATGTCGACTTGTCAGATGATTATGTCGACTTGTCAGATATTTATGTCAACTTGTCAGATCTTTATGTTGACTTGTCAGAAAATAACCATATTGACTAGAAACTAAACATTTTGTTGTTAAATCGTGTTAGTGCCACTAACTGCCATTAAGTTGACACAATAATATCTGACAAGTCGACATAAAGATCTCACAAGTTAACATAATTATCTGACAGAAAAAATAGTAAGGCCACTAATTTAAAGAAAATTATCATTCATATTATAAGTCGACTTGTCAGATAATGATGTTGACTTGTCAGATGTTATGTCGTCTGGTCAAATAATTATGTCGACTTATCAAATAATTATGTCGACTTGTCAAATAATTATGTCGACTTAAAAGATGCTAATGTCGACTTCTCAGATCCTTATGACGACTTGCCAGAACATATTATTTCAACTTGATGGCACAAATTGGGCGTGGAAAGGTAATATAGGTTAACTTTTTAAACACGTGGATAAGTGACTAGTCGACTTAAAGAACTGGCAAGTCCACATAATTATCTGACAAGTCGACATCAAGATCTGACAAGTCGACATAATTATCTGACAAGTGGTGGCAGATCTATGCCACCATATGTTTAAGAAGGCATTTCTCATGATCAAATGAAATTTGATGAAAGTTATAAGCAAGATACAGGGCTCATAATTCTTTGTCATCTAAACAAGGCTGGTGCCCTGCTTTTGTTTAAATACACTGTAGGTTCATTACACCAGTAAAAAATCTTTCCTAGACAATTTGTCAATCTTCTTATTCATTTTAAGCATGAATAAACTGTTCCTAACATATAACACATTCATTTTAGGTCTAAAACTGGAATTTTGACCTCATCATTCAAAATGTAAACAAAGGCCTTGTTTACACAGCAAAAAATTGTAAGCTCTGTAACTCCCTTATAACTCAAAAAATGACACTCAAATTTTTGTTGACTGTTAAAAATGCCCAACTGAAGCATTGTGAACATGAAAATTGGAAAAATAATTTTTGACCAAAATCGTGACAATGCCCCTTTAAAGATTCTAAAACATTGTAAAAATAGCAAGTCAATAGCTAGGTCTAATAAATTAAATTACTATGCCATTTATTAAAGGCACTTGTATCTGCGATGAATTCATCTCATTGTATCATCAACAGTGTTAGACTATGGCGTAAACTTTTTTGCAGAAACAAGTGACTGTGGAATTAATAGATGCGTTAAACTTTCGTTTTTATAATATTGTAATTAAAATATATGACGATACTTTGAATCTGCTTTGGTAAAAGTTATTCAAGTACATACAGATATTTTGAGGTGATTCTCATCTACCGCACACAAACAAAGAGAATGGTCTCTAGAATCTAGCTGTATGTTTTATGTTGCGTCAAGTCATTTGATATATTTAAGTCTTTAAACGAAGGAAAGTTTCATATGATCGTAAATAAAAAGATATAGTTTCGGATTTATAAGTACAATAAACGGATTGAATTGCCACATCTTGTTGAATAAATTCTTGTGTAACGGGTTCCAACGAGATAACACAAGATTGAGTTTCGTGGATTTTTTTTATTTTTTAGTTCTTCTTTAATTCACACACAATCCTACCTCTGTCGTCAATCTCGCTTCAAGAATGAAAAATTTAAAAAAAATTAGTTCATACCACAAATTAAATTTTTTTCAATGATTCAAACTTCAATGAAAACTTTTTGAAACCGTAAACATGCCTTTCCTATCCTCTCTGACTAATTGCTTCGTTTACGTTGTTTCTCCTATTGCTTCATTCCTATCAACTAGGCCATACTACAACCTCTAATAGAGGTCCCCGTGGTTTACACAATCACAGAATGGGTGATTGATTGAGTTTTCCTTTCCTTAATCTCTTAATCTCTTGAGGAATAAGAATTCATGTTTTGAAATTAAAAATAAATCAAACTGCGTGCTAATTTGACAAGTTCGAACCCAAATACATTTATCATAATGTTCGAATCTCGTCCATTACCGCCTGTTCTCCAACGACAGTATTACTAAATGAACGATTATCTACGTCACTGACACGTCATTTTCATTATAAAGTAGTCAGAATATCACGTGGTATAGGTACCAAAGCTAACCAAATCAATAATAAGAAGAGCGATAACTCTCACACTTTACAATGTCTCAATATCAGAATCGAGCTCTATTTATGTTGACCATTTAAACAAACAAAAAATCAATCTTGATCTTTGACTACACAAATTTATTGTTACTACAAAACATTTGGTCATTAAAAACAAAAGAAATCAATCCTTATTCTTTCTTATCTTAGCTTTAAAAAATATGAACTTGAATTTAAAAGATTTAAAAGTTATTTTTGTCCATGGCATGATATGATCAGGCTATTACTTCCTCTGTTTCTTCTTCTTCTTCTTTCTTTTAGATTCTTTTTCAGATTCAGAACTGCCTGACGAAGATGATGATGAAGAATCACTGTCAGATGAAGATGATGAGGATGATGAAGAGGAGCTGGAATCATCATCCGAGGAATCTGAGCTTGAGTCACTGGATGAGTCGCTGGAGGATGAGGAACTTGAGGAGGAAGAGGAACTGACAGACCTGTAATGTAAATGTAATTTAGAGTAAATGTAACGTAAATGTAAAGTAATATAAAATAGTTTATACATTATAAATGTAAAATGGTAATGTGATGCAAATGTAAAACTGATTGAAGAGTGCCTTTAAGGAATATTTCTGCATATTCTACCTATATTCTCAGAATCTAACAAATTGTTGCCAGTTTTTTTTTTTTTTTTTTTTGGTTCTTGTTTTGTTTTCTATTTCTTTTAAGATTACTACATAATGTAACTTTGAAATGAAAATCATGGAGGGGGGGGCTCTCCAACACCCTTCTAGATCTAGACATGGTACTTTCAAAAAGGAAGAAAAAAATAAATCATATTTTTATTTTTTTTTTTTATTTTTATATTTCCTTTCTGAAATTATATATTTCTGATCTACCACCCAGATGAACCAGTATTTATTTGATGTTTTATCAAGACATCTGCTTATTTTATCCATGTATCTTATAATATGTTGTGTTGGCTAAACGTTTTGAAGCAATTGAGATAATCCAGTTGTATTCAAACTTGCTCTATCTAATCAAGGAAAAATAAACAGTTACCTTCTTTTTTTCTTCTTGGATTCTTTCTTTTTATGTTGTATCGAAGTGCATTTATTTCTGTAAATAAGAAAAGATTTGTAAGTAAATGCTATTGGTAGTCTACTTCTAATTGTTTTTTCTTCAAGTTTGAGATGATTTTTAAATTGTTTACATGTATATGTATCAGAGTTCATCAAATTTTTGAATAGCACTCTTTAGTAATTGAACTATTTCAGAAAATAAGAAAATTAAAGAATTGAAAAAAGGATATCAGTAATTGATATAATCTTATCATTTCTAATTTCAAAATTGAAGGGCGTTCAGGAATCTTAATGATTATATCAGTAACTGAGATACTTTCATAAATTCTAGATATAATTATATCTACATAATATGTATGTTGATTGAGAAATATGTAAAGAACTTACAGTAGCTCAGCTTGCTTTTTCTCCTCATCCATCTTCATCCGTTTAGCCATTTCCTTTGAGCGGGATTCTCTGTGAACATATTTGCGTTTTCCTGTGCACTCGAATGTGAAGTGACCTTTCTGTAGGCATTTCTGGCAGGTAAAGTTCTCTGCACTCGGCTGTCTGTCAAAAAAATAATTCAATATTTTTTCATACTAGTACAGAAGCAGCAGGGGAAGCAATCAGATAGCGAGGCAGATCCAAAGGAGATATTGATTAGGAACACTAATAGCATTGCAGTGACAAGTACTAAATTAAAGACAATCAAATGATTTCCTTCACCAATAAGCTCCTTAATTATGTAGTTTATAATGTACACAAATTTTGCATTAAACGATAAGCATTTTACTTGGGAAGCTTTGCCAACTTCCAGATTCTGAGACAGTTTTTTTAAATTTGTGTTCACAAAAACCCTTCATAAGCTTTACTAAAGAGGTACATGTATAGCGCCTTTTCCCATTATTTCACCTACACCTGTGTTTGGACGGAAAGTACCTGTTACTAAAAATAGCTTCAGGTACCTAGCTGTCGCAATATGATTTTCGAAACCTGGATACACTGTACTGATTTTATAATGGTGTCTGTAACAAATGATTTGTCGTAAATTCAGGAAACTCTGTGTATAACAGTAGTTGATATTCTGAACCGTGATAAGTTCAAGCAAAATGCAATGGATCTAAGTGTAAATGTACATGTATAGTGTTAATGAAGAGATCTGTTTATATTTGGTAAGCTCATACTTAGACTGAATTCAACAAGACCAAAAAAACCCAGAATAATAGATACATGTATGTAACCTCTCTATTCTGTTCATCTTTAAATTTAAGTGAAAAGAAATTACTACTTAGTGGATTCGATCCAGCGACCACAAAATCAAAAAGACCTCCGCGTTACCACTAGGCCACGCATCTGACATTTTCAGCAGATGAATTTTCAATATATATTGCTATATACATGATTGTATTATAAGAGACATTTATTGAAATATTTGTCTAATTTTCAGTACGAAGACCACGTTAAACCAAAACTAATTCAATGTAAACCTGTACTACAGTACCTGTAGAACATAATTTTAATCAGATGTCTTTGGTTTAGAGTGGTTCAAATAGTCAAATACCCAAATTTTTATCGTATACCAACTACTTTCCTATATATCCCTTACAAAACCTAAATATTTTAATGATGTCGTGTAAGATAATTAAGACTCTTTTTAATATATTTAAACTAAATATTATATAATATTGAAGATGTCTGATGTTTGCAATTGCTATATTTGTGGCCAAATCGTATATTAAGTTAAGCTATACCTCTTTAAAATTTTGTGTTTTGATGGATCGATTATAAAGAGACATGATGTCTGGTTATAAACCTTTCTATCTATCACATAAGAAATTGAGTTCAATTTTGAATGTAAATGTGATTTTTTTAGGGTCTTCTTAAAAGAGTATGAACAATTGTCTCCAATCCTATTTTCTTACTGAAGATTATGAGTTTACTACTAAACAGACCCGTAACTCTGATCATATGCCTTTTGTCTGGCACTGAAGAGCAATCATTACATCAAGTTTTATGTACAGATACAGCAACTTTATATAATTTCATGTTGGCAGATTATTTTTTCATGCCGTTTATCACACAAATTAAGCCACAAGTTTTTCTGAATGCCAGGAGACAAAAAGAGTTAAGGATCCTATTTTTTAGAAACACACAAAGATATTTCTAACTTTAATACCTAAGGTTTGACAACAGATACATGAACAAGCTGTTATACACAGAAAATATTTATATATGTAGTTGCAAAAATTGTACCTAGGCAGAGAACTGTTGTCAACTAGTGAACTACATGTAGCTGTTTTAAGAAATCACTGCAGTCATTTGTCAAATTGATAAAGATGCAAGGGCTATGCTGCTCCTTTATGCCTTGTCAAAGATCAACAGCATTTAAAATGTTGATACATCCCTTATTCAAATCAAGATTTTTTAAAATAAGAACCATAGTGTGTTCAATTTTACTTCCTTGGGTACTTCTTGTCTGTGAATCAAGATCAAAATAATGGCATATATATGATTTAAAAGATAATGCTAGGAAAAGATACTTGAGAGAATTTGGACTTAAACAATTGTAGAGCAATTTTTATTTGCATGAATCTTATTTTATTTGAGAAACTTGTTTGCAACAACTAATTATCACAATCAAACTTTTATCATAATTCAAAAGGACTGTTCACGGATGAGAAATATTTGCCGTAAGTAGGTTTTTGCGAAACTCACTTCTCATGCGCACATTCAACTGTTTAAACAGAACTTATTTAAAATGAAATTTATAGGTCTTATATACTGACCTTCTATTGAATGATTGAGAAAAAATTAGGGGTAAACCATAAAAATTAAAATTACTCTTCATAATGTTTTTCATTCATTTATCTTTAAAAAATTGTGCTTAATTTAGCATCTCTGGTGCAATCATTCATAAATATCAACCTATGCCTTATGTACTGCATTTGTATTCTCTTTTTGAGAAGAAGACAGGCATAGCCTTCATCCATGAATGTAGGCTTTGCCTGTCCACTGTCCACTTCTCAAAAGAGAATACCTTAGGTACTTGTGTTTATCCCAGCTGTAGCCAATTTACTCATCAGCTCATGAGAAAAAAAAGTGCTGGGACCCAATGACTATAGATATGACTAGTTCAGAATAAATCAATTTATGATACTGATATTTAAAACATTTTAATGAAAGTTTCTGAATTCTGAGTATGGAACTTGTTAGAGGAACAAAGCTCACTCTTGTACATATGTTGTACGTAATACCCCCCCCCCCCTTCAAACTATTGTGATAATCTCTTGATCACGTTTAATCTTAAATTGACGAAACAAAGATTTTTAAAGTTTTAAATTACAAAAGCTACATTAACAGAATTTGACTTCATAAAATAATAACTGTCTTACTTTTTTCGAAATGAAGGTGGTCGAACTCCATACGAGGAAGCCATTTTTGCTCGATAATATAAACTGGTGAACGGAAGGACAACGTATTTCCGGATTTATAGAAATGCAATTTATTGACAAAAACCATATGTAGCGCAAGTCATACATACATTTTACAAATATAATTAGTAAATAGATTTTCTTCTGTTAAATTCATTGCGGAAGTTAAAAATATTTCTTGTTGATTTAACATCTGCTGGGTTAAGAATTTTATAAGATATACACGCGTTAATAAAAAGTGACCAATATTTGCTTCGTAGTTGATTATAATGAGGACATTTGAATAAAAAATTATGTTTATCTTCAACAACAAGGTGACATTAAATACAATTTCTTTCATTCTTTGGAATAAACAGGTTTCAATAACTCAGATAATTTACCAACCTCTATATCTCTAATTTGTGTGAACTTATTCTCAATTGAGTAAAAAAAAGAACGAATCTTCTTGAAAATGGAAAAAATTAGGTATGGTTGAATTTCAAGCTTGTTTGAAATTTTGTGTACTTATCAATTGGCTGTAGAATGACATTTTTTCCATTTCCCTTTTCTCTAATATTTTTAATGTCTCTGAAAAACTATATTTTCAAAATACTTTTTCAAATTATTTTCAAAATCATTTATAGATACATGTACTGTATTAGTATGTGAACCAATTATATAATCAAGAATTCTTCGTATAGGCCTACAGTTTTTCCAACAAGTTTTTCCATTTCCTGCAATTTTTTTTCACCCTCTAAATATGCATGTTTTAAAAGCAAGTTTGAGTTCTCTTGATTTGACACAATTTTCTGCAATCTGAAATAATATCTCTATAATAATAATGTATATATTCTTAAAATTAAGGGAAGTGCACCAAACTCTATTCTTATTGCTAAATTAGAAGCTTTATTATGAAAAATCTTTAGTAATTTACCGCTTATTTGCTGATTTATTTAATCTGTGAATAGCAACAGGCCTTTAGAATCCCTAACGATTATGTAATAGTCTGATAAAGGATACTAACACTAACTATCACTAACAGATTGATAGTTACAGGCATGACAATCATTGTAGGAACAGATAATCTTAAAAAGTCCATCTTCAAAATAACGTTTATATATATTCCCATTTAAAATGAATGTTATATACTGTAAATATAATATAAATGCCATATTTGACATTTATTTCCAAAAAAACCCAGATATGGACACCAAAGAGAGAACAATAAGATGGGGGGGGGGGGGGGGGCTTTTAAAAAAGAATTAGTGAAGAGTATGGGAAAAGCATCTTCCCCAATCGGGGGTTTATGATCCGCTCCGAGTCGCGGAGCGGATCAGAAACCTTTCACTTGAGAAGTTGCAGGAAAGGGAGTCAGGTGTTGGATGCTGTATCAACCCAAAAAATAGCGGAATAAAATGTATTTTTCTGTTCTTCAGTGCAAATGTATTTTTTCACAAATGATTGGAAATGGGGTAGGAAAAACCAGTTTAAAGTCAAACTTAGAATACCTGTTAGTTCAAATTCGTCCAAATTATTTTGACATACGTTTGTCCAGTTTCCTTCTAAAAAAAGTTTATTTTTTATCTATCACCCAATGCAGACATGTTACCCGGAGGAAAATGGGTGGGGCTAGAATTTGCGGTTTATGTGTCTTTTGTTCTGCATTTGATTCTTTTACAAACTTTTTTTTTCTTTTAGTAACAACACCTGGCGTGATTATAAAGAGAGAATTTAATTCAAAACTGTATCAGAAACTATCCCCGGAGAGCCAATCACACTAGACTAGGGAGGATACAGATGTTATTTGTGTGGGGGGAGAATCGGTGGCGACCACAGGTGCCCGATAAATGGCCAGGGATAACTGTAAATCGAGGCATTGTTTGCCGGGGGGAGCGACGGTCGTGTGTCGGACACAGACAGATGTCGGAGGGCGCGCGAGGTCACGAATCGGGAAAGTTCCCCCCATCGAGATTTATTGAGATCAGTGCTGGAGATACGGGTGCTTAAACACCTTTACCTGTACAGGTAAGTATATTGCTAAATATGAAACTTCAAATGCCTAAAAAAAAAAACGAGAAATAAAAAATTAAAATACAAAACAAAAAATGAAGTAGTCTTTCTGCTATATTGTTCATTATAAATTTACGGGTTTGGGTATGATTAAAAAATCACTACGTTATAGTGAAACATCAAAATTTACAATATGACATTTTACCAACTTCATAAAAAATGGTATTTAATCGAAGTTTTCATAAATTATCTGCAGTCTTTTATCGTTTTGTATTTTGAAAAACGTATTCATGGTCACTGATTTTGGTCGAGATACTAGAGAGTACATTCCGCGGAAATCTTATCTAACAAACTTGTAGACACTGGCAGTCGGATCCAGCCTCTGTATCAAACCCTGCTATGATTGCTCTCGATGAGCCAAGAATCATTTGATTTAAATTACATACGTATTAAATTAAAGAAAGCGTTGTCAAATTAGATTTTGAGGTAAATAGCATCAAAAATGATGTCGTTGTCATCTTATTTCATTGTTCTCTTATCAGACAAATGCATTTCTTCCTCGTCTGCAACTAAGAATTAGCCAACTTATTGTTTAATTGAGATTTTAAAATGTCGTAATATTAGCACCAATGTTCAATTCTAGCGAAAATATGAATTTTTCGAGCCAAAAACCAAGCACTCAATATTTATAAATTGGTTTGAATTGATAGTTGTAATCAATGTATTTCCGCCCTATTTTCTGATTTAGTTTTAGTGTTTTTAATCGTTTGTATATCATTACCAGAAGTGTAAAAAACAAAGTATCACAACTTGTCAAGTCTGCATGGTTTCGTCCTGTACCTGATGCCACAAGCACTGCTGCTTGCTTATATTTTTCTTTTAAATCATAAGAAAATATTTTTTGAAGCCTCATTTTGGAAATTGAAATTCCATGAAATGTGAGAAATATTCAATTATCGAAAAATATGGACGTGTTTTGCGATTACCCCACTGAATATGAAAACAGGTGTTTCAGTTGGGAAAAATGCTTCATGCACGTTCACCATCGTAACAAGTGTTTATCCAGGAAAATAGCAGATACACATAAAATTATGACAGATACTGACATGGTTTTCAAACCTTCTGCATTCTGACAATTGCTCGCTTATCTATGGAGACCTGTAATGGGTCATAAATTTTTATCGAATTTTTTGCAAAGAAAACATCGATGAAGATAATACAAAGGCTCGTTAATCTTTGCGCGCTCGTGACGATATCCAGACGACAGGCTGTTTTCCCGCGCCGACTGATCCACCGCTTCCAGACACCCCAACAAATAAACATCTTCGCTGGAATTAATCAGAGTTGCGTTAGGAAATTTCAATAATTTGTCTGTTTGATAAATATTATGTATATATACGGAGATAAATTTTATGATTTGTGTGAAAATTAGTACGAATTAATTGGTTTTCGGGTCTTTCGTACGATTGCGAAATTGATGATTTTGCACCAGTAAATCAAGCCGATCTGCAATGTCGACTTTACAACTCGACGCAGTACGAACAATGAGTGTAAATTCGGTCCTATCAAAAACGCGTTGGCATATTCACTCCTCACAGCCAGATTAATGTTAACATCAAAAATACTTGGAATTTTTTCCATTTTTTTTTTTTTTTTTTTTTTTTAGTACAAGTTCCCAAAGTCCCTGAAAGTACATGTATTGGTTGTGTGGGACAAAGAGGGTGTAATCAAGCTTGCATGTTTTATTATAGATTTTAAGGTAAAAAATATACATATCTCTGAAGAAACGAACAATAAGCTTAACAGTAGAAATGCAGTCACTGTGATAAATTCGGTAGTCGACCAAAAAAAAAAGTTACAAGAAGGAAACTGCTCTCCAATAAACAGAGAAGATGTTTCTATGTTGAAATGCAATAAACAGTGTTCGGTCCGTCGAAGAAGAAAAAAAAATAACAACAAAACAAATTGAGTAATCTAAACAACCGCACTGCTCTCTGACTTTGTTTAGTCTCCTCAGACTCTGGATTTTTTAAGGAAAAAAATGAAGCATGGCAGAAGGATGTACATATCAAAACTATGTAATGGTGTGTGACAATTGGCGTTCTGTTTTACGGCCGCCAATATGCGGTTAGAGTACAAGCTCTGATGTCTGCTAGATATAGTAGGCCACCAGGCACGCAGATAATCCCCCTAACTGTACCATAAAATCTACACCAAATACCAAAAAAATCCAACAGTCAATGATTCCTGCTACGAGGGTCATCCAAAAATCGAATATCAAACGGATTTCAAAGTTTTAGCTTTACACTAAAACTGACAGCTCGGGGGTTCACGCCCTAGACTTTGACGATGCAGTGGAACTGCATGTCGCCGAACAGAGAACGCGACAGTTTTTGATTTTTTTTCCCGAAAGAATTTTATTACAAAGAGCATGCAAAGGGACGATAAGGAGGAGGCTGCGTCAAAATTCGGCAAAACTCAAGATCAGAATTAGTTCTAGCGCGTCGCTCGCTTGGCAGTTATATTATTGATGCACGCGCACGCCTGCGCGCCGGTCAGCTCTCAAGTCCGGAGATGTGTTAATATGCCAGCAGAGTTCATTTATAGAAATGATGAAACAATTAATTTACTTAGACTCCACTTTTTGTAGAAAATGGGAGGATTATATGTTGGACTAACTCTCATGCTGACTTTCAATATGGTAAGTGTACTTTTTTTCAACCAAACCACATGTTTTGCCAACTAATTATTTTGTTTGCTTCTCAAACTTGATTATGTTTGCAATGCCTTGAATTTGTACATCAAAATCTTTCAAACCGTAATTTTCT
This sequence comes from Magallana gigas, assembly GCF_963853765.1. NCBI lineage: Eukaryota > Metazoa > Mollusca > Bivalvia > Ostreida > Ostreidae > Magallana > Magallana gigas. The sequence continues at coordinate 45,839,850 of NC_088854.1, forward strand.
TATTTTCGGAAAGTTTTTTTATCACTTGATTTAATGATTGGATATATATTTATACAAAAAACTATAATACAACTTTTAGATATAACAAGAAAAAAATTTCAAAGCATCTAAAGCTACTGAAATTCTTCAAATTTAAAATCAATTTAGAGGCGTCTTGGTTCTTCATAAATGATATGGTTGGGAAAATGTCTTTGCTCTACCCGTTGCGTCGCAGGATGCCTTCTTGTTTTTATACGAAGCTGAAGAATAATAGCTATGCGCTTTCCTTTTGTCGTTCCTATTTTTTAACCGTTTCAGTGAACGTTTGGAGTCTGCTCTGTTTTTTATTCTGTTCAATTTTTTTTTTAAACTTTTGAAAATTTTGAGTACGTTTAGTTACCTCGATTAAAACTTTTATCCGTTTTTACAACATAAATTTCGTAAGAACATCGTTAATCCCAAAAGTCCCACAAAAGAAAAAAACTTTCTGCAAACGTAAGAAAAAAATCGCTCTTGCTATTGACATTCTAAGCCGTATTTTTTATACCCCATGAATGAAGCTATCGTATAAAAACTATACACCCTAATTGTCAAATGTTTGTATTAGGAGTCTGCTTTTTTTATACTTGATGTGCAATGGGTCTGTTCTGTCTTCGGCTACATGAATGGAGTTATCATCCCTTCATGGAACCCTTTAACACCTGACGGGGAAGTAGTGACGTAATCATTATCTATAATGGACAATACATGCATTCTACGCCTCTAACTAGAAGCCTATTTTATCATGTCTGCTCGATCCTTCTTCGTATCTTTTTTCTAACACCATGTTTAATGCTAACGTTATACAAAATTTTTCCAGCTGTTCGACTTGTATTTTTTAAATGTTATATTTATGAAGAGTTTTGCGGTTGGTGATTAAAATTTTTATTCCGTGTAATTAGATACAAATTACGAATAGCAGGTCTTCTTCAACGCTATCAAATTCTACTTCTTTCATTTTATGTGTGTTATGTATGAAAAGGTCGTCGTTTTTTTTTGTTGAATATGCATTTTTTGTTAAAAATTCTATATCAACTCTCTTGTATGGGAAAGAATTTCATTTTAAATCTCTCAGAACTGTAAATGTTTAAAAAAAAGAAGAAGAAAGAAATAAACTGTTTAGATTTGGAGTGGAAATCGGGCAATGTTTGCGTTCTGGATATAATGCAATTTAAGTACTCATCGAAAGTTTTTAAGTATACAGATTTTATCGTTTTGATTTACCATTCTATTCGTAAAATATCGGTTAAGTAATGTGTAAAACAAATTTCCATACAAATATCTCATTATTACGAGCCTTTAATGCAGTGATTGAAGTTTGAAGACTATCTATATATGAAATGTGGAACCCATTTTACAAAAGGTCGTACATGCAAGTCGGACAAAATTAACGATGATGCACGACCGTTTTACAACTTATTGCAACCTTGCAAGTTACGCCGAAATTCGGTCGTGTGTCTACGACCTCTCAGACGGGCTATGCTAAGTTTCGATGGGTTTTTTTCAAAATTTGTAGCCGTTTCTATGGTTGATATTTTAAAAGCTAGGTCCAGGAAGTGGAACTGAGTACATCATTGCATATGATTATATCCCGCTGATGTAAGATACGTTAACTATTAGCCAATGCAGGATTAGTTTGTTTGGATCATAAATATAGCAAAGTCTTTATACACAAAATAAAAAATATGCTTAAAATATATGTTTGTATAACAATATATTCCAAGTGTATGTAAACACAGAAGCGGGCAACATACGATGCTTGATTTTACAGGATCTCGATGTATCTGTATGGAGTAAAGCATGCATAGTATAGGCTTTACATGTTATATCTAACAAGCCATAGAAGAGAGACTATTAAGGAAATGGAGAATTTGACTGATTTCAGAGAAAAATATTGCTTTTCCAATCTGATATGCTTTTTTTTTTAAAAAAAAACCTTAGAATCACGAAGGAACCTGATTTAAAATTGTGTATACATGTATTATCATAAAGTTTCATTATTGAAAACACAGAAATTTAAAAAGTCACTGATAAATTTTTCTCTATCTTATCAATAGTTAAAAATTTTAACGGTCGATTAAAATATATGGTAAAGTATTTACTTTACGAATGAACGAATGATCAAAATGTTGACTTATGTTGAAGAATTTTTCGTGTTTCCGCTCGCAAATCACATATAATTGCTCAGCAGCATTGCTAACCACTTTAAATAAAAACCCTGTAATTTTCTAATAATCCGACAAGAAAACAGTGTGGCGATTTCTTATCTGATTATATTAGAAAGAGTTTCAATATTTCGCCCAAAGTTCCGAAAAGTCATTATTTTTTTTTCTAATAAACGAATATACCATACCAGATGAAAAGATTTAGATATGAAAGTCCAATGACCTAATCCTCTTTTTCTTCAGATCATTGACTGAAAAATACCTTGGTTAAAAAAAACCGTGGAACAATCTACACTTCTGTAGGAAAATTACACGTTCATTACTATAAGATCTTCTGGAAATCAAGGATTCAAGTTGTTCCCGCCTTTATCAAACTAAATAATATCAGCAGTATTTAAATTAAAACTATCTGTATCTCAATATTGAAAATTGTGCGGTAAATCCTCATAAATCTTATTTGATCCTTTAGCAAGCCTCCGACTTGTAACATCACAACAACAACATATGCTATCAATAATATCTTCACATCAAATACATGCATGTGAACTAAAAACGATGAAAGTGTTGAATTTGTTTAAAGTACACGTGTATAATTCAATTGACGTTGAAACGTCATTTCTCCGACGAAACGCCGTACATAACATATAAATACTCGGCACTCACCGTCATATTGTTTGAATTTACCGGATGGAATTTAATACAAAATTTATCTTGTTGTAAATAGTGTTATATTGTCATGTTGTAAATTTTAAATTTATAGGGTGAGTTAAAATACAAAATTTACAACGTGTTGTAAATTTTGTATGTTCACTCACCGAGTAAATTCAAAATTTACAACAAGACAAATATACTACCACCCTGTAAATTAAAAAGTAACAAAAAAGACAATATTAACAAAGAGGAATTTTCTCAGTGCCATCGGATTCTGCGAGACAGGGTTCCGGTTGTATTTCCAAACATTCGTCTTATCCTCCAACACGAAGACTGGCACGCGATGCAATGATCAGTTCCGGCTGCCTCTAATCTTTACCGGAAGTCGTCTTTACCACAAATATACCACAGTGTTGGTGACAAAGAGAAGAACCACCTGATGATTCCAAACGTAATGCATCGTTGGTTTCACTGTATTGCAAATTTATCATTGTGACCCGACCAGCGTAAATTAGATTTAAACCACTGAAAAAATTAACACGAATACTTGAGCCTCATGTCTTCTCAATATAAATCTTTCATTAACAGCCACAAACCTCATTTGCGGTCGTGGTTTGCTTCATGTCTTTTAAACCTGGATTAAAAGTATTAGTTGAAATTTCGCAGCATGGTTCGAATCCCAGGGCGGACACTTAGGTCTTTGGACGAGGCAGTTGACCTGTAACTCTCATCCAACATTCGTGATGGTTCGTTTAGTATTAGCGGTATGAGCTTATACCAAAATATCAGTTCCTTTGTGAGAAGCCGTGGAAACACGGGTTAATAAATCCCTTGTGAGAACAATGCTATTGCTTGTAGGTAAACGAATCAATGTCGAATGAATAATACAGATATACCCGTCTTGTGAAATAATTATGAGAATGAATTAAAACTAACTTTGCGAGACTGTTTGTAATCTCTCAACAACGTTTATAATACTAACTTTTTAAAAGCATTATTCCCATTTATTAACCAAAGAAATTTTCACATAAATGCTAGGTATAAGTTGAATTTTTTCAGCATTTCCTAAAATAAAGCAGGGGTAACTTTTTTTCCAAGCGAGCTGTTAGATATCATATTTACTAAGATTATACTTTTAAAAAAAAACACGTTTTCTAAGAGGACTCTACATCCAATAGAATGTTAACTTTAATAGTCGATAAAGTAGACATTGAAGGGGCATGGTCACGATTTCGGTCAAATTATATTTTTCTGTTTGTATTATTTGGAATGCTTTAGGAGTGTATTTACTATGACCAAATTGAAATTTGAGTGTCAGTAGTAAGGTTATAAGCAAGATACAGGGCTCACAATTCTTTGTCATGTAAACAAGGCTCGTGCCCTGTTTTTGTTTACATTAGTTTAATATACCAGGAAACATTCTTTTTGAAGCTGATTTGTCTATCTTCTTATTCCTTTTAGGCATAAATAAACAGTTCCTAGTGTTTACCAAATTCGTTTTAGGTCTAAAACTGGAGTTTACACTTCAATATTCAAAACTTAAACAAAATCTTTGTTTACATAGCAAAGAAGTGTAAGCTCTGTAACTCGCTTGTAACTCAACAAATGACACTCAAATTTTGGTCGCCTATTAAAAATGCCTCGGTGAAGCATTGTAACCATTAAAATTGGAGTAATAATTTTTGACCAAAATCGTGACCATGCCCTTTTAAACAAAGTATTTAAATTATAAATACATGTACAAAGTTGAATTATTATCAAATGACATTCCCTTCAAAATTTTACCATCGCAACAAAAATCAAATTTGCATCTACTAGTTACAAGTGCTGTCGTAATACAAGAGTCAGCAGAAATCTAAAATAATAAGTATCGCACTTTTAGTAAAAAGTGTATGTTGATTAAGTGAAAGAGACATAACAATATGATTTGAAAAACTCATCCAAAAATATTGGTGTCATTCATTGTACAACAATGGTCCTTGCTTATTCTGTTAGAGAGTTCTTTCAAATTTTCTAACGTATGTTTTAGTTAAAAACCGTCGCGTTGCCCCAGCCGGAAGAGCGTTCCCTCAGTAGTACGAGGGTTTACGTTTTGGATTTGCATCGCTTGATAAACATGGGTTAAATAAAATGTTTCTCAAAATAAATGTTTCATTGCTGAGTGCTTGGCTTTATCATTGAAAATTTCTTCGCTCCTGGAAATATGGTAAACCGAAGTGTCACGTCACAGTACATTTATTGCATAACTATTGTCCTTTCATGTAAAAAGGAATGAAAGTTTCATTATCAATTTTATATTCTATTTTTCTATTTATTATAAATCATCATTGCTCACACCTTTTAGAATTTTCCAGTATGATTTTTGGCCACTTTCCGGAATAGTAAGGTTTATTTCCTACTGTTTTAAAACACCTCTTTCTTCTCAATTTTTCAAAGAAGGAGCAAAAAGAATTGCTAATTGTCTTTAGTTTTGGAAGTTGTTCTCTTTAAGAGGGTTTGATGATCATGGTCATTTTTAGACTGTTTTGAATTTTTCTCTATAAAAAGAGTTCTATATAAAAACATAGGAAAATACCAAAAATTTAAAGATAAGTTATGTAGATTTTTCAGCTAATCAAATCATATCTTTATATTAAAGGAAGCTCTGGTGGATGATTTGGTGACCACGCATCCTCCTTAATATATGGTTAAGCATTTGAGCGAGGTACCCTCATGTTGGTTATCTCGTTATTTCAGACGCGTGTTCGATTCTTTTTCACGTAAATTGTGTTCTATATAAATTACCAAACGAATGTGTCATTTCTCTCTTAAAATCTTACTATTGCGTAGGTGTTGATACGTTTTTAAAAGATCCTACGTTGTGAATTAATCTTCAACGGCTTTGACGACGTTTCGATAAGAATAAAAAATGAATGAAATAAACAACATATAAATGAATCAATCATGTTTTTTTTTTATTCTTTGAATTATGACATCGTTTGACGCTGGCGGTTTTTAAATACTGACAGATCTTTAATGCGCAAGCGCCCCTTTGACACAGGGCATGTAAGGTTTTAGAAGATTTTTTTTTACTTTTAACGCTGAGTGTTTCGTTAATAATATCGGGACTTGAGTCGTCACTAAGATAGCACCCATCTACACATGAAACTTAAAGAAGTGCAGTTTTCGTCGGTATTTGCACATACCACAGCAAATTGATAAATCGTAATAGCAAGATGCTAGATAGCAAAAATCATCCTTATTTGAAATTCCCATGAATCGTAAACAAATATTTTTAATTATGATATACGATATACATTAGGTAAAGTTGTATCAAATCGCAATATTGAATTGAGCGAAGTTATTTAAATATTAACTTTAAAATGATATGAAATGCATTACTTTTAATTATTTTTTAACTAATATATAAATATACCGGTGGATACAGAGGGAAGAAATATATATTTCAAGCTATATAAAGTTGCTTGAAATTTGTGGTGTCGAAATGGAAAAAGATATGATTAATAGGCATGTGTGTTACTTTTTTATTAGATATAATCAAATGCAAGTTATGTACAACAAGAAATAAATTGATTGCAGCTCTTAGTCAAAACTTCTTAATAAATAGCGTAAATGTGAAAAAGCTATAAAGTTCTACATCACTGTAATATTTATATATGTGACAAATAATAATCTAAAACTCGTGCGTTTTGCCGATAATAAACGAGATTTATAACCACCCACAATGCATGTCGCAAACGCAGATACAGCAAATGAAATAATTTACCGTGTAGGACTTTCATATACATGTACAATGACAGGTCCCTGTGATATAGGTAAATAATGACTGGTCCCTAAGCTAATTAACAAAGGGAACGTCATTATTGCAGAAGTATTAGAATTATACATCTACGAATTCCTTGGAACGGAAATCGGTATCGATGGAAGCGAAATGAAACCGTGAAAAGTGAATGGAATTATTCAGATATGGTATTTATCTTAGCAATATACAATGTTTAACTTGGCAAAGCTTCACCCAAGATATACACCGCTAAACAGATAAAAAAAGAGAACCTATTTATCATAAATTACACATATTTCACTCCAGAAACTAGCCGGCAATCTCGATTTGATACCGAGTCTATGTTAACATGCACTCTGGAGATAGGGTTGATACTATCATGTAACCAGACCTGCCGCCTGCCCGCGCTATCCATCTGCAAGTGGTATTGTGTGTATGACTTCTCCAGCATCCAGTAACCGACTGTTACAAAATTCGGTGAATTTATTGCTGGCTTGTTTTTTTTTAAGGAAAGTCAAAGAGCAAGTTCCTTTTCGATAATTATTCAAATACTTAAAGCGCGCCGATAAAATTTTGGATACAATTTCTGAGTCGGTGCAGGATGATGCCATATAGGAACCGGGGCCATTATTTTGATGCACTATTTAGTTATTTGCATCCTGTGCACTGTCTGCCTTAATCCCTCCAATAATCAAGTAATTGTTATTGAAGTGCATTTTCGCCGAACATTCTATGTTATATTAATATTTTGAGTACCAAAATGGGACACATGTTGTCTTGTAGATTGATATTTAATAAGCTCGTAGCCATTGGTCTAGTCCAGCATTAACCTTTGCCAATTTTACCATTATTTCAGGTTGTAGGAACCGGTCGTTTCGAGGTTTCAATTTTGGCGTACTTCAATGAAAGTGGACGGATGGCGGGCGAATCATGTTGTTCCGGGTCACGTGATAACGATACGTGCTTATCACTTTGTCCTACCTTCCTCACTGTCTGTCTCCAACACCATTCGGCCTTTATCCCAGAATTCCCTGCGTGTACGTATGGACATGCTGTTACTCCTGTCTTCAACCGTAGTTTGACCGATGACGTCAAACCCACAAAGAATATGTACTTTATCAAAATTCCATTCCAGTTTTCTTGGCCTGTAAGTATATACGTTTTTAAATCTAAAACACGTTATCTGATCAAGTAATTATCTCATTATCGTTCTATGCAATTGCGCTTCCGTAAGAAAAAACCCAAATATCACAGAAAATTATAATAGACTTTTATTGCTTGCAGTAATGATGAAAAATAGCACGCTAATTTGTTTTAAGATTATTTGTATGTTTCTTCGTACACTTTTTTTTTTAAATATAACAAACAAAAGCAAAAAGCGGGCGTTCCTTGCATGACGTCATTTTTCCGGAAGAAGAAAGTCAGATCCGTGACGTGATAAGGTCGCCCCCGCCTGGCTCAATCCTATTTCCATTCATTCGAGTTCTGTATAGAGATATTACTACTATTTCTTCATGTTAACTCTCGATAAACACTATCGTACTTCAATCGAAGCAGGGGTTTTGTCGTGGCACCCAAATCTATATTTAGTAACAGATGAAGGAACTAGTTGTATAATCAGTGGGTTGGACCTAAAAAAGAGCGATGCTGCGGCATCTGGAAAGGTTCCGAAGAGCAGTAACACCGTGTGTACACACATTAAAACACGTTATTAATATTATTTATTTAAGAAGTTTATCTACTTTTTTTTTTTACATAATCACGGGTAGAAATCAGGGAAAAGTACAATACAGGACAGACGATAAGACTCTGCAGATAAGACCACGAACAATTTATTAGATTTTCCATCATTTCCCCGCTATTTTACGGCAAAAAAATACAACGTATGGATCAATCATAAAAAAAAAAAGGTTACATAGTACACAACACATTTTTAATCGTGAAAAACATTGCAGAGAATACGCAATGCACGTGTTCGCTTGTCACTAGCAATATCGTTCATGTTCTATAAACCAACCTTCGTTCGCTTGCGAGAAATTTTCGCAACGTTCTCGAGAGCCTTATCGTCGCAAATAACTATCGCCGCGAACATGTCCTGAAACGTCTCTGGTATAATATTTTCAAGATAAACTATATCGCGAAAATTACTAGTAGTCTCCAAAAAAGAATATTACCAGTAAATCGCGAAATAAAATAATCGCAAATAAAAGTTGGTTTACATGGTTTATATGCCATTAAGGTAAATTCTGTTACTTTACTAGGTCACCAATTGTCAAAAAAAAAAACACCCAAAAAAACCCAAGTTAGTCGGTTTTAAATACTGTATAGATTGCGCTATAAAATCTACATATAGTTGGACTGTGTCAATAAGACAAGCTTTTTATGTTCTATAAATATATGACAAATAATATTTGTTCATTAAAACAAAAACAAGGAAGGATTCGTTAAAATGCAGCGTTCCTTAAAAAGTTATAATTGTAAAGAAAAAAGTTACTGAGAACATTTGAAAGCAGAAACTATTATATAATAGCATATTGGAGAGTCCCTAGGTAACGATACAATGAGAATAAAAGAAAGGACAAAAATGTTGCTGATTTATCAAACTTGTCTACAGACTGCTAAGATAAAAATGTCAAGGTCATGACCTTGTTACTATCGACATCAAATCTGGAGTAGATAATGAATGGCCTGATTTGAGGGGTATCTAGGGCTCATTCTCTCTACCATTGCGTGAAAAGGTTCACTTATAGATACGAAGAGATCATCTTTGGTTGAAACCGAAAACGCCCGCACCAGGGCCAGTCTGGAAAAATTCAAGGACACTCGTATCGTCAAGGGTCATTTTGAAATTTGTAACGCTATCTTCTGACCGTAACCTAATAATTACACGTGCTGGAATGTGTCTGAATGACACAAGCTCTTTATGCTTCGTGGACTAATTTCTTGCTGACTTGACGTTCAGTTTCTCTTTCGTCATCAAACGTCAAAGTTTGTGTCAGAAGTCTGAAAAGCAGGCCTATACCTGTCATGTCACGCAATTTAAGTTCAATTAATTTTCAAGCATATTTTAAAGCGATTACGTGATGGATGCGCGGTGGAGAGTTGTTTCGGCACTGTGGTGATAAATTACCGGTCGTTATCGTCTAACCAAGAAGGCAGGGAGAGATGAATTAATTGATGGTATTCGTTACATCATCTTGAAGGATAAGATAATCTAATCTGATATATTGAACGTACTAGCAATAAAAAATTCAACGGAAAAGTCAAGAACTTATCGTTCAAATTTTCATCTTAATCGCTGCAGATAAGAGGGTCAGCGTCGATCTTCTCAAGGAGTTTGTGAACGGTATACAAGATGGTCGACCTTTGCTATTATGCAATACGGATAAACCAGAAGGTGCAAAATTGTGCACCTTACGAGTGTTTTCTATAAACAATGTAATCTTTCGTCGCTTCAAGTGTTTGTAATTAGGAGAAATTAAAAAGGAGATTCCACTCAGAAAACATCAGTTATCACATGCTATAGGCCCACGCTGAATCCGTCTGTTTACAATACTGATATACATGTACGTTTAAGATGCCGTTTTATATTAATTTGTCAAGGCTTTCATCTCGGTTATCAACACTTATGCCGACAATTTTCAATATCTTTTAAAATTTGTTTTGGTAAAAGAGCTTAAAGTGTCTGAAGAATTTATATGTCTGAAGAATTTATATTTCTAGTGGAAAGGGGGGGGGGGGAGTAATATTTCTAGCGTTACCCTTTGTGTTTTTTGTTTGTAATAACATTACGAATCAAATGTGTACTGTGTAGTCCAATACATTGCAAATGACTTATTGTGTGGTGCAAGCGCGGTTTGCATTATTTTACAAGACAGAAATAACGTTAAAATGTCAATTTTAATATTTTTTTAAACAATTGAAATTATATAACCATAAGGAATAAGAAATCTTTCTTTGAGTATTATTACATGTAGATGATCAAAAACAGTCAAGTTATGAAATATTTTCCTTGTCGGTTCCTTCGAGAAAAAATAACTGTTGAGGTATCGCAGAAAAATGAGGCCGGGTATTATATTTTTCTGCAATAATCGAAGCCGTTAATGTTCACATACATATACCAACAAGGAAATTTTTAAGAAGGTTGGATGATCATGGCCTCTTTAGACTAAATTGATCTCCTCGAGATGAAGAGTTAAGTGTAGATAAGATAAAGGAAAATGTTAATTAAAATTTTAAAGCTGATTTTTTTTTTTTACACAAAATTGTTATTTCTGGCCAAAAATGTTCAAATTTTATATATTCGGGAATATCTGATTGGTAGTGTGTTGAACAAAAAGCCTTCTCAATTGTTTATATTTACATCTTTCGTTAAATTGTCTAAACATAAAAATAACATTGAATGAAAGTGATAAAATAACATATAATCAATTAGTCTGTTACTTTGATTTTATTCACAGATCAAATTCAGCTAGATAAGCCTGGATTTTGTCTATTCAGCAAGTCAGTTTACGTAACACAATGAACAACACTTTCTATAAACATATAAAAGAAAATACTCAGCTAATGTGTAAATCTAATACAATATTATCTAGATAGCAGAAGGAATGTCTAAAAATTATCAACACTTTAAACAATAAGAGTACACATGATGATACAAAGTCCGATTCTCCCGAGAAAAATGGTATGGCAAAAAATGATAGGAATGTTCATTAAACCAATTCGCGAAATAATAAGATAAAAAGTGAAAGTCGTATTCGAATGAGAGATATAGGATTGCCTGGTTTTATTTACTTTAAACCGTAATTAGAATAGATGGTTTATACAGGATTGGTACGCGTATAGTCTCGTGCTCACATTCTGAGCACGTGCCGGGAATTTCTTGCTTTCATTGTCAAATTAAAACATGAACTTTTTTCTCTTTGTAGAACAGTCTTGTTGAAATTTTTGAATGACTCGTTAATTAGATACTTTATTCTGTTTAAATTGAAATTTGAACTTTTGCCCTCGGTTTCAAACACAGTTAACAAATTACATAATATCGATGATTCACAAAGGCCTGTTTTACCCGAAAGACACGAAGACGCCCAAACATTTGGCGGATAATCCTTTTCCGCCTCTCAAGAAGTAGAATTAACAATCTTTAATTCAATTGATTCTTCAGTAAACAAACTTGAAACAAAGACTCATGGCTTTTCTTATTCTTTATTTCAGGAATCGTTTTCTCTGGTGATAGACGCATGGCAAGAACCCCAACTAAATCAATCCGCTAAAGGTAAGGTCACCGAAATACGCAACTTAACATACCACATGCGGTCTCGGGGTTTTGCTCCCAACCAAAGGTCTCCAGAAGCGCAGATGCCGTTGCATCTTAGACACATTTAGATCTGATTGTATATTTTACTGACACAATTAGTAACGAAAGAGTGAACCTGCCAACATTTATATTACCCATCATTTCTCCCCGCTCTACCGTTCTCTGTCAAACGTGGGCACCCACGGTCATAATATCCCATGCCAGAGATTCGCCATTTGCATATTTTCTTTTCACGCAACACATTTCCGTAATAAAATAGGATGATAATGTGTGTGTTCTTGAAATAAAATGCATAGAATGAACTTAAGTGTACGTGCTTAAGTGCAGGGGGAACCTTCTTCATCTTGGATAAAAAGACACTTTGGGCTGCAACTGAATCCATAACTCTTTACCCCACTGAATTCTGAAATGTAATTGATAGGTTTTAAATTCACCATATACAACGAATGCGAAATTAAACAGATCGACACTTCAATAAAATATTGGATTTTTACTGCTCAATATCTCAATAAATCGCAATGTGTTTTTGTAAAGGTTTTGCAAAACTGTCTGCCTTCACAGACGATTAAAAACTGAGAAGTTATGAAGTTTGTCTGATGCCTTATTGATACCTGCGGTAGAGAGAAAAAAATACCATTAATAAAAAAGTACATAATATTTTTTTCAGATCTCTCTAATAGAATCTTACGAGACGTTGTACGAGACAAACTAACTCCCCCTTCCCTGTGGGTGAAGAGACGGACAAAGACGGCTCAGTTAGAGCTCATTTATGAGTACCGAGTAGTTTGTGACGAGTTCTACTATAGCGACACCTGTGAGCAGATTTGCAGACACAGGAACGATAACTTTGGGCACTATGTGTGCGACGAAACAGGGTCCAAAGTATGTCTTCCTGGGTGGCAGGGAGAGTTTTGTCAAGAAGGTATTGGTCGACAGTTTCTAGAAAAGTCAGCAAAACCAAACACAAAGTTAAAGATGAAAAAGCAGTAAATATAGTAGTATATACCAATTTAATCCAAATAAGGTCTTTCATCTCATTCCCATAGCAACGTATCGAAAACTGGGGAAAAGATTAAAGACTCTTCAAGTTAATTAAGTTTAGCTTTAAAAAATCCAAAGGATCGCCATGTTAAAGTTTCTGTAACTGATTCTGTCAAATTGTCACGATGGATGATTTGTACTTTCTTTGTTAATACTTATTTTTGACAAAATTGTCTGAAACAGTTTTTGATTATTTCAGTTGAAAATCTTTAGGGTTTTTTTCAGTAAATGTTTGAATTTTTATTATTACAGCGGTTTGCACTGAGAAGTGTAACAGTAGCCGTGGGTATTGCGACAAACCTTTTGAGTGCAGGTATGTACACTACGACTACTATACCTTGAGTCTTATTCGGAATCGAACTGAAAGCCTTTTCATAATGTTCATAAAGTGAAAGCAAGTTTGAAATTTAAGTTCCCTGATTAATGTTATTTTGACTTCTTGTAGATGTCTTCTGGGCTGGACGGGGGAATCATGCGATAAGTGTATTCCTAACCCCGGTTGTGTGCACGGAATTTGTTACGAGCCGTGGCAATGCATCTGTCAGAGCGGTTGGGGTGGTAGATACTGCAATATAGGTAAGTCTATTGCTAGTACAAATGCAAGTACAAACAGATTTATATAACAGTCACTGGTTTTTAGACACAAATGATGAGTGACATCTCTCAACGTTTTATTATTGAGAGGTTTTGTTCTTACAGACCAACATTATTGCACCAACCACCAGCCCTGCAGAAATGGCGGAACTTGTATTAACGACGCGAACAAGAATTTCACTTGCGCATGTTCGGTTGGATATACTGGTCAGAGATGCGAGAATGTCGTGTGCTATAATAGCATCTGTCAAAATGGCGGGAAATGTCAGGTATAATGATCTTATCCTCTTTTTTTTGCACAAAACTTCATTTTTGAATGAATTTACCATTTGATATAATTGGAAATTTCCTCATGTGTGTTATTTTGCCTAGATCTGTTATCCAAGTATTATGGCCTTATTTCAGGGAACTTCGGAAAATAATGCTTCGTGCGTTTGTCCCAATGGTTTCTATGGTCAACATTGTGAATACAAGAAACATTATTGTAAAGACACAAATTGCGCCAATGCTGGCACGTGTGTTGAAGAAGCAAACGGTGTACGTTGTTTGTGTGTAGAAGGATTTGAAGGAAATTATTGCGAAAGTGAAATTGACGAATGTCGATCAAATCCTTGCAAAAACGGTAAGGCGTTCAAATATTTACAAAGCATTTAACGCACGTGGCTAATTATTTTGACTAATTTGCTAACTTCAAATAAGTTTTTACATCATTTTATAAACAAATCTTGGGTGTCTATAAAAATGAAAGCTAATCGTCGACTTTTTTCATGCCCAGACTAAACAATTGATGGCTTATCTTTTCATAAAGGCAATTGACAACAGTCTTTTCATGTCATTCCCAGGTGGCACCTGTTTGGATGGAGTCAATGATTTCATATGTCGCTGCAGGGAAAACTACATCGGTAAGACTTGTGGGATAATTATGGACCCTTGTCGCGGAATCACGTGCTTAAATGGCGGCCGATGTGATATCACTGTCAGCTTCCGGGGAGAGTGCGCATGCCCAAGCGGCTTTACGGGAAAGCGTTGCGAGTCCAGCATGCAAGTTTGTGAGAGTATGCCTTGTGGAAACGGCGGCAGTTGCGTCGCCAATAAAAATAAATACAGTTGTGTTTGTTTGAAAGGTTACTATGGGGATCGCTGTGAATATTCGTCGTTCATTTGTACACCCAACTCATGTCAAAATGGTGGCATTTGCAAACAGCACAAAAACCGTACCAGTTGTATATGTCCTTCTGAATTTGTCGGAGACAGATGTGAAAGTTCAGTTATCCAGTTGGAAGAAAATTTTTCAGGGGCCTTTTCTCCGAACTCTTGTGTATCTTTTCATCCTCATTCATTGTTTACTCTATTTCTGATATTTTTAAATTTACTTATTCCCACGTGACATTTCGCATCAGACACAATGCTACCGGTGACAATTATGCCGATAATGTTTTTTATTCGGTGTTCTGGTAATGTTCCTGACATTTTTGCAGCATTTGCTGTACATTTCATTCCGTTCTGAATGCATCGATTATACATGTACTTTCGTCGCCTTGAGAAGGCGCATTATGCAAGACTGGAAGTAAAAAAAAAACGATGTCCTTGGTCGAGCGGTATGCTGATTTGTCATTCAAACCATGCAACTTAATTATCTGTCATCTCCCAAAAAATCAACAGCATCATGGAGTGTGAGATACGTGTTTAGAATGTGGATGCTGTGTGTATATATATTATGTACAGTATGACTTACAATAGAGCGAGAGAAGTTAGAATATTAAAAAAATTTTCTAAGGTGGACGGATTATTGTTGATTTTTCTCGTTCTTTCTGTGTATATACACGTACATTGTAATACTTTTGTATATATGTACATTGTAATATTTTCTCTGTTTTATACGTTGTATGAAATCGGAATATCATGGTATTTATATCTAATGATCAAAATAAATGCAATAAAGTTTGTTTCTCGGTAATAACATATCCTGGATTTTGAAGGTTTTAGGATATAGTCATTTCTTGTCGTAATTTAATTAGACAAATACGATTCATATACATAAATGAAAAAAAATCACAGTATGCATACCATATTTTCCTGAGTACTGAAATACTGTAAACAAAACTTTATTTGCGTGCGAGTAATTTTCGCGGGGTTCGCGAGAACGTTGTAGTCGCGAATATTTATCGCCGCAAAACAGTTCTCAAATGTCTTTGTCAATTTAAATAAGAAATCAACGTATATCTTGGGTTTCAAAACATCAGAACTAACAGTAGTCTAATAGATGATTTTAGATTTATTTCAATCTCTCGGTGAAAGTACATATACTTTTATATGTTATACATGTATCTTCAATGCTTGAGAACAGTAAACAATTCAGGTGTAACAGAAATTTACAGATTTATGTTTGCGAGAAGAAAAATAACAATAACACACTTCATTTAGATTAAGCCGAATACCTGATTCTTTTTTTTCAGTATAAACAAAACACGATAGAATATTTACGTTAACAGTATTTTTTGGCTGTCTGTGGTGAAACTTTGTCAGGAACTTGAGTAATACGAAGTAAGAACATTGATTAACAAGGCGTGTAAAGCGCCCATATAAAAGACGGACTAGGAAAGAATAGCTAAAAATCACACATATCCATATATCTACTGTAATTGAACTGATAAAACCGAATCACCATCTAAACAGTTGATATCAGTTTGTCTGCGTGAATATAAGGATATCTTTAACCTTTTAAAACTGCATTCGAACGCACTCTTTAGCAGCATTCAGTCAGCATTTGCAAAGCTTGCTAACCCTATTCACGCATGAACCATCTAATTAAAAAATTTCATACATGTATTATACTCAAGGGACCGTTAGAACCTTTTGCTCATTTGTTCAAACACCGTTCCATACCGTGTATTAAGTGTGCTCTAACTTGGAAATCAGTGGAATTGTAACCTCTAATCAGACTGCGTTGTAAAATCAAGCGTATAGTATGTCACGTAAAGTTGAGAAATGTTTCCTAGACATTTATGGATTTGAACCGAACTATACACCGTGTAACATTCGTTTCAAGTACAAAAGACGTTAACTTGCCGGGATAATCTTATCAACCATACCCCCCCCCCCCTTTTAAAAAAGGTTTTACCATGTCTATGATCTAGTTTTCTGAAGAAAAATGATAAACCCCGACATATATTTTCCACTGGCGAAAAATCTCAGAATTTATGGTATACTGAAGATTTAGGAGTCAACATTTTTTACATATAAATACGTGTGATATATCGATAACTCTCATATACAAAATAAATCGTAACCTTTTCTTCTTTTGTACATAGAAGAGACCTCATATTTCGATAAATGCATCCTTTATGCACAAAAATGGTCAAGGTCATATCTAAAGGTCAAATGTAAATCAAGGTCACATCTAAAGGTCTAATGTATAAACGCAATTTATCGTTTCCTATCATTATTTTTTTTCTTTTGTCAAATTTATGAAAATTCAATTTACATGTACATATACATGTATATAAAATCATTATATGCTTCTTACAGAAATATTGCGGTAAATCAAATGTGTTTTTTTTTTCAACTTGAAATATAATTGGTGTTTTCATATATTTTAAATGTAGGAAATTAACGTTTTTATTTACAATTCACAATCCTTTTTAACTATATTTACATTGTAAGCAAAGGTTTCAGTTACAAAATAGTTATCTGAGATTAAATAACAAATGTGTCTCCTTTAGAAAAAGCACCACAAACATCGAAAAGGTTGTACTAGAACAGACTGCAGCATAACCATTTTTTTTCCTACAAGAAATGATTTATACTGTATATAACGACAACTTGATCAGATATGATTTCTTACTCGTTTTTAAGCGAATACAGGAGCGGTGAAAAACAGCTAAGACTACAGACTTGTATGAATAGGGGTCTGGTTTGTAAGGCAGGAAGAATGTTTACATATCAATCTAAGTGTATATACGTCACCAAAAAAAGATTAATGCATTTTCATTTTGAAAATGGTATTAATAATCCAATCCCTAAATTGTCGGACAGAATCCAATTACATTTGATGATCAGATTGTGTGAAAAAAATTAAAAACCCTTGACATTGTAATTGAGTGTCAAGGTCAAATAATCGTAAAACTCGTAACTTTCTCCTGTGGTCCATTCAGCAATGACTCGCAAATATTTGTGTGGGCGATAAGGAATTACACAGGCATTTGCTCTACTAAAACAAAATAGAACTATATCTATTTCTTTGTTACAAAATGATATTTAGTTTGGCTTGATTGTAACTAAGGTAACATAGTATCAAAACCTGAACAAAATACAAAGATAAAAATGGATATCAGTGAAGAAATGAGTAAAATCTCATCTTAATGAATGATTTTTTTTATTTATATTTCAAAACACACATTAAAGCAACATTTTATATAATAGCAACAACAATTTTTATCATGATCATTGAAAAAAAGTCATAATATCACTCTGGGTTATAAACCGGTCTCTACAAAAGGATTAAGTCAGTTCATATCACTACCTCTCTCTCTGTGGGTAAAACAACCTATTCAACAATGAGCACCGTTCTATAAATCATATCAAAACCACCCAGTTTTCTTGAATATAGGATATTGTTACTTCAGTCATTAGCTTTCCCTCATATTCTACTAAAGATACATGAAATTACATTGGGTTATTTATGGTATGTGACAAAAAAATGGGACAAGTCAAGAGTCAGTGGGGTGGGTGTTTGGGACTGTTAAGTACAAGAATGAAAATATAATGTACATGAATAATAAAAATACTCCTGTAAAATCTATTCCAAGGACTTGAACGGTGAACAATCATCTTATTGATATCTGTAAACAACTTTGTGTAGATTTGTATAAACAACAAGAAAACATACAAAAGCTGTAATTCTAATAATAAATGCAGAGAAGATACTTTGAGTTTAAATATTAATTTGTGAGGGCAAATAATGAAACAAACTATATTGTTATAATACATAAATGACATTCCAAAAATATTTTAATAAAATATCACAAATATTTTGAAAAATAATGATTTAGATTCAGACATGTAATACGATGTAACATAATTTTGGAAGCTGAACTTTTTTTTAGAGTTAGATAAATCAATTCAAAACTAATCACAAGTTCATGTTATGACAATCGAAATGAGTCATAAAAACACATGATTTTTATCTTTTTGATCTACGTAACATTTGGTGTTAATTTTAGATGTCACTGGAGTCGGAGTCAGACATGTTATTCATCTCCAGCAGACTTGTGTGGTCAGGCGAGGGCGTCTTCTTCTTTCCGCTGAGGCGTGAAATGATGCTACCTTGTTTGCTGGGCTCCCTACTTGATGGAAGACTCTCCACTCCCCGGTGGACAGAAATATTGTCGAGCTCCTGATCAGCGGCGAATTTTGCATAGTATTTCGGAGTCAGCATTTTCTCTTTGCTGGGCTTCTTGAATCTGATAAAAGAAATATAAATACTTACTATTTGTTGTTTTACATTTGTATATAGAGATATAAAATCAAATACATGAATAACCCAGAATCAAACACCAAGAGCATACTGAGTATGCAAAGATTTAAAGATTTTCTATTATGATAAGATATTATTTTTATTTGAAATAACAAAATTGAATCAAATAAAACTATTTAAGATCATTATTTCGGCTCCCGCAGTACCATTTATATCTACTTTAGATATGTTTTTGTGATATGTATAGAGTTTCATGGCATTTGAACAGGTTTCATGGAATCCAAATAAATGAAGCCGCTAAGAAAGAAAAATTGTCTTACGTCTTCAGTAGCAAGGAAGAGAGGACCACGGACACAGAGGACATGGCCATAGCTGCTGATGCCATCCAGGGCTTGAGGGAGAGACCCCATGGTACAAAGATGCCTAAAAAAAGAACCCATAAAATACAATGTACATGTATCTTTTACTTCTAGACAAGATGCATTATTGAGAGAACTATAGATTTGAAAATTGTACAATATGCTAGAAGTTTGATTCAAGGCCTCACCAGCAGCAATAGGGATTCCGACCAAATTGTAGATGGAGGCAGCAAAGAAGTTGATGCGGATTCTGCGTACAGTCTTCTTAGAGAGCTGAATAGCTGCAGCCACATCTAGCAGGTCATTCTGTTGAAGAAAAAACAGTTTAATACGCATCTAACAGCTAGTAATGATTTCATTTTCCTACAATAATTATTTTGATTATGAACTTAATAAGATTAACAGGATAATATTATTGATTTAAAGATAAATCAGTTTAATTTAGCATGAAGCACAATAGTTGTAATTTTTCTCTTTGGAAATGTTTACAGGTCCTAGTTTCCCACAGAAAGTAATTCACAAGAAGTTAACTTACATTGATTTTACTTAATTTGTAAATTTTGATTGGTGTTACATGTATATATTCCATTTGAATGAATATTTGATTTGATTCAATTGAATTTGAAAAATATAGAGTGAGGCATGCTGTAAAATCTAGATTGGTTCAGAGAGAGAATTTCCTTAGAATTATCAGTCTTAAGGTCAACAATAATTACATTTTCCTGTGACTATTGTGTTATTTTTAAAAGGTAGATACCTTGATCAGGACAACATCTGCAGCCTCTACAGCAACGTCGGTCCCTGTTCCTATGGCAATGCCGACATCAGCCTGGGCCAGGGCTGGAGAATCATTGACACCGTCCCCTACCATTGCAACCTTCATACCCTGCTTCTGAAGCTGTTTTATTTTCTTCACTTTGTGAGAGGGCAACACTTCTGCAAACACCTTATGTATACCAATCTATCAAATGAAAAAGAAAAAACAAACATGTTATGTTAATAAAAGAATAGAAATCATTTGTCTTTTTATGTTCTCCAAAGTAGATTATAATAAACAAAAGCATATTATTACCACCCATCCTACCCCTTTTCCAAAAAAAAATAAACCCATACTAACTGTAAATACCTTGTACATTTTGTATAAATATTTACAGGTACGTGTAAATTGAGAATTCTTACAGGGTTTTGGCATAAAGTTTTTTAATTAAACCTTGCTATAAAGATTTCCATTTTTGTTTAATACTTTTAAGTTTACATTAACTCAGCATTAGATTATCTAATTATTTTCAATTAAAACTATCACATACCTGTCTGGCGATGGCCCTGGCGGTTTTCTGGTTGTCGCCAGTAAGTAGCACCACCTGTAGACCCATGTCCTTCAACACACTAATAGCCAGGTGGGCCTCCGACTTCACAGTGTCCGCCACCGCCAACATAGCCACGATATTATCTGTAATTGAAAATATACAGTAGATTTTAACAACAATACATTTAGGTATTTAACACTTTTGTGTAGCAGGACATCAAAATGAGGTCACTCTATAAACTTAAAAGATGATGATACATGTATGTGTGATAGTAACTGCCATAGATTTCAACATACAATGTGTTTACAGTATTTCCAAAATTAAGAGTTTATAAAGAAATTATGTACATGTATATCCCTTTAAGATGACAGATCATATGTAAATTAGAGGTATGTGAACTCTCAAGGGTAGATCATATAAAGCAATATACATATGATACACATATGAGGCAAAGTTATCAACAATGTCAGAAACTACTCAGTGTGAGTGGAACTGACCATCAATGGCACACAGAATCGCTGTTTGTCCCAGGTGCTCATGCTCGGTCATCGTTTCGTCCATTTTGTCTGTTACAACCAATCCATTTCTTGTCATCCACTCTCTGTTTCCAATCAGAACCTTGTATGGTTTAGAAGCAACAGCACCGACTAAACTACTCTCTGAAAAAGAAAGAAAAAGATACTGTATAAAGTATGAAATAATTACAGGGAAAAAATGATACAAAAAAGATTCATAAAATTCTGAAAATGGGTTTATCATAACATAAAAGTTTTACACGAAATGTGTATCTATGAGAACTTATTTTCGTTTAAAAAATAACTACCAAGTACCCTTATCATATTATGATATATAATGGTAAAATTTGCTAAGTAAAATTTCATTAAAGATTAAATTTTGGTTACCAGTTAAAACAATTTTAGTGAAGTGATAAAAAATCTTCTCTCTAATGAATATTTGTTTTTCAATATATGGGACAACATAATCTAATGTGACAATAGATGTGAGAGTATCTGACCTTCAATAGTTGCAGTGATTTCCTCCCCATCAAAGAGTACATTATCTGTCATCACCTTGGTGCTCCCCATCAGGTTCTTCCTGTTGTTGACCCCCTCAAGGTCAATGTCCACCAGCACACCATCAATCTGGGTCACAGTGCACTGCAGACCACACCCTGGCACCGCCTGGTATCCCTGAGTCTTACCCAGGATCTCTGTCTTCAAAGTCTGTAACAAAAAGTCAATACTGGTTAACAGCTTCCTAAAACAGAAACAAGATACTGTATATTCTAGGTTTTTATTTTACAAAAGGCGCTACTGTGCCCCTATTGTATTTATCAGTGTTTTTTTTCTGTTCAATATCTATCCAACTTAAATGAAAAATAGTATGGATTTTTTCTATGCGTTAACACATAGATTCTAAGTTCCTGTCCTGTTCTTAGGTACTGTGCTATGTGATGTTTTTTTATTTTTCCTTTGTTCAGTATGAAATATCCAACTAAACTCTATATAAGCTTGACTTCACATCATAAATATGTCCAATAGGCATGTATTTTCTAGGGCTGGGACGATACTGTACTTAGCCGATTCGGTACATATCACGATACATGATATGCGATACGATACATATCACGATACATTGCAACTAAATGAAAACATGAATAAGGGTTAAAAATTTATTCAATCTGTCGATGTATTACCGCATGTCCAAAGTTATTTTGATATATTTAAAATGAGCATTGCACAATTTACAAATTACTTTAGTCTCATATACTCTACTTTTTCATAAACAAGTAATACAAAAGTTGTCCACACTCCAGATTTAGCTTCCTAACAGTTTTGACAACTTTACGAGGTTTTCCGCCATCTTTGTATTTTCATATTTAGGCTTGCGGACTAAAAATAGCCGATATTTGAAGCTCGGATATTTTTGGAAAATAAAAAAATGTTCGCTTAGGTATCGTTGTATTAATGGTAAATGTATCGATCCAAATATCGTCAAAATAAATATCGTGATGCACCGGTGCATCGGTGGATCGTCCCATCCCTAGTATTTTCTCATTGCATTCTGATATTATCATCTCTACAGTGGTTACGACTGACATACCTGTTTGGCATACTTCACGATGGCTGAGGCTAGAGGGTGCTCACTGCTTGTCTCGGCTGTCCCAGCTATGGCGATCAGCTTCACAAAAGAGCAGACTGAGTCTTCTACAAACATGGCCACCCTAGCAACACGGGGGACTCCATGGGTTACTGTCCCAGTCTTGTCAAACACTATACACTTCAGCTGTTAAATAAAACATAAAATGATGCACAATACTACACAGTAACAACTAAGGCACATGAATAAACCTATACTAGTCTTGTAATCAATTCATTATTATTTAGAATTTCATTAATTAGTGTGCTTTTTGAAAGTAGTGGTTTACTTGAAACCAAGATGTAAAATAATCCATTGCATACAATGGCATTTATGACTAAGGAGGGTTCAAATTTGAAATAACAAACTTTCAATTAACTTTCAACAAATTATCATTACTTACTTTATGGGAGCATTCCAGGGGCTCTCCGCCTTTGATCAATATCCCGTTGGAGGCCCCTATCCCTGTTCCCACCATCACAGCTGTGGGTGTGGCTAAACCTAAGGCACAGGGGCAAGCAATGCTCAATACTGTGATAGCATACTGAAACGCTTTCTGAAATATGATCTCATCCCTGGAAAGAGTTCCATCATCCTGAAAAAGTTAATGATCTTCATTCATACCTGACCAAATACTTCATTTTTGGATGGAAAATAAATGAATATATTAACAAGAAAGATGCATGTACTTACCACAAAGTCTGGTTTGACTTTTGTGATATCACTATAGCCAACAATGGTCCAGGCAATAACAGTTAGAGTGGACAAAACAACCACACCAGGTACGAAATAGCCAGCTATCTTGTCGGCAAGCTGCTGTATGGGAGCCTACAAGAAGCAAATACCAGGGTATACATTTATATTTTCCACCATTCATTAATCACACTGAATATTTTAGCTGCGATCTCTTAAGATTTAGTTTGAGTTGTCTACCTTTGAGGTCTGAGCCTCCTCCACCAGTTTAACAATCTGTGACAGAGTGGTGTCTGCGCCCACATGGGTGGCCTCTATCAGAATCATACCATGCTGATTAATGGAGCCACCAATCACAGAGGCACCTACGATAAATAATGGAAAGCGGATTGAATTAATCCACATATCTGATACAAATATTCAGATTAAAATCTGAATAGAAAATATTTTATGTCAAAGAACCGCCAATGATGAAATGGAATAAGTGAGAGAAGTAAATCTATATATGTTAATGTCCGCTTAATATTTGAGTAGAAAATATTCAATGTCTTTGATGTACTAGCATACACTAGCTCTGACCTGGTTTCTTTGATACAGGCATGGACTCTCCTGTTATAAGGGACTCGTCACAAGTTGTGATTCCCTCAATGATCTTGGCATCCACTGGAATCTTCTCACCAGGGACAACCTGAAACAATGATGAAGATATTTGTGTTACAGGATCACTTTGTTGTCAAACATAATTTACAAATACATTATACTATTTTAATTTCCATATGTTTTAATTCAGTACTAAATTTTCTCACCTTCAGCACATCACCCCTTTGCACTAAGTCCACACTAATTGTTTGTTCATTCAGGATGTTGAATTCTTTGTCAATTTCCACTAACACAGCCTCTGAAGCCTGCAGAGACATGAGCTTGGCCAGAGCCTCTGATGTTTTACCCTGTAAAATATATCAATAACATTCAAACAAAGCTTTCCAAACAATAACAATTGAATCACACTAGAAGATGATTCCTTTCAGATAAAGATGAACAAGCAATATCTTTCTTATTTGGTTTTCATTGTTATCATCTTAATGATGTTTGTGTGTTCTTTTAACTTAACCATATATTTACTAACGTAAGGTAAATAAAGTTGCTTTAAAAAATCTCCAGTATATATTAAAGATACCTGAAACTTTTTGTAACTTAATGACACCTTTTGAGCTTAATTAAATTTTTAAAATAAATTAATAAAGATGTTGACTTTCTCTACCTTGGCTACATGTTCCAGCCATCTACCAAGAGATATGAACACCATCAACATAGGCGTGGTCTCAAAGAACGTGACAGGGCTGGTGGCTTCCTTCATGACCATGGCCACGATGACCACCACACAGGAGTACACATAGGAAATGGTGGTGGCTAGAACCACCAGAACGTCCATGTTTGAGGCCCCATGTCGGAGAGCTTTGAAGGCTTGGATGTAGAAGTATCGTCCTCCAATGAACTGAAAGAAATATGTAGATGTGTCATTTATTGTGTACGGTACTTTTCATTAAACAGCAAAGAACTGAACTTACACAGGGTTGTATTACAAAATATTGTAAAATGAGAAGAATTTCAATCAGCTAAAATATCAGAAAAATCTTTCATACTTGGGACAAAAAAGAAAGGTTTTGAATTTTTAAGGCATATACATGTACTAAGGTGAATGTTAAGGAATTAAATAGTTGTAAACATTAAATATAATATGACAACGCTGTGGATATAAATCTGTGGGAAAGTATATTACAAAACCGTCCAATGAAATTTATTCCCCAACAAATATAAATACTGTCACAAGCATTATTCTATAAACTGACCTGTACAGGGGTGGCCAGAATGAACATAAGCAGGTTATCCAGTGATAAACCGGGTACTATCATGATCTGGTAGTGGCCATCAGAAGACATCTGAGGTTTGATGGTGGTTGTGGAATTACTTCCTGTAGTGTTGGCCACAGGGGTGTGGTCGTCAGGGGGAGAGGCAAACATGAAGTACATCATTATCACCAAAGAGGGAACCCCAAAGATCAGTGACCACAAAAATGAAGTCCTCCATCTGAGGGACAAAACAAAGGAATTTAGTAACTTTTGATCTCTTAATGACTAATTCAATTTCAAAAAACAGTACATGCTACAAGATATCTAATCTTTAGACATTGGTCCTAACCTTTTGATTTCATCTCTGTGATCATAACGTGCAGCATCTTTATCATCATCAGTGTACAACTCTGCTTCATAACCCAACGACTGAAAATAAAACCCACAAAATTAACGATATGAACCTCAATCAACCTGGACGTTTTTATCTAGATAGATAGCTTAATTATAAATTTGGAAGTACATATTCATGCACTTGAAAAGGTAACCCAAGACTTTACCTTGATGGCATCAATGATTGCCCTCGGACCTATGACCTCGGGGTTATAGGTGAACTTCCCTTTACAAGTGGACAGAGCCACAGAGGCTGAAAGTACCCCAGGCTTTTTCATGATGGAGGACTCAATCATGTGCACACATGATGAACAAGTCATTCCTGTGATCTACAACAGGTAATTAACAGTCTCAGGAAATTGCTCTCTTGATTTAGCATTTCAAGAATCAAATCTCAAGGGGTGTTTTCATTTAGACTTTTATTGGTACGTACCAGAAGCTCTACAACTCCGTTGCCAAAGCCTTCATTCTCCAAAACAGTGGCCTCAAACCCCAGACTGGAGATTTTGGCTGCTATCTGGGAGGGAAGCAGGTAGGCAGGGTCATATTTAACCTCTGCTTTCTGTGCCATCAATGCAACCAAACAACTGTGTATACCTTTAGAAATAAATTGGAGGTCAATTTAAATATATTTTTCTAATTTGACAAGAATTGATATGTAAGAATGAAAACTGTACTTTTGTTTTCCAAGTTTTGAATGTTTAAACATGGAAACTTTTAAAACAAAAAAAGTTCTTACCATGGACTTTCATCAGATTCTTCTCAATGGTGGCCACACAGGAAGCACAAGTCATTCCAGAGACTCTCAGGAAGCACTTCTCCAGGTCATCATCAATTGCGGCCCCGCCCTTTCTGAAGGACACCGACCCTCTGTCCATCTCCATCTGTATGCTTCCCTGGTGAGAGGAGGAAGATGAAGAGGTCGGCTTGGCTGGACCATTCTTCTTAGGCTGTACGACTTGTACTTCTGGATTATCTGAATATAAAAGAGGACAACATTGGTGAGTGTTATTGTTATATACTTTTATGTAAATTGCACAGAGACAAAAATCAAGGTACAGCTGTACAATAGATCCTTTAATAAGAAAGATAACTCTTAATGACAAAAAAATTTATTTTCATGTTTTAAACTGTCAAGCTTAAAGGTAATATGTCAAATTTGACCTGTAATGTATTCTAAAAGATTTGAATGACATGTATAATGTAGATTTGCTTAGGAATATCAATATACCTACATCCAAAGTTTACTGGTATACTAGTGCACAGAGATAATGAATACTAGATGATGTACCTGTAGATAAGGATGCAGTAAAGCCCATGTCATCAATAGCATCCCTCAGAGAGGAAGGTGTGGCTCTGTCTGGATAATACTCAATGGTTGCATTCTGGTCTGCTAGGGAGACTTTGATCAACTTGACAGCTGGATTCTTGGAGATATGGTCCTCAATGCTTTTAACACATGAGTGGCAGGTCATGCCTTGTACCCCTATCACCACAGTTTCCACTGCTGGCTCTGTGTCAGAGCCCTGTACAGTGGCCTCAAACCCCATGTCATCGATCATCCCAGCAATGGCTGATGGAGAGATGACGAGGGGGTTGTAAGTCACTGTGGCTGTTTCTGTCTCCAGTGATACAGATATGGTCTTAATCCCTGGTTTGGGTGAAATATTGGTTTCAATGTTCTTCACACATGAATGGCAGGTCATTCCAATGACTGATATCTGGCAGACTAACTCATTCTGGACTGATCTTGTGGAGGACTGTCGTGAGGCCAAGCGGTCAAATTCACTGTCGAGGGAAGACTCTCTCATCAGTGTGGCTTCAAACCCCATATCATCAATCTGATCCTTGAGGGTGCCAGGGTTTGTCAGGGTGGGGTCATACACTATGTACGCCTCTTTATCATCGAGTGACACCCTTATTTCTCTCACTCCTGGTTTGCTTCCCATGGTTGACTCAATAGACTTGACACAAGATTGACATGTCATGCCCTCCACCCCAATCTTAGTGGTCAGACCCTTGTCCCGCGTAATTGAGTGAACCGATGCCTCAAATCCCATATCGTCAATAGCTGCAGCAATGTTTTCTGCGGAAACTTTTCCAGGGTTGAACTGGACATAGGCCTGCTTCTTCTCCAATGACACAGTTATTCCCAGGACGCCGCTGACCTCGGAGATCTTGGACTCTATGGATTTGACACATGACTGACAGGTCATGCCCTCGACGTTGATGATGGCATCCTGGCAGTTGTCTCCCCTGACCGGGTGTACCAACTTAATCTTTGATGGGAAACCCAGATCAGAGATTTTCTCAGCGAGTATGGGAGGGGAGGTTTCCGTTGGACTGTATGCAATCTTTGCTTCTTTCTCCTCCAAATACATCTATAAATTTATACAGGTTAACAATGAAAAAAAGCATTGGGTATTTTCATTTACCACACCAAACAAAGTCACCATGCAGTTGTTTCTTTTCTTTTTCTTTCATACTACAGTATAAAATTTAAAATAGTAGGTAATAGAAATTTAAAACCAAAAAATAGTGAATTTTTTAGGCATATGTACAACATTTATTTGTAGATGTATTGCATATGTATTTATGTGTTTATGATACTCATAGACCTTTATAATCACTTTCACATATTCATATTTCAATCCTAAACTGACTTAATTTTATATCATATTATGAATTATATGCCTACCAGTAGATCATTTCATTACAATAAATGAAAATTAGATGAGATAAAATTGTCTGGAACATATGTTCAGTGTAATTTTTCAACATCTACATATAAATATTCATGCTTAATTTGCACAGGTTGATAATATTAATTGGGTTATTAAAACTTAGGAATTAAAAACATTGTCAAGACAGATAACTCATTTTCTTCTGATATATATTACATAGGCTTTCTATGTTGTCAATGCATGGTCAACATTATACAAATTAGGAGTACACTTTACCACGTATCACATTGAAACAAAATGCCCGACAGTCACCAGGACTGAAAATCAGACTGAATTGAGAACTGTATATTCAGATTGTATACAGCAAATGTATTGAATTTTTTGGGACATCCATCACTTAATATCTTGGTTTTTTTTCTTTTCATTTCAGTACGATATGTCTAGTAGTGGAAAATAAAAGCAATTTTCTAAAAAAAAAACCAAAACAACCCTTCCTACTGTGACGTAAAGACAATTCATACTTGATATGTCTATTTATATACAGGAGAGTGATTTAAGGAGAAAATGATTACATTATGTCAAATCGGAAGGGATCTTGTCAAAACATGATCACCATTGCAGAGCTGTGGTTATAACCAGTATAATCATTTTGTCTATATCTAGGAGAGTGTGTCTAACAGTTAACCTAAATTACCTAAGCTCGTAACGGTACTTGCATAAAAAAAAATTAGGTTAGCAGTATGTTCGCCTTAATAATTGATAAAAAACCTAAAATGCACAGTATATGGTCTGTATAGGCTGCTGTGTGATGGAATATCTAAATTCCATTCACCTGCCCTTCATATGACAGAGGTTTCCATTTCTAATCTAGCTTTATCTTCATGTATTGATTTCTTTTCATACAGCTGCCATTCAATAAACTTGCGATATTAGGGAAAATTCAATAAGGAAATAATTTTTTTGTGTACTCTACAGAGATTTTTTTTTTTCCCTAGACCTGCCTATCCTTTTAATTTAATGTTTCGTTTGGCTGCACTTGCATTTAACAAACAACATAACTGATCGTTATCGTAATGGTTTGATAAACAAGCACAGAACAAAAAACATATTCCAATCCTGAGCTAAGCATGTCTGATTATATTAACACAATTATATTGAAACATCTTAAAGTGATCTTATTTCTAAGTCAAATCCTGATTTTACTTTTCATCAAAGTATATCTCTCTCAAACATGAAGAAAACCCTGTATCATCACAATTACGATGCAAATGTAGAACAATGTTTTTTTTACCCATTTCAAACAATGGGACTTTCTTGTACATTAGAGATCTCAATTAATTATTTGTTGTTGTACATGTAGGTCACACGTCCCCATACCATGGAAAATCAAACAGTTCAATGACATTGTATCACATCAAATGTCCATTGTCATCTGAAGAGGCTAGCTATGTTCTAAATTGTCAGCCCAATAAGACCACACTTACTGCTCCAAATCATGTGGTTAACAAGGACACATATTGTAAGTTGTTTTTCAAGTTGTTTGCTACATATCATAAGTATGTCAGCTAATTTAGATTATCTTATATAAGTAAAGAGAAAGGGGTGCGAAGGAGTGAGATTAAATCTAAGGTGATCAAGTTATCCACACAAAATACTTATCACAATGGTTAGTTGTGACATGAATAACAATAAGTCACAATTACATATCATTAAACAATTAATAATGAATGAATGACAGGTACACAAGTCTCCAACCTGATAGTCTATCACCTGTATAGTCTCTCTCTCTCTCTCTCTCTCTCTCTCTCTCTCTCTCTCTCTCTCTCTGTATATTTATGTTCAAGGTTTAATACTTTGAGAAAAGAAATGTCAATATTATAACTTGTTTGATATGTATCTAAATAGTCTAAACTTCATTTATAAAGTCATCAAATATTACAGTAAATCATATAATTCTGATTTCCTCAATATGTTATAGTCTCTTTAAAAATCTTATAATTCCCCTGACTGTCAAGATAATAACATAACATCAACAAAATCTTACCGGTAACGGCATGTATTTTCCTTGTTTAGCCATGGCGAACTCAATAAAAATCTGTCTGACTAGAAAATGGTTGTTCTATATAACATGTAAATCATCTGACACAAACATTTGCGCTCATTACGTCCAATAAATAACTGAAGTAAGGAGTTTCCTGAAAACTTATTGAAGGATGAAGTCACGTGCTCAAGAAACTGAATTTCCGATAGTTAATCATACAACACATTATCTCCTTGTTTACGACTCATCAGACCTTCGTCCTATATGTTCACTGTACAAACAAAAGTAATTTTGTGCTGATACAGTAGCTATTTAACAGCGAGACAGCATTTTCTCTCTCCTATATACAGATATTTCTCATGAGAACTCCACAAAACGACGTAAATATCTCATGATCAGGTAAGAATTAAGTATTCAATACACTCTTCTTGGCCTCCAATTAGAAAAACACATGTTCCATCAAAAGGTAACTATCTCAAAGCCCTAGGGCAGTAGCTGTATACTGTCTCTGACAATGTCTGGCCCAGGAAACCCGTCAACAAACATTCCATGAGCACTACCTGCATAAATGGCAGTAAGGAGAGAATACTGGAGGGACGTTATCTTGTACCCTGGCCTCCTGAACTGATAAACCTAATTCAGAATGTATCTCTTAAATTTTTAAGCTTGTGCTGTGACATACATATGCTGGACTTGGGAGGACGACGATTTCTGCATGATTATACAGAAGATGCCTGCATGCCTCTGTAGAGGGGAGAGGCTGAGAAAACACCCTCCCTGACCAAGCAGTGGACCACCCTAAATTAGAAGCTTATGGACTTCTCAGTGACCAACAACTGAGGGAGAGATATACATTCCCTCTCCAAGGCTACATGTGGTAGGAACCATCTAATTCATTGAACCAGGTAAATGTAACATTAGTTTTAATTCAAACATCTTGTAACTATCTATTCTATTTTAACATAAAAGTTTTTAACGGTTCTGCTCCCCTTTTATATTATGTGCCCATCACCTACATGAATGATAATTCAAGCAGGTTTAATCAAATATGACATTACGTTCCCCAATTAAACTGTTTAAAATTTGAATATCTCTTCAAATAAACCTAATTTACCACTACATCTAACAGTTAAGAAATTACAACATCGTCATTCATGTTAGTTTTTAGACACGTACAGCATGATAAGGTGTGTCCCACTTAATCTAAAATTTAAACATCTTTCTCACAAGCACACCATGCACACGATACACTCGCTTCAATATCCTGTTCAAGTGTGTCACACTTGTAGTACAGAGTGCACACACCAGGACACATGATGTAAAAACTCTCCATTTTGTGCTGGCTTATGACTTTTGTTTAATTTTCAAGCACCTGTGTCCCCCCCCCCTCCCCATTCATCAGCCACTCTGTTACGTACCTGAATACTTATCACCCCTGGCTCCTGGGCCATGTGATCTTGAATTTTTTGGACAGAAGACTTACAAGTCATGCCATCTACATGGAGCTCTGTTATTTTCTCCATTTCTTTTTCTCCTGTAATTTCCAAGAATAATATTAAACAATAAAATTCAGATGGAACACTAGCCATTTTTTATCATCTAACTGCCAATAAAGCTTATATACTGTGGAATCAATCCAAACTTTAACTCATGAAACTGTACCAAGGCTGCATATTACAAAAGGACTTACAACAAAATTAATGAGTGCTAAATAAATTAATAAATCACAAACTAATCAATGTTTTATTCTAATATCTGTGACATATAATTATGGACATTGCAATAGTTGTAAATAAATGGTTTTGTTTAAGTTTTGTTCATTAAAAGATCATTCCATGAGACTGAAAATATTTACAACTTCGTCTAGATTTTCTTTTGTAAAATGCAGTCCTGTTATTAGGAGTAGCAATAAGGGAATTAACTCCTGAGTATTGGTATATGGGTAGTTATTTTGTGGCTTTGTACATGGTATTCATCAAACCATGAACAATGAGTCAATATGAGCAATGTTGATTCCACAGCATTAAAAAAAAACCTGACATACATGATATAAATATCACACACACCATTACCAACAAAAATGGACATAATTTAAGCTTTTTAATAATGTCATTACAGAATTTCTGATAATTTAACACTCAATCTTCATTAGAATTCTGAAGGAAAAAAATTAACAATGCAAAAATAAAACCCAGATAACCACAATAACACAGATGTTAATGATATCAATATTAGAGTTAACTTATTTTCATGCATTTTTGGCATATTATGTTTAATTGGGCTTGGACAGAGTTGGACGAATATATGGAGTTGAAATCTGAGGTTCACACTTAAAATTTTTAAACCATTATGGCATGTCACTTTAGGTTATATAAATTCACATAACTACATGTAATAACCAACAACTGTATCATATTAGAACCATTTTAACAAAACCTTGGACTTTTGGTTGGACATAGCCATCTTTCTCTTGCATCAAAAGATGTTAAAAATGACGCGTTTTCAAGTGAAATATGCACCGATTGCTAGTCTTAGCTCAAAAGCCAGACAAATCTTGTTGATTTCAAAGAGCCTACATCACATTGTTGTGTGACACAACTACCAAAAGTCCAAGCTCTTGATAAAATAGTTCTATTCTGATAAATAATACATGTATTATAGTCCAACAATTAGTTTTCTGCTATTTCAGTGTATTTGAGTAATTTCGATAATCATTGTGATTATATAAACATAAGTCTTCATTTGGGAAATGAAATATAAAACAAAATGTCTCAGTTATAATCTGAATGATATCATCTAACATATCAGAAAATGGTACTGACTAACTGAAAAATCTAAAATGTGAACAAAAACATTTCACAGAAAGCTTTTCTAGAAAGAAATCATTATGATAAAACTCACCCGACATTGTCACTGCCTTCCGTGAAAGCAATAAAAAAAAAAAATACCCTTAATGTTTATATTCGCATAACTGAACACTCCTTTCAGAGATAAATGGCACTCATGTACCTAGACTAAAATATTCTACAATGTAAATAAACATGTACATTTT
This sequence comes from Magallana gigas, assembly GCF_963853765.1. Classification (NCBI taxonomy): domain Eukaryota; kingdom Metazoa; phylum Mollusca; class Bivalvia; order Ostreida; family Ostreidae; genus Magallana; species Magallana gigas. The sequence continues at coordinate 45,873,411 of NC_088854.1, forward strand.
AACATCCTGTTTCGATTTGGCATATGTTTTACTTACAAATTCAATACAGTATCATGTAGATCCACAGTCCTGATCAAGACACCCTTTTATAAACGCAAAATTCCTGAACAAAGTCACGGATGAATAGTTTTGTAGAACATGTTTACATTAATGTACATGATGTAGGCTTTTAAACTTCAGATGGTCATATTCTTGATAAACATTGAGATATATGTTAAACTTGAATTTTATTATTTTATTATTTTCACAGAAAGCACAATGAAAATTTTGCTCATTGATGTTTGAAACTGTATTTTAAATAGCTGAGTGTATCTTTTTAAAAACACTGGGTCTTAATTAGCTATTATTCTTGTATACACAAATAAAGAAATTTAAAATGCCTCTGGTAATCAGTATATTTACATATTAGGTATCTTTGTCTATAAAACACCCCCTCCCCAAAAAAGCATTCAGCGTTTGAGAGAGATGGGTGGATTTGGCCATTTTTACACAGCCTTTATTGATCTCATTGAAAAGTCTTAGAGATCTGTATAAAGTTATTGGAAAACATTCAAATTTGACATGTAGAATACTGTATAAAGGGTTATTTTCACCCAGTGTAATTTTCGCCCTTCTACACTTGCAAACAGTTTCACCCTGTATTGAATTCGCCCAAACAGAATTGTTTTTGAAGAGAAATAATTGAAGACATCAGAATTCGCCCAGTCTTAAATTCTCCCGCTGACAATGAGTGCGAATTGGGCGATAATAAAACGGGGGCGAAAATTTCCCTGTATACTGTATAAAAATATATGAAATTATTCTTTTCTGTACAAAAAAAAGTTTAATTAATATAGCTTATGAAATCTTATCTAAATTTGCAATATGAGTTAGATCTGATGGGGGATTTGTTGTCCACTCAGCAAGTATTCTATAAAAGTCACATTACATGTATATTGGCCTTTAATTGATGTTTTTAAAGTTGATTTTTTAATTAGCTAAAATATCACAATATTTTGAATTTACATCATTAATACCTAGTTACTTAATTGACAGTACATCACACATATGTATATGAATAAAATGTCATTTTGAAAATGTTTATTTTTAATAAGTGTGGTTTTTCAAACATTTGGAATGAACAATGTACTGTAAATGTTAATTGGATTACAAATGCTGTCAAGCAAAGGCTTAAAGACCAGTTTGTGCAGAAATGGTCGGCTGATATTGCAAATTCTTCAAAAGGTCATATATATAGAACTTTCAAATTTATTTTTGGATATGAAAAATATTTGAGTATTCTGCCATCAAAACTTCGAAAAATTCTTGTTAAATTCCGTACGTCGAATCACCAACTTCCTGTAGAAACTGGTAGATGGTTAGGCATTCCTCTTAATGAAAGATGTTGCACATTATGTAATAAAAATCAAATAGCCGATGAAATGCACTTTATATTAGAATGTAATGCTCTTTCATGTATTAGACAAAAATACTTGGAACCTAGATTTTGTGTAAGACCAAACACTTTTAAATTTTGTGAGTTATTGTCTACTTTAAAACTTAAAAAACTCAAAAAACTCTGTTTATTTATAGATGAAATTTTTGAATCAGTCTGTCCTCCTTGAACATTTGTACTTTTTTCTCATATTTTTTTTTTTTTCTCTCTAATTTGTACTGTACATGTACCTCTGACTCTATACATACATTTGTAAATATTTATATATATATATGTGTACCTCATGTACCGTCATGTTGACGGTTTGAGTGAAAATAAATTGAATTGAATAAATTGAATTGAATTGAAATAAATCATCAGCAAACTTTGTTCATTATAAAAATGTTGAATTTTTTTTCAGACATGCAGGTCCACCTGGAGCTTTTTCTGAAAATATCTACATCAATCAAGAAATATGGTGGAATTATGACAAAAATTCTTGGTCAGTGCTTTTTATCTAATTCCTGAGATAACTTTCAACAAATAAATCCACAAAACACTACGGTAAACAACCTTCTTGATTTCTCAGAAACGCAGGGTAAGATAATCCATGGACCAGAGAAAATAGGACCATGTATCTCTGATGAAAAAAATTGATTGATAATAACTGTCAATATAAACATTCTTTGTATTTTCAAAATTGAAATATGTTGATTTTTGATAAACTTTTGTAAAATAGAACTGTACTGTATAACTTCAAATATTAACATATGTTTTTATGACAATTCACATATTCGTTTAATGACACTGTTCTAGGAAAGAAAAATAAAGGAAAATATTCGGCTGAAACAGGATTTGGGAACACAGTACTGATTGATCATCGTGATTATTTCTCAAAGTGTTCTTTGTGTTTAAAAGAGCACAGGAATCTCAACTGTTTTCCATTTATATCTTTTTATCATAATGTAACGAGATGGAAGAAATAATGACAGACCAGACCGTGATTCAAACCCAGGCCCTGAATCTTTAGTCAGGTGCTCTACCAACTGAGTAATATGGCATCAGTATTTGAACAAATCTGACTGTCACATTCCACCCTCCTGAAATGATCTTCACCCTTGAAGGAGATCACTTGTTAATTCCAGGGGTTGGTCATGGCACCAAATGAAACGGGATGGGAGGATTTGGAATAATGCCGGACCAGACCAGTTTCAAACCCGGCCCCCTGAATCTCAAGTCAGGAGCTCTACAAACTGAGCTATCTAGCGCGCCAGTATTCGAACCGGTCTGACCATCAGAATAACTCTTATCATAAATTATTAAAGGAGAGAGAGAGAAAAAAGAGAGAGAGAGAGAGATAGATTGAGAGATTTTCAAGATCTTTGTGACATTTAATTTATTAATTCCTACAAAATACGTAATCAAATGGGAATTTACGATCACTTGAGTTTTAACTTGAATAAAGAAATAAATGTATCTTAAAAATTTTATCTCTTTTTGTATGAGCTTATAATAACAACAAAATTCTTAGTCATGTAAAAAAAAACTGGAATGTCTCTGCCAAATATCTCCTTATTGCACGTTAAACAATCGCCATTCAATGAAAACTCACCAGATTGTTCCTTATTCTAACTGTATTCCTTTTGAACAATGAAATTTGATAACTAATAAAATGACAAATTACGTTTCTTTCAATCTTTGACTTTTTGTTTTTTTTATGTCGACCGTCACATTACGACTTCCTGTTGACAAAAGTTACGTCGGAATGGATTTTGTAGGTCGATCCCGACCTAAAATCAGATCTAACGTTATTGGCACATGACGTAAAAAGTTAATTTCACGTATTATCAAATAACCTTTTTTTAGTGCAGTAAATTATTTTGAAAATAACTTTGTATATGTATAGTTTATATAGAGCGTATATATTTGATAAGTTGGAAAGATTATGCACGTTAAGCACTAAAATCAGAGACATTTATAAATAACATAATAATTAATAGATAAATGTTATTTATTTCTCTGCTAAAATGTAGTATTAATTGCACCCCAAAACTTCTTGGATTGTTATGAAATTAAAAACTCTGAAAAATTATTATCCGTTCAATTTTCAATCTTTATATGTATATAGGGGAGAATTTAATATTCGACTACTATCATATGTAAATATCATAATTATACAGTGTATACATCATTTTAAAATCACAGGGTGTGTTAATTACACACATACGTACATGTAGATGTTTGTATTGCATACTTTGAATTTTTGTTAAAATTATCAGTTATACGAAACCGTAATTCTAAGCGTAACGCTAGGAAAACGTTGACACACAACTCGGTTGCCGTAAGCGTTAAGTTACATTTACATCCACTGAGTATTGTCTACTCTATTTCATTCACGATCCAGTTCTATCCACTTTATTTATATATCTAATTAACCAGTTGATCGATTGGCCCGTCACATCGGGGCTGCGACTTCAAGGACATCAGGCGATCCTGGGGCTGCGTCCCCAAAAAAAAATGTAAAAAAAAAAAAGCCAAGGTGCACGCAGTAGAGTTTCATACAGCGCCACAACAACGCGCGCACCGGCATCTTCATTTGTCGCAGTGCTCCTCCCTCCTCCCCTCTATATATATGCAACGCAGTGGCGTCGGAAGCAAATTGAAAGTGGGAGGGCTAGACTAATCATCAGAAATATTGACAAAAATCATGAAAATCCTAATCCGGGGGGGGGGGGGGGGGGTATACCTTTAACTCCAATGTTAACTGCCAAATCCCCCCCCCCCCACCCCTCTGATTACCGTATATTTACATATTAGGTATCTTCGTCTATAAAACACCGGACCCCCTCCACCAAAAAGCATTCAGCGTTTAAGAGGGATGGGTGGATTTGACCGTTTTTATACGGCCTTTATTGATCTCATTGAAAAGTCTTAGAGCTAGCTCTGTAAAAAGATATCGGAAAACATTCAAATTTGACATGAAGAACACTGTGTATAGGGATATTTTCGCCCAGTGTAATTTTCGCCCTTCTACACTTGCAAACAGTTTCACCCACCCGAATCATGAATTTCCTAATCTGTGGGGAGGGGGGGGGGGCTGCGTACTTTACCTATGACTCCAATTTTCAATATCACTTTTTTATATATATAACAACCTCCGCGATGCTATATTCCTAATGGTTAGGTCTAACTTTGCAAAAAAGGGGGAGAGGGGCCAAGCCCCCCCCCCCCCCCCCAGTTCCGACGCCTATGCGACGGTGCGCACCTTGAACATGCACAAAGTACGCGCTGTGGCTCGGAGAAAAACGCTGTAAGAACGAAGTGGGGTCGCCGTGGCAGCGCCGTAAAGTATCCAACAGCGCTATTACCGGCTGATTAGAGTCCTTTGGCGCTCTGAAGTAACGCACATATTTTTGGATGTCCAAGCAGAGCATACAAATTGAATACCGCGCGTTAGTTTCATTATAAAATGAAGATGTATCGTTAAATATTTACATTCCCCATATTTTTGGTATGTACACTGATGTAAAGTGAGTTGAAAGCTACTGCAGTTATAACATAAAGTACTGAATAAATAAGGATAATACAGGCTATTACGCTCTAAACCACATTTGCAGGCTAGGAAAGAAGTTAAAAAAATGTAAATATTATCATGTTTTTTTAAAAGATCTAACTGCAACGTTATGTGCAAACAATTTTTCACAACGTACATTAGTTTAGCTTTTTATATTTTGTGAATTTTGTGTTTTAAAAGATGATATTGATATATCTAATTAGGTACTAGAACACATGTTATATTTTTTGCTTTTATATATTCAAACCTGTAGCCATTGGCTATTTATAGCGTATCACATGCATGTATTCAAGTTATGCACGATTTTCACTCATTCGAAGGCTTTTCTTTGCTGCATTTACGCAATCCCCACCCACCCACTTATGAAGTGACATTTAAAAATCGAAGGACTGTGCACAATAAAATGTAAATTGCTTTATTTCAGAAAGAAGTTTGAAGAATATTTATATGTATTTGTACGTGTAAATAAATGCAGCAAATAAGCAGCGCTTCCTTCACTAATCATGTGTTTTTTTATTATTGTAAATAATTTATGTTCGGTTGAGTGGAACGAATAAGAATTTCTAATGCATGGTAAATAATCCGGAAAATATTAACACCACCAGTTCACCTTTTACTATAATCCAAAATGGCTGCGCCCATAAATTGTTGAAAAACAAAAATTCAAAGTGTTGAAAGAAATGGCTGATGCCTATTCATTTGTTAAAGGCGGGAAGTTAAGATTAAAAGGTCATAAAGATAAAAAGTGAGTATAGTATAAAAAATGTTGAATTATTTTAAAACAATTTAAAATCAATGTATTTGAAACGTATTCGTACTTCAGACGTACGAATACTGTTCAACCAGAGACATAAATAACGTTACTCATGTCATTGGTTGAACATAAATTTTGATACAAACAGTTTTATTGGATATTTTCCAGACATAAAAAACACAAGAAAAAGAGAAAGCATGACGAAATAGACAATTCTTCACAAGGCAGTTCACACACAGATCCTGACATAGCTGCTCATGGTAAGAAAGTAGGATCACACGGGAGCTCCGTTGTCAGAGAGTATGGATCTCTGGTGTCTATATCTGAATACAAATATAAAATATAATAAGAATTGGTAGTCTTATGTCATTGGTTTAATGGTTTTGTGACTGTTAGTAAGAAATTGATCTTAGAACTCGGAAGCTCAGTGGTTTAAGAACCACCGGCACTCAAACTCAAGGAGCATATTTTCTTTATTATATTCATTGACTGTTAGACTGTTACATACAATTCCAGGTATCCGTGTACTAATGTATTTATGTTTCTGTTTGAGGTAAATAAAGAAATTCTAATTGTTACCTACATGATTAATTAAGTCTTTGTAATTCTTTGTTTATTATTAGGGCTTTTCGACTTTCGGTCGAAAAGACCTATTGTTTTTGTCTTTTTTTATTATTATTATTTTCGACAGATTTCTGTCAGCGATTTTTTGAAAACTGGAAGGAATACTAATACAAGTATACATTGGTCTTAAAGCAAATATATCAATTTATGAAATGTAAGGTTTTCGATTTCCGGTTCTGGTACTTCCGGTTTTTACAAGGAAATTTGCAAAAATTGTTTGAAACTCAATTCTTTGTTTATTTTTTAATGTAGAGCATTCAAATTTTAGAATTATCTTTATCATAAATAGTTGTACAAAATTGTAAGCGTAGGCAACTTTCTATCTCTTACTGTTTTTGAGATATTAAGTCGTAATCTCTAAAAAAGGGGGGATGAAAAAACAAAAACATTCAAATGACCTTTAAAAAATTATTTGACGCCTGAATATTATTAGAATAGAAGTAATTAATATATATTCCAAGTTTCATTGAAAAGTATTGAGTACTTCCGGTTTTATGAGCCGATGAAAATTGTCTATGGGAGTTTCTATGTTAAATTGAATTCACGCGTGTAACGTTTTCTCAAACAGTTATGAAGCAAATATTTTTATTTTTGATATTTGCAATAAGGGACCTAATGCGCAGACCGGAAAAGGTCCTGGAAAAGAACTTTTGAAAAATAAGGGATCTGTAGGGGTCAGTATTAAAAACAGCCCTTTAGCTGTATCTTTTTTATTATTCATCCAATTTTCAAAATATTTTCGGTTAATAATTCAGAATAAAGAGTGCAATCTTAAAATTATGGTCCGAGGGGCCACTTTTTGACTCCTTACAGGGGTTTGGAGGGCCCAAAGATCATCACTTGTTGAAATTTCAAAATGTTTTAAGTAAGAGTTATCTCGCTTTGATGTAAGAATGTAGATCATAAGTACTATAGGCATACCAAGTTTTGTGTCCCAGGAATTAATACTTTCTTCAATATGATTTTTTGAAAATATTCCTCTGGAAATTAGAAGTGTAGCTACCTGTAAAGTTCTGGAGTTATCTTTCTTTTCACATTGCACTACTCATAAGTTCATATCTAAGCAAATGGAGATACCAAGGCGTTTAGAACACTTGGAAATAAATTAGAGAATAATTTTATGTTGAACATTTAATTAAAAAGGGATAATGGGGCTGTCGAAAAGCCCTAACTTTTTGTTGAAGACAAAAAAAGTTCTAGTTTTATATTGTCATTTGTTTAAACCATCAAGTTCTATAGTTGTTTCCAACAACATTTAGTGTACTGAGCCCCTTCTTTTGTTACAATATGGCATATACGGTGATATACCTAATTCAATTATAAAAATTGATGAATTAAACTATCAACTGGTGAAGGAATAGTTCAAATGTTATATCCAATAAAAATCTTGATAAGAACTTTCCAATTAACTGTTACTATATAGCTTAATTAACATTGGTATTCAATTACGTATGATTTAGTTTGTGTTAGAAAATTTTAAGGCTTTTATTGGTGGATATACATACCCTGAATTTTCTTTTTCAATAGGTGGCTGGTGGAAGGCAAAAAAGTTTGAAGATATTACAGGAAATGTTGCAATAGAAATAGGCGATAGTCGCTATGTTTCTGCTGTAGATAATGGCACATTTAGGCTTGGAGAACCAAGGGATCAAGGTGAATATAAAAAACATTTATAGCTTAAGCTGTGAAAAAGTCAAATATGTTTCACAAATTTATGAACTTGTATCCAACTACCTGGAATAAAATCTTAAAAAGCTTCTTACTTTAAATTCTTTATATATTTTTTAATTTTAACTTGAAAAATTGTATTACATGTAATAAATTTTATTTTGATATAATTAAACAGTTGCAAAAAAGAAAAACCTTTAAAGCAGTTTTCCTTCAATGAAGTATGAAGTCCTATTTTTGAAAAATTGTTCATCAAATTAGTTGATTCCTCTGAATCATTTGCTAGATCAGAGAGATAAAATTTAAATTTAGTTTTAAAGTTCTGGCTTTTTCAAGGCATTTAAACGAAGCATTGTTGAACAAGTCCTTAGTATTTGTACAGGTGATGGACCAGAAGCAGAGGAAATATTGACAGCTGTGCAAGTGTCGGACACAAAAATTGCGTTGAAGTCCGGATATGGGAAATACTTGACAGTGGATCCCGACGGAGATGTGACAGGAAAGGCAGAGGCCATCGGAATGAGAGAACAATGGGAGCCTGTGTTTCAAGATGTAGGTTTTTTTCAAAACTCTATATTACATTGAAATTGAGGTTTGACCAGCAGAGCAGGTGCTCGCAAGACTTGAAGTGCTTGCCAAACTTTGTGTTACAGGTATTTGGAATATAGGTGAGCGCTCGCATACACATGCTTTGCTGAACATGCCTCAGAACAGTACCATTACTAACATAGCAAATTTTTTCATGTGATAAATATGTTTTGCATGGAAGACATATGTGTTACTGTTTGTTACAGGAAAGTGACTTCAAATTTTTATTCTAATATGTATAAAAGTTGTTTGTTTTCAACATAACAGGGCAAAATGGCTCTGAATGGCAGCAATGGGAAGTTTTTATCTGCAAACAGAGATGATGAAATAGTTTGTCTCAGTTCCAAAGCTGGAGAGCAAGAAATAATACAGGTATGTTTTCACAATAAATGAACTCACTTGACTAGCATCTTGCAAGCAATAGATCAGGATTATTTTTTGCACATGCACTATTTTTATTTAATTGTCATTTAGATTGATTTTGTTTAGTTGATAACATTCCTTCAAGCATATAAAGGTACATATATTCAGAGATTATTTCACCATTTTCACCCCACATAGAATTCATTGTTTTTGCTTGGTCATTAAATATAGCAATTTCAAATGCGGGTGCCAATACATTTGTATGCATTATTTTTTTCATAGACTGTCATTTGTATTTGTTTACTGAAACCTTAGTCTTTAATGTACAGCTAATCAAATCAAAATTCCTTTCCATTCAGATTCGATTAAATACTTCTTTGGAAGTTGATCCTCTAGAAAATATTCCGAAGGAAGAGCGAGGAAAAGTGAAGGAAACTGAAATCAATTATGTGTAAGAAAACCAGAAAGCATTGTATTACCTATTCATCTAGCACATTTTTAAATATCAATCTGTGTAAATGGGGATACAATTTGGTACATTTTATTTGCAGGAAAAAATTCCAAAGCTTTCAAGACAGGAAACTAAAAGTAAGCAAAGAGGATGTATCTTCTCTTAAAAAGGCAAAGAAGGAAGGAATATTTCATGAAACTTTATTAGACAGGCAAGTAATGATATTGACATGTATTCTCTGTTTTGATCAATCAATTCTGTTTTGAATATTTTGATCAAATATACATCTTGTTACCCTCATTTGCAAACTTCTTTTTAATCACAGTTTGGTATTTTACCCCATGCAACAAAGTAGCGAGGGGTATGTTTTTGACCAGTCCGTCAGTCATTCAGTCCGCGAGTCCTGTTGAGCCCTTTTGAACTTCGAATTAGGCCCTATGTTAAATATAGTAATGAAAAGTTTGTAAGTGCAACTCCTCTTAAACCACTGCATATAACTTAGTGAGACATTGTAGGCAACAATGTGCATATTACCAGGAAATTCCAATTCCACTATTTTTCTATGAATTTTGGCCCTTTGAACTTCAAATTTTGGCCATACAAGAAGTTTTTTAGGAATGATTTTTTGGGAGTTACACTCTTTATCAAATTATTTTGTGTATTTAATGCATACATTGCCATTCATTATGTATATCATTGTTAATTAATGGGGGAGCGAGAGGTAAGTGAGCTGGTTCCTTTTTCCTTTCATCTTTGTAAAGCTTTTGATTCATTTTATTTTCAGAAGAGAGAAAATGAAGGCGGATAGATACTGCAAATAACTTTAGTTCTGCAAAATCCAGGGCTTTTATTGACATGATTAATGGTGACAGAATCCATTGCTTCTACTGAAAAGCTGTTGTACAGTAAATAAAAAGAAAGGACTAAATACCACTAACAATCATGAATATCAGTCAAAATGCTTAAGGTGTTTATCAGGATCAGTATTGCTTTTTCATACATAAAGAATATTGACTTGTGCATTTACTGGTATATTAGAATTGATATCAAGACTTAAGGAATAGATTGAAAAAATTTTAAGTGACAAAAAAAAAATACATGTATTTATTTTTGTTTAGGACGTTTTTCTAGACATTTATTGTTTTGGAGAGTACCGGTACTCTCCATGATTTTTATAATAAAAGTATTGAAGCTCATTATAGTCATGGTTATGATTTGCAATACCACTTTCAGAGGAGAAGATTACTCAAATTGACTCCCCAACCCCACTAATATGATATTCAAGGTAGGGTGCAAATTTCTACATTGGAATGTAAGCATTTTCTTCTCAAGAAGTAAAATGCTACAGTATGTGAATGGTATCACTATACAGTTATTCAGATAATTCCATCTTCGCTAGCCAAGGGTTTTCGGTCCACTTTGCTCCCCATAAACCCTTGGCGGATTTCATTACGAAAACTCGGTGTCAAGCTCCTTTTAATGATTGGCTGCAGCTGCGAGTAGCTGATCCAATCGCAGTGCTTGTAAATATATATAATATAAACTTTAAAAGAAAACACGTGTGATCTTTGGTAAAACATACGGTGCTTTTAACAAGTTGAGACACAAGTTCTCGAGTACGATGCCTCCCCAACGATGCTCTTACCGGATCGCTTTAAAAACCTATATATTTTACTGGGATTGAACATAGTTCTACAAACTTGTAAGGGCTCGCGTGATAGCATGGGAAGAAAACATGGCGAATGTAGAAGTTGCCTATCCCGTTAGTATATAAGTTCCTGCTTATGATTATTGCTTTTAAGGGTTCAATGAGCTCTGTTTTATTCAATTTCTTTGGTCCGCAATATGGCATGAAAGCTTTCCTATAATGCGGTGACTTTTTCACTTCCGGTACAGGTCCTTACAAAACACTATGAATAAAACATTCCGTGCTTTCCCTAGGTTATAACTTAATTCGTATTTTATTTCATCGTTAATTATGCTCCGATATTCGCTAGTCAACGTGTTTTCAAGCTGTATTAATGCCGTAGTGTGTATATAACCTGTTGTTTAATTCGATTAAAATGTAAATATGCAAGGGGCGCAACTCAAGTTGCTCGCTAGATAGCGCCACCACATCACCGAGTTTTCGTAATGAAATCCGCCAAGGGTTTATGGGGAGCAAAGTGGACCGAAAACCCTTGGCTAGCGAAGATGGATAATTCATTCAGAATGTGACACCTGAACTTATTCTGTATGAAGCTAAAGAAGAGGTGCACATTTCAACTAACGTGTACTGTATACAAGGTTATTTTCGCTCCGTGGTATTTTCACCTTTCTTCACTTGCAAACAGTTTCGCCCAGTCTTGAATTTGACCAGACGTAGTTGTGTTTAAAGAGAGATAATTGGAGACATTGGAATTCACCCAATCTTAAATTCACCCGCTGGCAAAAACGGCCAAAATAAAACGGGGGCGAATATTACCCTGTATACAGTTCCGGTATATGTGATAAAATTGTCAAAACTTTATTGACTTTCAGAGAAATCATCTAGGAACAAAAGTGGTACAGACAGTCAATTCAAACCATCCACAAGTTTTGTGTCACAATTAACTACCCGAAGTTTAGCAATATTGATTCACAATTTAAAACTAAGATCAGAACAGAGATAATGCCTGTATATATTGATTTATTCACAAACATAGGAATTCCCTGGATCATTTCTAGTTCTGCATGAAATACAATTGGTATGCAGATTATATTACAAAAATGTGATATTTATTCAACCTTATTGCTTGCAATGGAAATACATGTACATGTATATAAACATATTAGATATGTATATAAACAGTAAAATGGGGGGATAAATAACAAACATATATTTCATATTGAATTAGATCTATAGACAATGCTATGTCTGTATGAAGTCGCCAACAAAATATGTGTAACTTTTTTCAGATCTACAGAGTAAAACCAAAAAAGATTCTATTGAGCAAGTTACTTAAAAATAAATCACAATACGTATCACATGTATATGCCATAAAGGCAGGCTTTGCTTTCCCACTACTTCTTTCATCAAACCAAAAAATCTAATTTCTGTCTAAAAATTTTAAAGTAGTATTAGATTCTAATTACATGTAAGTACATGTACCATATCCAAAAAAAATAAGATTTCTGCTGATCAAATAAATATGTTATATGGTTACTGAGTTATAATCACAAAGTATTCTTTATATAATTCTCCTACATCTTGTAATCAAGTATGCTTATTATTTAAGACTTTAAAATCTTTGAAAACAGACCCTCCCTATACTTCAGCATTGCTCTAACATCTTTCATGTCCAGAATTTCCTCCATTGAGACCACATGATAGCCACTGAGGTCTACCATGTCCGGATTGTTACTCTGTGCTGCTTTCGCTGCTGTTAATGCTAGCACCAAAGACCTGGTCATACTACTCTCTAGAGGAAACAGGCACATCTGCCATAGACTGGTGAGGGCCTGCCCCTCCCCCTCTCCTTCTCTCTGAACTCCGCCAGTGTCCTCATCCAATTGAAACTGGGTCAGCTTGCAGTTCTCAATAAATCGCTGGATATCGTAACCTAGATATGAGGCTTCAATCACATTTGAGATTGGGACTTGTTTTTTCAGATCATCATCGATGTGGAACACAACTGTGGCATACTTGGTTTGGTCCTGGTGTCTGACGGCTACTGTGTGCAGGAATATGTTGTGTGGGGTTTGTGTGGGTGTGGGTAAATTGTCTGAAAGTTCCTCCTCAAACAAAGCACAGTTACTAATTATAGAATTCTGACCCACTTGAAGTGGCAGCTCAAAGTGGCAGTACTCTAAAACTGTGTTTGAGGATACAAAGCACTCAGTGGGTATGCAAGAGTGCATGATGCACCCTAAACCAGTGTCTGAGAACTTCCGTTTTTTAGCACTTGGTTTGATCTCTGTAAAAGTGTTAAAACAGTCTTTAACCAAACCAAGTTCATCCTGGAGTTTAGTGTCAAAACAGAAGTGATAAATATACTCTTTGGTTGTGCCAATGTGAATAAATTTTGATGCATTCATCAGCAAAAGGTTAATATCAGTTCCTTTCAGAAGCTCAAATATCTGTAATCTAGTTGGCACAAGGTTTGGAGTTAAATGTGTTACATTGCTAGTGTTGTGGACATATTCACTAGTGGCCAAGGGACCAAGTGCTTGTAGAAAGTCTCCATAGGCATCAATTTCACAAGTCAAAGGGCTGTTTTCTTTGAAGAAGTGCAAAAGTTTCTTAGCTATGTCCATTCCAAAGAAAAAGGAACTGTCTGTATATGAAGTATCTCCCTTGAAAGCAACTTCTTCAGAGAACTTGAGATTACTGAGCACAGCCCCTTTCTCATACATCTGAGTAATCCTTGGTTTCTGCAGGACTCTCAGACATCTCATTCCTCTTATATGTTTCTTCGGATCCACATTTTTCTCATTTTCCACCACATACACACCATGCTTTGTTCCAATCTGTACAGGTGAGGGGTGTGCCAGAGCAGTGAATCCATTATAACAGAACGACCAATATTTTGAATCCTCCACCGGTCCTAAATCATACACCAGAATATCATCGGCACAGGCTACAAACACCCCTGGAGGCATATTAGGGAGAAATGGCATGTACATAGCTAGTTTGAGGTCCAGCATTTGGTAAATGGGATCACCATGAGGGATAGGAGAGAAGATCTTCCCCAGGCAGCTAGCACTCGGCATACGTTTGCTCTGACCTCCAGCATGGATCAACAGAATTTTCTTCTTGTACATCTCCTGACCCAAGCAGAGCTCCAGAAAAGACAAAACCACCAGTGTAGATCCACCATTACCTAGAATTTGATATTGTATTCATCAAGCACTAGTTTAACATTTAATTTTCTATAAAGTTATCATTGACTTAACCATATATATTTTTTTCTGCAAGTAAAGCCAATATCACATCACACCTATCTTTGGTCCAGGGGGATCCGCCACAACATAGATAGGAAGATTCAAAGGAAGCTCATTTCTCTTCCTTTTACTCTCAATCTGTAGTTCAAAGACACGCTTCTGTGCATTATCTGCAGTTGTTATAACAACAACATCCCAAAACTTGCAATTGTTTGAATTTTTGTCTTTTCCTACAAAAAAAAAAGGAATCATCAAATGTATACACATTAACAGTAAACTTTTAATAGCAAATCTTATAGAAGATTCTCTTAATGACCCATATGTCTTAACCAACTTTTTCACTTATTTATTTTCATTCAATTAAAAGCTCTGAGGAGCAAAAGATCTTAATTACCTACATGTTCAAAAAAGGTTGTAATGTACATTATGCGTTTCCCCCCTGCAGATTATTTTTTAGCAAAATAAATATTGGCACAAAGTAGATCCGCTTCACTGCTACCACATTGCAGGTATATGTGACAAACACTTACTATGACCTGAGCATAGCCTGGTCACAGTACGATTATTCTTTCTATAGTAAAAACATATTATAAATACCTCGAATCTTTTCATAATCACATAATACTTTCTTCATATAGTTTGCAATTCCTGTGGCTTTGGGCAGGGGCACTTCTTGACTGTTTATACCTTCAAAATAAATGACAGAGAAACTGACTTTATTTCTGTGTCAGACACAGGCACTCGTTTAATATAGTACGCTAATCTACTATAATTTTCATAGACAAAACTAGCGCATGTATGGTGTAGTATAATGTCATGTCAGACCACAGGGGCTCGTCACGAAGTTTTTTCAACCTTCTATATCTACCACCTCTATACAATAAAATACACCAATATTTCGAATCCTCCACTGTATTTTATTGTATAGAGGTGGTAGATATGGAAGGTTGAAAAAACTTCGTGACGAGCCCCTGTTGTCAGACGGTGGCAGACTTGAATCGAACTGTATATCAATTGCAAAAGATCTTCAGTATAGCCTACATTTGTTTTCTTCCTTCTCCTCCATGATTTAGGCGACGTGTACCATTACTTGCCTGACCGGATTAGAAACACAGGCACACCGACACCTGTCAACGTTCCCAATCACAGAGGCATCTCATGCACTTCCGGATTGTAAATTTAGACAGCTCGAACCAAGAAATATTCGATAGACTTCATATGGAGAAAAACTAAATGCAATGTAATCATGGTAATAATGTCCATGAAGCCCTCTGCCAAAATTGTGAAAATCAGGCCCTGGGATGGGGCTAATATCTCTCTCTCTCTCTCTCTCTCTCTCTCTCTCTCTCTCTCTCTCTCTCTCTCTCTCTCTCTCTCTCTCTCTCTCTCTCCTCTCTCTCTCTCTCTCTCTCTCTCTCTCTCTCTCTCTCTCTCTCTCTCTCTCTCTCTCTCTCTCTCTCTCTCTCTTTGATTTGATGTTTAACTGGTTAACTCTGTACCTTGAAAATAACGGTGTTGACCCTCCATTTCTACGTACAACGAAACTGAAAAAATTAAAGGGAATATTCATATGCAAAAATCAAATCATATATTTTATATATTACATGTATTTTTAACAAGGCAAATATCAATAGCGGAAGTTCCTTCCGCTGATGTTAAGTTAATATCTCTGAAATTCTTTGTTTATTCATTTATTTTTATTTTTTGTTGTTTTTTTTCTTATTTCGTTATTGCCTGATATTCTGTTTCATTTAATCGGTTTTCAAATATGCATTTGTATATATATGGTTCAAATTGATTTTGTTTTTTAATTTACGTTTAATATTATATTGTATTTTTACCTGAGCTGTTTTTTTTTTATCTGTATATAAAGAGGATATAAAGATTGAAAGAATAGATCGAAAGACTTGTTATATAATATTCTCTGATGAGGAAACGTGATCTATGAAAAACTGAGAACACGTTCAAAAACGGAGAAGTTTAAGTTCAATTAAGTTCAGTACAAAAAAATTAAAGCAGCATTCAATTAAACAAACCAACCGTTCATCTTGTTTTTGTTACACCAAGAGCTAGGCGACTTAAATTACGCACACACAAAAGTCATACCTAATTGCATTTTAAATCTCTGTAGAAGTTCTGTGCAGTTAATAATGAGATTTCTTATAGCCAATGTGGATCATTGGGAGATTCCTCTCATTTGTTTTGTTTATGTTTTTCGTATCAGCAACAAACATACCCTTAATGAATTGTTGGTACAAACCTTTTTAATTTTATTCTATTTCAAATCACACAAAGAGAAACTTGAATAATATTACTTATATACTTATACAATATGCATGTATATTCTTCTTTCCTATAATAACAATTGAAACATAAAATGATTTGACCTGAACAGTTGGATTGTACGATATTTGTCAGTACATTGATTCATTCAGATGTGAGTGAATATAAAGCACTTTCATATGTAGGTAATTTTAATACAAACAATGCACAGAAACATTTAAATACGAGTATGTTGGATTAATCACGTTTAAATATCCAATAATTAAAGACCAACGTAGTCAAGAAACTCTAAAACAGGCACTCAATTATTCTGTGACGGTATTTCATCATTGAAATGATCCATCCGGAATACTCTATCAACCCAGGGACCCCGGAAGACCCACCCCATGTACAAACTGCTAATGATGTGGCCAAAAACGGTAAGCATATTTCTTTTGGACTATCACAAGTTAACTGTCCCTTTCCTTTTCACTAACACAATGATTAAAACCAAATTACACACTTTTGACGGTCATTCATTTTTCATAATGACCCCCCCCCCCCTTCACTCACGTATCCCCGATTTCATTAAGATAAATACTCATGAGCATGAAAAAATTACGAACACAATATGTTTGATTAATACAATAGGTGGTTAAATATACTATAGTACTAGGGACATGCGTGGTTCTAGAGGAGTCGAGGGGCGTCTAGAAATATTCTCAATTTTTAAATTCAAGTATCAAATTTACCGAAGATCGATGCGCTTCAGACTCCTTCCGGCAAAAATAAATATGAGATATCCCCTCAGACCCCCTCCCCCACCCCGAAAAAAATCCGATTCCACGCATGAGGGTTATACCAAAATTACGTATAGACAGGAACATAACACTTAAAATCCGATCACTGCAGTTCCATAATACAGCTACTGTTTATGATTTGTTGAAGTTTTGTCGAACATTTACAATCTTATCTTTATACAAATATGTTAGTTATATTTCAGATCCTCCGCCAAGCTACGAATCCCTGTTTGGTAAGATTAAGAGGGCAAAAGCGGAATCATCGGGGAGAGTGGACTTCGCCAAGAGAAGCTGCTCTATCTGTACAGAATCAGGTATCAGTCGACAAAGGTCTAAAGACATCAATACGATTATTGGAGGACAGCACTATACATTGTTGTATCAGTATATGAAGATCTATAAAGACAACATAACGATTATCGGAATACAGCACTGTAATATCTAAAGACAACAAACCAACTATCGTAAGACAGTACATTACATTGTTGTATATCGGTATATATTTACACTTTCCAGTGTCTTTGTATGTGATAACATTGCGAATCAAATCAATTGACAGTACTGTACATCAAAAAAACTACCAGGACGAACCGCGATGCTCAGTAGCACAATCATTATACAATGATTGTCGTACCATCGATGAAAGTCTAAAGAAACCTAAACGATTATCGGAAGGCAGCTCGTAAAAGAACAAAACTATGCTTGATATAGTATATCAATTAATGAAATGAAAGTCTTGGTATCAGTAAGCAACAATAAGATTATCGGAAGTCAATAAGTGTATATAAAAAGACAAGGCGATGCCTAATAGTACAGATAAGAAAAAACGATGATCGAAGCGATACAGATATTAAAATGATAAGCTTTAATCGTAGGATGCAGAGAAGAAAAAAGAGATACTACAGCTATAGAACTTAAAAGATTAGTAATCGAAGAATCCTAATCATACGTAACATACGTCAAGCATCATGAAGCATGGCGATAATCGTAAGACAGTGACACTTTAAAGGAGGTCAAGCAATAATCTTAGGATAGCAAAATTATAGTATGAGTAAAGAGTTATATAGTCAAAGGACATATAGCAGAGTTCAAAAGTTCACATGGTTAGTCGCAGAAAACAAGTAGGCCTAGAGCAGTTCTGAAAAAAGCAAGACTGAAAAATTAAGGAATTTAATTTCAGGGATAACCGTGCAAAAACAAAGTGATAATCGAAAATTACTCACAGTAGTACTGATGATTAATAAATTAGAAATAAATCACTTGTACATTAATATTAGGCACCCGACCTGTAGGTCACCTTTGATTATATCAACGACTACTGAAATAACACTACGCAGAGCTGAAATCTCGTATTTACACTGCTTGAAAGGTATTGAACTATATTCATCAAAATCGTGCAAAGCGTTATCGCGCTGTGCTACAATACACGTTATATATCGAACAGCCCTCGTAAGTGCATTGTGCCTATTTTACCACTGGCGTCCCGTTTTACTTTACATATACATGTACCTGCAAAAAAGCGATCTGGCTAATGCTAGGTTTCCAATTACGCTATATATGAAGCCCAACATCCTGTTCTGTAGCAAACGATTTGTATTCAATCCCAAGAAATCTGGACGTACATGTACATGCATGTTCTTCATAATTGATGTATTGTACTACTTTTAACACTTTTATAAAATGTCAATGTTAATGTTTTTATCTTTGTTCAGTGGTGTTTGCAGTAATTCTTTGCATCATTCTGATTATTCCGGTCAGCATGATTGTGATGGGTAAGATATTGCCATTATAAAACATTTGATAATATATTAAAATATGCTATTTATGTTATATACATGTATAATGGTGTTATGGAACATTCATATATTTGTTAAAAAAAGAAAGCGGTCTCCTTTACACAGAAATAGCTACATTATGCATGCTCACATAAATAATGTTTTATCGATCTTATTTTATATATACATATTTACCTGTATAACATGAAAAACATATACCTTATTTCACAAAATTTCGAATAAATATGATCTTTTTGCATAGCATCAATAATATTTGCGGTTTAAAAGGTTTCTAATAGCAAGATACATGTACCTTAAGGTGGATCTCTACACTAAATAAGTGTAGGAGATTTTTGTTGCATGCATTTGTTACCAATACTAGGCACAGTATTCAACAATAATAGACCTCAAAATACAGTACACTATTTTCTAGAGAATTTTTAAAATATCAATCTGGTTCCAGATAACCCCTTATTTATCAAAATTTTAAACATTTCTGTTTTAAAATTCTTATGAAAGTGAAATGTTATTAAGTTTAGAAATGAAAAATAAAAAAATCATGAATAAAGTTTGTATGATTTTTATTGGAATCCACATAAATATGAAACTAAAATATAAAAAAATTCTTTTAAGGCAAACTGCTGGACAAAATCCCACAAAAGCCTGAAAATATAAACAATATTCGTCGGTCAATGGGATGAAGAAAAGAAATTGAATGAAATTGAAAAATTAAAGGAAATACTTAATTATTGCAAAAATCTTGGTATGAAAGATCCTGTTTAAGAGTTGTCTTTCTTTATTTTACATGGTCTCAAATATCTTGGGATCAATTTTTTAATTAAGAAAAATCACGAAGAAAAATTAAAAAAAGGAACAAGTCTATGCTAAATATGTAGATATAAGATTAGTAGTGCTTCTGATAATGTTTGAAGCTGAAAAATTATACTTTTGATGAATGCATTATATATATTTAACTCTTTAAAACAAAATATAAGTAGTTAATTATATTATAAATTGCCTTTTACTTTTTTATATACAATAGCAATTATAAACAACAACCATACGCATATTAATACATACATTAGATGTCCATAGTGATACACATGCATGTGTGGAAATGAAAAACATGCTCCTTTTCAGACTTCTGTCTTTCCCTCATTTGGCTTGCAAATCCGGGCTTCCACTGCTATTGCTACCTAGCTGTATTTATGTTTATCAAAATACATTAGTTTAATGTCAAAGTTTCAATGAAAGTCTTTTACTGCAAATGTTTTTTTTTAATTTGGAAAGTTAGAATCAATTCAAGAGATCGTACTACGGTACTTTCGTTTTATATTCATCATACATATATAGTTTAAATGAAAATTTGACATCTGCTTACCTATATCGATAATCCGTCGCATATGTATGATCGTCTGTTGCAGATGACATGACAAAAATGTATTGCCAATATAGCAGCAGAGCAGGGAAACTGTATATTATTTAGATTCCACGTTTTCCGTACAAAACAGCTGATAATCAATGTTAGTTAAAAGCTTTAAACAGGAAGAAAATTGACATATTTTCTAAGCGTTTTGGTGATTTCCTATCTTATCTCCTTAGTTAGAAGAGTTCAATTAAACGGTGTATAGCTATTTTGTACCACGACATAATGTTATCAATCCGGAACACAATGGCGTTTCGAACGGAAGTCAGACATGTTGTGACGATGTAGCCTTCCACCTTAAATAATTTCTGCGTATTGTATTATGATGTGAAAGTGATTGCAGAAAAGCGAAAATTATATCAGCGCGAAAATAACCAAAAAGATGGTATAAGATTTATGTTAAACGACCGATCAAGGTCCCTCAAAGGGCATATTCATAAAAATCAATACTTGTATCATTATGTTGTTTGCATTAGTTAAAGGAAATACGTTTGATTGCTTTTCATTTTGTTTTGTTTTTTCGCTACATATACAGGCTCGGTGTTCCTGTATGACTGTCGCGCCAACGAGATGGTTCCCGTGTATCTGGTGGTGCATGGCGTCTTCCTCATCATCGCTATCATCTTTGGACTGTTGCAAACACGCTCAGACAAAGACAAGAAAAAAGACAGCAAAAAGGAGAAAACACCCAACGAAAAATGTATCGAACTGATATCAACCCTCATCCACGTCTTTTTGATTGCATGGTTTTTCTATGGTAAGTATCGGGACAGTAGTGTCCCTCCCCCTTCTCTCTGTGTTGAGGGAAAAGTTAATTAAGATCGGTGTGCAATCTTCGCTAGCCAAGGAAGACGATTCACTCTGCTCCTCTATTCGATATAGAGAAGAACACCGTGGATCGTCACCCTTGTTAGCGAAAACGTCAGAGAGCATTCAAAAAGCAGAGAGAGAGAGAGAGAGAGAGAGAGAGAGAGAGAGAGACGATAACAACTTGATTTATTATACTTTCATGTTAAATACTGAAATCTGATTGGTTTAGACGCAGTTGGTAATCCGTTCTATTACCCTCAGCGTTAGCAACACACTTGGCAACGGGTAACACAACAAATTGTTACATGCGCGTAAATTATGCGCGTACGGTTCGCCTTAGAATTCACTTCATTTCTATATAAAACAGTAAAATGTTCTTTAAAATTAAGACATTCAGTATAATAAAATAAATAGTGCCTGTTATGGAAGGGTAACTGTTGAAATTGACAACCCTCGAAAACCACTGTCAACCTCCGCTTCGCATCGGTTGACAATGGTTGTCTCGGGGTGTCAATTTCAACAGTTACCCTTCCATAACAGGCACTATTTATTTTATTCCATTGCGCTTTCGCTATCTCGGCTCTTCAGTGGATTTTAAATTGTAACAGTAGTAACAAACAATAACATATATTTCTTTGCTTTGGCTTATACAAAAGGAACTCTTGTGCACAGTAAATAGTAATAATTAAAAAAAACACGAACTTATCTGATATTTGAGTACTTTTCAAAATATAATCAATAACATAACAAAATGTTTATAATGACTGTCTACGCGTCCTGTAGATTCCTTATTTAATGCGTGTACTCTACTTCTCGATCCATCTGTTTTGTATCAAATTGCGAGCACCGACCTTTTGTAGTACATTAAGTTTTATTAACATGCAGTATGCAACCGTCAACGAGCAATTCAAAGAGAGATGTAAAGATTCTCGAGGGGTGCTTCTCGTGATTTTACGCGGATAGGAATTAAAATTACATGTATTATTCACACTGCCGTAAATGACACGATTGTCTTTTTCATCTCTTTTTGCAGGAAATTCAATCACCATCGGATTAAACTGGGTGTCTACTCCTGCCACGGCTCGAACCTACTGCCATCCCTCTCTGTATTACTACGCCTACTGGGTTATCATGTCGGTGTATATATTTATAGGGATTGTTGTGTTTGTTTCTCTCTGTGTTGTTTTGTATTCATGCATCTCTGGGTCGAAGGCGAAAAATAATTGTTGAATGCAGAGAGAGAGAGAGAGAGAGAGAGAGAGAGAGAGAGAGAGAGAGAGAGAGAGAGAGAGCCAGACTGACAGACAGACAGCTAGACAGACGGACAGACAGACAGCATACCAAACAGAGAGAGAGAGCCAGCCAGACTGACAGACAGACAGACAGACGGATAGACAGACAGCATACCAAACATGATATTATTTGTTGATAATTTTATAGTTGGCGTTTTTTTCAATTTGAAGCAAAGTATTTTCGAATTTTCGCCATAAGTAATTTCGAAAATTTACGCTTCTGTCTCTGACAACCGATTCACTTGACTTCTATTTTTTACAAACTAGTACATAGCTGTTAATCATCATCAAAGAAAAATCATTGTGTGTTTATGTCGAATTCAGATTCGAGTGTGTGTGTATATATATATATATATATATATATATATATATATATATATATATATATATATATATATATATATATATATATATATATATATATATATATATATATTTATTTTTTTTTTTTTTTTTTTAATATTAAATTTTTTTTCTAGCGTTGTACACCGGATATTTACGGCGGCGTGGAAGGGCCAGATGAAAAAATAAAAAATTCTTATTTGTTCGGACAAATAAGTTATTTGTTCGGACGAATTACGATTTGTTCGGACGAATAAGTTATTTGTTCGGACGAATTACGATTTGTTCGGACGAATTAGGATTTGTTCGCGAATTAGGATTTGTTCGGACGAATAAGTTATTTGTTCGGACGAATTAGGATTTGTTCGGACGAATTACATTTTTGTTCGGACAAATAATTTATTTGTTCGGACGAATTACGATTTGTTCGGACGAATTACGATTTGTTCGGACGAATAAGTTATTTGTTCGGACGAATTAGGATTTGTTCGGACGAATTACACATTTGTTCGGACAAATAATTTATTTGTTCGGACAAATAAGTTATTTGTTCGGACGAATTACGATTTGTTCGGACGAATAAGTTATTTGTTCGGACGAATTACGATTTGTTCGGACGAATCAGATATTTGTTCGGACGAATTAGGATTTGTTCGGACGAATTAGGATGTCATAATCATGGATACATAAATGTGAAAAGTCTAATCAGTTAACATGATCATGCGCGGATCCAGAAAAATTTACCGGGGTAGTGGTGGTGGTGGTGGGGGGGGGGGTCTGATAGATAGTTTTGTTTGTGGGGTGGGGGGGCAAGGCCCCCCGACCACCCCGGCTCTAGATCCGCGTATAGATGTATGCCAACTCTAGTCAGCGCAGGTTTTTTCTTTGCTAACTATAAGTTTTATTTCGCGCAATGCCAGAAGAAATGATTCCAATAGTCATAATTATATGATTCCGCTGGTGGATTTCGATTGTCGATGTTTATATTGAAAATGTAGTCATTCTCCTGTTTACTTGGGACACTGGACATACGAAATTATCTTACGCCTTAACTTTATACATATACATGTATACGATCAAAGTTAACTGATATGCTTCGTTGAATTGTAATAATCGCACAATTACTTAAGTGACTTATAAAACAAACTAGTTTTTACTTATACTTTATAATATAAAGACTACATGTATATTTAGACTACATGTATCTGCTCTGGTAATGATGTAGATGAAAGGGGGGGGGGGGGGGGGGGTCAAGCCACCCCTTTCCTTCAAATGATAAATTGTTAATAATATAGACATAGGTGTTACATGTATACTATCTGACATGTATGCAATATCTGACATATTGTGCTGTCAAGCTCAATTTTCAAACTCTATCTATCTAAAGGATTGGAGTTATATTATCATGGTGCCATGGGTTTTCGATAGTCTAAAACTAATGTTAACCTTAATGGTTGTCTCATTAGTCAACTTTGAATCTATTTCATTTTTAAAATCAGACATAGCATCAAAAATCGTCGATACAAAATCAAAGTTAGTCGTCATCATATGCAGTTTTTATCTATAAATAACCTGGATGCCGCATTCGACCGATGAAAATAGGCGTCAGATGTTTACGATAGTATGATTCATAAACAAAATTTTTCAATAATAGTTAAGAAAAATGAAATACAACCTTTTGAAAATATTGTATAAAATTGTCAATTGTTTTGTAAGCTTTTATTTCACCTTAAATCGTCCAATTATTTTAATTTTCCCCATAACTTGATTCAATCAGTTATGATTATTCAATCAGTTATGATTATTGATAATGTTTTTATTTGCGCTCCTAAGATTCCAAACATAGGAAAACTTTACAAAGCCATATGATAATTTTAACATGCAAATACGTCAGCAGAGGTCTATTTGACGGACAATAAGTATTTTTATCATTAAATTCTATTTTTATTACTTTTTTGCATTATAGTTAGGATGTTGTGATATTTTGCTGACTTTATATTATAAAGTATAAGTAAAAATTAGCTTGTTTTATAAGTCACTTTTAAAAGTAACTGTGCGATTATTACAATTCCACGAAGTATATCAGTTAACTTTGATCGTATACATGTATATGTATAAAGTTAAGGCGAAAGATAATTTCGTATGTCCAGCGTCCCAAGTAAACAGGAGAATGACTATATTTTCAATATAAACATCGACAATCGAAATCCACCTGCGGAATCATATAATTATGACTATTGGAATCATTTCTTCTGGCATTGCGCGAAATAAAACTTATAGTTAGTTAAGAAAAAACCTGCGCTGCCTAGAGTTGGCATACATGTACATCTATACGCGGATCTAGAGCCGGGGTGGTCGGGGGGCCTTGCACCCCCACCCCGCAAACAAAACTATCTATCAGACCCCCCCCCCCCACCACCACCACCCCGGTAAATTTTTCTGGATCCGCGCATGATCATGTTAACTGATTAGACTTTTCACATTTATGTATCCATGATTATGACATCTCTCTCTCTCTCTCCCTCTCTCTCTCTCTCATACATGTACCACTATTAATAACTTATTTGTCCGAACAAATCCTAATTCGTCCGAACAAATCCTTATTCGTCCGAACAAATCCTAATTCGTCCGAACAAATAACATATTTGTCCGAACAAATAGCTAATTCGTCCGAACAAATCTTAATTCGTCCGAACAAATAATTTATTTGTCCGAACGAATCCTAATTCGTCTGAACAAATCCTAATTCGTCCGAACAAATAACTTCTTCGTCCGAACAAATAGCTAATTCGTCCGAACGAATAAGATTAATTTTTTTTCTCATCTGGCCCTTCCACGCCGCCGTAGATATTCTAGCCTTTTAACATGTTGTAAATTTTGTATTTACTACCACCCAGTAAATTCAAAATTTACAACGTGACAGTTGAACTGCGGAAAATGCGGTATATAAGAAAATGAAATCGTGATGGAATTTGTCCTGAAGATTGCAGTGAAAATAGAACCATTTTAACAGGAGCTTGGACTTTGAGAAGTTGTGTCAAATGTAACAATATGACGTAGGCCTGTTTATTTCTTTACCGGTCACTCAGCTATGGGTCTTTGTGTCTGGCTCTTGAGCAAAGACTACGCAATCTGTGTATATTTCACTTGAAACCAGCGTCATTTACAACTTGTTTTGACGCAAGAGAAAGATAGTTACATCCTACCGAACGTCCAAGGTCTTGTTAAAATGGTTCTAAAACTCTACCAGTCGTTGCACGGTATATAGTAACACTTTTATTGATTAGGATGCATGTTTTATACAATCTTCGCCTGCCAAGGGTTCAATTCATTCATTCATCTAGATGATGAGGATCTGGGAGATGAGAATAAACAAATCGGGCCCTTAACTTACGAAGTTGGTTTAATGCACTTTATTCTTAATTTCAAAATGCTCGTACGTGTATTTGATGAACACGCATAGTTTTAAACGAGTTCTGTATTTGTAGTTACATTGTACAAAAACAAGTTATAAACTGTGATTTTTAAGCGTCATTTGTTTCTTTGTTTTTCTGGTTTTGAATCAATAAATGATTTATTGAACATTTTGGGGTTTTTTTTTATGTATACAGTGTACCATACAATTGAAGAAATTTATAATGATATAATTATTAACGTTAATAGTCAAATATGTCCCCTGGTCTTTTACCATTGTGCATGGGCATATATGTTAGATTAGAGCAAAGAAATGATAAATATGTGCGACAGATCATATTAGTATAAGGGCCAACATTTAAAACAATAAAACGCATACATTCATGAAGGTAGTAGCTAGAAAAATACCTGAGCCTAACCCACAAGACCCTTGATATTTATTTCGTTTTATACGTATGTACCATTAAGCGTCCAAATTGTAAGTCTGATTTTGTATTTATTTGTTTGTTTGTTTATTTATTCTTGTGGATCGTTCGATTTACTTCCTTGATACATCTCACAAATGACACAATATTAGTGACAACTTGTAAATAAGCTTGATATCATCATTATTGGGGTATTAATTTTCAGCAGACTATAAATATCATGCTTTGGGAAGTTTCTAAAATAATAATATTTGGGCTTTTTGTGATATTTCTTATTTATGTGTGTCTGAGGTCAGTCCATGCAAGTTTGTGGAGTTCGTATTCTCAATATGTACCTTTAGTTTTGATCATTCAAGAAATAACAGCAAAGTACGATGGAGACATCCTGTAATGAGCAATGTAATCTAAATTATTAATTGCAGCTAAAAGAATTTAAGTTTTCATTAAAAATAAATAATTAATACATCTAACAGCAGTTTAGAATACCTATATTCTTACGCCGCAGGCTAGGTCATTTCAATGGATGGTGTAGATCTCTGTCGTATCATGCATGTATGAATTACAAATTGTTATCATTAAAAAAAAATATTCAGTGGATGTAAATATTTAGGTATTCTCGATGAGAATAAAAGACGAACACTTGACTAGCGAAGATGAGGTATTAATTAATACAAACAACACGTCCAAACATTCATATACGGGTATGGTGGATTACACACGTTTAAATATCAAACAAATTCAAACTAACGTTGTCAAGAAACTCTATACAGATATTCAATTATTCTGTGGTACTGTGACGGTATCTTATCATTGAAATGATCCACCCGGAATATTCTATCAACCCAGGGACCTCGGAAGAACCTCCCCGGGTACAAACCGCTAATGATGTGGCCAAAAACAGTAAAGATATTTCTTTGCCTAAATATCGCACGTTAACCGTATCTTTGCCTTTTGACTAACACGAGTAATCCTTAAATCAATTTATACACCTATTACTCTCATTCGTGACATACAGATTGATCGATTTATTTTCATAATATAACCCCTCCCCCCACATATCCATTTTCATTGAAATAAGTATCCAAAAACATGCAAACCCTAACAAATTTACAAATTGATAAAAACTAGTAAGATGGGATTGCATGTACGAAGGTTGTTCCAAAATAACGTAGATTGGCAAAAAACTTTATAATCTGTTTACCGCAATTTTTTTTTTCGAAAACTCTTATTTTATTACGGACCCGTTGTCAATCAATACATTCTTACGTCGTCTATATTTCAGATCCTCCGCCAAGCTTCGAATCCCTGTTTGGTAAGATTAGAAGGACCAGAGCAGAATCGTCGGGGAAAATGGTCTTCGCTAAGAAAAGCTGCTCTATCTGTACAAAATCAGGTATCACTAAATGAAAAAGATTTAAATGCTGTACTGTACTGTACATTGCTGTCACAAGCAACTGACGTCATAATGTTTTTCTTGTAATATAACCCCTCTCCCTTATCTAAGTATCTAAGACATGTACAGTACTGTTTTCCGATAATTCCGATGTGTTTGCGATTGTTGTATCAGTATATAAAGGTCCAAATTTTAACAAAAATATTATCGGAAAATTATAACACATAAAAAGGGACGAACCGATGTTCAATAACACAAAACATCATATCAGTATACTTAAAATTATGTGCATGATGAATTTTCATACGTACTCGAATGGGGTTTCGGGTCACGTGATCAGGTAATATAAATACTACAACCATGCGGTGGCGTGGCACTCTAAGCTCGCTCGCTAGTTGCGATTTAAAGTAAAATGGTAGATGCTATGGAAAGTGTTGATTTTGGGCTGACAGATGGATGTAATTCGCGGATGCGTCGGTTACTGTTTCAGTAACAAATTTATATCTTTCTAAAATTGTTTTCGTTGAGGATTTAAATTCGTGGGGGAGGGCTAACCACGAATACCACGAAAATTGAGCCACCACGAATTCTTATGATTCCACAGTATGTGTTTTTGTGTAAAATAAAATAAACGCTAGCGAGCAGCACACCTATGCAATATCTGTTATTTCTATTCATTTAGCACTTTATTGTTTTATATTCGGACGAACGTAGTGAGGGGGAATATAAGAAAGTTTAAAGACCTTAAGGCAGTTCATAAAGGACAAAGCGATGCTCAATATAGTACAGAGACAATGAAATGATTGGCTCAAGAAAACATTACAATTATCAGAAGACAATATATCAAAGGACAAAGCGATGCTTAATAGTACAGAACGGAAAAGGCGATGATCGGAAAGTGATACAGAAAATGACAAGCGATAATCGTAGGATGCTTCAGGGAAGAAAAAAGATACTGGTGATCGAAAGAATTGTACAAGAAAGGGATGAAGTGGGTTTCGGTAAATGATAAAGGTACAAAACAATAATCGACAAATCTTAATAATACGAAGCATAGCAGTTTGGCGATAATCGCAAACATTATCAGTTTAAAGAAAGTTAAATCTTAGGGTAGCAATAGAGTATGGTAAAGAGATAGTCAATTAAAGGAAAAAACAAATTTCAAAAGTTCACGTACTTAATCGCAAAATACTAGTATTACTGAAGATCATTTTTAAAATTTATTTTTTAAGAAAACGGTCTCTTTTACACAAAATAGATCCAGAACGCGCCGTTGTCTTAAATGTGACCATTCATTAAAAATATAGAAATTATCAACCTATATCCGGGATTTTTTAGGTTTCGCAACATTCTTAAGGCTGAGTGGTCAACAAATTCTCCATCAGATCTACCTTAATTTTTAAAAATTGATTTGTTAAGCTATAAGTTATTTTTTTTAGCAAAGAAGAAAATCCATTTTAAACTTTTTAAAATTTGAATGTTTTCCTATATCTTCTTTTTCAAGGAGATTTATATGGTTTAAAAAGGTTATTACCATCCAGCCCGCTTTTAAGTAACCTTTTTTCTAAGAGTCGATTATTTCTTGCAATTAAAAAAAATTCTAATAGCAAATGATACCGGAAATAATTTCTGCGTATTATATTTATTGCTATGTTAAAGTGTCGATCGCTGGAAATAAGATCATTGTGAAAATAATCTAATGAACTGTATATAATTATGTTTAAATACCGATCAAAGGTTCACAAAGGTATGATAAATTTAATTGATAATTTATGTACATATATATAATCGTGACAAATAATGCATGCATTTATTAAAAAAAAAAAATATGCCTTTAAGTTACTCATGTACTTGTTTTTTCTTTCTTCATGTACTTGTTTTTCTTTCGCTTCAAATACAGGCGCCGTTTTCCTGTAAGATTGTCGCGCCAGTGAGATGATTACCATATACCTGGTGGTGCATGGCGGCTTCCTGATCGCCGTTATCATCCTTAGACTGGTGCAAAGTCGCCGTGAGAAAGACGGGAAAAAAGACACCAATAAGAAGAAATCACGCAAAGAAAATTGCATTGAATTAATAACAACCCTCATCCACATATTTTTGATTCTTTGGTTTTTTCTATGATAAGTACATGTATATTCAATTTGACTAAGCCTACTATACATGATTACCTCTTACACGTTATATATTTATTCATAGAGTAGCAACAAACGCTTGATACATTTACTAATATTCAATATTTGTAGGTGGATAGCAAAAAACTATTCTGATATAATCTTGAATACTAATATGCAATTAGATAAACAAAACTAATTTTGGTAAGATTTTCTTCAGAATCATGCTTCATGAAATTGAGCGTCGCTGGAGTTGCCAACCTCGCAAAAAAACACGCAAAGAAATATGTCTCGAACTGATAACTACTCTTGTCCATATATTTTTTTTTTGGGGGGGGGGGGGGTTCCGATGGTAAGTATCGGAACTGTAGTGTCCCTCCCCTATCCCCTCCTTCTCGCTGTGTTTAGCCAGGGAAAAGCGATAAAAGTTCGGGGTGCACACCGCATTTATATAAATTAATGTCTGTACAAGTGTAAGTAAGAATGTTAACTATGAATAAAAACTATGTTATATGAAATCTTTGTAGCTACAAATCATAACTCATTCAAACTGATCAAAAGGACTTTTCTTTTTCTCGTCTCTTGTTGCAGAAAATTCAATCACTATCGGATTAAACTGGGTGTCTTCTCCTGCCACAGCTCGAACCTACTGTCATCCCTCTCTGCATTACTACGCCGACTGGGTTATCATGTCGGTGTATATATTTATGGCAATTGTTGTGTTTGTACTAGTATGTATCTGTGTAGTTTTGTATTCATGCATCTCTGATTTGATGAAGAAAAAATAATTGTTGAAGAGAGAGAGAGAGAGAGAGAGAGAGAGAGAGAGAGAGAGAGAGAGAATATCAATACCAGGTGTTTTTTTCGTTTACATTCGTTTCAAATTGAGGCAAAGAAAGTTTTAGTTTCGCTTAGTCTGGCGGTCAAATCGCCAATATCAATATTAGGATATGTGATTAACACAATGAATGAGTATACATTAATCTCCTTTAAAATCTCTTAAGCTTTGCGGTAGTACATCATTTTTTTAAACACAGACTCAAACACGGTCATTTAAATATAGATACATATTTATTTATAAATATTTAAATATATATTTCATTTAATATAAATTGTGACTTTTTGTAAAAAAAAAAAAAAAAAAAGGAGAATTACATGATTATTAGTGTATAAATAATTAAACCACAGTATAATTTATGAGAATCAAAATGCTTAAAGATCATAAACATTAATGAAAATACCCCCTGAAGTTTAGACATATATTTTAAATTGGGGTGAGAAATGATAAATATATGTATGAAGGTAAAGAGCATTTCAGGAAAAAAACGCACAGTGCCCTTAATTAAAGGGGCATAGTCACGATTTTGGTCAAAAATTATTTTTCCGATTTTATTATTTACAATGCTTCTGAAAGGCATTTTTAATAGGGAACCGAAATTTGAGTGTCATTTGTTGAGTTTTAAGCGAGTTACAGAACTTGAAATTCTTTGCTATGTAAACAAATCTATTTTGAACGTTGAAGTAAAAATTTCAGTTTCAAACCTAAAATAAATGTGTTAAACGTTGGGAACTATTTAGCTATGTTTAAAATAAATAAAAAGATATGCAAATATAAGCTGGAAAAAAAGATTTGTTTACTGCTATATTAAACCTATATAAACAAAACCAGGACACGAGCCTTGACAAAGAATTTTATTTGATAATTAGAAATGCGTTTCTAAAGCATTGTAAATAATAAAAAAAAAATAGAATTTGACTAAAATCGTGACCATGCCCCTTTACTTTTTCGCGTTGTATGTACATTTCTTCCGTAGGTTGTGCGTTGTTTTGAATACAATCGTAACCTCGATCGTAGCCATTTTCGCTAGCGAAAAATAAAGTTATTTTTGCGTGCAGAAATGTCCGAGTAATTACGATAGGTTCTGAATAATGATTTAAATGTAAAGGGGACCAAATTATTTTCCAGACAGATAAGATACGGCTTCTACATGCAGACAAACCGAAAGTACACAAGAAAAACCAGTTTTAATGTACACAGTCAGTGCTAACAAGAAACGGGTAAAGCAGTTATTTATTTTATATTTTTTAGATATTTATTTCTATTTTTCTAAGAGTTTTTATCTGTGTTAACAGTGAAGTTATTCCGAACAAAATTTGCCTGTGTTAATCAATATTTCACATCTATAAACCGTCGTTAAGGCGATAATCTATGTTTTTAGAGGTGTACTAGTAAACTATAAAATCATTTGCGATAGCACACCATAGCTTATCTGATGGCTCCTCGCGATTTTACGCGGAAATTATTTCCTCGCATTTATTTAGGAATCTTCAGTATATTTTTTCAGGTGTGAATCTATATTTGTCAGCGAAATCTATTGTTATCGTTTATTTACAGGCAAATAAGGTTTGATTAGCATTCGTTAACAACTAATATAGTTTACAACCGTTAAATAGAGTTTTACATACTGTGGAATCATTTTTATTAGTGGTGAGCAATGTTCGTGGGTACCAGAAATGTTCTGGGTTCGTGGGAACGTGATTTCGTTCGTAACAAGTTCGGGATAATTTTAATTGATATTTAACAAATGCTTGTATATATATACGTTCATTGGGATGTAAATTCGTCGGCAGGGGTTACCCCAAGAAAGCCACAAACATTGATGACGGACAGTAGTTTCTCGACTGTAAACTATTAATAGTTAACGAAAAGTAACCAATAGTTTACGATATGTTTACTGTAGTAAACTTTAAAGCAAAACACCGCTCGAAGGAAATAGGCACTGTCCGCCATATTTTTTTCTCTCATCGCTACCTGTACAACCCCTAGGTAAGCCACAGACCTCTTACGAGTTTAAAGTATTTCACTGAAGAGGTCCCACCTGTGTGTGGACATACATCTTGCCCCGCCGTGTTACTCGGTTGCGATGAAATTATCAAATTTTTTGCACTTTTGTCAGGCCAGAAGAATACTAACATTAATGGGGAAGTGCGGTTATCGTTTACATTTGAGAAGAAAAATGTAAACATTTCTTGAACTGGCTTGTTCTGTTCAAAACTTTCTAAAACTGTAGTCGAAAGATACAAGAGCAATAAATATGACATTCAACATGTTGTTTTGTATGCAAATAACGCATACAAGGGCAGACCAATGCATTTTTAATCACTTAAACTGCGCAGCTACAGGCTCAAATATAAGATTTAAAAATCTAAAAAATATGAAGAAGGTCATTAGTGTCCACTCTACAACCATTTGTTGAGAAAAAAAGTCAAAACTTGCTTATTGAAGTTGTAACATCGTCTTCCATCCCTCCCTAATATTTAATGATGTTCACCTGAAAGAAGTAAAAACCCATAAACACTTAAGAGTTATTCTTAGTAGTAATTTGTCTTGGAATTTACATGTAGACGAAACAGTTAAAAAAGCCTATTCGCCCCTTGGTATGATGCGAAGACTCAAGTATATTCTTGATAGGAAATCTTTGCAAAAACTGTATTTTTCTTTGTAAGACCAGTCTTAGAATATGCAGACATTATATGGGACAACATACCAGAATAATTGGTCAATAAGATTGAAAGTATACAATTGGAAGCAGCCAGAATAGTTACGGGAGGGAATAGACTGGCATTCAGACATCTGCTATATAAAGAAACGGGATGGGAACCATTATCGAAACGTAGGGAAAATCATCGTCTTATTCAATTTCACAAAATATTTCACAATATGGCTCCTATTTATTTATCTACTATCATCCAATCACAAAAAACTCAAGGACATAACTACAACACAAGAACAATGCACCCACTGCGAGAAATCAATACAAGAACTAAGCTTTATTTTAATTCATTCTTCCCAGCTACAATAAGACAATGGAATGCTTTACCCCAAAATGTGCAATCAAATCCTTCATTACACTGCTTTAAGACATACTTACATACCAGTAGGATTAAAATCCCAAATTATTTTTATTTAGGTACCAGAATAGGCCAAACTCTTCACTCCAAACTAAGACTAGAATGTAGTGGTCTTAATCTTCATTTGTTTCAAAGAAAGTTAATCGACTCGCCTCTCTGTATTTGCGGCGAAGTTGAAAGAACTGACCTTTTTTTATTACACTGTAATACGTATTCCAGAGTTAGGATCAATACAATCCTGACACTTCCATATTTTCTCAATGTTGAATTATTATTATATGATAAAGCTTATTTATCTGAAAGTGAAAACAACAATATTTTCTACCTTGTCCAGAAATTTCTTGTTGAAAGTAAAATGTTCTGAGTTCACCTGTTGTTTTACTATAACTATTGTATTACATTACATGTAAATATCATATTTGTATGTAAGTGTATGTTCACAGATATACAATGCTTATTTAGAGTCACTAAGCAACATTATGCTTCAATATTAATACATGTATAAGTAACCTTAGTCTATTGGTATAGACATTATCTATTGGATTGATACAATTGTCTCAATACTCAATTCCAGCTATTTTTTTCTCGCCTTTCATTTTTTTTCTTTCCCTACATTTTTCCTAATCAATGTTTATGTGTAATATTATTGTGATTGAAAATTTTACCCACCTCTCATTTGTAAACTGACGAGAGCGAGATTAACATAAGCCTTTGGCTTGTTTCTCAATCTTCTATGTATTGTCATTATAATATGTATGATGAAATTTACTAAAGAAAATATTGTTTAAATTAACTTCGTCTCAAAAGAGGATACCCTAGTCTTAAAATGGACACAGACAAAAACCATAAATTTGCACGAGATATTTTTGTCTGTGTCCATTGAGATATATAATTATGATTTCATTGAAAAATATATGTATATTTTTTATTTAAGGTAATTATTTTTTTTGACCCCTATATACCCTCTTCTCATTGTATCGCAGGTTCCTTGTATCGCGGTGTGTATATTCCCGTTTTTTCCCGCGATTTCCCACAAAGAGTTTATGCACCAACTTCAGGATAAGTGCAAAGAAGCTTGTCAAATATATCGGCAAATAAAATTTTCTCACAAGTAAAAGTTTTTCCGGAGAGAAAGCAAGTTCAAAAGTCCACAGTGTATTTGATGAAAAAAGTAAATAAAAAACATAATAAAACGCATATTCCATTCCCTCTCCAGTTTAAGTGACTTTGATTTCATGAAGAACCATATTTTAATTTTAAAAAAATAAAACTGTCCATTTTAACTGAACCAGGCTTCCAGATTTCCAATGCCGCGATACAATGGAACTCTCTAATTTTAAAGGTGAATAAGACTTGTGATTTAAAAATAGCACACAAAATAAACTAAGTAAGTTTGAAAATTGATGTTCCTCAGAAAAGCTAGTCTAATACAAGCTTTTTTAACAGCACTTACTGACATGTGAAAATAACAACTTGGAATATCGTTTTTAGGGGAGAAAAATAAGTACCGCGATATTATGAGACACCGGTATATATCCTACTTCTAATATGAATTTAATTTCATACTTCAAGAACTAAATAAAACAATTGGAACTGGTATAGAGATGTCTGTCACGTTCATAGAGATGTCTGTCACGTTCATTCCAATTTGTTTTGAATTGATGTTTATTTTTTTCGATGAAAATATAACGTCAATGTGCCTCCATAGACACGGGAGTTTCAAGTATAGCCTGCAATTTTTTTGAAGATGCCACGCCGACTGATAAAATTAGGGTATCCTATTTTGAGGAAACGTTTCTACATAAATGTGCAAAATTAAACCTCTTTCTCAACAAATGGTTGTAGACAGGACATCAATGAACCCTTCTGTTACTTTTCATATTTTATAATCTTTAAAATAAGTCTGCTGCTGCGCAGTTCTACAGCTGTTCTAAGTGATTTAAAAAGCACTGTTCTGTTCTTGTATGCATAATTTGCACATAAAACAACATACACAACTTCATATTTATTGTTGTTTTTTATCTTTAAACAACAGTTTTGGCTAGTTTTGTGCAGAATCAAGCCAATTCAAGAAATGTTTACATTTTTACTCTCAGATAAATAAGATGGCCGCACATCCCCCTTAGGTATGGGAAACCTCAATATTGTGACGCATTGTTTATCAAATAAGCAATAAAATAAGGTGTAATTATGTAAGTAGTTTCTTTCCCAATATTATCAACAGCATAGCGCAGTGGGTTAGAGGGTTTACAAGGAATCTGTAAGTCATGAGTTTTACATATTTTACCTCTCGAAATATGCTCCAAAGCTATTTTTTTAAAATTCAATATTGTAAAAGGACTATATATGCTTTGAGCCTAAAATGGCCCCCTTAAATGAATATTGTCATTTTACTGTAATTCTTTGTTTTATTTGTACAAATATACATCTGAAGCTTTTACATAATTTTCATTTTGATTTTAGTGACCACAATTTAAAAATATGACATCATAAAACTTACCTTTTCCCGCCATTTTCTCATTTTTAGCATAAAACAGCTTGTTTTGAAGCAGTTTTTCTTTAAGGAAACGTTGAGCGACTGCTTGAACAAACAAAATATTATCACCAAAGATGTATCTCTCCAGTACTTATAAGTGACAAAAAGGTCGTTCTTGTTCAAAGAGTCACTCTATATTTCCCATTCGAAAAAAGATAAGAAAAATGTCAATTTTTGACTAATTTTGATTGAATCATAAAAATAGCGTCACTTCTGACGTCATATACTGCCAGTGAGTGCATATAAATCATATAAATAGGTGAAAAACATATTTTATGTCAACTCTTTTAATAAAATAACACAACAAATTAATGTATCTGAATTACTTTAATTAAAAATAGCGAATTATGGGGACCAAATTTGACAAACATCATAATTAGTTCTTTGAAAATGTTAAACCGTTGAAAGTATTCTAATTATAATGTACTTTAAACCACATTATTATCAACAGATATCCCATACCACGTTAAATAAACAGGCCAATGCATCATTTATAGGGTATGTTCATAAAATAAGAAATAAATGCATAAAATCCAATGGCCACGAAAGGAGTACATGTACTCATGTCAGCCACGAGTTTCAGGTGTGCAATCGGGTGTAACGAAATCGAATGGTTTATTTACCGTACCTGACCTGGATGACAGTGCCTATCTATGAACGGTGTTCAGCTTTAAACATGTAAAAGCAATCAACCGGAACTATACCTTAGTGTAGTGTAAACACGCTTTGATTGAGGATAGGAATCATTCACTCTGTGTAACTCGAGACGGGTGCCACGTAAAAAAAATCTTACCGAGCAAAGACTATTGCGTTTGCCTCTCCAGAACATATATAGAAAACTGTACAATTGTGGGAGAAGAACTGCAGAGTAGACGCAGTTTGTTGTTTGCAAAGGACATGTGCATTGGGGACATTTTATGCCAAAAATGCAGGAGGAATGTTTATAGATTTGAAAAAATTGGGGGGGGGGGAGGGTTAGTTAGAGTTTTCCGTCCCCTTGCCATCCCGGCATCAGGTACGTCCCCTTTGTGTCTAAAAATATCAGTAAATAATAATTATTGAAATGGCTATAGTTACTAGTATACATGAAGTACAATAAAACAGGTGTTTTAAGGTTGGCTTTTAATAGTAGTTTAAATTTTTTATGATTTTGTTTTACCTCTTTGCCTTCAGGAAAATACGACAATGTATTGAACCTTTGAGAAAAACTTCTTTTGCACATACAGATGAAACAAACGTTCCTTGCAATGTCATCAAAGATTAGTTGACATAAAATAAATAGATCCCTCGGAGGACATGGTGTGAAATTAATCTTTAAGAAATGGTCATAGAATGAAGAATATGAACTACACGTATATTCTGTCAGTAAGAAGCATAAAACTGTTTTATATAGTGAAAGGCTATATAAATGTATTTATAATATTCCAAAAATAAGCTGTGATTTTAGGTTCCAGGAAAGCTTCCAGACAATTTATTTTCCTTTGTCAGCATATGGTTATAACATTTTCCCATATAAATACAATAATTATAGGCAATTTATTCTTATCATTTCAATTATTGCAGTTAATGTACACGTAATGAAACAATATAAATATTTTCAATATACTATAGAATATAAAAATATTTATCAGGTGATGATGTGATCTTAAGAGATAGCGTATTGAGGGGTTAGTTATGACAGTAATACTAAACAGGCAGTATTATAATTTAAGTTAATTTTTTTTTTCATTTCTAATAGTATTGTAACTGTCACACACTATACAATAAAAACTAAGCAACACAAAATATCATTTTTGCCTCAATCCCTGTAAATGTGCATGATTTAGAATGCAAACTGTTTTGGTCTGCCAGGGGTGAAAAGAAAGGGAAGCTATGCCTTTTGTTGTCTTTTAATGAATGTCTGTACAGGGAACATACAGTGTATTTAAGTATAATGGATATATGCTGAAAACAGTTCTGTCTGAAAAACATCAGAGAGTTTCGAGAGGGCCAAGATCTGTCTGATATTTTTTCATACAGAATTGTTTGAGGCTTATATCGTACTAAAATTCTGCTATTGAATTTCATTGTTGATTTACCTGAGACTCCGATTTTGAAGGATATCAGCACCGCAATCACTGGTAACCGTCTGATATTAAGAAGCTCACTAATATCGGACTGTCACAGGTAAAATTCTAGACTGGAACAAGGGAATACCATCACAGTGGTGTTTTAACCTCTTTTTTGCAGTGTTTTTCTCACTGGACTAAACGTTGATGAATGAAACAGAAAGATGGATTTGATGAATTAGAGTAAGGGAACCTACCTGGAGATGGAGATGTTTAATAAGCTATTTAGGCACAGTGAGTCTTTGTTAAATTGCTCTGGTTTCATCAATATTCCTTAAATACCAATTTTCGTGGATTTCATTGTTCTGCTAATTGTTCAACGAAATGAAATGTACTTTCTAATGGAATACTTTTTGCATTGATAGGATCATATATTGGCCACGAGTTATGCATCTTTGAAACTGTCATTGCAGAAAATCCATAAATTGATACCTATGATTATTAATGAAACCACAGTATTCTTATCTTATTTATAACCTTGGTAAATAAAATGTGGAGAAATTGTACATGTATGTCAAACTGACAATTTAGAAATAAAAATTAATAAAAATGTTAACGTAGACATATGTTCACTCAGTTATCACATGTACTAATGAACTTAATTCATAGACATATATGGCATTAAATATCTTATCATAGTACATAATCAACATGTTATCATTTCACTAATGCGTGCAGTTTTACAGACTGATGAAATGTCTGCCATTTGGTTAAAACCAAAGTATCTTTAGTCAAACTAATTTACCTATAATTGACCTTGTATTTCAATCCTGCATTTTAAGTAGTAAGTATTAAGGTGTGATACCTTGAATTTTCCGAAATTGTCCAAAAAGTTGTGGACAATTTTAATGAATCTTTATTTGTATTAGTTGTAATATGTGCAATTCCAATAAATGTCAATTTTTTCGCGATTACTTTTCTTTTTCTAGCTCTAATTCAAAGGACACATATGCATGTATATATATGTATTAATATATTTACAAATAACGGTAGTTGTTTATATATTATGATTTGTACTAACGTCGCAACGCTTGAGTTGCATTTAAACGTGCATATGTATAATGTAATATTCTTGCAATGTCATATGGAAGGAAATAAAAAATGATTGAATGAATCATCCAAGTTTGTTGTAAGTAATTTTAAAATTTCAGAGGCATCTAAGTCAAACTGGATGTGCCATAAGTGTAAAAACGAGGTGGCTCAAGGAGAAAAATGCAAAACTTGTCAAAGAGGGTTTAATAAGAAAAAAGATGAAGAAGTAGGCAGCACAAGAAATGAACAAAATACAAAAGAAGCATTGGATGGAGCAACTAGTCATTCTGGTGATGATCAAGTAAATAGAATAAACTGTGATGTCAGCGAAGAAAGAGGGATTGAAACAGTCAATAGTAGTGGATGGACTTGTAAGATCTGCTACATGAGTGGGAATCAAAGTACTGAATGTAAGATGTGTAAACAAACCAAAAAGGAATTGAGTGACGAAGATAACATCAAGAATAGAAGGAAGAGGACGAACCTCAACAGAAGCAGGCTAAAGGCAGGTCACAGTCTAAAAGTGAAGGACGAACGGGATAAGCAGAAACAAATTGCAAGGGATATTGCAAGAAACATTACAGATTATTGCAAAGAGGTAAATTTAGTACATGGCGTTTAATATATTAAAGTTGTAAAATAAGGATAGATATTAACATACAAATACAATTAGGTATATATCTGCTAATGCATGAACTCATTTAATAAATAGGGACTTAGAACTTGAAAAAGAGAAAGTTGAAATAGCATTCTGATTTCTGTGGGAGAGTTATTTATTTAATTTCTTAACATTTGATACCTTTATGGATATGAAATCACAAATATATTACACATATTGTATAAAGAGTGTTTTCCTTATTTGTTTTTTAATCAGCGAAACACGATGTCATTTTAAGAATCTTTAATTAGTTAAGAAGATTAATTCAAAACAAACTGAATTATTCAAAGTAGTAAAACTAATTAAGAAAAAGAAGCAATTTTTCTATATCATTTTTAAATTGATTAAATTAATGTTACTCTCTAACCACTTGTAGAATAATATTCATTATGAAGACAGGAGTTTTCCTGCTTCAAATGACCCTAAACGAGATGAAGAGCGATGGATAAGAATAGGCCAAATTGAGGACAACAGCTGTAGAGGACATGGATCTTGGAAAATCTTTAGGAACCCAAGCCCAGATGATGCAATACAGGGGGCAGCAGAAAACTGCTGGTATGATTATAAAACACACGTTATTTCCTTTGGAAGTCATTGTGCTTGTCAAGCATGTTTTTTTGGTGATAATGATTTGAAATATTAACACTAAGGGACGAAAAACAATGACAAATAAACCTTTATTCAGTGTATTGAAAGGAGTTTCACGAGGGGATAAGTTTGAATACAACAGTAAAATTAAATATAAAAATAATTCTTTTCTGTAACCATTATACATATGAAGCTTTTTGTTGTATAAGGGTATAAGGATTTTGCTTCCATAGACTGTATTAAAATTGTAATATGTAGTCTTCACTCCCTAATTATATTTGGACAGGTTTCTGTGTGCAGTAAGTTTATTGTCTCAGAAAAAAGAACTTCTGAAAGACATTTTCATCACTGAGAGTTTTTGTGAGGAGGGTTTGTATCAAGTTCGCCTATGTAAAGATGGAAACTGGAAGACTGTGATTGTTGATGACCGCTTTCCCTGTGATGAAAAAGGAAATCTGAAATATTCTAGAGTATGTTATTTAATTATGCCAAAGAAATACATTTTTTCTGAGATTCATTCAAAAATACACTTCATGTAAGCGCCTAATTTATACCTTTAGGTACCGCATCTTGTCTTCTCTTCAAAATATATATCTAATGGGAGCACTATCTTGTAAAAGTGTTAGAATAAAAAGTCATATGTCTGATTCTAGTCACAAAACAAACAGCTGTGGGTAATGCTGTTAGAAAAGGCGGCAGCTAAACTTTATGGAGGGTATGAAGCATTGCGCTCTGGTCTTGTGGTAGAGTCCCTGACCATGCTGACAGGGGAGCCATGTGAACACATTGACCTCAAAGGTAAGTCAACAGCTGCCCTGTACGTGAATCAAATACCGACAGAGTTTAAAGTAATAAGACTGAAACTGTCAATTTTGTCAGGTATTGTATAGTCCTCAGTGAGCACAACATCTGTCATAATGAACAGAATATGACTTTTAATGATAATGCAAACTACCAACAGTTTTAACTGGAGAAATCCTCCACAATATTGAATAGACACCAACTTAAAAGAATGTAAAAATTATGAAGTGTGGCCACTTGTGGCCTGGCTTTGTGATATTTCTGGTTTATATTTTATTTAAAGGATCTGATGAGGAGAAGGAAGATGACAACAAACTTAAAT
Source organism: Magallana gigas (assembly GCF_963853765.1). NCBI lineage: Eukaryota > Metazoa > Mollusca > Bivalvia > Ostreida > Ostreidae > Magallana > Magallana gigas. Next base: position 45,915,759 of record NC_088854.1, read on the forward strand.
TAGATCTTGACAAACTTTGGACTGAATTGAAGGCTTGGCATTCCTCTAGGTAAAGTCTAGACTGCCATAGTAACTCTGTTTTTATTGCATCTCTGCATATGCAATCCTATTTTTCCATAAAGAGTATTTTTTCATAGATAGTGATAAGTACCAAACATCTTTTAATATGTTGTATGCCGCTTTGAGACAGTGCCTCGGGTTACGTGTGTACATGAAAATATGTTTGTTTTTTTCCAAGAAAAATGAACTTCTTCGCTGACAAAAACTTTGTCTTAGATCTTTTCTATTGATAAGAAAATATGCTTCTTGCATTGGTTGTTTCATTTCAGTCGTATATTGTTTATATATATTGTATATTGTTGTGTATTGTTTAAGTTGTTTATAGAACCAAAGCAAATACATGCTTCCTCATTTGAAGATTCTAAAAGTATGAAATTTGATGATATTTGATTTTTTTAATGAATCATCCAGGTATTTGATAGGAATAAGTACCCCAGAAGATTTACAGCAGGGGGAACTGGAGTCCTCTCATTGTTATCCTGTTCTTGAAGTTCAGGAGATGAATGACACAAAGTATTTCTCTCTCTCTTTCTCTCAGTATTGATAACAAATACAGTATTTTTAAGATATTCCACACATTTTCTCTCTCTCTCTCTCTCTCTCTCTCTCAAATTTAGATTAAATTAATTCTGAGTAATTTTAAACAACAGGCTCATGAAACTGTGGACATGTTCAGACCATAAGCACTGTATCACTGGATGTTTGACAAGCAACGTTGATCTTCAGAAAGAGAAGAAAAGATTGTTACGAAACCTTAAAACAGGAGAATTTTGGATTTCATTCGAGGATGAATTTATAAAGTAAATCTTTTATTTTATATGTAAAACTCTACTTGACTTTTTATTAGTTTCAAAGATTTTATCTATCAGACCGCAGCTTTTTCCATCTCTTAATATTTGGTTATTCTATTTTGTTTTCAGATACTTTAATAGCCTGTCTGTCTGTAAAACAGATGAAGGATGGTTTGAATCTCGCTTTAAAGGTGTGTTTCCTCCTATCTTGAGTGAGGAGTGGAAGTACCACTCCTTTAGACTTGTGAATGACACCAAACTAAAACTTGGACTGTTTCAGGAAAGCATGAGGTAATTTAACCTTTCTATATAGATGTTTAAAACAGGGTGATCTTCCTTGAAGAATACCAGTATAATGAATGGAATCAATAAAAATTTGACATTTTTTATTAAAAACATACATATAATAGTAAAAACCCAAACATTGGTTAATTTGTTCCTTTATATTTCAAATTTTTAGTATTATTTAAAGCAAAGTATCAAATAGAAATAAATTATAATTGAATACGAAGCAACCATAACCTGAACTGGCATAAGATATCATTGAGAATGTTTTTGGTCACTCAGCATAAGAATGCTGTAGTAAGTTGCCGTATAATGGCCTTGTTCTTTGCCATAATTTAAGACCTTGTCATAAACATAAATTTATCCTCCAAATGAAATATATATGTATTTAATACTTAGTTTCAATATTGAAACAATGCAATTACTGATATTACAATTTTCAGAGGAACGGGTTTGAAGCTAGAAGCCTTCACAGATCTACTGATTATGGTGCTTAGAAACCAAGACGACGGTTCTGGACATCCGTTTATGACAGCCCCGTTGTTTTCAGAAGTCATGAGCTACAGTAAGAGGCGGGCCAGAAGCCTGACAACCTGTAATGTAGACCTTACCCAGGGTAGTTACACAGTGGCCTGTTTTTCATTCGGAAAGTTAAGACAAGGTCAGTCTTAAATTGCAAGCTGTACAAGTTATTGAAAGGCTTTTTATCTGGTTCATGTTAAGGGACTCTTCTTGCTTTTAATAGATGTTTGTTTTATGATTATTATGAAAATTGAACTGTAAGAACCTTTTGATTGACACTAATGAAGGTAAAGAATTATAACTCATTAAGATTAGTAAAAATAACTTTAAACTGCTGTGTTTTTCCTACCGGTACTACATGTAATGTTATGCTCAACTTCATTTTCCTCCTACCAGTATATTTTGAACTATTAGTACACATAACAATTTTTTACTTCAATTATACTTTACCACCAAAGTTAGTACAATATTATTTTGATAACTTGTGTATGTTAAAGAGGCAGTACGGCGCATCTTATCAAAAAACCGACTTGAAAAAAATTTCCGATCGGGTTCGGTATTTTTGTACTACTCATGAATGTATAAACTTTTAGAAAATTACAATGTTCTCAATGCAATAAATCTACTTATTTCATTAAAATTAATAATTACGTATAACCTATCACATAAATACATCGCAACGTGTTCGGGGTTCAGCCTTCTCTACTATTACGCATGCGTATTTACTGTAAACAAAACATATGCAGGGCTCGCGAAGAATCTCCTGGACAGGTTTGTTGATAAAAATATGTCTTTTCTACTTCTTATAGGTAATAACTGTTCAAAGTTTTTAAAATAACCACAATTATTTTTTTGTAAGCATGTATTTTTCGTGTTTATCATAGGAGTTGATACAACCTAAATTTATTTTTATAAATGAGGCCCCTTGAGGGGTTATTTGACATATTTATGTCTATTCATTTTAAAATGAACCTAAATTGGTAAACCATTTATAAATTATCGAGTAAGTAAGGATGTGTTTCATTAAGAAAATCGCTTTAACCTCGTTTTCCATGATGACCGTAGTGGGACGAAGATCTTGTAGTTTTCAGCACGTGTCAATTGCTGTCAATCAAGGTCCACGTGGTACAAACAAACAATATAAGATTATTCAGGTTTGTACGACCCTTGAATTCCCGGAGGCTCATAATTACGTTAATTAAGTATGTGAAAGGGATTTTCATGTATTTCAACTATTACAATAAACGTTATTTCTTATTTCCTAACTATAGAATAGGTAAATCTGAAGTTATTCACACATGTGTTTTCAGCTGTACTGTCTCTTTAAGAGATGAGACACTATTGAAGAAACGATCTATCTACAGTCTTTCTATCATGCTAACACGAAATAAGCCCCAGTCAGGGCTGATGTTTAATCTTCAGTTTGGATGTCCTGTTATGAGCCAGTCTCTGCCTATTTTCCTGCTTGAACTTTCGCATCACTTTGCCTGATTGTGACCTCAGATACATAGCATGCACTTAAGAACTGCTGTGTGTATGATGATGAGTTACGGCATAATATACAAGTACTACACTGCACTAATTCTAATTTAAATCATAATTTGTTGCAGTAACACTTTACAAATTTCCCTTTAGATAATAATTTTGAGGCAGAAGACTATGTCAGTTACACCTTAAGCATACACAGTTCCGTCCAGCTGCATTTTGTTGAGGAAGTCAATGCCTCTAGCTTTCCAGAGCTCATGTATGCCTCCGCTGATGCTCTCATTACATTGGCCAAACAGAGCAAGATCAAAGAAAATGATGTAAAAATCAGTGATATCGACGCATTTAATGTAAGATATTACTTTGTACTTATAGAACTGAGAAGTGAAGTTTAAAATTTTAAAAAGCTCATAGTCATTAAAATAATCTTAGCATATAGCTTAACTATTTTTAGGTATATTCTAAGGCAATACATCTACATAAATTCAATGTTTAGTATCTATATTACTATATTAAAATAATAGACTCGAATTTTTGGTCTTTAATACCGAGAAATCGGAAGAATACTGTCTTTTGTTTTTATATATTTTAAACATAATTGGTACTTGAAGATTACCAATTTGTTTTTATTTTTTCTCAATTAATTAATAATCAACGAAAATTCCTCAAAATATCCCGTAAATCACCTGGTTATTTTGGATTTTACAATCTTGCGCTTGTGCAATACATTCATGCTAACGGGATCGTTAGTTTGTTTCCACAATATCACATCTGCATGAATAAACTCAGAAATGATAATACAAATACGGGTAAATTTTCATTAGACTTTTGCTATATATATTCTAGATCTGTTCATATTAATTATTGATTTCTTATGAGAGAAAGTATAAAATAACTAATATACATTTCAACAAAGTACTTACTTTTGTCTTCGTGATGACAAAAAAATATTTGATTACATGCAAAAAAGTTACATTATATTTGTTAGGAGAGTGAAGATACAATATGGTTTATCGTAAAAATGGACAAAAGGCGTTGAATTATAATTCCCTTCTATGGATTAAAATTTTTAGTTGAAAGGTATTTGCAGTCTCAAAAAGGTTTGTTGTGATGAAATTGACTGTTATTTTCAAGGCGACTTCATTAACTTTCTCCAAAATCGTTCCGGAGCGATTCTGCAATTTTTTTGCTACATTACGGGTACAAGGGAGGCATTCTAACAGTGGTGAGGGCTTTTCCCGAGGCACAGTTAGATTATTCAAACTAAGGAAAGTGAAGTGAAACTAATAGCATTATTGTAGGCTTATAGCTTTCTTTTGTAAATGTCAATAATAAAGTGTGTCTATGTACCTATTTCGTAAATGTCCGATATGCAATGTCAACCCGTGCACGCACGGGTCAAAGTCTAGTTTGTTTTATTTGTGTAGATTGCGGATGGTGTGTATTATGTGAAGTTCAGGTTCTATGGACAAATTTGTGTCTTTATCAACGAGACAACAGAAGGCTATTCTTATCGTAGGAACTACGGGGATAGTGAATACATTTTAGATGTTAGGAATAGAATGAATACCTTGGATTACATTCCACCTAAATCAGGGTAAATAATTTTATTTTAATAATGTTCGGTATGCAAATAGCATATTGATTCAATGACATGATTTTATTTTTGTGGAGTTGGGAAAATTCAGGGTGTTCCAGATTTTCCCTCCCTGAAAAATTGAGACCTCTGCACCCATGCTTGATAAACGTGTATGTTTTTGCATCATTATGACTCTCATTGTTGTATAATAGTGAATTGGTAGGGTCATTGCTAAGTCCGGGGGTGGGAGGGTGAGGGAGACGAATGGGAAAAGAATTAAACTTTCGAATTCAGTAGAACATCAGGAAATTACATTTTCCTCTCAGTTTCACTACGCTAATATGTTAGAAATTATTAGGGAAGAAAAGTTGAAGGATATATTGGGAAATAACGTTTACAGATTCAATAAGTTTGTTTACATTATCAAATACTTTATTATATATACTTTTGGACTTCAGAACTCGTCTTGCGATAATTTCATTTAAGGAATACATTTGTATTAGTTATTAATCCATGCAGCCAGAGTTATGTTTCTTGTCACAGAATGTATTAACCTTAATGGATTTATTTTCAGACGTGTTATAAATATAGTGACTCCACTAAACCCTGAGACTTCATGGAAGATTGCGGCTCAGAAGAATTTCTTGAAGTCAGAACCACTAGAAAGTATTCCCCCAGTTCCAGACACATTGGAAGGTCTCCTGACACCAAGACCTATCCCTGAAATTACTTCATCATCATGATAGTATATATGTGATTGTAACCTGATTGATTGTAAAAATATGATATTAGATAAAGCCTGCGGCAGATTAGTCTTTAGTTTATGCTAAACTGCATATAATGTGATATGAAAAATCAAAAGTCTTCACGGAGGGTTATTTTTCATCGCTTTTAATGCACTGCTTTTTTAGCTCACCTGAGCTGAAAGCTCAAGTGAGCTATTCTGATCACATTTTGTCCGTCGTCCGTCTGTCCGTCCGTCTGTAAACTTTTTACATTTTGAACTTCTTCTCTAAAACCGCTTATCCAATTTCAACCAAATTTGGCACAAAGCATCTTTATGGGAGGGCGAATATAAATTGCAGAAATAAAAGTCCGATCTGTTTTCAAAGCGGAGAAAACCTTGAAATTGTAGAAAAAGGGGGGTGCATTTTTACGAATTACGACTTATTACGAAAATAATTATAAAGGAAAGGCGTGTTTCAATCAGTTTAATAGCTTCGGGCTCGGCATCCGGTAAAATGGGTAGGCAAGACTTGGCCAGGGCAAAACAAAAGATTGGCAGTTCAGTTATTAATCTGCCAATCTCATTAAAATTTCAGGATATTTGATGGACTAGTATATTTGTATTCGCTGTAAATATTGCTGCAAAATAATGCGTATTTGGAATTGACGATTTGCCCCGGCTTTTATTTTGCCACGGCCCGGGTTTGCAGACCCATTTTACTTAGACTCGTATTCCATACTTCTAAATCGAGGTTCTTTGTTTAAAGCAGCCATGACATTATACGAAAAAGGGTCGATCTGACTATGATGAATTTGCTTGTTGTGCAACAGTTCGCGTATGAAGGGAAATTTTGAAACATGCAAAATATATTGGTGCCGATTTTGTGAAGTAAATTGAGGCTAAATATTTCAATGCGTTGACAGTTTTCACACATGACGTTGGTGTTCGCTTGTTCTAATTTTCGTTTCGTTTTCATTATTTATGCTTTGTAACCTGGAAACTATCGTCTGTATTTCGTGATTTTTACGTATTAAATCAAACAGAGACTTCGGTAAATCAAACAGTTAACTGTTTACCTGCGCAAATTAAGCAAAATCTGATGATGGGGTAGGTGCCCACTGAAATACAATTCATTCTATCGGTAATTCGGCATTATCTTTTGCGTAATGATAGATGAATGCAATTGGTTTTGTTGAGATGCTCGGCATTTTCTCGAGTTTATTCAGTTTAAATAGAGTTTGATATCGCTGACGGAAATATGTAGGTATATACATGTATATATATGATTCATTTCGAAAAAATAAATTGTTCTTTATTTGTTATACATGTAGTGCATGTTTCTTGTGTTTAATTGTTTACAATTTCTATTTACTAACCATATTTGAGTGTTAAACTTCGAATTATAAGCAAGATACAGAGATTTGCTCACAATTCTATGTTTGTACACAGATCTTAAAAACTAAAGATTAAAAAAGTAAAAAATTTGTCAATATTTATTAAGAAAATTTTCAAAGTCTGTTCTTCCAGAAACCAACTTTAACAACTTATTGTATTGTAAACTTAGCCTTTTTAGCTCACCTAAGGGTGGGACCACAATGGGGGGTCGAAGTTTAACAAATGAATATATAGAGTAAATCTTTAAAAATCTTCTTCTCAGAAACTAATCAGCCAGGAACGCTAAAACTTGTGTGAAAGCATCATCAGGTAATGTAGATTCAAATTTGAGAAAATCATGACCTCCGGGGGTAGGGTGGGGCCACAATGGGAGATCGAAGTTTAACATAAGAATATATATAGAGTTAATCTTTAAAAATCTTCTTCTCAGAAACTAATCGGCCAGGAAAGCTGACACTTGTGTGGAAGCATCCTCAGGTAGTGTAGATTCAAAATTGTGAAAATCATGACCCCCGGGGGTAGGGTGGGGCCACAATGGGGGGGTCGAAGTTTAACATATGAATATATAAAGTAAATCTTTAAAAATCTTCTTCTCAGAAACTAATCGGCCAGGAAAGCTGACACTTGTGTGGATGCATCCTCAGGTAGTGTAAACTCAAAATTGTGAAAATCATGACCCCCGGGGGTAGGGTGGGGCCACAATGGGGGATCGAAGTTTAACAAAGGAATATAGAGTAAATCTTTCAAAATCTTCTTCACCGAAACTTATTAGCCGGCAAAGGTAAAACTTGTGTGGAAGCATCCTCAGGTAGTGTAGATTCAAAGTTGTTTTAAAGTCATGAAAATAATAACCCCTGGGGGTAGGGTGGGGTCACAATGGGGGATCGAAGTTTAACATATGATTATATAAAGTAAGTCTTTAAAAATCTTCTTCTCAGAAACTAATCAGCCAGGAAAGCTGAAACTTGTGTGGAAGCATCCTCAGGTAGTGTAATTCAACATTGTGAAAATCATAACCCTGGGGGTAGGTTTGGGCCACAATGAGAGGTCGATGTTTTACATAGGAATAAACAGAGTAAATCTTTAAAAATCTTCTTCTCAGAAACTAATCAGTCAGGAAAGCTGAAACTTGTGTGAAAGCATCCTCAGGTAGTGTAGATTCAAAGTTGTGAAAATCATGATCTCCAGGGGTAGGGTGGGGCCACAATGGGGGGTCAAAGCTTAACAAAGGAATATATAGGGTTAATCTTTAAAAATCTTCTCAGAAACTAATCAGCCAGATGATTCTTTATAATTGTTAAGACTTTGGCCCCAGGACAATTCTTTGGCCTCACGAGAAGGTTCAGAGGTTGATGTACGTTTATATCCCATATATAAACTATTGTTAAGGATCTTTTTGAGAACTGCGGTATATACATGTATATATATGATTCATTTCGAAAAAATAAATTGTTCTTTATTTGTTATACATGTAGTGCATGTTTCTTGTGTTTAATTGTTTACAATTTCTATTTACTAACCATATTTGAGTGTTAAACTTCGAATTATAAGCAAGATACAGAGATTTGCTCACAATTCTATGTTTGTACACAGATCTTAAAAACTAAAGATTAAAAAAGTAAAAAATTTGTCAATATTTATTGAGAAAATTTTCAAAGTCTGTTCTTCCAGAAACCAACTTTAACAACTTATTGTATTGTAAACTTAGCCTTTTTAGCTCACCTGAGGGTGGGACCACAATGGGGGGTCGAAGTTTAACAAATGAATATATAGAGTAAATCTTTAAAAATCTTCTTCTCAGAAACTAATCAGCCAGGAACGCTAAAACTTGTGTGAAAGCATCATCAGGTAATGTAGATTCAAATTTGAGAAAATCATGACCTCCGGGGGTAGGGTGGGGCCACAATGGGAGATCGAAGTTTAACATAAGAATATATATAGAGTTAATCTTTAAAAATCTTCTTCTCAGAAACTAATCGGCCAGGAAAGCTGACACTTGTGTGGAAGCATCCTCAGGTAGTGTAGATTCAAAATTGTGAAAATCATGACCCCCGGGGGTAGGGTGGGGCCACAATGGGGGGGTCGAAGTTTAACATATGAATATATAAAGTAAATCTTTAAAAATCTTCTTCTCAGAAACTAATCGGCCAGGAAAGCTGACACTTGTGTGGATGCATCCTCAGGTAGTGTAAACTCAAAATTGTGAAAATCATGACCCCCGGAGGTAGGGTGGGGCCACAATGGGGGATCGAAGTTTAACAAAGGAATATAGAGTACATCTTTCAAAATCTTCTTCACCGAAACTAATTAGCCGGCAAAGGTAAAACTTGTGTGGAAGCATCCTCAGGTAGTGTAGATTCAAAGTTGTTTTAAAGTCATGAAAATAATAACCCCTGGGGGTAGGGTGGGGTCACAATGGGGGATCGAAGTTTAACATATGATTATATAAAGTAAGTCTTTAAAAATCTTCTTCTCAGAAACTTATCAGCCAGGAAAGCTGAAACTTGTGTGGAAGCATCCTCAGGTAGTGTAATTCAACATTGTGAAAATCATAACCCTGGGGGTAGGTTTGGGCCACAATGGGAGGTCGATGTTTTACATAGGAATAAACAGAGTAAATCTTTAAAAATCTTCTTCTCAGAAACTAATCAGTCAGGAAAGCTGAAACTTGTGTGAAAGCATCCTCAGGTAGTGTAGATTCAAAGTTGTGAAAATCATGATCTCCAGGGGTAGGGTGGGGCCACAATGGGGGGTCAAAGCTTAACAAAGGAATATAAAGGGTTAATCTTTAAAAATCTTCTCAGAAACTAATCAGCCAGATGATTCTTTATAATTGTTAAGACTTTGGCCCCAGGACAATTCTTTGGCCTCACGAGAAGGTTCAGAGGTTGATGTACGTTTATATCCCATATATAAACTATTGTTAAGGATCTTTTTGAGAACTGCAATACTCAACATATGATATGACTATAAAATCATCCTGTTAGAAAAGGGACTAATGATTATAAACATAAGAATATCCAGGGGAAAATGGATTTTATTTATACAGGATCTACATGTATTATTGTACATTGTCCAGATAGTTTGTATTATGACTCCATTAAGCTGATTTTATCATACCTATTGTTCCTCAGGTGAGCGATGTGGCCCATGGGCCTCTTGTTAATATGGGTTTATGTCAGCATAAAATAAGGTTGATGAACTGTACAAATGTTGACATGATTGAGAGATAGTCATAGAGAAACTGACATATCTCTAATGCATTTGTATACATAGATTCAATTTGATTAATATGTTATTCAAGTATACTAAGAATATATGAATTTGATCAAACAGCTGGCAAGATGCCTGTATATGTTCTCTCCTGTATCGTAAAAAAGAGAATTATATAATTATATATATGATGATTTAATGAAAAATAATTAATACATGCCCTGATCTTTTATCATTTTGCATTTGCATGATAAATTAAAACTGAACTTGAAACATTAAAATGCATGTATGAAGGTACATGTAGCAAGCATTGCATAAATAAATCAAATACCGGTAACCTACAGGGACCTTAATATTTTGCAAATTACGAACAATGTTCATGTACCTATTTACCATTTAGCATTAAAGATCTTTTAAAATCTAATTTTGTTTCTTTTTCTTGACGCAATGCCAATGACACTTTACGATGGTGTCCTCGTCTGGTTTTGGCTCCAGTGGATCAAATGTTCTTCGAGTCTGAAGTTTCTTCTCGCACTCTATTTGAGTGCCCCCAAGCACAGCAATCGTCTGAAAACTCAATTTTTTGACACTTGTTTGCTTATTTCAAGAGGAAGACATTGGGGGTTTATGTTCAATTGGGATCGTCTGTGTATTAGTGGTTTATCTGACGCAGAGACAGCTTTATCGGATCGTCAACTTTCATGAAACGGTTGTTTGAAAAGGATTGGACGGTGTGTGACTCTTCAACTTCTGCATGTGGGTTTTGTAAAAAGTCTCTTTTCTTCTTTTTCTTCTAAGATGCAATACCTATTTGACCTATTGAATGATGATTCGGGGCTACATTATGGAGATGTCAGAGGTAATGGTACAATCTTGGAGCTTTTTGGTTGTTCGGAGGAAAATGAGAGTCGCTTATGTTGACGGTGAAGAATATGGCTTCACGATAGGAGATGGCAACAAATAAGGAGACGATGGCGACGATGGATGTAGGCACACGTCTTGTTGTCTTTGGTAAATCTACCGGTACATTTAAATCACCCTTTCCATCACACACCTCTCTCACACCCGCAGACAAAACTTTCTCACCAGTATTGAACTGTAAACCATAAAAATGTTTTTCCCTCTTTGTTTTCTATGCATTTCTATGGTTATATTAGATTTGTTCTTCACTTCGTCATTGATATGATTTTATGAAACAACATCCATTTCACTGGTTAAAAATAATGCGGTACTTTTTGAAGGAAGATTATTTTCAACTTAAGTACCAAATGTAAACGTAAAACACATTGAATAATTGATGCAATGTGAACTATACTTATGTTTCGACTTCTAAAACTATAATACATGTATAAGTTTCTAAATTTAAAATTGTAAGGTTTTCTTTTACCACTGTCTCTAAAATCCAAAAAATGTTAAATGTACAAAAGCATTATCAAAGCTATCCTTTTCTTTTGGTGACAATAACAAATCAATTTCAATTTGACTTGGCAATTACATTTCTATACTGTTGCACTGTACACTTTTAATTTTTTTTGTACATTTTCTTTTTCTTCTTTTCTTATGGTATGTTTTTTTTTTTTTTTTTTATAATTGTTTTTCTAAATTTTCGGTTTGTATTTTCAACATTAAAAGATCTTATTTTGTCTTTAAGACCATGCAGCATTTTCCCTCCTTCGTTTTGTTATGAGGCTACTCTGCTCCGATATGATCTCTTATAGCCTAGTATTCCGTCTTCTTTACCTTCTTTCTCCTTACATGAAATTGATTTTTGTTAATGGTATCCACTCCCCCCAGCAGGCATACGACGTTGTACCAACGTTGAAAATACGTTGATCATGGTTGACGACGTTGATCAACCAAAATACAACGTTGTGCGACGTTGAAGAAAAAGACGTTATCAACATGACAAATTTTCAACGTTAGTTAGACGTCAGATATTCTGACCAATATCGACCAAATTTCTCATACATATATTTATAAAATTGTATTTTTCATAATTTCGTGTAATTATTGAATTCTGTAATTTGTGGGCATAAAAAGTGAAAAAACATCATCAGTGATGGCAAAAATCGCACATGTAAAGAATTTACATGTATGCGGAAAGCGCGCGATAGGCATTGATCTTGTAACCCCCCCCCCCCCCCCCCAATATCTACACAGCTCGAAATGATTTAAGTAACTTTATGAATCATTTATATATATAGTGTTAATGAATAAAACTGTTGATAGTGAAATAAATTCAGTTATGGCGAAAGTTAGCGCATGTAAACAAATTATGCGGCAAGGTGCGCGATAGCCATTGATCTATTGCACATCCTCCATATCTGCTCAGCTTGAAAGCGCATGCTGGCCAGACAAGTATTAATTACTGGCGCGAACAAATTACCGCGCCAACTGAAACAAAGAATCAGTGTCCAGCTGGGGATAAGATATCCTAGCTGGGAAGCCATTTTGAACGCCATTCCAAACTTGAGACCGTGCATGAGGAGCAGCATTTATAAATTCTACATCGACCTTTAATACAAGGACATTTTGGATTTCATCCTCTAAAATAGTAAAGTAAGTGTTTCTTTCAATTATATAATGCATGTTGTATAATGTTTTTATTTTTTTCCAAGCTAGAAAAAAATGCTTAACCGCATGGCGCGTGTTTTTGAATTCACCACTAACGAACAGAGAATGCATGTAAAAATTGATCGATCTCTAACTTACATTAGTCTAATAATATCAAAGTATTGTTAGCCTTGAAAATGTCTTTAAGTTTTTGGTGTTTTTTGTGGTGTTTTTATTTTTATTTTTCACCACTAACGTTAGTAATGTTATGTACGATAGTTCACACGTATCACGAATGACTCTTTGGACGAGTTAACTAAGAGAATTTCCGTTTTACGTACAAGTTAACAGAAGAGTGAAACTATAAATAGAATTGGGATTTTATTGTTGTCGTTGATCTTTGGTCTCCAACATAACGATGCAAGTTTTAATACTCAATAAGTGTACCCAGGCAACTGATCGAAGCCGTTTTGTAATACAGTATATAGAAAGTAATAATCTTATCTGTTACCTTCGATGGTCTTTAAAGGAAAACAATAAATCCTTTAACACTAACAGTCCATATTCAATTCACAGTATTGAAGACAGTACTTTAGGCCTAGTATATAAGTATTTATATTTGTAATGATTATGATGTTAATATTAACTCAAAGTGATGATATTATTTATAATGGTTAATCAATACAAACAATAGAAACAAAAACTAGCTGCACGTGCATGTATTTTTTTGTTCTATTTAAGACATGGCCTATCTCAGAAACTGGAGACGGTACAATACATTTGTTCATGCGCTTGCACAATCAAGCAGCAGTGAAAATGATGTTGAAAATCAACTGCAGGCAGTTGGGGGCCAGCAGACAACTCCTGAAAGGTACACCTCCTCTGTGCAGTCAGATTCTGGGGAAGATCAGCAACAGCAGCACATTAATGAACCAGCAGATTATGACAGTGATTCTTCCATGTCCGTTGTTTTAACAAGTGATGAAGATAATGAAAATGAGCCTGAGGAATGTTTACCATCACAAATTGCAGAATGGGCTACAAAGTTTAAATGCACTAGATCATGCATTAATCATATACTTGAAATTTTTAGAAAGCAAGGCCACAGAGTACCAAAAGATGCACGTACTTTACTTCAGACACCTCAAAGTATTGATATCATTAGAAAATGTGGTGGCAATTATTATTATTTTGGGCTGCTATCAGGACTTACGAAAACTGTGTCATTACATCCAAATCATTTTGAAGATGAAAACTCAATTAAACTTTCATTTAACATCGATGGAGTACCATTATTTAAGTCTTCCTCGGTACAATTTTGGCCAATCCTATGCAGTGTCAATAGTTTTGAACCATTTATTGTTGCTTTGTTCTGTGGAACAAAGAAACCAGACTCAGTTGAGGAGTATTTGCTGGACTTTGTTGAAGAACTTTGTAATGTTGAAAATACTGGGTTTCAATTGAATGATAAACATTTTGCTGTGATCATTGACTCATTTATTTGTGATGCTCCTGCAAGGTCATTTTTGAAATGTACTAAAGGACACAATGCATACTTTGGATGCGATAGATGCACAATTAAAGGTGTATGGCGTGGACGTGTTGTTTTTGAACAACCAGACGGCATGAATATGCCGGAAAAGAGAACTAAAGAAGATTTCAATGAATTGCAGTATACTGATTATCAATTAAAGAGGTCACCTTTAGTTGATATTGGTATCGATTGTATCAAATCGTTTCCGCTTGATTATATGCATCTTGTGTGTCTTGGTGTGATGAAAAGAATTTTGATGTTTTTAAAATCAGGACCACGAGAGTGCAAGCTATCCCATCTGCAAATAGAATTACTTTCGGACAAACTTGTTGCTCTGAATGGGAAAATGCCTCGAGAATTCGCAAGACAGCCACGTTCGCTTGAGGTTCTCGATCGATGGAAGGCAACAGAGTACAGGCAATGCATTCTATACACTGGCCCACTTATTTTCCGCAACATAATGCATGACCAAATGTATCAACATTTCCTAGCTCTAACGGTTGCCATGTCAATATTACTTGACTCCAGAGATGCTTCTAGGAATCACTACCTGAATTATGCAAAAGAATTGCTTGAATACTTTGTCAAGAAAGCACCCCAGATATACGGAGAGACATTTACTACCTACAACATTCACTCTCTTGTACACATAAGTGATGATGTTAAAAATTATGGTGTTTCACTAAATGAACTAAGTGCCTTTAGATTTGAAAACTATCTTCAAAAGTTAAAGAAATTTGTGAAGAAAGCACAAAATCCTATTGCTCAAGTTGCTAAACGGTTGTTTGAACTGGAAAGAACTACTGTCAAACCATGGATGAATGTTTCAACAACCTATCTTTCCACAAAAAGAAAAGACAGTTGTTTACTTTTAAAAGATCAGTCGTTTGCATTTTTGCAAGAAAAAAGAGAAAATGGAGAATTGATATGCAAAGTTGTTTCACAACAGAGACTGGAAAATTTATTTATTAATCCATGTGAATCGAAATTAATAAATGTTGCCGTTGTGAAAAACACAACATTGCAGAGGCATGGACGGGAAAAAATAATCAGAAAGCATGACATAGATAGAAAAGTTGCATGTTTGCCTTATGATGGGAAATATGTGCTGTTTCCTTTGCTGCATGGAATTGAAAGGCAATATTAGGATAAGGTTGGTTTTTAGCACTATCAAGTATTGTAAAGAGAGATATATATTGCTAAATTAGTTCTACCGGTAATTGTAATTTCTTTAATACTGAATTGGTGACTTTATAATAAAATATATGTCAGATAATAATTTTTTTTTAAACATTACAACTCAAAGAACTCTTTTCTTGTGACATTGATGACAAAAAACAAACTATGTTATTTATTGAAAAAATAATATGTTTAAGCATTTTGCTTAATTTTGATTTTTTAAATTAAGATGGACAAGAAGTGGGTAAGAGCTGTGTGGAGAGAGGATGAAAAAGAGATGGAGCTTGCCATACCCAGTGTATGGGTTGAAGGAAATCGCATAAGATGGCCAAATACATCAAATGCAAAATCTGCACTCAAAGAATGCAAGAAACCTGCTGACAAATGGCTTTCATTTGATCTGATAAAGATCAAGTTTTCATCAGGTAACTTCTTAATTTATTGATAAGAAACCGAGTAATTTATGTTTGAAGATGTAAAAAATGTAGGGAAGTCAACAAAGTTAACAAAGAATTTTTTGTATACATTTCTCATCAAGTCAATTGTACCTTCTCTTCATGCATTGTTTTTCTTTTAAATAAAGACGACTATCGAGAATGTGAGGACTATGATGAGACGACAGCGGTGGAATCTGAGTGTGACTCAGAACCAGTAATGAAAAGGAAACCAAAAAAGAAGGTCATGAGTGACTTTATTATGGGTGAGCTTGCAATTTATCTACACACTTGAAGATTCTTTTATTTGTTATTTACTTTGATATTTTGATTAATGAAATATATATAAATTTTGTTTAATTAGATTCTGCTGAAGACAATTCATCAATAAAAATGCAGAAGAAGTTACCTGTAGCAGGTTAGATATTGTTATGCAAATATATATCCAGATATAAAAGAGGACAATTTATTATGGTAATTCCTTTTTTTTTTGGAGCATTTTCCAACAATTTGATATTATACTTCAGCACCAGTTATGCCGCCAAAACCACCCCAAAAAATCTCTTCTAAAAAAAACCAAGACCAGTCATCACTTCAGTCGTCCAGGTCTCGATCACCTTCACCTTCTACTAGAGATGAAATGGAAACCAGACGTAGCAGGTCTATTACACCAAGCAAGTCCTGGGCTAGTTCAAACAGTCGGGAGAGCTCGATGAATAGGTCGATGTCACCAAGAAGTCCCATTCGCTCAACACAAAGGTCCAGAATTTCAACATCCAGAAGTCCAATTCGCTCAACACAAAGGTCCAGAATTTCAACATCCAGAAGTCCAATTCGCTCAACACAAAGGTCCAGAATTTCAACATCCAGAAGTCCAATTCGCTCAACACAAAGGCCCAGAATTTCAACACCCAGAAGTCCAATTCGCTCAACACAAAGACCCAGAATTTCAACATCCAGAAGTCCAATTCGCTCAACACAAAGGCCCAGAATTTCAACATCCAGAAGTCCAATTCGCTCAACACAAAGGTCCAGAATTTCAACATCCAGAAGTCCAATTCGCTCAACACAAAGGCCCAGAATTTCAACATCCAGAAGTCCAATTCGCTCAACACAAAGGCCCAGAATTTCAACATCCAGAAGTCCAATTCGCTCAACACAAAGGCCCAGAATTTCAACACCCAGAAGTCCAATTCGCTCAACACAAAGGCCAAGAATTTCAACATCCAGAAGTCCAATTCGCTCAACACAAAGGTCACGAATCTCAAGGTCCAGGAGTCCTGTTCACTCTTTGAACAGCTCAAGATTTTCAAGATCAAAAAGCAGAGACAGGCATCACAATAGGTCAAGGCACTCTATGTCACAAAGCAGTGAAAGGTCAACCCTGAGAAGAGAAAGCCCAAAAAGACTTAACAAAGGATCTGAACATTCCAGGAGCTATGATAGGCCTTGTAGCAGGTTAAGTGTAGAGAGCACCCCAACACTTCCATCTCTTTCTAAGCGAAAGCAGCATCAGTCCTCAACAGACTCCTTTCCCATGACCGAAGAAAGTGAGTACAGTTAGATGTGTTACAAATTTTCAATTCAAGGGACCTTTTATGAGACTAGAATTTTTGCTTATGATGCCTTGGGTGTTAAATGTTTAATACTTAGTTATATTCTGTTTCACAGGATTTCAGAGAAGAGTCCTCTACCTTCTTGTTGAAATAAGAGACCTTCTTAAGAGTCCAGTAACAACAGCTTCAAATACAGAAGACGTTGATCTTGTTACCATAGACTCAGAAGAAGGATTTGAAGCCTTAGACAGAAGACTTGAAAACAGGGACTTTAAAGCCAGCTTTGTAAGTAATTGAAAATAAATGTAAATTGTCATGTTTCGTGTAGAATTATGTTGTATTTTTATATACATACTATACATAATGGGCCTGCCTTATGTGCCAGCGGGCAAGAAGAGGTTAGGTGAGGTGAGGTGAATATACATAAACTCTAAATTCTTGATCAAATGAGGGGAATTATTCTTCAAGTTAAATCACAAGAAGTAACCCTCAAAGATTTTCTCTAACAGTCAGGAATTATTACAAAAAAAATTAAACCTTTGGTGCTGGACTCAGGTTTTTTATTCTCTTGATATGACACAAAATGACTGAAATGCAGAATTAAAATTAGAAATTGTGTATAGAATGAATATAATGTTCTCCTTTATTATACATTTGAGCATTGAATCATTATTTTATGAAAGATATTGTATCATAACAATAGCGGTGTGTGCATACAAATTTTCATAAATAACTAATGCGCATTATAAAATTTGTATGCACACACCGCTGCAGTTATGAGACTATATCTTTCAAAAAATAATGATTTAAAGCTTATATTTACATTTTTCTAACTTCTTGCTTTGTCTGCAAATGTGATTTATATGTCAAAATTTCTATTTTATTCTAAGGATAAATTCAAATTAATGGAATAGCCATTGTAACAGCCACAAGCGTGAACTTTGATTCTCGCTTGTGACGTTGCATTTTACAGCGTTCAAAGTTTGTTATGTCACGGTTAAACTCGTCATTTTAACCTTTGAGTTCCGTTTGTGTGTTACGGTCTTATTACTTCAGTATCTTTTCACACACTTTACATGCAAAAAATATTTGGAATGTAAATTTATATATTGCAGTAACACTACAAAGTATGAATGAAAATGAACAATTGCATTTCAGAAATTCTTGCTTCAAAAGATTGGAGGTACAGATGGTACTGACCACATGAAGAAAGCAATGTTAAGGTAAATAAAGAATGATGTTACTGAATAATTAAAGATCATTTATTGAAAAAATCAATGTATGACATTGTATTCAGAGTGATATGAAATACTAAGTATTTGAAGTATGACATATTTCAATTTATTTTCAGAACTATGACAAACTCGTACATGGCTGGTCTAAACATGAAGGGAAAACGGGGAAAGAAAGCTTTTGGTTCCTCCCAACTCTACCTCCTTATAAAAGGTAAAATGTTTTCTGATTTTTACTACTGTCAAATTTCTCATTTGTAGTACATGTAGATTGAAACAATTAAAACATAATTTGATTAGTTGGTGCAGACGCAGAGTACTGTAGATTCCTCATTTTTCATGATTACTTCATTTTGCGATTCAATTATTTAATGCATCAAATTGCTAGAACATATAATTTTTATCATATATATTCATTAAATTTACACCTGCCAAAAATTAATAGGGAGATCATAAAATCCGCGAGATGTGCTTTTGGCAATTTTACATGGATATTAATTCCTTGTGTTTAATTAGGAATCTACAGTATACATCTATTTAAAAATGGTGTGTTATCTTTATGGCAATCTTATTGAAATTAGATCCCGTGATCTGCAAGGAAAAAGCCACTGGAGCAGATCAAAGGATCCAATTTTGGTTGAATTGTCTTTATGTAAAGAAAAAAATATATACAGAGGAACATATATTATAAAGCACCTTTATGTCTGTTTCAGAAACTGTATTGACATCTCATACACAGTATACAGAATCAAAATTCAATGAAGATTTGGCTAAATTCCTAAAATATGCCCCGGAGCGTGTGGGAGGAGGTGGAAGAAGGAGAAGAGATTGACTGTTTTTCACGTTCACTTGACCAGAACTAATGATTTTACTCTTTTTCATCTTCTTAAACTAATGTTTTTGTGAAAAGCTGGCTACAGATGTGAGCTAGGTTATCCATCAGTGATTTTAAGCGATACTTTCAATTTATTTAACTGTTTCTCTCTTGAATAAATTGATTAATGATATTTGTTCTGGTGTCATGTTGTTCATAAAATAATTTGAGGCAAAATGATTCACTGCAATTAGCGAAAAAAAATCAGTGTTCAAGGTCAAACAGTTGTAGCATTTCAACCAAATATCAACTAAATTTAAACGTTGTAACAACGTCAGAAGACGTTAAATCAACGTTGAAACAACGTCAGATATCAACGTTGAATCAACGTCAAAATTTCAACGTCCATTCAACTTTCATATTCAACCAAAATTCAACGTCATTTCAACGTTGAGGCATGACGTTGTTTCAACGTTGAATCAACGTTAGAATGCCTGCTGGGCCATTACTTGGTTTTTGTTTTAATTGGGGGAACTCAAATGTGTTGTTGAGATCTGTATTCAATTTCCAATTTCTCTTTGTTGATGTATTTTTTAAGTTTTCTACTTCTTTTCAAATTCGGTTTACTTTATACAAGAGACTAACTCTGTTCATCTTTGTATATTCGACTTTCAATTTGTCGCAGACTTCATCGTGTAAGCATTTCACTGCTCTGTGATGATCTTCTTCAGTATTCCCTCTTCTTTATCTTCTCTTTCCATTGATAAATCTCATTTATTGTCCTGATATCCTTTATATTCAATTTCTCTTTGGTGGAGTATTTTTAAGTTGTCTATTTCTTTTCTTATTCTGCTAAAAATCTTCTTCTCAAAAACTATTAGGCAAGGAAAGCTCAAATTTGAGTGGAAGCATCCTCAGGTTGTGTGGATTCAAGTTTATTCAAATCATAGTCCCTGGGGGGTAGGGTGGGGCCACAAGAGGGGGATCAAGTTTTACATAGGAATATATAGAAAAAATCTTTAAAAATCTACTTCTCAAAAACTATTAGGCCAGAAAAATCTCAAATTAAAATGGAAGCATCCTCAGGTAGTGTAGATTCAAGTTTTCTCAAATCATAGTCCCTGGGGGAAGGGTGGGCCACAAGAGGGGGGTCAAGTTTTACATAGGAATATATAAAGAAAATCTTTAAAAATCTTCTTGTCAAAAACGATTAGGCCAGGAAAGCTCAAATTTGAGTGGAAGCATCCTCAAATAGTGTAGATTCAAGTTTGTTCAAATCATGGTCCCTGGGAGTAGGGTGGGGCCACAATTGGGGGATAAATTTTTATACAGGAATATATAGAGAAAATCTATATAAAAAAATCTTTTAAAAACTATTTGGCCAAGAAAGCTCAAATTGGCGTGTAACTATCCTCAGATAATGTAGATTCAAGTTTGTTCAAATCATGGGCCCCGGGGGGTAGGGCAGGCCACAATGGGGGATAAATTTTTATATATAGAGAAAATCTTTTAAAATCTTTTTCTCATAAACTATTAGCCCAGGAAAGCTCAAATTTGAGTGGAAGCATCCTCAGATAGTGTAGATTCAAGTTTGTTCAATTGTCCCTAGGGGTAGATTGGGGCCACAATTGGGGGATAAATTTTTATACAGGAATATATAGAGAAAATCAATTAAAAAAAATCTTTTAAAAACTATTTGGCCAAGAAAGCTCAAATTGGCGTGTAACTATCCTCAGATAATGTAGATTCAAGTTTGTTCAAATCAAGGTCCCTGGGGGTAGGGCGGGTCACAATGGGGGATAAATTTTTATATATAGAGAAAATCTTTAAAAATCTTCTTCTCAAAACTATTAAGCCAGGAAAGCCCAAATTTGAGTGGAAGCATCCCCAGTTCGTATAGATTCAAGTTTGTTTAAATAATAGTCCAGGGTTAGGGTGAGGCCACAATGGGGGATGACTTTTTACATAGGAATATATAGAGAAAATCTTTAAAAATATTCTGGGAAAGTTTTCGGTCCAAAACTCAGTACTTAGTGTGAAAGCACAGGTTATGCAGCTTTAAGTTTGATTTAACCATGATTCCCTAGAGAAAAGTGGGGCCACGAAATGGGGGGGGGGGGGTTATATAGGAATAGAGAAAAATCTTCTTAGAGGTACAACAACAAAAGGGGCTTGGTATTTACCAAAAAAAAAAAGGTGGATAAAAATTGGCAGATTTTCAAATTTTTTTTAGCAAGATCTACTGTACTTAGTTGTCAAGATATTTTGATACTGTAATGCTAATTTGATCAGAATTAAGGCAATTGTTGATCAGGTGAGCGATGTGGCCCCTGGGCCTTTTGTTTGTAAATGTTGATTTGTTTTTTATACTTTTCAATTTCTCTTTTTTTTTTTTTTATAATTTCTCCATCTCCTCCCTGATCTTATCCTCACTCTCCCAGATCCCAACTTTTCTCATATCCTCTATTGTTTTATCTGTTTCAGTTCCTTTCCTCTCCTTCTTCTCCTTGCTTCTTTTTCTTTCCGTTTAAAATCTATTTTTTCTCAAGGTTCTTTCTGTTTCTCTCTGTCTTTCTTTAAAAAAAACATGTTTTCTGATCATGCAGTGTTTATAATGACTTCATTATTCTGTTTGCATGTTCGCATATAGAAATATAATAGAACTTTCAATACTATTTAAAGATGTTGTCCCATTAGCCTTCCAAGACAACCATTTTTGTTTAACATAACTGGCATTCTGGTAAATAAATCACAGTAATATTAAGATATTTTCCATCTCTTTAAAATTCTTTTAACAGTTTAGCAACTTATCTTTTAAAACAAAACATAAACGCACTATAAAAATACAAGTCGGGTCATCAGATTTACGTAAGTTTTCAGTAAAAAAAAAAGAACTTTTAAAAAATAAAAAATACTAAAATATATATTGTGCATAAAAAAGTACCAGTAGCATTATAAAACATTACAATAAAACAATTCCCTCAAATATTAACAATAGAAATATTTTCAACACCCTGGGTTTTTTTTTTCATATAAACCTGTAATATGTTGGGATCACCTGTCCCATCTTCGTAAAATAGTTTTGAGACGGATTTTAAAAGAAACAAAATTAAAGGCTCTCTTAACGAATGGGTACTTAGTATACCCAGCAAATTTAAAACACAAATCTTACTCAATATTAAAAATTACTTCAATGCATACATCAGAAATCTAAAAGAAGGAGCAGAATGGTCAATATCTCTAGCTAAAATATCATTCACTTTCTGCTAGGTCGCACTTCTGAGCAATGAAACATTATTTAAGATATTCTAACATTTCAAACTTGAAAACATCTTATTATGTCTGCAGTTTTCTTCATAAGGTGTGTGGTGACAATACTCTGCTCTGAAATGGTCTCCTTCAGCATTCCATCTCCTTTATCTTCTCTCTCCTTAGATAAATCTCATTTGTTGTCCTGATATCCACTTCCATCTTGATTTTTGTTTTAATTAGTATTTCAAAGATTTTGTTGAGGTATTTGTTCAATTTGTCTGGCTATTGGTACTTTGCGGAACGGAACGGAACGGAACGGAACCAGTTAAGAGGCCCCAAAAGGGGAAACAATATTTTTTTTAAACGTCATTATTTCAATTTAACTTATCGTAAATGGAAGATTGTTTTACAAATTTTGCTGTTTTAATGAACTGTGTATTACATAAAATATGCTACTCATTGCTCTATAAGTCAATACACGCTTCTTTCCCGAGAAAACCTAAAGTCACTAGTTGTTTTATGATGTTTGATTGACACTGTAAATATAAAGTTGAGGTTTAAACCAAACTCAAATAATCTGTGTGTGTAAAGTCGATGAAAATTACTTAAGTAATCTTTCTTCTGAATAGATTTCTTCTGGTTCCGTTCCGTTCCGCAAAATACCATTACCCGTGTGGATATTGGTATTTAACGGAACGGAACGGAACCGTTTAAAAATTTTGAAATAAAGGAAAACATCATAACAACTACTAGCTGTTTGTTTATTTCTATGTTCTTTTGAGATAAATGAAGCAAATCATTTCATCAATTCAAACATCTTGCATATGTGCATATCACTCCTGTGTTGTGTACAGCTATAACTTTTATTTCATCTATGATACTACATTACTTACACGGATGATATTACTAGTTTGTTCATCAAGCTAGCAATAACGCAATGTGTATCCCATATTACGTAGAATTCTAAAATATAACGAGCACATTCGCAAGGAAAAAGTTTAATATTCATCACTTACCTTCCGTCTGAACAATTTTCTTCTGGTTCCGTTCCGTTCCGCAAAATACCATTACCCGTGTGGATATTGGTATTTAACGGAACGGAACGGAATCTTTCAAACTTTTTAAATAATGGAAAATATCATAACAACTACTCACCGTTCCTTGAATTTTTTATCAGATTCTTTAAAGATGAATGAGTCTATCAATCAAATCAATTCAGTCATCTTGTGTATTTGCTGATTATTAATTTCAGCGTCTGTGTGCGTGTGCTGCATACAACAACAACTCTGTTTTCATTTTTTTTATCAATTTCATATCATTGTCACGGCAGAACTAACTAGTTGGTTAATTAAGCTAGCAAAAACACAATGCTTATATCAAGTAGAATTCATATTATACCAAGATCATTCGCAGCGCAGGGATACTATCGATAAAAATACTTGATAGTCTTATTTGAAATAAATTTGAATGAATGATGATATAACAAATGTTGTTACCATACTTATAAATAATTTTCTTCTGGTTCCGTTCCGTTCCGCAAAATACCATTACCCGTGTGGATATTGGTATTTAACGGAACGGAACGGAACCGTTTAAAATTTTTGAAATATAAAATATATCATAACAACAACTAGCTGTTTGTTTATTTCTATGTTATTTTGAGATAAATGAAGCAAACCAACAAATCATTTCATCAATTCAAACATCTTGCATATGTGCATATCACTCCTGTGTTGTGTACAGCTATAACTTTTATTTCATCTTTGATACTACATTACTTACACGGATGATATTACTAGTTTGTTCATCAAGCTAGCAATAACGCAATGTGTATCCCATATTACGTAGAATTCTAAAATATAACGAGCACATTCGCAAGGAAAAAGTTTAATATTCATCACTTACCTTCCGTCTGAACAATTTTCTTCTGGTTCCGTTCCGTTCCGCAAAATACCATTACCCGTGTGGATATTGGTATTTAACGGAACGGAACGGAATCTTTCAAATTTTTTATAATATGAAAAATATCATAACAAGCACGGCATTTATTCAATCTATAACGAACATGTATTTGTTACGGGAGTTTACGGGAGATTAAACGAGTTTGTTTATCAAATTAACAATATACAATGTTTACATCCAGTAGAATTTTATATTATATCAAACATATTCTGAGGGATAGTATTATTTCCAAAAATAATTGATGGCTTTATTTGTAATACATTAAAATAGATATTAATATAAGAATATGGATTCCATACTTATTAATAATTTTCTCACGATTCCGTTCCGTTCCGCAAAATACCAATACCCGTGTGGATATTGGTATTTAACGGAACGGAACGGAATCTTTTTTTTTTAAAGCCATCTCAGGGCTTTGTTCGTACGATCAGTTTTATAATAGAGATTAACTGCCACTGATCATGGCTAAATATACATTTACATGCTTTATATGTTAAAAATATAATGTGCACATTAAATGGATTGCATGTCACTGAATTTTCATATCCATGATACAGCAAGAGACAGATTATCATAATGTTGATTAAATGTGCTTAATCATGTGTCTCTGTATTCCGCTTGTAAGTTTGTGTTACTAATCAGTGCAGTCTAATTGCAACTTCTCGGGCCTTCCCGACAGGCTCGGAAAAAACATGAATGCATTAACATTACCGGATGTTAGAATTTTATACAAAATGGAGTTGCTTCCCATTTAAATAAGGATAGACTAAACAGCCTTGTGTGTCGTTTTTCGTGGTATAGTTTAGGATATATCGTTGGCTTTAATGAAGTCTATGTCAGGTCTCAACAGATCATAGATTGCATGTGTTGTATTTATATCAAGATTTATAAAAATGGATGTTACCATGTACGCCTATCTAATACTTTCAATTGTGTCAATTTCAACTGTTACCCTCCAAAACAGGACTATTTATTTTTTTATACTGAATGTTTTAAAGGGGCATGGTCACGATTTTGGTCAAATTTTATTTTTCTGTTTTTATTATTTACAGTGCTTTATGAATGCATTTCTAATAATCACATGAAATTTGGGTGCCCGTCGGTGAGTTTTAAGCAAGATACAGGGCTCGCAATTCTTCATAATGTAAACAAGGCTCGTGCCCTGTTTTTGTTTACATAGGTTCAATATACCAGTAAAAAATCTTTTTCAAGCTGATTTGTCTATATTCTTATTTATTTTAAGCATAAATAATCAGTTCCTAACGATTAACACATTCATTTTAGGTCTAAAACTGGAATTTTCACTTCAACAAAATGTAAACACAAGCTTTGTTTCCATTGCGAGGAATTGTAAGCTCTGTAACTCGCTTATTAGTCAACAAATGACACTAAAATTTTGATTGTCTATTAAAAATGCCTTTCTGAAGCATTATAAACATTAAAATCGAAAAAATAATTTTTGACCAAAATCGTGACCATGCCCCTTTAATTTTAGAGAACATTTTACTGCTTCTACATAGAAATGACGAGAATTATACAGCAAACCGTACGCGTATGTAACAATTTGTGTGTTACCCGTTGCCAAGGGAGTTGCTAATGCTGAGGGTAATATAACGGATTATCAACTGCGTCTAAACCAATCAGATTTCAGTATTTTTTTTTATTCGAACTTTCATGTACAAGTTATTCACATCATCTTATATATTTAGTTTTACAGTGCATACACATCATATATTCACTTCATTTGAGATTTAGAATATAAGTATAATATAGACACAGTCACATAACGAAGATAAAAAAGCACATGTACAGACAAGTGTATACACCGACAGACAGACGTATATATGCACAAACAATCTCGAAAACTTGCTTTCAGAAATTAACATAGAATTATAATAAAACAAAATATTCGGAAATGTATTTATTGGCCAATAAATCTCTCATCGACCGTAGAAACTAAAATATACATATAAAGACAAATGAATTCAAAGCACAAATCACACACCAACGCTAGATCAATCACAACGACAACTGATTACCCTTATGGCACGTCATACTATTACTTATTAGGTTAGTTACTGACTCACTACGCCTCGCTTTCGATAAGTTTGGCAAGTATCTAGTACATTTCGGAAAGATGTGTTTATTATGCAGCGTACAGATGTAGTCAGACGATAGGAATAAGTAATTTTAACATTCTACAACCTATATATCGTCAGAAATCGTTGGAGAAACGGAAGAACTTGTTTAAAACATAGCTTGAAATGAGGACCCCCTATAAATCCAAAATGGCGAGTGTCGTCCCTTTACTTTTTTTAATGTACATTGAATACACTTTTTTAACATGATTGAAACGGGGGGTTTCGGTGAATTTATTTATTGCAATACACAAAAATACACATAAGATTACCAATTTTAATCAATTTTTTCTTCGGGAACAAATAATTAGGATATTCACTATCCAACAACCAAGCCCCTGTGATTAAAGTATTCTCGTGCAAAATGTGACATAAAGTAAGCATTAAAGATTTTAATTGACTGATAACTGCAATGCGATAAGAATCTGTAATAAACAAAATACAAATGAAAATGACAGGTATTGGTTTCCATAGAAAAATAATTCAATAAACCTTTCACATAGAATTAAGTAATGCAACATATCTTAAATATATTCTATAAATAAATTCATTAATTGAATAGAAAATAATGAGTTAAAACCGTAATCAATTGACTTTATTAAACTGACTACGTAATTATCAAGTTCAAAATGTAATGTTTGTCGACGAAATGGCGCACCATACTTGAAGCACATGGTAAACTAAAATCCATCGGTAACAAGAATATGCAAAACTAAGCATAGTTGACAATAAAGACAGAGGTAAATTACATCACTAGAAGATTAATAATACATAATTATAACAGTCAAAACACTTACACAGTGGAATTCAAGGCTTACAAAAAACTGTAGTAATCGAGCGTTTAGAAATATGGCGCAGTACTCCACCCATAAACAAACAAGTCGTACACAAAATCTTTCGTACAAAATACATGTAGTAATCAAAATAAGATATGCACAAGACATAACAGAAATAAAAGTTA
The DNA here is from genome assembly GCF_963853765.1 of Magallana gigas. Classification (NCBI taxonomy): domain Eukaryota; kingdom Metazoa; phylum Mollusca; class Bivalvia; order Ostreida; family Ostreidae; genus Magallana; species Magallana gigas. The sequence goes on from NC_088854.1 coordinate 45,943,431, forward strand.
ACGTTGTACACAAGATAAGCACACAAGATATTTATAATTTTATATTAATGAAATGGTTTGTTAGCTTGCTTCTTATATCCCAAAATGATGTTTTGATATTTTCCATTATTTTTTTTTAAGATTCCGTTCCGTTCCGTTAAATACCAATATCCACACGGGTAATGGTATTTTGCGGAACGGAACGGAACGGAATCATAAGAAAATTATTCAAAAGTTTCGTAACAACATTTGTTATATCATTATTCATTTCAATGTATAACAAACAAGCTATAGGTTAGCTTTTTAAAAAGAAAGTTAAGAAAGTCAGCCAGCGGAATATTATTTTTGGTCAAACGTGAATACACAATCTATTAAAATACGGGTAATGTAGTTTTCAGAAGAATGATAATAGGCAAGTGTATTTTTAGTTTGCACGCTTATTTTCATGTCTGTATGCATATGTGCGGAGAGAAGCTTATATATTATAGCAATGTACTTACATTGTACGATTGCAAATCTACTTATTACTTAAAATTGTAATTTGCAAGATTGCACTCTGAATTTCATGGTCCTGTCGCAAACTACTGCCGATGCATTTTCTCTCCAATCTCACTAAGCTGATTCCGAAGACCCCGGCCCGTGAACGCAGACGATACTTATGGGCAGTCTTTCAAGATATATATCCAGTTTGACCTAGACTCTTCGAGTTTCTCTAACAAGGACTGTCTAATTCCTTCCCAGAATTTTAATTTACGGAAGCGCAATTGAAGTTTAATCCCAACTTAATAAGTCAGCCCACTCATAAGGCTATCAAGTATTTATTTTTAAAAATGATTATAACCCTGCAAATGGATTTGATATAAACTTTGACTTGATGTAAACATTGTCTTTCGCTAGCTTGATTAACCAACTAGCTAATTCTTCCTAAAAAAATCAAATAATTCATTATATAATGAATAAATGTTGCCTTTGTAAAAATATGTTTCACATTTTAAAAAGTTTGAAAGATTCCGTTCCGTTCCGTTAAATACCAATATCCACACGGGTAATGGTATTTTGCGGAACGGAACGGAACCAGAAGAAAATTGTTCAGACGGAAGGTAAGTGATGAATATTAAACTTTTTCCTTGCGAATGTGTTCGTTATATGTTAGAATTCTACGTAATATGGGATACACATTGCGTTATAAACTAGTAATATCATCCGTGTAAGTAATGTAGTATCATAGATGAAATAAAAGTTATAGCTGTACTCAACACAGGAGTGATATGCACATATGCAAGATGTTTGAATTGATGAAATGATTTGTTGGTTTGCTTCATTTATCTCAAAATAACATAGAAATAAACAAACAGCTAGTAGTTGTTATGATATATCTTATATTTCAAAATTTTTAAACGGTTCCGTTCCGTTCCGTTAAATACCAATATCCACACGGGTAATGGTATTTTGCGGAACGGAACGGAACCAGAAGTAAATTATTTATAAGTATGGTAACAACATTTGTTACATTATCATTCATTCAAATTTATTTCAAATAAGACTATCAAGTATTTTTATCGATATTATCCCTGCGCTGCGAATGATCTTGGTATAATATGAATTCTACTTGATATAAGCATTATGTTTTTGCTAGCTTAATTAACCAACTAGTTAGTTCTGCCGTGACAATGATATGAAATTGATAAAAAAAAAAACAAAAACAGAGTTGTTGTTGTATGCAGCACACGCACACAAACGCTGAAATTAATAATCAGCAAATACACAAGATGACTGAATTGATTTGATTGATAGACTCATTCATCTTTAAAGAATCTGATAAAAAAAATTCAAGGAACGGTGAGTAGTTGTTATGATATTTTCCATTATTTAAAATGTTTGAAAGATTCCGTTACGTTCCGTTAAATACCAATATCCACACGGGTAATGGTATTTTGCGGAACGGAACGGAACCAGAAGAAAATTGTTCAGACGGAAGGTAAGTGATGAATATTAAACTTTTTCCTTGCGAATGTGCTCGTTATATTTTAGAATTCTACGTAATATGGGATACACATTGCGTTATTGCTAGCTTGATGAACAAACTAGTAATATCATCCGTGTAAGTAATGTAGTATCATAGATGAAATAAAAGTTATAGCTGTACACAACACAGGAGTGATATGCACATATGCAAGATGTTTGAATTGATGAAATGATTTGTTGCTTTGCTTCATTTATCTCAAAAGAACATAGAAATAAACAAACAGCTAGTAGTTGTTATGATTTATTTTATATTTCAAAATTTTTAAACGGTTCCGTTCCGTTCCGTTAAATACCAGTATCCACACGGGTAATGGTATTTTGCGGAACGGAACGGAACCAGAAGAAAATTGTTCAGACGGAAGGTAAGTGATGAATATTAAACTTTTTCCTTGCGAATGTGTTCGTTATATTTTAGAATTCTACGTTATATGGGATACACATTGCGTTATTGCTAGCTTGATGAACAAACTAGTAATATCATAATATCCGTGTAAGTAATATAGTATCATAGATGAAATAAAAGTTATAGCTGTACACAACACAGGAGTGATATGCACATATGCAAGATGTTTGAATTGATGAAATGATTTGCTTTATTTATCTCAAAAGAACATAGAAATAAACAAACAGCTAGTAGTTGGTATGATGTTTTCCTTTATTTAAAAAGTTTGAAAGATTCCGTTCCGTTCCGTTAAATACCAATATCCACACGGGTAATGGTATTTTGCGGAACGGAACGGAACCAGAAGAAATCTATTCAGAAGAAAGATTACTTAAGTAATTTTCATCGACTTTACACACACAGATTAATTGAGTTTGGTTTAAACCTCAACTTTATATTTACAGTGTCAATCAAACATCATAAAACAACTAGTGACTTTAGGTTTTCTCGGGAAAGAAGCGTGTATTGACTTATAGAGCAATGAGTAGCATATTTTATGTAATACACAGTTCATTAAAACAGCAAAATTTGTAAAACAATCTTCCATTTACGATAAGTTAAATTGAAATAATGACGTTTAAAAAAAATATTGTTTCCCCTTTTGGGGCCTCTTAACTGGTTCCGTTCCGTTCCGTTCCGTTCCGCAAAGTACCAATAGCCATTTTTCTTTCTTGGTGTATTAAGGGGTTTTTTCTTCTCTCATCCAGTTTACTTTGTATAAAAGACTATAGCTCGATTCATCTTTGTATATTCGACTTTCAATTTGTGGCAGACTTCATGATCATCGTGTAAGCATTTCATAAAGTTAGCACGGTCTTCATGCCTTAAATAAACTTCATTAACACCCAAGTACGTAAGTACCATGGTTATCTGCAAAAAATGTAAGTTTTAGCTGAATACAACCAAAAAATGAAGGCAATCAAAACAAAGACAGTAAAGTTGAATAAACTAAATGTAGAATAAAAAGAAAATAATTTGAAAATTAAAGACAAACACAATGAACCAAAGAAAGTTACATGAAAATGGAAAAAAAATAATGAAATAAAATAAAAATATCAGACAGAAATTGTTTATCTTTTCTTTTAAAAGTAATATATGTTTACCTTTGTATGGAAAAATTCAGTCACTATGTCACTCTGTAATTTATGAAACCCTAAAACGAGACAAACAAATTAATAATATATTTTTATGAAAATAATATTGTCAATCTGCGTTCTTAATATCAATATGTATGAAAATACTATACTGAACTAAAACGATATCGACTATTTCAAGGGCAGTTAATTTGATTAAAACAAAATAAATGTGTTGACTAATCTACCTACATTTTAAAAAAAACGTGCAAAAATGCAGAGAAAAGCTTCCATTTCATTAACCATTAATATGATTTGAAAAACCATTAATAGCATCATGTCTCTATGGATGCCACTGATTCTTGTAGAAGTCAAGGGATCACAGAAAATACAAATGTAAAGACCTGTGCTGTGGATATACTTTTACTGTTGTTATTTTATTTCAAGAAAATTAACAGACTTTCAGAGGTTCCTGGCAAAGCACAAAGTAAACCAAAACAGAAACACAAACACGGCTTACACACTACTGTCATCAACATCAGAGTAAATCAAGTAATTTTTACCTCGATCTGTCTCTAAACAGTCTAGGATCCAATATCCATTCACTATATTATGCATATATGGCTACCAGAGTTCTGCTTCACACACCTCATGTACCTTCCAATTGTTACTTTTTTAGGATTAAGATGGCGTTGACTGTAATAGGTACTTTACAAAACACAAGCGCATTTCTCCTTCAGCTGGTCAATGTATTTTGTCAAAATGTATAATCTATAAGTGAACAGGGAAAATGTACCTCACCACGCTCATATGAAATTATAAAGAAGTGGGTCTCTCCACTTATAAACTGACGTTGTTTACCTGCTGGTGTGAACTTGCTTAACCTTTCATAATATTACTTGACTAGCTGTACCATGCGTATCACGTGACAGAGATTTTGGCAAGCGCGTTCGACTAGCTGCAGGTCTGTAGCTCCCGGCCTATAAAAAATTCGGATGAACGAATTGGGAGCTACATAGCTGCAATAATGTAGCCCTCTCCGATTTTTTTATATCTGATATTTACTGGAGAGGGCTCCCTCTCCCCCCAAAAAAACAAACAAAAATCGGGAGAGGGCTACATTATTGCAGTTAGGAGCTACAATGCCTCCAATTGTAAAAAAAAATAAAATAAAAACTACAAAAAGCTATATACAGACAAGCAGCTATATATTGTTCGACGTGACATTATATGCCATTTAACTTTAATTATTTATGCGAATTTCATTATTTGTGTAAGTTTTTATTTTTGATCGCTGTTTTCTCAGTGGTGAGAATTTGGCGACAAATAAAGTCACGTGGTATGTAAACGTGTGTTATCCGACCTATTTTCAAAAAATATCGAGCAAAAATTCACAGTAACAGGGTGTGCGGAATCATTGATAATGCGTTAATCAATTCATTACCGTAAAAAACGATCCAAATATATCAACAACAATCAGAATGTGGCATATTTATTCACTCTTGATTTTCAATCATCAAAAGCATGGTAGATTTTCTATAATTCGTTGTGTAAAAGGGACAGTTTTCATGTGTTTACTCTTTAAGCTACCCTTAAAACGTTTGATAAAGTAGTAGGACCGGTTTTGCATAATGGCTGTGAAATTTTGGGTTATGAGAATATAGATATCATTGAAAAAACTCCATTTGAAATACCGGTATATGTTCTATGATTGAAAAGAAGTATGCCATCTGATATGGTTGACGGTGAATCAGGTCGTTATCCTTTATATGTCATTGTACATATTCTCGATTAATTTCTTACTGGATAAAAATGATCCAAGGTCCATTAAGATTGTGTTTACTGTTTACAAATATCTAGCAAATCAATATATGTACATTTGTACAATAATGACTGTAAATCCATGGACCGATTTTAAACGACATATTTTAGATTCTTGTGTTTTTTCTAATATCTGGACATAGTTTTATAATAAGATTAAAGGAAAATGCATCATGATATCATTATTGTTTGTGTGTATATATATATATATATATATATATATATATATATATATATATATATATATATATATATATATATATATATATATATATATATATATATCATCGATGCTTTATTTCTGCAGCTTCCTTAAATATTTAACACCTTCATATGATGGCATAATTCTGCAACTACTTGTCGGATAATTATGTCGATTTATTAGATAATTATGCTATAACTTGTCAGATTTTGATGTCGACTTGTCACTCATTCACGTGTTTAAATCTTCAACACTAAAACCTTTTCAAGCCCAATTTGTGCCATTCAGTTGACATTAAATTTTGAAATGTTTTCTGAAAAGTCGACATAAGGATCTGACAAGTTGATATAATCATCATTATTATGATTTACCTGGCAAAGGGATTTTAATTCAACTCCAAAAATTGTTTAATGAGGAATGAAAAAATTAAGAGGATCTTTAAAAACAAAATCCGGATAGTTAACGTCCGGGTTTTACAATTACTTACGTAGACAAACCGAAAGTAGCCTAAAGAAAAACCTGTTTAAGGTAAACATTAAAACATTCATTATCATTCATGTACATAGTCAGCGAAACAGGTAAAGCAGATGTTCATTTTGTATTAATTTAAATACTGAGTTCTATTTTTGTGTAAATCTGTTTTAACAGTGAAGTTAACCCGCATAAAAATTGTCTCTGCGTGTTAATGTTTATCATAGTGTATTTTATGTTTACCTCTGACCCCTCAGATAAGGGTAAAAGAATAGTTCAAAACCTAGAAGGGCAGTACAAAGTTAAAACAATCAATTCATTGATTTTCTATCGTAAATTAAATCTTTGATACGGGTTATCCTCTTTTGAGAGGCGGACATTCATAACAGATGGCTTGGTGCATGTTAAAAGCTAATTCTTACAAATCAAGCTCCGCCCCCTCAACTTTGGAGAGACATGGAAAGCAGGGGGTGGAGCTTGATTTTTCAATTTCAACACACAACACATTTGATTTGACATTTTTTATGTATCAAGATGTGGTAGCTGATGTGAGGAGATTATTTATGTATACTTCTAACAGATATGCAATGTTGGGAAAATAGTCTGATTAATGTCAAATAATTAACTCATATAAAACCTGTAGATTGCATGTTATAAGTATGTACAGAGCTACAAATCTAATGCTTGCAACACCACTGTAAATATATTGTTTATGATAAGACACTCTCTGAGTCTGACACATACCTAAACATAAATATTTCAATATAATTGGTGTAGACTTGAAGAGTTGACAACAGATTCAGGAAATAAGAAATACACACCTATAAACTGTTAAATGAATAAATATTCTATCATAGAATATTTATTCATTTAACAGTTTATAGGTGTGTATTTCTTATTTCCTGAATCTGTTGTCAACTCTTCAAGTCTACACCAATTATATTGAAATATTTATGTTTAGGTGTGTGTCAGAGAGTGTCTTATCATAAACAATATATTTACAGTGGTGTTGCAAGCATTAGATTTGTAGCTCTGTAGACTATGGAAGTCTGAAAAATTATTGAAATGTTACCGGTAAATAGGAGAGTAAAAAAACATTATCTCTTGACTGACGTTATGCCTCAGTGTAAACACCAAAGTAAAGTTTACTAATGTAAAACTTTGGAGAATTTATTTTGTTTAAAATTCAACACCAAGTACTTAGTTATAGTTACTAACCACATCATTCCTATGTACTGTGGAATCATCAATTTTCGCGGGGGCCAATTTTCGTGGATTCTTGATATTTTATAGGTTAGTGGGGACGTAATTTCGTGTATTTTCTTATACCTACAAAACGAAATATGACTTTATAACCCTAATATATTATTCGTGGAGGATGTTAATTCGTGGATGAGAGGTACCCACGAAATCCACGAAAATTGAGCCACCACGAAATCTAATGATTCCACAGTATTTGATGGATTATAGTAAGGAAACTTAGAGATGGAGTCATGTTTAAGTTTTTTAAGCATAGTGAGTCATGTCAGACAAGAGCTGAGTTAACAAAATACATGAATGACAAGCCCTCTACCTTGCTAATAACTCAACAGCTGGTATCCAAATTTATTAACACATTTAGAAATACCTTTATAATTGGTGTAAACAACAACAATAGAAACTAAAATTTAATTTTTTTTTGCGCAAATCGTGACCAAATCCATTTGATTGATTGTTAAATGTGATAATGCTTTGCACTACCGCCTTAACCCTGTCTGTATGTAAATTACCATGTGTTACAATCATGTGCGTGTTACAATTGATGAACAGTCTAAACTAAGCAAAACTGGACATTTATTTTGCCTCATCCCTATACAGTTGTGTAAAGGATAAACTTAATGTATTATCAATTTACCTTTTTTTTTAGTGTCAGTGTAACGTATTAGTTAAAAATCTTAAACTCCGTTTGTGTATAAGCAGTTGTATATAATTTACAAAGCAGTTAGATATTGGTTTGATCTGCCAGGGAAAAAAAGAAAAGGAAATATTGCCCTTTAATTGTTGTTTACGAGAATTTCTGAACAGGGAACAGACAGTTTATTTATCCTCTTTTATACAGTGATATTTCTCATTGGACTAAACGATGATGGATGGAACAGAAAGATGGATTTGATGAATTAGATTAAGGGAACCTACCTGGAGATGGAGATGTTTAATAAGCTATTTAAGAATAGTGAGTCTTTATTAAATTACTATATGATTTTATCAATACTTTTTGAATACATTTTTGTGGATTTCATTAATTATTTGATTCATGGGATTGAAATTGAAATTTAACAAATCGAAATTTTATTGATTCATGGGATCAATTAAATCTAAGCATATTCCACTGAAAGGATTATTGTAATTTTTGTATCCTTGAAACTGTCATTTGCAGTAAATCTATAAAAATTGGTACCCACAAATATTAATGCAACCACAGGATTTTAGATTATCTGATTTATAACTTTGTTAGATGAAATGTAAGAATAATTTAGTACAAGTATATTAAACAGACAATTTAGAAATAAGAGATTTTAAATAATCGAGGTCAATGTAGAAATCATTATGTTCACTCAGCTTTCACATGTACCAGTACTTAGCCCATCAAATATATAAAATAATGTAGAGTTGTAGATAAATGACATTCAAGATCCTCTTTTAGTACAAAATGAACGTGATTATCATATCAATAAGACATATGCAATATATTACAGACTAATATGATATATCATCTTGGCTAAAACAAAGCATCTTTAATCAAACTAATTTGCTTATACTGATAATTGACAAGCTAATTAGCATTTCAGTCCAACACTTTGCTAAGTAATAAAGTGTGATGCGTTGAATTTACCAGTATTGTAAAGAAATTTTTAGACACTGTTGATGAACTTTTAACTGTAACAGTTAAAATCTATGCAACTCCCATTGACGGCAGTTTATTTTTGGCAATTACTTCCCTGTTTCTTGCTCAATGCAATGTACACACTTGCACACATTACATAAGGAATAAGGAATCATTCTTCGAGTATTATGAGGTGATAATTTTGGTCGGGGCATGATCAAATCCAATAAAGCCCGAAGGGCTTTATTGTAGATTTGAACACGCCCCGACCGAAATTATCACCTTATAATATTCAAAGAATGATTCCTTATTACTTATATTTATATGATTTTAAGCCATCGTACGATTAAACATTTAAATATAAATAAGCAAACCCCCCTGGCGCCTCAATTTGGCGTCATTTGTATTATGGGTTATATAGTACAAAATCGATAGGTAGTGTTATCATAGGCAAAGACACTGGAAAACGTAAATATATGTATTTAATGCTATTTTTTTTCATATTATGATTTGTATTAACATTGTTACCCTTGTAGTCTGTATAATTGAATACTCATGCAATCTCATATGGAAGGAAATAAAAATTGAGTGAATGAATCATCCAAGATCATTGTAAGTAATTTTGAAATTGTAGAGGCATCTAAGTCAAACTGGGTGTGCCATAAGTGTAAAAATGAGGTGGACCAAGGAGAAAAATGCAAAACATGTCATAGATGGTTTAATAAGAAAAAAGATGAAGAAGTAAACTGTGCAAGAAATGAACAAAATACAAAAGAAGCATTGGATGGGGCCACTGGTAATTCTGGTGATGATCAATTAAGTAGAATAAATTGTGATGTCGGCGGAGAAAGAGGGATTGAAACAGTCAATAGTAGTGGATGGACTTGTAAGATCTGCTACATAAGTGGGAATCAAAGTACTGAATGTAAGATGTGTAAACAAACCAAAAAGGATTTGAGTGACGAAGATAACATCAAGAATAGAAGGAAGAGGAAGAACCTCAACAGAAGCAGGCTCAAGGCGGGTCACAGTGTAAGAGTGAAGGACGAACTGGATAAGCAGAGAAAAGTTGCTAGGGATATTGCCAGAAACATTACAGATTATTGCAACAAGGTAAAATTAAGCACTGGTTTTTTGTTAAGAATTAAAACTAATTTTAAAAAAAGAAGTACCGGTAATGATAAATCAATTTTTTAACCGGGTTTTCCAACGGAAAAATTCGGTTATTAAAATGGTGAAAATGGCGGGTTGGTGGGTAGGTGGCTGCTAAAAGGGTACCCTCATTGTACGGATAACTTCTCCTACAGTTTTCAAGATTGGAAGTTATTCTTATGCAGATCAATTGTACATATATCAGAGGTGTGCATATTGCTAGGATTTTGATTTCTGTTTATTTATGAAAAAAATACCAGCTTTTGAACTTAGTCATTTTTTGACCAAACATATCATATAGGGTACCCTAATTGTACGGATAACTCCTCCTACAGTTTTCAAGATAAGAAGTTGTTCTTTTGCAGATCAATTAGAGGTGTGCATATTGCTAGGATTTTGATTTCTGATAATTTATGAAAAAAATACCAGCTTTTGAACTTAGTCATTTTTTGACCAAACATATCATATAGGGTACCCTCATTGTACGGATAACTCCTCCTACAGTTTTCAAGATAGGAAGTTGTTCTTTTGCGGATCACTTGTACATATATTAGAGGTGTGCATATTGCTAGGATTTTGATTTCTGATAATTTATGAAAAAAATACCAGCTTTAGAACTTAGTCATTTTTTGACAAAATATTGAATATAGGGTACTCCATTTCACTGGATACGGTTGGTAGTGTTTATCAATTCAGGGTTGACATGGATTATGGATACAGTTCAAATAAAAGAAAACCTGGTTTGCTGTCACATTGACAGCTTTTCACTTGTTTTTTATTGGATTAAATCAATGCTGCTCTTTAATTTATTGCAGAATAATATTCATTATGAAGACAAGGGCTTTCCTGATTCAAATGCCCCTAAACGAGATGAAGGGCAATGGCAAAGAATAGGCCAAATTCAGGACAAAAGCTGTAAAGGAAAAGAATCTTGGACCATTTTCCGGAACCCCAGTCCTGATGATGCTATACAGGGGGAAGCAGAAAACTGTTGGTATGGAAGTCCTTATATTGCAATAAAGCTACGATAAATAGATGTCTATTTCATGCTCCCCCCCCCCCCCCCCCCCCCAAAAAAAAATTGCCTATCCTTGTTTCTTGAAACATTTCCAAAGGTGAACACGCCTGAAATGCATGCTTGAAAAAAGCATGCATGAAAAACATTTTTTAGATGACCATGAATAAAGTCACCAGTTACAAACAATGAATCAATATTCATTGTATTTGAGAAGTCTCACTGGGGCCAAGTTTGAAAATGACTGTAAAAGGTTAAAATGAAAATAATCTATATTATCATAATATGTGAAGCTTTTTGTTGTTTAAAGTTATAAGGATTTTTTCCCCATTGAATGTGTAGAATTTTTTGAAATAGTTTTCATTCACCCATCCCATTTTTCAGGTTTCTGTGTGCAGTAAGTTTATTAGCTCAGAAAGGAGAACTTCTTAGAGACATTTTCATCACTGAGAATTTTTGTGAAGAGGGTTTGTACCAGGTTCGCCTGTGTAGGGATGGAAACTGGAAGACTGTGATTGTGGATGACCGCTTTCCCTGTGATGAAAAAGGAAATCTGAAATATTCTAGAGTAAGTACAATGCATGTTTATATATATCTAAGAAATCTCCTTTTTTCTTAGATTCATCTAATAACTCGCTTCATATAAGCACAATATTACCACATCTTGCCCTTTGTAAGAATTTTTTATGATGAGACAAAAACTAAAATGTTTTTAAAATGTCAGAATATAATAATCTTTATGTCTGATTCCAGCCTCAAAACAAACAGTTGTGGGTAATGCTGTTAGAAAAGGCGGCAGCTAAACTTTATGGAGGTTACAAAGCACTGCACTCTGGTCTAGTGGTAGAGTCCCTGACCATGCTGACAGGGGAGCCATGTGAACACATTGACCTCGAAGGTTAGTCAACAGCTCTCTGTGAATCAAAGTACTGAAAGAGTATAAAGGCATAAGACTAAAACTGTCCAGTATGTCAGATATTGTACAGTCCTCAGTGAGCACAAAATATGATTTAGTGGACAGAATCAGGCCTATAATAATTATGCAAACAACCAACAGTTTTAACAGGAGAAATCCTACACAATATTGAATTTGAATAAACACCAACTTAAAAGAATGTGAAACTTGTTCAGTGTTGCCACTTGTTGGGCCCCCAACTTTGTGATATGTGATATTTTTGGTTTATATTTTATTTGAAGGATCTGATGTAGAGAAGAAAGATGACAACAAACTTAAATTAGATCGTGACAAACTTTGGACTGAATTGAAGGATTGGCACTCCTTTAGGTATAGTCTAGACTGCCATAGTGTCTCTCTATTTATCAAAATATTTTTGCATATGCAATCCTATTGTTTGTTTCATTAAGAGTGATTTTTCTTATCCCTGCAACATCAACAATTTGGAGACAGTGATTAGTATCACTCGAGTACTCGACTATCGCTCGGTCACACCGATCATTGATTAAAATTTTCTTAGTCAATTAATCGTTATAAAGTGAGGAAACAATTTCAAAACCTTTTTTTTTATAATGCGGCAGTTTTGGGGCTTCGAATAAAAAAATAGTTTTCTTTTCTCGGCATTTTTAATCACGTTACACTCGGTTGAATCGAATGGGTGTCCCTAGTACATTTTTAAGCTGCTACAAATTGATCTCTGTTGAATTTGTAGGTGAAATTGTTGTTTTAAATAGAAGTACTTATGCAAACATGTTCTTAAAGAGATCAATTTGTGGTTCTCCTAAACAGTTATTTATTGTATTAGATGTTTGTATTAATCAAAAATTTTAATCATATCAACTCAAGGCGTTTGTTTTTATACCACCATTAAATTTAATTGTTGATTTGGCACGGCACGGGACAATGACTTAACATGAAACAGGTCACATTTGATTTGCCTAAAATGATATGGAGCTCAATTATGTGTAAGCATCACAAGAAAAAAGAAAAATTAGGACATTAGCTAACGGATATCTAGATAAAATGTTTTTTAAATTTATTTGAAATCAAATACATCTATAGAGCGTATTATCATAAGTTTTTAAATCACTATGTTTATTATGGATAATGGTTAAGATACAGTGAATGTGATAGTAGAATAAGCACACACAGTTTCAAATAAATAAATGAGTACTGGACTATTGCTCAACTAAAGGCTCCGATTAACCGACTAAGCCAACCGAGTAAAATTGACATCTCTAGTAATTTTCAATGGTTTTATGGCACTTTTAGGTTTACCTTGGGTTACCTGTCAACTTGAAGATTTGTAAACGCTAACTGTATGATAAATCATTATTTTATAAGAAAAATTACCTCCTTAGCTAACAAAAACTTTGGGTTATCTTTTCTGTTGATAAGAAAATTGATTTCTTGCATGAGATGTTTTATTTCAGTCTGATACACATATTAATAGTATTAAAGCAATATCATCTATAAATGCATCCTGATTCCTTTGAACATTCTGAAAGTATGAAATAATGATTATATGATATATGATTTTGATTTTTTTTTTTTACAAATTATCCAGGTATTTGATAGGAATAAGTACTCCAGAAGATTTACAGCAGGGGGAACTGGAGTCTTCTCATTGTTATCCTGTTCTTGAAGTTCAGGAGATGAATGACAAAAAGTAATTCTCTCTCTCTCTCTCTCTCTCTCTCTCTCTCTCTCTCTCTCTCTCTCTCTCTCTCTCTCTCTCTCTCTGTGACCAGTCAAATCTGAATTAAATTTATTCTGATCTATTTTAAACAACAGGCTCTTGAAACTGTGGACATGTTCAGACCACAATCACTGTATCACTGGATGTTTGAAAAACAACGCTGATCTTCAGAAGGAGAAGAAAAGATTGTTACGAAACTTAAAGAAAGGAGAGTTTTGGATTTCATTTGAGGATGAATTTACAAAGTAAACTGTAACATTATATTTTGTAATTAGTTTCAAATATTTTGCATGTATCTTTCTGATTGCATTTTTATCCACCTCTCTATACTTGGTAATTTATTCTGCTTACAGATACTTCAACAGCCTGTCCGTCTGTAAAACAGATGAGGGATGGTTTGAATCTCGCTTTAAAGGTGTGTTTCCTCCCATCTTGAGTAAAGAGTGGAAGTACTACTCCTTTAGACTTGTGAATGACACCAAACTAAAACTTGGACTATTTCAGAAAAGCATGAGGTAATTATCATCTCTTCTTTCCATATGGTTATTTAAAAGGTGTCATTCTTCTTTGTAGAATACCACATTAAATAAGTGGAATCTATAATAATGACATATTTATTGATGAACATGTAGAAAAACCCAGAATGAGATACCAGTTTATATGCCTATTTCTAATTCAAACTTGAAAAATAATACTAGTAAATAGCAAAATACCAAATAGTAATAAAGAACACCTTTTAAACATGTTCATTGTAATTGAATATAAAGAAACCTTTAAAAACTTTGGAAAACATTAACTGACATAGGATATCAATAAGATATTCATGCTGTCACTCAGCATAGGACCTCCATTTAATGTAAGTCTGCTGTATTATGACCCTGATCTTTGCCATTTGACCTTGTCTCAAACATGACCTTGACCTTTATTTGTCCATGTATTTCAACTAAGACAAATGCTTACTAATTAGTTCAAATATTGAAACCATGCAATACTGATAACATAATTTTACAGAGGAACAGGTTTAAAGATACCAGAAACCTTCACAGATCTACTGATTATGGTGCTGAGGAACCAAGATGATGGTTCTGGACACCCATTTAAGGCAGCCCCACTGTTTTCTGAGGTCATTAGCTACAGTAAGAGGCGGGCCAGAAGCCTGACAACCTGTAATGTAGACCTTACCCAGGGTAGTTACACAGTGGCCTGTTTTTCATTCGGAAAGTTAAGACAAGGTCAGTGCTAACATAGATTACATTAAAAAGTAAGTGATGGTATAACTGGACTTTCATTGATACATGATGAAAGTGCATATATTGAATGAGTATAAAATGTTCTGTGCATCAATTTTTTGCAGTTTTTTTTCTTTTTTATCTTTATGATTATAAACTTCATATTTTTGTACCTTTCAAATAATTTTTATTGAAACTTAATTAAGGCAAAGAGTTGTAATTCAGTAAGGTAGGTGAAACACTAAACATATATTGTACACTATTATTTTTCTTCCTACTACTTTTATGCCCCAAATCAAATCTTTAACTCTGTCTTCCTCATAAGTTTTGAACAAACAAATCAGTTTATTTTGTTACATACTTAATCTCCCAAGAAAGAGATAAGTACTATGTTATTTTAACAACATATCTATTGTTTGGAAATGAGACACTCCGAAGGTACTATATACACTTACTCTGTCATACATTGAATAGCATGGAATAGGTCTCAGTTGGGGCTGCTGTTTAACCTTCAGACTTGAGGTCCTGATATAGGACAGTATCTGCATCTGTATTTCCCTTGCTTGACCTTTTGCATCTATTTGCTTGACTGTGAACACAAGATATGAAGCATGCATTCAATGTCTGTATGCTGATGAGTTATTATGCATTCTTCACTGTACTTAAATTTCTGTAGCATATTATTTACTGTTTTCCAACTTCTCTGACAGACAATGATGTTGAGGTTGAAGACTATGTCAGTTACACCTTAAGCATACACAGTTCTGTCCAGTTGCTGTTCATGGATGAATGTGAAGTCAATGCCTCTGGCTTTCCAGAGCTCATGTATGCCCCTGCCGATGCTCTCATTACATTGGCAAAACAGAGCAAGATCAAAGAATATGATGCAGACATAGGTCAGAGTGATATCAGGCTAAGTCATGTAAGTCATTAATTTGATTTTTGAAGATTTGAGAGGATGGAGTTTGAAATGCTAAATCATTTTATACATAGATAGCTTGAGCATACATGTATTTCATGCATATTTTAAGATTTTACATCAGCATATATTTTATGTTTCTCATATAGATTGCGGATGGTGTGTATTGTGTGATGTTCATGTTCTATGGAGAAATTTGTGTCTTTATCAACGAGACAACAGAAGGTTATAGTTATATCAGGCACTATGGACCCAGTGAATACATCATGAGTGTTAGGCATAGAATGAAGACCACCGATTTCATTCCACCTAAATCAGGGTAAATTATTTTAGCACTGTTAGTATACAATTGACATATTTATTTATATAACGTACATGTGTGTATCTAGAGGTAATTTTGTGATTGATGGAATAATAGTCATTCATCCTTGCAGTGAGAGTTGTCTTTCTTGCCATAGGAATCATTAACCTTAATGGATTTCTTTTCAGACGCGTTATAAATATAGTGACTCCACAAAGCCCTGAGACTTCATGGAAGATTGCGGCTCAGAAGAATTTCTTGAAGTCAGAACCACTAGAAAGTAGTCCCCCAGTTCCAGACACATTGGAAGGTCTCCTGACACCAAGACCCATCCCTGAAATTACTTCATCATGATAGTTTATTATTGAAACCTGATTGGTTGTAAAAAGTGGCATTTGACTTTGCCTGCGAAAGGTTAATCTTTGATTTATGTTAAATAGAGCATTTTATTTAAAAAAAAAAATGAGATATGTGAAAATCATAAGTAGATGTAGTTTTCATTGCTTTTATAAGGCATTTTTTTTTTAACGATATACTAAGGTATTCGATGTATAACGACCACATTTTGTACCTTATAAATGAATGGTCCGATATTCTTAATCATGATATCATTTTGAAGGTGTTATCAAATAAAAATACTCCACCAAAGGAATTTTCAAAATTTTGATTATGGTCCAACTAATTACACCTTGAATTTTGCATTGAAGTATATGGGCAATGTATGTTTTATTAAGATATTGTAAAAAGTAACTTAAAATTCGTAAAACTCTTTTGGTTAATACATGCACAAACTTTCTCTTTATTTAAATATGAAATAAAATGAATTATTTACCGCAGATATTTTGACGAAATTAAAGTTTTCTTTTTTTCATCACGGGGAGATAACTCTTTAAAAAAAAATTAAAGTGCGAAATTACCGTCTCCTTATATGTTGTCTGTCATGTGAATTTGTTTCATGTCACTTTCATAGTTATCTTGCAATACATATTTAACTAGTTTAAAATGATTCAAAATTGTTCAATATCCCGTCATTATACATTGAATACCTTAAACAGTTCATTGCTTACTAATTTTTAAAATGTCATCTGAAGCTGTAATTTGATAGCATTTACACTGTTTTGCCTTTTGTAGGTGAACCACATGAACAAACCACAAACTATATGTGCTCAAATTTACCCAAATGAAAATTGATGCAATTGTTTTACATCCCACACTTATTGAGTAAAATGTTATTTTTGGAATCATTGTTATTTAGATGTGTTAGGAAAGGTTGAAACGGCCAAACTGGATGATTTATGTCAGCATAGAATGTGGTTGTGAGATGAAGTGTACAAATTTTGAGAAAATTGAGAGAAAGTCATAGAGTAACTGAAATATCTCTAAAGTGTATGCATATATTTGCTTGATCATGGAGTTATAGTTTGTATACTGACCAGTAATAGATAACTTATAGATATTCATATAAATTAAACTATATTATGTGATGTCCCTAGAGCTTCATTTCAATAGACACTTAATCATGTTTTATTGCTAATTTTTACTATATTCAGAATTATTTTAGATAATTACATTATATACATGTACATTTATTAATTTTTTTGGTGCCTAGGTCACACTGACTTTAAAAGTATGAATTGGTTTGTTGTACATTTGAATTTTGTGCAATCTTTATATGTTAGAAAGCATTATTTGCCATTTTTCTGTATTAATTGATGAAATTATAGAGCTTCCAAAATATACCTGTGTGCCCATATAAACTGTGTTTGAACAGTTAACAAATTTTTTTACAACCGTTTGGCATAAATGAAATATAAACTGTCTGCAAAAAATACATGTAATTCCGCTGCCAAAAGTTATTGCTTAAATTATGTATGGCAAGACCAATGATGCAAAGAGCATGTGTGAAACTTAAAAAATAACCTGAACAGAATATTAAAAGTAGAACTTAGTACTAAAATAAATTCTATAAATTCTGTATGTTATTAATTCATTTTTTTCATTGTAAATTAGCAAATTAATTCTGATACAACAGCATTAGGAACAAATTGAATAAATGTTCATATTTTGAGTGCATGAAATTGACACAATTTGCCTCAAATTTTTGGAATCGCCCATATGAAAAAAAACAACCTTTTTTTCTATGACATACAGGACCTCAAAGATTTACAATTATTTTTCAATGAAAACCTGCAGTGTGGTGACTTTGTTTTAAGTACCGTGTAAAAAATTGAATTGTCCTAGTCTTGCAATAGTGTGGTTTAAAATTTAACAATGTTTCCATTTTAAAAAATAAATTTTGTGAGAAAACACAAATTTGTCATGTATTCTGTTATCTGTTTGGTTTGAATCATCTCTATTGCTTTATTTAGCATAAAGTTTCATTTGAGCAGTAAAATGTTTTCTTTAGGTGACTAGTTCATGTGGTTATTGCAAAAAACAACAACAACTCATGTCAGCGTGTTATGTTGGTTTTTTTTGTTACCTTCTTACATCAAAAAGAAAACAATTATAAACACATATATAAACACATAATTTTTGCCGGAATTATATACACGCACCTCTTAATGACGTTTTAACAACGTGAAATGAATAGTTTGGAAATTCGTCAATATCCAGATGACTAGCTGATTTTTCCGAGATTACTACTATTTGACAAACAGTTCGTTGTGTATTTGAAACGCAAGGCACCTAGACGCCAGTCAGACGTAAATGACGTTGGAACCAAATATAAACTATATTACTACGCCGTGAAGACGTTGTGAGTCTTTTGGAAATAATAACAAATAATAACCACATGTTGGAAATAACTTTTCGGATATAAAATAATGTATTTGATTTGAATTCCTGTAACATTTAAATTATTTAGCGTCTACATATCGTCATCGTCGTCGCTGGACTCGTCAGAGGACAAGATGACCGGCTGATAGTCCGGACGGAAATTATCTGCCGTTGTCACGGTGTCACGTGAACTGAAATCAAACTTCAGATTTTTGAAAGTGAGGCTTTTTAGATCCAAGTTACCCACATGCCTGTTGTACTCATCTTCCGGAGTTCCGGGTACTTGCTCGTATTTAATACCTGATATTTCCTTCATCGCTGCCCTGAGTCTCAGTGTATAATAGTCTCTGTCTTCAATGTCATCCACTACCAAGTCATTCAAGGTGTCTACAAACTCTTGGATTTTCTGGTCATAATTCAAAGACTTGGTCGCTTTTAACTGTAATTCGACAACATCGATTTTCTTCTCATCCTCAAAGAAACTGGAGGATTTCTTTCTGTGGTTCTCTTGTTCTGATGGCCGCCGTGACCCGGATGTTGCATCTTTGGTGACTTGCTGCAACAGGGACGGTCCGCATGTGTGAGGCCGCGCTTTCTGCTTCACCGGCAAATCTAACGTCAGTTTGTTGTTCTGTTTCTTTCCTTTGGTGGCAATACTCAGCTGGATGTCTTTTTTGAGGGGCAGGGATTGGACGCTGACTTCTACCTCCCGCTGTTGTGGACGACTCCCCGTGGTGGATGGTCGATCTACGGTGGGCAGGGGTAGACCTGCTAGGGTACCTGTCGATCGTGACGTCATGCATTCACTGACAGAGTTGCTTCTCCGTCGAGTACCATTGCCGTCCATAAATACGTCATCGACAAGTTCCTTTTGAGTGTCTTTTGGAATGGTGACTGTAATTTTTGGATGTTTTTTCTGTTTATTTTGCTGCGACTTTTTCCGGTTGCTCTGAAGTTTTGTGAGGAACTCGTAATCCTTTTCGACACTACCAAAATCAGTGTTTAATCCATGGAGATTTTTGGCCCGAAGTTCTCTTTCTATTTCTTTATTTCCATGCATGCGCGCCTCACATAATTTAGATCTATACAACTTATCCTGAAATCGTTTGAATAACACTTTTTGGTCTATTTTGATTCTATGAATTACATTTTTCTCACTTCTTTCCAACACATGCATTTGTTTTTTCAATAAGATAGTTTCCTTCCAATTTGCATAATGCACTGATGGAGACTTTTCAGCATTTTCACCCGTTTTCCATCCTTGCGATGTCATCTTGAACCTCTTGCGGCTTGACTGGCCGTGATTCTTTCAACATTTGTTTGTAGTGGGGTGCGTTTTTATCAGCTGTCGTTTGTACAATCTCTTGTTCTGTAACATAGTCGAGTACCTTTGTTTCTTATCGTGCAAAACGAATATATTCATTCCACTTTCATTTAATTTATGCGGCCATGGAAGTTCATTGATAACAACTGCTTTCACAAACGTGTAATTATCTTTAAGTCAACATAACTGCGATAGCTTACGTACAACTGTCGATTTACAGCTTCTAGAAGCCATTCCAATTCGGAAGTGTTATTTTTGCATGCTTTCGTACATGTTGGATTGAACCCCATAAGCCCCAAAAATACCTTTACGCTGAATTGCTTTATCCTTATCTATTGTTCTTGTGTCATGATTTATTTTATTTGTAGCTCTTGTTAAGGAGAACAGAAACAAAGCATATCCACACATTCATCAAAGTTAATCCTGCGTTTGATTGCACCGCACGATTCGACTCGAACTTTCCTGGGCACCAAACTATCCTTTCACTCCTGTTACAAAACCCATGTAGCTGTTCCTCAAGTTTAGAGCTTCCAAGCTCATACACAGTATTACGTAGTTTGCAAAAACCTGTTAATCCCATGTCAAAAATGGTGCCACTGTGCAAAATTTCTTCAACGTCACAATCGCATTCGAGTGGATTACCCGTTATATCTACGTAACTGAAAGAGCATAGGGGTGCATGGACAATAAATGAAATGTCCGATATATTATTGTTGTCTAAGTCGAGTCCAATCGAGTGTCGCATGTTTGAGAATGCTGAGGGAGATATGTGCACGAGGCTGTTATTACTCATGACCAGAGTTTTAATTGATAAAGTAGATAAACTGGTATCAAACGTTTGCCTATGGAAATGGTTATGAGATACGTCCAAGTATGATAGCATTTTGAGAGGGGCTAGAGAAGACACGGGTATACTTGTCATCCCTACTTCCCTCAGAAACAAAGTCTCTAGCGAATTTTCTAGTCCCTGGAATGTAGTTTTGGTAAAGGTCAGTGGGTTGCTGTCAAGATAAAGCATGTCTAGCTGGTAATTGCCCTGAAATGCATTGTGGATGGTTCTGATGTCGTTTTTTGATATTTTTAAAAACAGAAGTTTCCTTAGTGGTTTCAACGCGGCAGACGGTATCTGTTGTAGATAATTACCATGAAGCTCGAGTTCTTTGAGACTCTCTTCCAGTCCTGCAAAGGCGCCATTTTCTATCGAAGACAGTTCGTTGTAGTCTAGAACTATTTTTTCCAAACTTGTCAAAGAGTGAAAACTGTTTGTTGCTATTGTTGATAAGTCGTTTCCACCCAGGAATAGCTTTTGCAGATTTCGCAGATGTAACAATGCCGATGGCACATTTTCTAAATAATTATAGGTGAGATCGATCTCTTTGATTGATTCCAATCCGACGAATGCCCGCGGCCCTATGGAAGTGATTCCGCAGGAACTCAAACTCAGTTTGCGAAGCGAGTGTAAACGCAGATCTCTGAAAATGTCATTTGGGAGGACCTGGATATCATTTTGATAATTATGGATCATATTTGAATCCATTATAAGCTCTGTTAGAACACTTAAATCTTTCATGAACATTAAGTCTTGATCGATGGCTATTCGATTGCGTGCCAAATTGAGCTTTGTTATATAGGGTGCAAGCTGTGAGAGAGCCCCGATGGCGTGGTTCTCCAATGTGTTTTTGCTTAAATCTAGCTCTGTGATGTTCTTAAAACCCAAATCCGATAGGGAGATTGAAGATATATTGTTTCCGCGCAGTAAAAGCTTTGTCACGTTGCGGTTTGACAGGGATGATAAATTAGGCATCGTTTTTAGATTTGCATGGCTGCAGTTCACGATGGTCAGTCTGTCATTGTTCCACCAGACGTCTTCTCGGCACGTGCATGACGTCTGCTTCTCCAGAACGGGGCAACGGAAGTCAGCGAATGACTTCATGGTGAACATAAATAAGGCAATCGCAAGAGTTAACAGAATCATACCGTCTTGCGTTACGAATCTAAAAAAAAATATTTAATAAAAGTTAGTTTACTATTACATACATACTATATAAAAGGCACGACTTTTGCCATTTTTACGATCGATTTTATACATGAAATCACAAAAAATATTTGGTTTAGGTTACACGATTTATAGAAAAGATAGAAAACATATTTAGTTATGCTAAAACCCAGCAATATGTCAAACATCTGGAGGTTTTCATGCATAATAAATTGTTTTAATGTATATAATATTTATTGCCGGTATTTTTTATTTCAAGCCGCTGATGATAATAAACTTTATTTGCCACATAGTGGCTAATGTGACTTACAGTTTTTTAATCAAATAAATATATACATATACATTAAAGATATTATGTTACTCATAATAGGGTTATGAAAATCTATGCGGTTTCAAATGGAAAAGGCAATCGTTTTGTTTTAATTTGGTACCGGTTAGCCATGTAATCCTAGAAATTAAGTGAATAATTACAACAATCAGAACAGAACATTAGCGATTGCTTACCTTTTTTAAGTACTTTGGTTTTGCACAATTCCTTTATAATAACTTGTTTGCCCGTGCCCCAGCACGCGCATTTTATATATACATTACACGGTTACTTATCACTGAGCAAAAATTTTTTTCAACATCAGGGGAGTCCTGCTCACATGCGGCGGTGATTAAAGAACCATCACCAAAAGAAAATATCTGAAATCTCCCCAAAGTGAACGTTTCCCAGCTGCTGCTCAAGTTGCTCAATTACAGAACAGTTTCAACCGAAACACGGAGAGAGAGAAAAATTAGCGACCGTTTATATTCGATTATTGAACGATGGTGACTCTGATATTTGTTAGCAAATCCACCCATTCAATCGTTGTATTAAGGTTTTGGAAGAACAGGAAGAAATCAACACACATGTGCGCAATTAGGTTTTTTCCCTTGCATCAATCATCTGTTTTTGTCAGATTCCAATTCAATTTGTCTGAAAGGCACAAAAATATTTCAGCTCTGGCAAGTCATCTTGAATATCACAGAGTGGTGAATGGGGTTTTTTGGAGAGGCATAACGGGGTGAAAATAAGATAAAATTAATCTAGATATGACACATTTTTATTGCTATTGTACGTGATTTTATTAAATACAAAAGAGTTCGAATATGGCAACTTGAGATCGTGAGTTCACCAATCATACGAGAGTTTTGGAAATGTATGAGATGAGGAAGCTTTGATTGGCTGCTTCTTTGAGGTAGAAGTGACCCCCGGGCAGATACTGGATCGATGTCTCTCCTGAAGTCATATCCTTCCATGCTGAAATTATCATGTATCACGCGATTAACAAGTTAAAAGTAAAATTATACAATCGTAGCACCCACATTAATGACTGACGGTCACAATGTGATGAGTTAAGGTAGCTCACTCACGACCGTTACACTTTAGGACATTACGTCACAAGATGGCGCTTTAATGGTTTTGTTAAATTTGTCGTATCAATCGATCACATAGGCGTCGGAACCGGGGGGAGGGGCTAGGGGGCGCTCAGCCCTCCCCCCACTTTTTTTGTTAAGTTAGACCTAACCATTAGGCACATAGCAAAATAGAGGGATCAGCCCCCCCCCCCCCCCCCCTCCATTTTTTCGCAGGTAACATAATTGTTCCGTAATGTACGTTTGAAAGATTGAGAAGTTGGAGTCAAATGTTATGGCCGGAAAGATTTGTTGTAAAGGAGTTAACCCCCCCCCCCCCACGGATTAGGATTTTCATGATTTTGTGAATAAGGTTTTTTTCTCTCTCAATATTTCTGAGGATCAGTCTAGCGCCCCCCCCCCCCTTTCAATTTGCTTCCGACGCCAGTGGATCATCATAGCGCAGTGGATAAAGTTACGGTTTGCGAATCGCAGATTACGGGTTTAAATCTGTTCATATAAATTTACTATATTAAATTTTTAAAACTCAAAATATTTTATCCAAAATAACATATTTTTGCGGCTTATATAATTCCTACCTATAATAATCTAGTAAATTTCGGCATATTTGAGAACCTATTTCAAGGGGTAGTAAACCACCCTGATTTAAAATTAAACCTCTATGTTGTTTATTTCTTTTATTCTTTTGGACAAAGTTGTATGGTGTTGGAAAAAATTAATGATCAGCTCTCTACCTTAAACAGTTACCAAAACTGAAATAGATTTGGCATTACCAAAAATATAAAAGAGAGCACATAAAATTAATGACTGACTAAACAAGTGAAGTCGACTGTAAAACGTGTAGTTGATTGTTATTACATCTTTATTTGTTATTTTAAAAAACAAACAAAATATAATACCTTCTAAATTATGTTTGACGTCGTCTTGACCGTCAAATACATGTATAGGACAAGAAAAGGGCGGGTCTGTTCCACAGACTTCAGAACTGAAAAAAATGAAAACGCTCTTGTCAATATATAAAGCAAGCGTGTATAAAGGAATTTGATGGAATTTTGATGTTTTTTTACCTGAAACCTGCAATCATCGTGTAATCTGCCCTGAGAGGAGGTAAGAAAAGTTTCATCATCTCGGGGTCTGATATCATCTGTTCTGGGGTCCCCCCTGTGTGTTATAGAAGAAAGGTATGTATATCTGATTTATCAACGGTCGCGCAAGCTTTGAAAGCAGGTGCATTAGTTATATTTAACTATCAAAAAATTTCAGGATCCAAAGCAGTATGTACCAAGCCTTTTCAAGAATTCTATAAACTCTGAATCAGACATGTCCGCAACTTTTGATCCCAAGCTTTTCCTTTCCGGGGTCTATAAATAGTAAAATTGTTTGAAGATGATATAAGTGGATAACGTTTTTTTCCACGACTGTTTTGATCATTTCACGCATGCACAGACCAATTTGATTAACTTACATGTGGCGCCGAAACTCCCGAACAAAACATTCTCACTGGTTCTTTATGATGTAATTTCTTCATCAAGAGAGCAGTTTCAAAACTGAAGAGTGCTCCCATACTAAAAAGAAACACAGAATAAAACGTATTTGTAAAATGGCACAAATGCCTAGTTATTAAATCGTTTAATAAAATTTCTCATTTTTAATATTTTCATTTAAATTTATTGCATAAATAATGTGCTTTACATCCTAATGGAAGAATTCAAAACCACAATTTCAAACTATAGTCGGTTTGAAGAGTTGAATAGTTTCAAACACTATTGAAATTTTTGGTGGCATTGAACTTTCAACTTTTAAGATTAAAATCTATTCTATTTACATCATACTTTAATTACAACAGGACAAAATATGGAGATTGAGACATGTAGCTAACTATACGTCGCAGAGAACGGTTTTTGAAAAAAGAAAAGTCAAATACCAATACATTTGACTTTTCTTTTTTCAAAAACCGTTCTCTGCGACATATAGCTAACTATACGTCGCAGAGAACGGTTTTTGAAAAAAGAAAAGTCAAATGTATTGGTATTTCAATTTTCTGGATTCCTACCCGTCCTTCTGTCGTTATTTCATCGTCACTTATCTTTAGAACATCATCAAGGGATTAATAAGTATTATATTAGAAGAATTAATGATTGAAATTTTGACTTTTTTGGAAGAGCCTTGCCACTTGGTCTAAACTCATGCAAACCTCTTTTCCCACTGGAAGCCACAGAAAGCCTCGACCCCCCCCCCCCCCCAATCCCTCGCCTTATTAGCTGACAGTACCAGATCTTAAATCCGAGATCTACCTCCTCTACCCACCATCTTGATATATGTATTATGGACAATTTTGACTCAGTATGTCAGTACCTTAATTGGTTTGATTATAGACCGTCCAGAAAATTGTTTTGTAAACATGCTGTTCATACAACATGGTACATCGTTTGCACAATATTGGAAATGGGTAGTACAGTTACTATAGTACCTTATGTCAATTTTCTTTGACACTGCTTTTATAGGAACCGGTATGTGGAGAAAAAAAATCATGTCTTGGAATACTCCGGTATTTCATCATCAAAATCACAGCTTTTCTAAACGTTCAGTGATTCACTTCATTTTTTAGACGGTATCACGTGACCCCGTCTATTGGTTTACTGTCAGCCGAAGTCTCAAACCGGAAGGCACGCGTAGAACACATGAATTGAGTCTACGCGTAAGAAAATAGTGCAGAAAGTTTTCATGCATTTCAGTAAATATATATTATGAAAACACGCATTTAATCTTTTTAAGTCCTCTGTGTATAAACAAAATTCTATTTAGAAAATAAACAAATAGTTTTATTGATCAAAATATTCTTGCTCGGGTTCAAATGTGGAATGAGTTACGTAACTGAATGCACAGCCCCGTTGACGATTCAGTTGGTGTACGAGCTCATTAATCAATAAAATAGGTTGATGGCGGAATCGAAATTAAAGTTCCCAAACGCAATGTGCCATTTTTGAAAAGTTGTGAATTTCATTTTGACAATCTTTCACCTTAATACTACCAAACTTCATGCGCAAGCCGATGTTAAAATCGGGACGGGTTATACACAGATGTTTTACAAATTAAATAGGTGTTTTATTGGCTTCCAGTCTACTTGCGGTATGACTGCTGTTCGTCTCTAAAGGAATTGTGTACAAAGAAAATAAAGACTAGTCTCAATATTTGCCTTCTCGTTCGTTGGCTCTTTAGTTGATTAAACTGAATTTAAATTTTAAACAATGCATTATAAGCAAAATGTATAATAGATTATACATTTTGGAAGACTTATACATCATATAATATATACAATCTTATCGATTGAAGAACCAAGTTAAATGTTAATGTTCATGTTTTCCGGCTTAGTTGGAATCAGGCTTGGGGTGAATTACATTGTAAAATAATGCATTGCATTACCATTACTTCATGAATTAGGGCATTAAATTACCATTACCATTACTTAATTTTGTTGAAGTAATGCATTACATTACCATTACATGAGTAAAGTAATGCATTACCATTACTTTGTGAAAAGTCAATAAGTTTTTAAAAAGTAATTTAAGGTAGCTCCATACTTGTAAAATTCTCTGAGGAAAGTTGAAAAACCGAACTGATTTCGACTTAATAGACTTAAATGTCATCAATTGTTAGAAAAAATTTACATGTCATCACACTTTTTGAGATGCCAGATAAACACAAACTAAAGTATATTTTAGCATTAGAAAAATGTATTTTTTTCTGTTAAAAGTAAAATCTTGTAGGCAGAAATTTGTTTTTCTTGTTTAATTTTAATGTCAACTTTATCAGAAAACTAAAATTACAAAATTATTTCAAAATTAATCGTTGGAATAAGAAAAACTATAGCATTTAGACATACAACTGAGAGAAAAGTCAGAAAAAGAGTTATTTCCCCTTTGCATAGATAAAATATATAAAAATTTGGAAATTTAGTATAAAACTAAGTGCGAAAATATCTTTAACCTACCAATAATTCTAATTACATCCATGTGATTATATTCACATGAAATAAATAAAACTATCTTGCACAATTTTTAAAGAATTCAAAGTTTTACAAAAAAGTGTGACGTCACAGAACACTGGATCTACTTTAAAAACTAAATAAAGAGTTTTTGTAAATATTTTATAAATAAAACATGCTTAAAATATTTACAGGTTCATGTTCATGTTTACTATCAGGTTCAAATTTAATGACTTATAGAAGATTGCTGTTGCACTTGTAGTTCTCAAAGTAAGGTTGGTCCCGTAACATTTACACGCTAATGGCAGAGTTGACAATCTCTGTTATCTATGTCTCTGATTTTCGGAGTATGATTTTTAATGAAAGGAACGGTTGTATCGTAATTCGTGTAGGTGATGCACGAGTTCACACAAAAAAGTAGTAAGTGGCGAACGGATTTATTTTTACCTATTAATTTTGCATGAATCGCAAATGAAGAAAATCGTGTCAGATAAGTCGGTCTTAAAAATCAAAATGGTGACCGTGACAAATCTTTTTATTGTCAAAGTTCTTGGAATCTTATTGTAAAAAAATATTTCTAACGTCAGGTGCCTGTGTTTGTTATCGGTATACAAATGTTCACTTTGTTTGTTAATTCAGCAGTTTTAGTGTTTTCGGGGTTTTCATAAAACTTTTATTACAGATACCGTCCGACTAGTGGATTTCCTTTGGATCACAAAATTGAATAAATCTAATGATTAAAATTATCTACTTTGATATAGTTGTTTGATTTTCCCGGTTAGTAGTAATTTGTACAATTTTTCCTTGGGGTCTTTTTTTTTTTACATAATTTACCTTTGTGTCAATTTTCTACAATTATGAAGGCCGGGATACAGTTAAATTTAGACAAAGTATCAGACAATTCCAAAAAAGCCGAATTAACATAGATTGTAACAAATAATTCAAACTCATAAATTTTGGAAGCATATTCGAGGAAATCCAGGACAATTACAAGATCAAACTTTCAAGACCCCGTCTTTCAGTACTCTCAGTACTTTGATTTTAATACTGTATGCTGGATCAGCATTCTCAATATAAATAAATCCCAGTGTCTTATTTACCTGTGACCCCAGAAGACTAGGTCTTTATCCGGGTACCTGTTCAGGATTGCAGAACATGTGTCCTTTACAATTTGTTTGGCGTCCGTTGAACATGGTTCTCCAAAACGAGATTCACGCCCTGGTAGAGTGACCCCACAAACTAAAACAGTAAATGTATTTCATTAGTTTGTTGTATTCGAATGAACGTAAGTATTTCATACATTCACGTGCACTCACCCTCTATAGAATCAGGAAACTTTTTTCCCCACTGTGCATAAAAGTTAGATCCTCCACCAGCCCAAGGGAAACAGATCATCGCATATTTGGCATTGGGTTTGGCACGAAGGCAGTTCAGAAACTTGTCAACCATTCTACAATCAATCATATGTACATATAACTCATTATCAATTTGCACGCATACACCATATACATGTATGTGTACACTGCACGGTGTGTAAACACACTATTTTTGGTAGTTTTTTTCTTAACACAACCTCCCATCCACTGAACCGAAAAAATTATTATTGTTGTAAAAGTTGGAGCTATTGTGGTATATCTATATGTATTTGTATATGTTTGATCCCGGATTTTATATAGTCCGTTTATATTTTTAAGACTATTGATGCTCTGTTTATTAATTTATATTTAAATTCTATTGTCTATA
Organism: Magallana gigas; assembly: GCF_963853765.1. Classification (NCBI taxonomy): domain Eukaryota; kingdom Metazoa; phylum Mollusca; class Bivalvia; order Ostreida; family Ostreidae; genus Magallana; species Magallana gigas. The sequence goes on from NC_088854.1 coordinate 45,972,804, forward strand.
AGTGTATGACCGTCATCGGTCATACGAGAGGCTCTCTTGTTGTTCTATGGACCTAGCTGCAGGACTGTAGCTCCCGGTCTGAAAAAATTCCGATGGACGACCTGGTCGTCCATCCGAATTTTTTCAGACCGGGAGCTACAGTCCTGCAGCTACTATGGACCAATCTCTTCCCTCTCTCCCTTTGCGGCATTTATTTATGGTAAATTTTCATTTCTACGTCTTAAATTCGAAACGGAATCAAACAAATGTTATTTATGTTCAATATTTGATTTTTGCTTAATAAATTCTTAGATCTGCGCTATCTTTGTTATTTTGTAATTCAGAGGCAAACTGAACAGGATGATCCTGGGTTGATGCTGAAAGACGTTGAATCTCTCTTCTTTTATTATATTACACTATTGATAGAACTCACTGCTTAACAGGGGGCTTCTAGAGTGGTACATGTACTTATATGAGCCCTATAAAGAGCGTTGAACCTAAAGCTAAACTACAGTTTAAAAGAGGTTTTTGTGCATTTTTATTTAAATTTCATGACATTACTGAAAATCATAAAAATATGCCTTTCATTCATTATGACGAATTTAAAGGTTTGCACGTGTAGGCTATATAAATTTATTATTCAATACAGCAAAATATATCAAATCCATAAATACACCGACATGTTTATATTATTGAAGGGTTAATTCTAACATCTCGATTGCATTTGATGATAATAACATGAGTCGGTTCGTCAGAATAGTTGGAATACAAATATCATAGTCAAACCTAATTTTGCCATGAGTCTAAAAGAAAGTCATAGGACTGTTCATATTAAGATACATGTATAAAAACGCATATCCAGAGAAGACAAAACACACTTGGGGGGGGGGGGGGGGGGGGGGGAGGTGAAGGGAGACTCCCCGAGAGACCGAACCTATAGATGTAATATTGCATTATGTTTTTATACAATCATTAGATTGGCTTTGCATGATGATTTCAGAATAAAAAAGCAGATTTATGTGCATCGTCTCAAGCCACGGGTTTTGTGTCCATTCTATTTCCACAACTTGAACCCGATTTGTGGAAATAGAATGGACACAAAACCCGTGGCTTGAGACATAAATATCCCAGCACTGTTCAAAGTGGTACATTTGTACCGCAGCATGGAAGGGACCATATATTTTTATTTTTATTTTTTTTTTGTTATTTGTGAAATATGTTGGAAAAAACCACAATTTAAAAAAAACCACGCAAATGTAAAAGTAAATGATGTTTGATAAAAAATCTTGATCATTTCTCTCCTTTAAAGATCGTATCAGTGTGTGTTAATGATAAAGATTAATATAATATGATATAATAACGAAACTATAACGCAAAACAAAGGAAAGGGAAATCATTGGCATAATATAAAATTAAGGTCACAAAATTCTAATATTGTTTAATTACACTAAAAAAAATGTATACCCTCTATATATTTTAATCCAATAATTAACGTTAGGAAAGCGATGATAGCGTAAAAAATAAAAATAAAACGCGGAACGACAGAAAGACAAACGACGATCGTGACACGATATCCTGGCCATGAAACAAACTCAGGATTTGTGAAAACGGGAAAAAATGGATTTTTCCAGAACGGTATTTGGTACGAATAAGCTTTGCACGACCCATCCTGCTCTTATTACATGCTATAAATAGATCGGGTGCTTCCCTCATTGGAATTTTTTTTACATTCGGAATCATCTTGACTTTTGGTAGACTCGGAAGAAAAGACCAAGAAATGAGGCGAAGATGACGTAAAGGGGAAAATAAATGGTGGCGAAAACAAGAACTTGAAAAAGCATTTTGTTTTCTTCGATTATGTAGCCCCAAAGAGTCATGTGGAGGTGGATATGTGGGATTCCACGAGGTAAATAAACAAACATCATTACTTATCCATTGTTTGATAATGACGCAATACATAACCTCAAAAACTTTACCTGTAAATCTTCAAGGACGAAGCATAAAACTGATAAATGTCAGTTCTATTGATATCCAAATGACAAATGTGACCCCGCGGGATGTAAGAAAATTTGTCTCCATTACGTCGTACGAAAATAGTCCATTAAAAATAGATTAAATCCAATGTTTAAGAAAAAAATGATTCAAGATAGAACTTTGACTTAAAAAACGTTAATCCAGAGTTCTTGAAAATGACACTTTGACCTACTTTTCTCATGTGTTTGTGTTCTTTTATCCACAGCGTTACGGCAGAACCTTCATAACCCGCGTTTCTCCACTACCGCGTGTTTAGAGGAAGAAAAAAAGACCAACCATGCCAGATTCTGTCACACAACTAGGTGAGTTATGCAAAAAGTTCAAAGGATAAGTTCAATATTTGCCATGCTCTTGTTAAATAAGATTATGATAAGGCCTAATACTGTACTATAAATTCTGTTCCCAGAATTCGGGATCAATTCTGCATACAGCTATATATAGATCAAGCAAAATAGAAATATTCAACCTACCCCTTGAATTCTCCCTTCTATAAAAATTATTATTTATTTCATACACAACAATTAATGCAATGAAGTTGAAAAAAAGTCATAGATGAATGAAGGCACAACACAGTGCCAAAAGAGCTGTTTTGACAAGAGCATAGACTTTCACTGGGTGTTACTATCTAGTTTGTTCATTAAAATAAGCTGTCAAATATTAACACCCATTCTTCTAATTTGCCAAAAGAATCTCATAAATATTCATAGACTGTCCAAATTGGAAAGTTTTTTTCCCCAAGATCTGCTCTATGGTGTGAAATTGATGTTGTTTCAACTGAAATATACATCTCTTATGTTAGCCATGGGTAAACCCCACCTCCATCAAATTGGAAGTTGTCACATACTGCCCATTGTCCAAGCTCTTGTTAATTGGCTCTAATATTCTAATGATCAAATTCAGTTTTGAAATCTCTCTTCATTTGAAAATGTACTACCGGTATATGTATCTTGATTTATCAACAGGCAGAGTAGTTTTCACGGTCAGCAGAAAGATGATCGGAGAGGGTACGATGAGTGGTGGAACAACAAACCAGGGTGGAACTGTTTGTCCCCATCTGATACCTTAGGGGTCCTGGGATTGGTAGGTAGTAAACATGTCCACTTTAAAGATTATTCATCTATCATGTCAATGTTTAATCCTGTTAATATATTTCCCCATTCATTTCCAGGGTGCGATTGTGTATCTTAGCCTGCAGATATCACGATGTCACCAAAAGGTCTCGGAGAGAAATGAAAAGCCTGTATATGCCAGGAACTGCCTTATCTCTCAGATATCCCAGGTTGTGTTTTGTCATCCCACCACAGTCAGGAGATTGGGGGAGCAGAGAGGGGAGATCCAGGACAGTGGAAAGGCCCCAGTAGAATGGGTAGGCCACATGTTACTTGGTATCATAAATCCTCAAGCATACTGATTGTCTATAGAAACACAAAACCCTTATTTCCTGCATTACAATGTAAAATTTTCTTTGTTGTAGAAAACAAAAGAAGACCCATTAACAAAGGTGATGGCTGAATTTGAAAATGTGGTTCAAAAATATGTGGCCATAGCTAAAACCATTCAAGCCCAGCGCAAGGCCAGGAAAGGGGAGATGACTGATGCAGTCAGCATGTGGAAAGAGGCCAGCGAGATGGGATACTCTAGATCACAGTTCAATCTGGGCCTCAGCTACGAAACAGGTCAAGGAGTGAAAAAAGATGCTAGGAAGGTATGGTTCCAAATGAGTTCTTTGTTAATACAAATAATTCTATATCACATTGATTACTAAATTAATGATGTTTTTTTTACTATTATGGTCATAAGTTGAAACTATGGTTGAAAGTGCATTAGTGTAACATCAAGTGAAAGTCTTAAAATATGCTTCTAGAATATTGTATACATTTGGTATGAATTTTATTCAGTGTTTCCTAGTGAGAGATCTTGATTTGAAATGAGTTAAATGTATTTCATTGGGGAAACAATTTTGATTAAGGCTGCCAAGTATTACAAGATGGCAGCGGCTGAGAACCACACCCAGGCCATGTACAACTTGGCCCTGATGTACCGCGAAGGAGAGGGAGTAAAACAGGACACAGGCAAAGCCATCGATCTGATGGAGAGGGCTGCCGAGCAGGGACTAGCCCAGGTATGACAGGGGAAATCCAAAGGGCCAGATAAAGTTTCTCAGCTTACATGCATAACAATTATTATTGCACTGTTATAAATTTTTTTTAATTATCAGATATGATTATGTAGTTGGAAAATATGTATGTGTTAACAGTATACAATTATCATAAAAAGTTAATCCACAAGAAATATTTACTTAAAGTATTACTCTCTATTGACATGTTTTCTTTACTATTGATTTCTCACTTACTGTATTATCTGTTTACATTATAACTTCAGGCTCAGACATATCTTGGAGTACATTACACAGAAACTGAAAGTCAGGACTACAACAAGGCTGCGTCAATGTTCAGTGAGGCTGCAAAACAAGAGGTAAAACTCAGGCACAAGGCCTTCAGAACTTCTGTAGATTTCTAATAAAATGCAAGGAATTAATTTCCACATAAAATCACGAGAAGCATTCCTCACTGATTTTAAAATCTAGCTTTTATTTTTCAGGCAGTTTTGAACTATAAAAGTTATAACATAAAATTGGGGATCGCGATTTTATATTCTTGCGATTTGATACAAAACAGCAGAATTGCGGAATTAGGTTCTTGGGGTTAAATAAGGAATTTACAGTGTCTGCCCTTAAAATATTGAATATGAAATGAATGGCTTGGAAAGAATGCAATATTAAAATATAGTTGTTTTCCCAGAATCCTGAGGCACAGTACTTCCTAGGAATTTGCTACGAGCAGGGATTGGGTGTAGAAGTCAACGAGTGTAAGGCAGCCCACTTGTACTCCCAAGCTGCTCAATCTGGGCACGACGGAGCGCTGTACAACCTGGCCGTGTTTCACGAGTATGGCATTGGAGGTATGAAGCACTTTTTTCTTAACATGTACTTGTAAAACAAAATATTTAGAATTTCATAGTACTATGATATTTATGATAGTTACTACCAAAGAAGTCTCCTAAAAAAAATTAACACACATTTAATTTTAGTTAAAAGTTATATTGAAAAATTATATTGAAAAATTGCATCCATTAAACAAACGTGTAAAAAATTGTATTTAAATAGGCCCCTCTAACCATAACCTCTGTATCTTGTATTCCTATATTAATTTTTTATTTATGCATTGGTTTTTCAGTATAGATTTCATATGTCAATAGGTTTACCAGAAGATTCCATCTCAGCTGAGGAGCTCTACAGGAAATCTGCCCAGCTTGGTAATAAAATGGCTGAGGATAAAGTAATGGAGATTGAAGCCAAGAAAGTTGTGAAGCCATGGAAGGGGGATTATCCACCTTGCAGAATGGATGAATTTTTACATGATTTAGGTATCATATTGAATCAGCCTATTTCAATTATACAGTAATATAAGATGATAAATGCACTACTTAAAATATGGATAATTTTGTTTCATATAAAGTGATGAACAATAAAACCAATGTTTGAAACTGGTATTTACATTGATTCACATGTATATGAATCGAAACTTTCGTTTCAGATCGATTTTCTGGCAGCGATGAGGAAAAAGCTGAATCTCAAGCAAAAGAAATTCCAAGACAATACCCTCAAAGAGAAGAGATGACAGGGCTAAAGGGAGACGACTCTAGGAGTTCTCTCCACATGTCCTCCTCTTCTCCCTCTTTGACGGAGTATGTCCGCCAACACCTGTCTCATCTACAGATTGGAGCGGGTCCTGTCTTAGGTCTTCCATCTCCTCTCTCTGCTCAGGACTTGGCTGCAGGGGCTTGGAATCCACAGTATGGTAGCCCCAAGCTTACCTCACCCTCTCCCCCCAGCTCCTCAGTGGTCTTCACCCTCGGGGATGTGGATGAGGAGCTGTTGGCTGTGAACAGTCTGAACCTCACATCCACTCCGACTGACATCCAGTTCCAGATTCTGGAGAGAAATAGTCATCATTTCTGCTCAATGATACAGAGGACCTCTACCACACCTGATCTACAGAGCCAAGTCGTTTCCTGTCTTTGATTTTATGAACAAAATATTTCTTATGCATTGATTTTTATTGTCACAATATTTCTATGATTATAGATTTTCATTTCTAAGCTTGAATTAGATTTTGTTTGAGTTTAACATTACATCACCATGCAATTGTATTTTTGATATTTTTTTTTTATTGAACGTTTTGCTGCATTTTGCTTCACAATTTTTATTGATATTTAGGTACTAGCTTATTTGAATTTCCTTCTGCTTTTAGACCAAGCATTCATCAAATTGATAGATTTGTTTTTGAATAATGTTTAGAATCTTTGATCCAAAGAACTTCTTTTATTGTTTTTCATTCAGTACTTTGGCTAAAGTGTTCATTTGTAAAGCAGTATATCAATTAATATTTGTTTTTTTATATAAGAAATTATTGAAAACTTTTTGTGCAAAGAGCTTTATACAAACATGCCATATTACAAAGTTAGTGCTAGTTTCCATTTCATTTAATTTGATATTAATCTATCAATTTTTTAAATGTTATTTTCATCATGATTTTGAATTCCAGCTCAGATTCTATAAAATCATTGATTACACTTCAGGTTACATTTAAGAAATCAAACCACAATCATCAGTTGTTATATATGGCCATTTTTAATACTCATTTCTCCATACTGGAATGTTAATGCCGAAAGAGAGCAGGAATTTTTGTCTGCTCAGAATGTTCAATATTTGATTAGATGAGTTTGTGTTCAGTTGTTTTGTCAAACTTACCGGTACATGAATTTTTTGGTGCATTTCCATTATACCGGTAGATTGTTTTAACTAGTTTAGAGACTATGTGCCCCATACAAGCACACTAATCCCATCAGGGCAATGCTCACAACCTGATGCAGAGCTTTGTTTTTGTATCCATAGATTTTAATAAGTAGGTTACAAGTTCCCATGAATATGTATGAAGTCTTACAAGTACATTAAAGATTTGTAAAACATAAATCATAGTGTTTTGATTTACTTCCACATGCATCTGTAGTGTTGATTTTATTGACAAGTAATAGGAGCAAATGTTATCGGAATTCTACATAATAGGAAATTATAAAAAAAATATCATTATGAGACGGACCTCATATTTATCAGAATTATTTGTCAACCATTGGATAGTCTGGATCAAGGATACCGTAACTTAGAACAATTTTGAGATGCAGAGCTGAAGTTGTTAGTAAATACTGTTAGATGGGTGAAGTACCGGTACGCGTTTTCTGATGTCAAACCAATGTGTAGTTACTAAATATGGTTGAGTGATTTAGCAAATGCGAAGGGATACTTAATGAAGTTTTCAGCTTACTACATAACTATTAAGGTGGTATGGGACATCTGTCGATATTAATGTGGATTAAAGTACATTATAATTGAAATACTTTCGCCAGTTTAGAATTTTCAAATTTTACAATATTTAACAAAAAAAAATAGCTTTTGAAAATATTTGGAGAGGTTAAAGTTGTAAAACTTTCAGTGGGATTCGAACTCATGACTTAAAGTTTCGTTGTAAACCCTCTAACCCACTGCGCTATGCTGATAGGTGACAATAGGGAAAGAAACTACCCGGGTACTTGTATTATTACACTTGGTTTTGTTGTTTATTTCGATACACAATACATCACAACATGAAGTGTCCCATACCACCTTAATTCCCCTTATGTGTAAATAACCACTTTTATTACAGTACAGTATACATTTGACTTGAAAGTTGCCATATAACAAGATCTTGAGTGATGTAATCACAGATTATTGTACATGATCAATTGGCAAGGTTCTCACATCTGTTTTATAACTGCATATTCACCAAAGAGTTTCGGTCAGTGTCTACTTTGAATAATTGAAGTATTTCTATAATGTCCCTTCCCCCCTTCCGTGTTTGAATGAGGCATAGTATATGTGAGGAAAATTCATAATTTTTCTTGAAAAAATAAAAATCTAACAGACACATTATAAAGTGAAAATCTTTTATTTATTTTTTGTTCACCAGCATCTATACAACATGTCATATATTACAAGTTTTTATATTGCAAATACTGTACTTAGAAAAGGTCAGCAATGTTCTCTTCCATAAATCTTTTATAAATAGCCATGAATTTGGCCACGAATGCCTCAAGGTGGTAGATTGCCTTCTGTCCTAGCTGAAGACGATGCTGGAAAAATGCAGCTGATTGCACCACTTCTGTTTTCAGTTCTCCATCACAGTTATTGATCAATTCTTGAAGCAATCCCTTTAAACAAGGACAGTTGAATCAGTACATTAAAAGGTATATCAAAATTTTCAAACACACAACATTTTTGCATGTTATCTTTGTCACTCTAAACATCCTTTAACTCTTTTTTTTTGTAAGATTTTATATATGAGCATAATAATTTGTAATTAAAATCTTTCCAATTTCTTTTGTAGCAAATCTCTTTAGCATTTTGAAAGACAAGACTTCAGGCACTATGCTAATGAAACACCATTATTTCAAGCCACAGTCAAGTGTCCACATTGCTCTCTTAATCTAGAAGCTGCTTGATTACATATACATGTAAATCGATAGAATTCTTGAATATTCATGTTTATTTTTGAGATGCCATTTTCAACATGTTTGAATAATAAATACTGCCACTGCATGTGCAACAAAAGCAAACAACATGTTCATAATTGTCCGCTACAATGGTATAATCAATGATCATAGGTTGGATGCTGACTATGCTCACTTAGGTTGATATTTTAATGAGTTACAACTCTCTTCTCATGCAACTACAGCCATAAGGTCAATAATTTTATATTTTGGTCATGCTTTGCAATGATAATGTCACACTGACCTTCATTATGATGTCGGCAGGTATGCAGTGGGTGAGGAGTTCATAGAGACGACCCCTGACCTCCAACAGTCGCCGAGGAGATTGTTGCTGTATAATCATGTTTGCTGTTTCTCTCAGATAAACTTCCCAGTCTGGCTCTGAAACCTCCTGGTCTGGTTTTAATGGAGTTCTTCAAAATGCCATTTCAAAATACCAATATCAAAATGTATATTCTGTGTTCATGAGAAAAATTTTCAACAACAAGCATCCTTGGTTTAGCTTAACTTGGTGTACACCAGTGTAAATATTTTGTATTATATATCAAGTGCACTAAAATGGTGTACTCTACAGGGTGTAGGAAAGTTAAGAATAAATAAGGCGGGAAAAGGATGCAGTTTTAAAAGAGAATCTGATGCTGCGCAACAATCCGAGGCTTTTTTCTGATATAAATGCAATAAAATAAACACATTTCAAATTTAATGGCTTTCATACAAAAGACAACTTATATGCAACTTCTAGTCTGTAATATTACTTCAAATCATTTGTCAAGTTTTTAATCATAACTTTCATCCGCCATATTGGTTTCAATGCTACACCAAACAACACATGCCCCTGTGTAGAAAAGTGTACACCTAAACGTCACACCACTGCACTTGATTTGTAAAACTTTACACGGTGTACACCTTTTTGGAAAATCAAGCGTGCCCAACATAAAAAATATTTCGCAAATTCAAAGTCCTCTCAGACTTAAACTAATGAGAGACGTGTAATATCTGGAAGGAGACATCAGAGATAAATCAGCCCCGTCTTGTCATCACTGAGGACTTCTAACATTGGACTTTGCATTCATAGACTTAAACAATTAAGTGGTCTTTGTTTCACAATTCACAATACTATTGAATAGCCAAAAAATCCTCAAATAATTTCTGTAAAAGAGCTTAAGCAAGTTGTTTTCTCAATAAATGGGGAATAAACATATTCGATTTAACTATCGGGTAATGACTTACTGTTGCACTTTGCAAGCTTCGGCCATCAGCAGTGCTCTCCTGAGATTCCTTTTGCTTTTCTCTGCCACCCTCTTAGCTAACTCTGTTGGTATTGGACATCCTTCTTTCTTACAAACTGTCTGCAGAATTTGGGTTATCTGAAAAGCAAGAAGAGATCACTTTTCAATTTGAAGTTTGGTTAACATACTATACCTTGATTAACCTGCTTTCAGCTAAGGTACATAGCATTGATAGACCTTATCACCCAGTACATGAAATAATATTGTTTTATTCTCCTATCGCTTATTTCCCCTAACTTTCAATGTTTCCTGCCCATAAACATTGAAAATTCATTTCTTCTTTCCTTCTGCATAAATATACTCTTACTAAAAATATGACAATTTCTTTTTGATAATAGCCTGAATTAATTCATTCAAACTTCAATTATACAATTTCTTTGGTGAATTCCATTCAATAACATGCAAATGTAAAGATTCATACGGTAATACCTCATCAATACTTGGAGCTGCAACCCTGATTCCCAAGCACCTGCTTCTAATGGCTGGAATGACTTTACTTGTGGACACACAGCACAGGATCAGCCTGCAGGTTGACATGTACTTCTCCATGGTACGACGAAGAGCATGCTGGGCATCCTTTGTAAGCTTATCAACCTCAGTCAAGAGAACAACTGAATGGAGAAAGTTAGACTAGTACAGTTAAATGTGAACTTTGACATTTTTTGTTGATATCAGACCAGACAGTGTTTTAAATATTCCTTACATAAGACACCATCGGAAACATCTTATAATTTTGTACAAATAAATTACTTATATAGTGACTTAAAGGTGTAAATAACCATTTTGGTTTAATAATTAAAATATTTCAAACACATACCTTTAAAATCTTTCTGTGAAGAATCCAAATTATTTGTTTGTGCCACGGTCTTGATTAGTTCTTGAATAACAACCCTGTCCTGTATTCCTACATCACTGTAAATAATAATTAATAAACAGAAATCATCATCTTCATAATATCAGGGTCCTGTTTCTACATGAGCAGGTGGGTCCCATAGCCTGAGTGGACTTGGGACCTAACGTTGTGAGCCAAGGATCATCATAAAGAAGTGAGAAAACTAACCATATGAATAGGAAACAACAAAAGTATTTCTGACTTGTTTAGATAGTCTAAATGAAGTTTAAATTAGACAAACAGTTCTGCAACAAAATGCATCTTTGCTAGCCAAGGGTCAACCATACAATCCTCTCCTCTACATGAGTTTCAGAGTAGGTCAAAAAACCCTTGGCTAGCAAAGATGCAATTAATATTAAACTTGCATGTTAAGCAAAGAAAACTTGTCACAATTTTGTTTGGGTTTCTTATTTATAATAAAAGATTAAATAATTAATGTTAATTCTAACCTGGGATTGACTTCAATGTGGTAATTACTGGAGATGGTAGAGATTTCAATCTTTTTGTTGGATGGGGTTGTGAAATTGTGTTGTTCAATTCGAAGTTTTTCTACTCCTGATCCATACAACTCTCTCAGAAGACACATGATGCGTGTCTTCTTACCTGCTCCTGAGGGTCCATAGACCAACAGGTGAGGAAAATCACCTCCATGAACCTGGAAAGAAAATTGCACTCTTTTTGTTAGGTTTGTTGGGCATAACTTATAATGTAAGATAAAGAATTGGTATTTGTTGGTTAGTTTCAAAGTATAATGAAACCACATTCAGATATACTTTCATTTCCTAAAGGTTTTGCAAAGGTACTACAACGTTAACATAATGGCCTTATGCCAAGTTATGGGTACGTATTTCTTTGTATTCTTTTCTTCCTTTATCAGCTGTTTATAAAAAGTATATAATACAATTCCGGTTTGGCTGCAATTACAAACTTAATACTTAGTGAGAGATTGATTTTCAAGGTTTCTTTATCTGCTTTAATGCTGTACTCAGAAAAAATAGAGAAAATTGAGGAAACTCGGGATAATGTAAGTTTCAGAGTTTAGTCAATAAAATACTCACCAGTTTCTTTAAGAGAGTTGCTTGATCTTTATGGTAATCAAGTTTATTCAATGACGAAGGTCTGTGTTTGTCTACCCACAAACTCATATTGTTTAAGGAATAAGTCGCTACAATATTTCCTAAACTCAATAAAACTGAAGTAAACACCAAAGTTCCCGGCAAAACCGACGTTGTTAAAACGCTTGAAAGCAAGTGCACCTAAACGCTTTTTCTTTAGAAGTTGCAGTCTGCAATGGTCAACATTGTCAAAGAGGCTGGATATGGGATTCATCTGACTTTGATGGTATACAAAATGATGAATGAAGAGTAACGTGTCTAAGAAATACCATTTCCTTACTAGATTGTTGGGGTTTTCTTGTTAAAAAAGGGCTGAATGATACCTGTAAATGGAGATAACTGCTTCAGCCTTGTCTTGAGTTTTATCAAATCATTTTACCTTACAAACACAGGCGCTTGTTTCTTATAGTAGAAACATACATATCGTACAATCTCAATATTACGAGATCTCAGTATGTTTATTTTAATAAGTTTAAGGACAAGCTTTGTCAAAAATAGATATAACAAAGATAAAAATTGGATTTCGATTAAAAAATAATGAATTTCCAATGTAACGAGGGATATATATCACTTATCATGTACAGATATGGTAAAACCGTATGAAAGCTACTGTGATATAACTAAAAGTGCCATCATGCACTGCTAATTTATTTGTCCAAAAGGACCCCCCCCCCCACTTTTAATACCTTGTTTCAGGAACTTATAAACTATAACAGGATCCTTAACTATTGCAGGTGCATGTTTCCATAACTTACTATACATAAAATTTTGTTTTCAAGTGTTTTCTTGAAAATTATAAATATTTAAAAAAAAAAAATTAAATCACATGTATTTAATAAGCACTTGGACAGCTGAATAGGGTATCGGTATACATATACTGGCATGGGACCAGTTCTCGCCAGTGCATTGTTATGTCATTTTAATATAATTATATGTGTTGATAAACTGACTTCACAATGCACTTGCGAGAAATGGTCCTTGGTGAGAATTGGTCGTATACCAGCTAGCTAGTACAATACATGCATGTATATCACAATATGTCTTTTTTTTTACCATTTTGTATGCATATAGAAAGGAGACTCCCTGGAATATTATTGTTTCGTGTTGTATTTTAATGTATGTGTAACACTCGGCCATCAGAGTCTCTCAAGATCTTGTCAACCAGATGATGTCAGCTAGCTATCCGCACTTGGTTTTAAGGGTCAGAACATTGGCACAATGTCCAGGGCTGGCTTGATCTTTTTTATTTCAAGCTTGCCTTTGTGAGCAGTCCTGTTGTCATTTATTCTGTATTTGATATTTATTTCATGTTACAAGGTCTGGTTCATAATGCTGTTTTTTGTGTTGCTGGTTTTTTTTTTTGTATTTTTATCTCCTATCAGTTGGAAACAGTTTCTTCTTTTGTAATTCAGCCCTGTTCATCTCTTGGTCAGCTTCTTTGTATGGTGTCTTTCTGATGTAAATTTTTCAAAGAAAGAGAATCTATGAATTTTTGATTATAGGATTAAATGCATGTGAATCTTTCCACATATTATTGGTGATGATCTTTTACATTCAAATAATAGAATTTGCTGTTTGATTATAGATCTACACCTGTTATTTGTATTATGGAATTTAAATTAGAATTGCATTGGATAAAGAAGAAAAAAATAATAATTAGATCTATTCATTAGGTCACAAGGAATTTTATGTTCTGATAAATTATTGAAGTTCAGAATCTTGCTTAGATACTAGGAAAGATTTCTCAGAATCAAGTACCCTGTAATTTCTTTTCTTCCACCTGTTATGAATATCTCCATCTAATTCTAATTTTACAGGAATTTTGTTGGATTCTTCAGAAGCTGTCTGCAAGCACACAGCATCCATTGAGGGAAAGTGAAGCGCATCATGGACATATGTCAATTGTCACCACATTCTGTCGCATGGCTGCTTGCCTTTATGATCGGACTCGGCATTGTTGTCAGGGGGCGTGTGCAGGTTCCCTCTCTCAATGCAGGGATTAACTCAGGGGGCTTAATTTGGGTGGGTACTTGGGCTGCCTATTGACATTTCTCTGATTTTTCTGTGTTCTGACCAGTGTATGGCTCTATGTGGCACTAGACTAATGGAATTAATTAAAAATAACCCTTGAACAGATTTCCTTATTAAATCTTTTATTCTGTGTTCTCAGAAGTGGTTCTAGTGTCTTCTTTTTGCATTGAATTTAAATCTGCTCTAATCAAGTTTTATTTCTATGTAGATTGGTCCATACAGGCAGGAGACTTAGACTTCAGGGAATATCTTGTGTAGTCCCATGGAGTTGTCTCCCCTTTGTTCTGTTGACAAATGGAGGATGCAGTCACGTGCCATCAGTCCACTTGCAGACGGTTCTGACGGGTCACAAGGATGCCAGATGCTGTCTGTAATGAGTTCATAATTAAAAAGTTCATCATGACCAATGCATGTTAATTGTCTTAGACTATCTTAAGTTGATTTCATGTTTAACATCACAACAGCAAGTGTATTAAGATTAAGGAGAAATTGAAACCTTTTTGAACTTTTATTTTAATAAACAAATCTGTTTGAATTTACTTGTGTAGCTGAAATACTGCACTCTGTAAAAAAGTTCATCATGATCACCATTATGCATTTTAATTTTCTTACAGTCGTACTGGACACTGAATTCCTAATGTTAAGTCTCATATGATATTCTAAGGACTTTATCAAACCTAGCTCACAATTCTTCACCTGATTAATTTTCAGAATGATAGAATTTTATCAGTTTGATTAATTTTGTTATCTTTTAATCCTTTGTTAATCCCTTCTCTTATCTTTCATGGGGTAGATAAATATTACCACATCTAAAGTTTCTCACCCTGTGTAATGTACAGAGTACTACATCTTGTACCGGTAATATTATGCAAGAATGAACAGGAAGACCTTGTAAATATGTATTCACAGATACTGCCATATTTGTTTACTTACAACTATATTTATGGTACAAGCATTGCATGAAATTCAACTTTAGTTCTTTTTTTCAAAAGTTGTTTAACAGAGAAAACAATGCAGAGACTGTTTTTGATAGTGGTCAGGAAATCTATATTACTGTGGGAGTCAGAAAACCTGTGTGTTAGAGATAAATGTCAGCGGCCCATCTCTCATCCCAAGTCTGATGATAAAATCTGCCAATCTAAGCATCACCTGACAGCCACTACAATTTCTAATTGTCACCTAAAGTTACCTGTAATTTGGGAGACATTTGGGACTGAATTTCAGGATAAGATATATCCTCTGTTTATCATATATTTTCAATACCAAGACTGCTCCAGTTTCAGAGAAATCAGGTATCACATTGTGCACCTATCTCATATACACACTAGGTTTAGTCTAAATGTAAATCAACAGCAATAAACAAGACAATTCTCTCAGTTTCTTGGGTATTACCGCTAGACTAAAAATAAGAAAAAACCCTGCGTCATATGTCACTCTCTAATCACAGTCATAAATCAAAGTTAGCATATTTTTTTTTACCAGAGTCAAATTTCTATACTTTTGAAAGTATGGTATATTTTTTTCCTTTTATGCCTAAAATAGGTATTTTATTCAGTAAAATCTTCGAATTAGAAAAACAATATTGGAGTTCAGTGTTTAATATAGTACTTTTCCATAGATTATTGTAATCCCTTAAAAAAAACCCAACTCTTCCAGGGATACTAAGAATTTTGAATTCTATTTTTCACTGTTTCGCTATAGAAGCAAAATTTTAGATCCTAAATTTAATCACTTTGATTCACCGTTGTATAGTTACCAGTAACTATGATATCTAAACAATTTATATATAGTTTGATAGTATAAGGTTTTTTTAGCACTACATTACCCAATTGTTTTGAACGAAAAGAATTTAAATTTGCACTCAATTTGCTTCCAGTGGTCAAATATTTAAAAAAAAATTGTGAGAGTTATAATGCAAATGTACACTTAATAAAGCGTTTTATTTCCCCATAAATTTACCTGAATCAAAAACTGTGGAAATTGATGTTCTGATCTGGATTTCACTTTCTTTTTGTAGGGAGATTTTAATAGAGATAAACCTTTTGAATCTGAATGGTGATTCTTAACCACTAGCAGCCGTGACACCAAGTAAATCACCCCTGGCTGATAGTCATCAAAACTGGCAGAGGTAATTTCGGTGTGCTTTTTTTTTGATCGGATATCTTTGATAATATTCGGTGAGTTATCGTGTCTCTTATTAGATTTGAAGTTTGGGGGCCAATTTGATACCCAGCCACCCCAGAATTCTGTATACTGAAATCTGATTTCTTTTATTAGTATCCACAATTCAAAAATTAATTATCATTTTTTTTTTTCATCTTCTCCCAAGATTTTATCATTTCCTTTAGCTGCGTTTGTTTTCCATGAAAATTATACATGCACAGAGTCTAAATTGGTTCTCTTTGACATGCTGTGTTAAATTCTGCCATCTTTGTATAATTTATGATGTGGACTATGAAACAGGTCTGGCAGTTGTAGCATCTTGTCCCTTTTGTAGAATTTTGATTGCCTGGTACATGCATTTGGTCAAAGAAAAGGGTAAAGAGGAAATAAGACATCATCATTCATATCCGACTGTCCATGTTGAATATTGCAATACAGTGAGGTGTCATTAAATTCTAATTGGAACATATTGGACTATTGTAGGCGATTTATTCACCAGTCACACTAGCTGATTATAGTCATCAAATTTTATTGATCACCTGACCAATTTCAATGGAAATATCTTTTCTATGGATCTTTTCAGTGCCCTAACATGCAGAGCTGTGGCTTCTTTATATGGCATATAATTTGAGATGATGTGGGACAATGTATGAGGGGCTGGGGGAATGGTTTGATTGTTGGGGAGGGACCCAGAGCAGGTGGAGAGAAGGGGATTTTGTATGTGGACCCCTGGGTCTAAAATTAGCATATAGTTCTTGTTAATTTGCAATTGTATGGAACAATTAAACCACTTATCATTGGAAAAAGGAAGCCTTGTGCATTTATACACTTGAATATAAAATATTCTTCTCATTGATACTTAAAATGCACTTATTTTCAAAATGAGAGAGAATAAAATTCACCTTATTTAAGTCTTAAAATTTTGTAAAAAGTTCAATAAAAAAATATATTGGATTTCAGGTTAACGAGAAAAAGG
The DNA here is from genome assembly GCF_963853765.1 of Magallana gigas. NCBI lineage: Eukaryota > Metazoa > Mollusca > Bivalvia > Ostreida > Ostreidae > Magallana > Magallana gigas. The sequence goes on from NC_088854.1 coordinate 45,989,928, forward strand.
GACATGTGCAGTGCTGGGGGTATCATTGTTGTCCCTGGAATAAATCTTGATGCAATGACAGGTAAGCAGTCATACTGATGACGCTGTGAAATGGACCAGGTATTTAACTTGTTCTCAACAATACGGTAATGATAGGCTTGTCCTAAATCAATTAGCGGCATGGTCTCATGTTAAGTCAATATTTACTACCTTTTTCACCACAGACATTAAGATTGGGTATATCCGATGACAGAGCTGCTGCTAAATTCACTCCCAGAAGGAAAGATCAGTTTCTCCGTAAAACATGTTTGAATTTATTTTGTAAAATTTTTAAACCTGATTTGGTAGAAGCTTTGTGGCCTGTTTTTCTTCCTTTGTTTTTTTTTAATACTCGAAGATTACTTGAATTAGTGATATGAAAAATAGAATTTAAAAAAGATACTACTTTGTAAAAATAAATAAATTTCAAAAGGGTTCGTTTAAGTTTAGACCTATGGAAAAAATATGTTGGTCTTACTCCAAATTCGTAACAATATATATTCTTATACTCTAGGGAATACATCTGCGGGCAAAGCTCGGCTGATTTAAATGTTTCGGTTTGGGCCGAGCTCAAAGTATACCCAGTAACTTAGTCGGACATTTTATCATATGATACCCAAAATGTCAATTAACCAGAAATTGAAGCTATGCAAGCAGGGGCTGGATGTAACTCATACATTCACGGAAACAAAGAAAAGAGCCCATTTCTGGTCAAATTCATAGAATCTAGTTACCAAATATATGGTAATATTTAATGATTTAGTCACCAGCCAAATTCCTGTATTCACTCCACAGTGACTTAATGCAATTGCAATGAATGGTAATATTTTGGTGTTCTTGATGGAATAAGAAATATATTTTGGTGATTGGGAGTTTTGTTTCTCCATCCTTTGTTTATGATTTATACTTTGTCAAAAACTGAAGAAGAGTTCACTGACAAGATGATGGTGTGATGGCATACAATGAGGTACATGTAGTCATGTTTATTCATTTAATAGATGTAAGATGAGCAATATCATTGGTACATAAATAACAATTATTGTTATTGAAGAATGTGAACAATAAAAAATATATCTGTGTATGTGATGTTCAGTAGAAGTTCAGCTGGCGTAAAGCCCTTTCAAGTCAAACTGTTAATTAGTAGAAGTACATGGACAGGTATTTTATAGATATGAATTATGAACTATTTAATTATTTAATTAATGTAAACAATATGCATTTGTGCTTATTCTTGATTTTTTTTCTCTGAATATATAAAAATCAGTTGTACATGTATTAACAATTAATGAAGTATTCTTTGGGATATTTTTCATGAAGGTTATCACATTATAATGTTTTGGAAGACTTGTCTTATATAAAGCTGGGGGAAATATATAAAGCAAATTAAAACTCTCATGAAAGGTTTTTCCAGTTTTGCAAGAGTTCCTAAATATTCCAAACACCAATATAACTATGTTTATGTAATGTAGGAATGCAAGCAGAAATGAGTGAATTTTTCCATTTGATTTGCATGCTGTTGTTATCATGCAGTAATAATTAGATTCAGTGAATACAATGTACTTACTAGTAGTGAAAGGTTTCAGAAAAAAGTTGTAATGCCAATAATATTGCAAAAATATTAACAAATACTTTAAAAACTACAAATGTGTTATTATAGTATTTAATATTTTATACTGTTCACATATAGCAAAATTTATATATAACAAACATGCCTGAAACATGTACAGCAAATATATGGCTGTAAGGAAGTAAATTTAAAACACATAATAGCCAAATTTTAAGGTATTTTATCATTCATATAATGTATTTTCCATAACAAATTTCATTGAAAATAGATGAAATTTTAAGATATATATTAATATAAAATATTCAAATTTAAATAAAATGCAGAATTTTTTTTTTAAAAATGAAGTAAAAAGGTTATATTGACATTTGCTTTGATATTGATTCTATAACTTAATAATTAGAGTATTATGAAGCACTGTCAGCTGATTATATTATTAGTATGCATTTGCTATGAAGGTATAATAAATTACAGTTATAACTATGGTAAAGTTTTTCTTAATGGTCCCTTGAAATATGTTTTGCTCTATATCCAGTATGTTTAATTGCATATATTTACCCAATATTCACCAATTTCGTTACATGTATGCACACTTGTTCTCCCAGTCATAAGGGGTGTGGTACATTTCTTTTATTGCATGTTGTTCATAAATTTACTTTTTCTTTAGGTCAGTTTCATTTACTTTTATGCCCCTATATAATTGCCAATGGAATTAAAACTTATCATATAGTAACTTCTGCAAACCCTGCTTAGGTGTAAATGGACTAATATTATGTACGGTATAAGGTTTTAGATGATATATAAAAGCTTTGACATTAACCATTTTAATGCAACAACAAAAGGGTAACGTCAGATGATTGTCCTTCATCCCGACATTTCTCAGAATGCATTGAACTAAATATGTGGTGTGAAAAATATGCCAGTAGGTAAGGGAAAGGACATGTCCTTATGAGGTTATAAATAATGATGCAGATATATTTTCTTTTCTAATTACCTGGTAGAAGTTGTTTGCATGGTGGTTTTCGCTGTAAAAAGCATGTAGACAAAGATGATTTTAGCATTTAATAAGGCTACTTGTGCATTAAATGTGCTGTATCTCTTTACGTTTTAAGATTTATTTGGCTAAAATATACTGTTACGTGAGAGAGATCAATGTGTCTATGTAATATGATACATATGTTTTCTTCAGAAAGACAGAATTTCTATAAATGAAAAGTAAAGAATTTTTTTTTAAAGAATAAAACTCTCTTTTTAAAATTGTATATAACTTGATAATGGAGCAATTTGGTTCAAATTTACTTCTGAGTCCCTCATGTTTAATTCATTTATTCTACAGAAATAAAACTAGGAAAAAGATTTGTTCTTCAGATTTCTCAACACAGAGGTAAACTCTGACGATAGATTATTACCATCAGTGAAATTCTATCATTTGGATGAAATAACAAACGAAAATAAACAGGAATTGCGCATTTGGTGTACAGAAGCTAATACTGGTGGATTATGTCCCTTTATGTATCAGTTGGTCCTCACCTGTTTTGGTCTCTGGTATAAAAGGGGCTATGTTACAGGTAAATACAGTGTATGGTTCCCTGTCTGTCAGAGAGATGGTCCAGGTTTGTCATCAGAAGCTTGCAATCTGATCTTTGTTTGCAACTTGACTGGTAAAGTTGTGTGCAATGTTTATACATTGTAATCTTTACAAAACCTGTTTGATATTGGATAGTATGCAGGACTGACATCTCTCCTAACTGTGCTTGGAATTGTAACTTGTAATTTTTTCTCTAAGGACAAATTTTGAACATGCGTGGATCTAAGGGGGGGGGGGGGTACAGGGAGAATTAAAATAGTAAAATTTCTGAAAATATAGTCGTTGTAATCCCCCACCATGGCAAACATTGGCAAAATTTTCTGGATTCACACGTGGGAAACTTTACTAGAACTCATCTATGGCCTTGCTTGACCACTTCTTATTTGATCATTTTACTGCTATTTCATGAAGGTCATTGTTGGAGTATCTGTCATTCTAAAACATTGAGATTAAACATGTACTGTTTAAAATGTCTTTAAAAGTTATGCAATTTTGGGTTTGTTTTTCTCTTTAGAGGTCAGAGTGCTATTCAACAACTTTTTAAGATACTTAATCCAATAATTTTAAAACTGCTGATAATATATACATGTATGCATATATATTTGAATTTTGTCTGTATATTTGGTTTTTATAGATATCCATGTATTTTTAAGTTCTGGGGTTGTGTTTTTTTATGATACTTGCAATACATTTCTCTGCTTTGAAACATTGAACCAGAGGAAGTTAGATTTTAAATGATGCTGATCATATACTACATGTATTGAACTCTATCAGAGGGCACACATATATATATATATATGTTTTAATCTTCTGTGAAATGCAGGCTGTGAATTCCTGTTTTCTTCTGAAAAAGCCACACTTAACGCTATAATTTTTGTCCATACTGGTACATGTATCAACAGATCAATCTAATGCTTACAGGATTTATTCTTAACAGAAACTTGATTCAGGGTGAGATTTCCATTTCTTGTATCTTCACTTTCCAGTAAATACCTACTGAAGTATAGAGATTAGTCTTTATTGTAAGTGGTGTTCAGGCCTGGAGAAGACAATGTGAATCAGTGTTATCCATTAAAGCATTGTCTATACTAACGCTATCACTAGGCAGAGTGTATCACTGAGGAGTAATGGATGCATTAGAGAATGCAAAAAGAGAAGTATTGTCCATATTGGGGTTTTTTTCCATTAAGATAGTTGGGAATAACTCGATAACTTCCCAGAATTCATGAATAAAACAAAAGTGCCAAGCTGTTCCTAGAAGCTATTTAAAAAAAAAAACTATATGAGAGAAATTGGTTAATGGTAGATGAAAGAAAGCATCACCAAACTCTGTTTATCAAAGTTATAATTTGTAAACTACCCCCTTCCCTTGTGTATGTATATACATGGGGAAAAAGTATGCACATGTGATCAAATGAAATAAGATCTGTACCTTTTCAGACAGTTAACAACAAATCAAAACTCAAAAGAGATATTTAATTTCAAATATGTTTATGTGAAAACAATTTGTTTGTTTGTATTATTTATGTTGTAAAAAATATTGCGTTGCTAATTTATAGTGCATCATGATGGCTTCAATTTCATCAAATATGTTTGTCAACGGCCTTCCCTCGACATCATGTCTCCAAGATAATATTTATGCACTCTATCCTGATGTACTTTTTCATCTTTTCATAGACTACACAGTGTTTTCGTAATTTCCCGTTGAATTGTTTCTGTGAACTTGGCTTTTGTTCGACTGATACTCCTATGATATCCTCATCTCATGATTATTCTTCATAAGTTCGGTGAATGTCATAATTGTGTTCGCCCTTTGACACTGCGGGCTTTGTGAACTCCCCCAGAATTGCGCTACTCTAGACCGAGATGTGCTACAGTATCTTCCTGATTCAGTTTCCTGCCGAGCGTTTCACACGCATCTCTCCATTGTTTGAGGTGCTGCCTTCGACGAGGGTCACCTTAATGATAATTTATACCACTGTGACAAACCGTCATCTAAGAAACTTTATAAGGATTGTTTTGTATGTATCATAAACCATAAAAATACCCCCATACAAATAGTTTTCTGTGTCAAGAGATCAAATACACATTTTAACGTCTCCGAACTCAAGAATGAGAATGGCGATTTTGTGCTGTAGGTTTCCGCTTTCATTGGGTGTACTTTACTCATGCTGTATGATTTAATTCGCCTGCACGATAGATTTATTCTGTTGGATGTACATGGCCGACTTTTGACTGAGCACCCTTGCTCGGCGCAGGTGGGATGATGAGTAATGAACAAAATAATTCATCTCCCATCCCTGACCAACAAAAGCCCGAATTCAGCGCGTACGTTCTCGTTACACTTCAGGGTTTCTGCACGCTTTAGTTCTGTTAAGCAGTGACAGTAGAGTTAGTGAGTCCCCCCTTTTCCTTGGTGCCCCATGATTACCCTCTCCAACTGATGGTCATTATGGCCCTGTCTGGACTATTTACCCAGGGCCTTCCCAGGAAAACTCCCCCTGATTCTTGACCACTTCAGACTTGTCAGTAACTCATCATTTCCTAGGTCTCTTGTACAAAGATCGTGTTCTTTTGCTCATTAATTATGTGCCTCATTTAAACATTTCCTATTAACTGAAATGTCAGCAATTGTGAAAAGGTGTTTGCTTGTCATTTCATGGTAAACAGAAATTGTGTTACTGTTTCTAATTGAATTAACATGGGCATTCAGGACACTTCATGCATGTGTAAAGACATTAATTTCTCTGTCCTTGTGCAGAGCAAGCCTGATTTTAAAAAAAGATTCCGTCCTATAAGGATACATATCTAGTATTATGGAGTGAACCTGCTTGCATGATGTTGGCTTTGTGGTTTGTTACACGCAGAACCACCAACCTAAACTGGAAGACCACACACTGAAGAATTCAAAACACATTAAAAAAAAACTTAGTAAAAATACCAAGGGAGGCTTCTTTATATTTGCCACTATATAAATTTATAGTTCCTTTTCCTGCAGAGATTCAGAATTATTTGTTGAGTGTCATACAGGGTGTGTAGCAGAAGTTCATCTAGACTTGATGTAAATCACCGTTTTCTTAAACAGATACAATTAACATTTTTAAAAGCTTTTAATGAGGAGACCTTTTGACTAAAGTTAAAGGATAAATGGCATCTCTTGATGGCTTGAGCTGATATGTGGAATCGGAGGACTATTATTTCGGGAGGATCCTATTTCACATTTATCTTGTCAAACACTGAAGGTCATGGAGATGACCAGCCAGGGTGTTGAAAATCGGCAACTTCTGGAACAAGGTCGTAAAAAAATTGGGAGTAAAAATCCTAGGAGGAGTTTTCTAGATGGTGTTTCATAAATAAGAAAAATTTTGTAATCATCTCACCACCAAAATTAACATGATTAATATCACTTAAGTCCCATGGTCATTATCATGAATTATTACATATACTGGTACTACCACTATACTGTATTGTATAACTTTTTCCTGTGGATGCAAATTTTTTTTTTATCTTTTAGGTTTCTAGCTAGGAAACTGTAATACTGTATGCAGGGTTATTTTCGCCACGTGTAATTTTTGCCCTTTTACACTCGTACACAGTTTCGCCCCGTCTTGAATTCAACACAGTTGTGTTTAAAGAGAGATAATATGAAACATTAGAATTTGCCCAGTCTTAAATTCACCCGCTGACAACAAGGACAAAAGGGGCGAAAATAAAACAGGGGCGAATATTTCCCTGTATACAGTATTTTATAATAAAAATCCAGTTGTACAGTTTTATAGACCATATTAATGGGACAGATATGTAACGAGTAGGAATACATATCCTTTTGCTAACAGAAACAGTTGTCTTTAAAAGAACTTTCCCTATGATTTATGAACTTCATAAAGTAATGCTCAATTTTGAAGTTCATTTGGAGTTTGAAGGAAACCCACCAGAATGTGTTGCTTGGAAATGAAACCATTCCGTTTTATTTTCTCCTACCTGTTAAAGACTGTCGCCACTAAAAGTTCTCACGGAATAAACATATCTGTCAATTCGGAATCGATATCATGTCTCCCTTATTGAGACAAAGGATTTTACTTTTTAGTCATCGAGAAGAGAAGCGGGAAGCATCAGCTTCATTGATTATTTGTCATTATAATGGCAATCCTGTTTTTTAAGTCTCAATATTTCAATGTTATTGTTTGTTTCTTTAAAATGATGGTTTTGTTTCCGTTTGCATAGATAATGGTGACAGGTTTACTTATATAGGCATTGATTTTTTATCATCATTAGAGATAATGTATATACCCATTAAATTTGAAGAGTTTTGAACTTACTTTATTTGCATGTGTACATGGGTTCAATACAGGAAAACTGGGTCAAAAAGATTTTATGTCCAACTCAATGGTATGATTTTTTTTATTGAAAAGGAACATTTTGTTAAAAAGGGCAATTATTTGGGATTTAAGAAATTTTCAGCCCAATTGTTCAACAAACTATCAAGGAAGCGTATGTTTATGTTCATAATAGTTTAGGACAATAAAATGAAAACTACTGGAACAATTGGTATTCAGTGCCGTTAATTCAGCACGATGTATAGTTAATTATGTTGTGTTATTCGTGGAGTAAACTACCCACTTGAGAGTCTCTCTATATTCTATGCCTTTGTCCAAGAGGTAATTTGTCAGGTAGCTCATGATGGGATGATTATGGGCATATTAGATAAGATAAATGGGCAAATCTTCAATTGCTCGAACCTTTTTTGAAAATCAGTTTTATTCTTTTGAATTTGAACGCACAACGTTTTAAATTTCAGATATCATTTTTGATCACCGTCAGAGATAAGTTCCCAGTGACTCTCTGACTTGCAGTTTTTCTGTTGTTTGTGATTTTTGAGGTCTCGAGCCGTAGACAGAACCAATAAAGTCTTGGTATACACACACCACTGTCCATTATCTTCACATAATGAGAAAGCAGCGATAAAGATCTCCATATCTTATATTCCAATTTGCATTAATTTCTCTATTTCTTTGATTTGAAAATTTTCCAATTTTATGCTTGCTGGATAACACAGAACTTGTTGACAGAAGTGTTAGATAACTTTATTGGAGGCCATTTATTTTTTGGGGAGATTTCGAGTGTGTAAAACGTATTGTCCCATTTATCATTATAAATCTTTTTTTCATCTGTGAACCATTCTCTTTTCTTATGTATATCAAAAAGGATTAATTTGAAAGCAAAATTTAATGGCAGCTAGAATGATTTTTAAATCTGCATAATTACAGTACTATAACTGATGCCTCTAGTTAGTTCATGAGTTAGTTCATGATTTAGGTTTGAAATATTGCTACGATTTTGTTCCAGAATGGGTTCTTTTTTTATACATGTATTATATTTTGCTGCATTAGTCAACAACTCCCTTTGCCGGGAGGGATGTTTTGATGCAACAGGTGTTTGCAGAATAAAATAAGGGAATTGAACCATCAGTTGATGGTTTTTATATATGTTTTGATGAAATAAAATGTTTCTTCAATTTGTTTTGTCATTTGTGACACCTGTAGAAAACAGTGATTTGCACACAGGAAAATCCATGTATTTGTTAATTGGTAGACAATCCTTTAAAACAGAAAGGTGATAATTGTCAAGAGGTGTTTGTAGAATAGCATTCAGATGACTGGTCATTTTGCACACACTAAAACGAGTCGTTAATGAATGAATTGTGACATAGGGTTAGTCCCATTAATTGTCCTGTGACCTACGCACGCACAATGCATGTCCCGCTCGCCCCGGGGCCAGTAGATTGTTGCCCTCGGAATGTTTGATCCCAAACACCAGGGAGTTGTGTATTGTGCATATGTTTTCACTGTGGCGGGCAATCATGTGATTTGGTTGAAGTGAAATTGACGTATCATTTAAACTTACAGCGGTAGTTACCTGACCAAGGTGTAATGTGGCTTGACTTCAGGTGTCAGTCTGTGTACCTGTGTGCTATGGACTGCTAGGAAGAACTACACTTTTGTGTTCACGGGATTGGTGCGTATATTTATTACAAAAAATTGACTTTTCTCACCAGTTTCATGTTGCAATCTTTTCCATGTACGCAAATTTATTCGTAGCTATAAGTGTATTTTTTGTTTCTCTCTTTTTTTTCAAAGCTCTCCTACATGGAAATAGTATTGCACTTGATGTATAGATTTTGTTTCAGTTTTCAAATTAAAATTCATTATTTTACTTCTCCAAAAATAATCTCTTTAATAAATGAATTTGGAACAATGTCTGGTCGATGCGATTATAGATGAAAGTGTAAAGACAGTGTTTAGCACATGTCATTTTCTCAAATAATTTCCTCTTGGGCTTTGTTCACCTGAGTCAGAAGATTTTTCTTTGACTTTTTGAAAAAGCCCTTGTACTTGCTGGATAATCAGCCGATTCTAAGCGTTAAGATTTCTTGGATCAATCTTTTGATTGTTGTCTTCAGCTTTCACTTTTCAAGTGGATTGGAAAGCATGGCATCACTAATTTGAAGAAGACTTGAAACAGGGCAAAGATTTTTCCCCTTTTCAATTAAGGTTAGTTGGTTACTATTTACCAAGATTCTCAGTTCATTATTGGAAAGAACTTTTGGGATTTGGATAATAATGGTATACATGCCGGTATATACCTAATCAGAAATTACAATAGAATTTTCTTCAATTTTTTAAAGCTTTGGAGAAAAGTTGGTTAATAAATGTTTTGTTTTACGGTAATTGTAATGGCCATTTTTCCTTTCTGTGAAAATGGTGTCATACTGTTGTCTCTGTTTTGTTCTTTTGTTCTGTGATGTTGACTGCTGATGATAACACCTGTGTTTACCTGTAATCAATAGATTAGATATGACCCGAGTTTCTGGTCCAGTTGAACGTTGTTGATATTCCACATCAAAGTTCTGTACACAATGATCTTGAGGCAAGGGTTCCGTCGAACGGATCTTCGGCTGTAACTCTCTATTGCCCGCATTAATCTTGTTTATTTCCTTCTTTCACTTTACAATATGGGCAAGGAGCCCGATACTAAACGTCAGCGGCAGAGATTCTAAAATTGTATGTTGGGGGATATCCTTGTGGTTTGGGAAAGAATAAACACACAGAGATTTATCATAAACATCAATCATAATACAGGCTCATTTGCATAAATATTAATTTAAAAATAATAAAGACCCTAATCATGTCAAAAGTGATACATCATATTTTCTCAAAACATTAATGTAATCTCATGCTTTCGTTGTTTTTCCTCATAATTTTCTCATTAAGGTAATGTCGTAAATATTTTTCGGCATCAGTATGAAAAAAAGATGTGCTGAAGTTGAGTAAAAAATAGAAGGAGGATGGAAAAATACAGGCTTATAGCTAGCCATATTTACCTCCTTTTACATGAAACAAGTTATTCATAGTGTGATTAATTCATTAAATTATTTGTTTAATAGGATTTGATTTTTCAAGTATACCTTTCACAGCATTGCAAAATATTATTTGAAAAAGTATATTTCAATTTCAAAAGCAGGAAATTATCCATATATATATGCATTTATAATAATTGTAGTTTTGCTTTATTGGCATAAGGCGTAAGAAATTATTTTATAATTATATGACATAGAGATATAACTCTAGATTTTGATTTCAAAAATAAATTTTTAATTAGTTACTGTTAAAAATTAGATATTACTGTACATGTCAATATAATATGTACATTATTTAATACTCAAGATTTATTCTGTACATATTTCAAATGCTTTTGGAATATGCTAGAATTGTAGTACCCTATGTGTATGTTAATATTCAGGGAAGAAATTTCAATAGCCACATGCAGTACATGTACCGGTATTTGTATTTAATAAAACGGGGGTGGAACAGTTAAATATGGTTTATAAGTGGCCTGGATATAAAATGGTTAACTATTATTTTGCATTTTTGAAGAGAAAAAATAAAGTTTGAACTGAAATTATCTGTGAGTTCAAATAGTTTACTTTTTCCCAGTTTCAAGGGTACTAAATTTTAGATTAAAAAAGAGCAAGTATACCAATCAATTTTGAATCTAAATCATGGATGATCTTCCCATCACTTATTCAACATACTCCAAACAGATGTCACTGTTGCTGATGATATTGTAGGGAAAAGTCTGATATTTTCTTCTCTTTAACAAACTTTTGTGTCATTGAATCAATAATTCCTGCTACAAAATCAAAAATGCTATTGCAGTGGAGAAATAGAAAACTGGAGTAGGTTTGATGAAGGGAAATGTTAGTTATTGTTAATTCCCAATTTCTAGTTTGTGAAGTGGAGACTATCCAGATAACATGGTCTAATAATTTGCATAAGAATGGACCAATCAGACATGTAGTGGATTTTGGAAATGGACCATTGTTTTAATAATTCATCTGTTAATGAGGCTTTACATTTTTTTTTTAATCACTAGAAAAAGATTCATGTGCAAAAGCTACCTAAGGCAAAGAGTTTAGGGTTAAATTCATTCTACGTCGTATTATTTTTTATGAGCATTAATTGCAATAAAGTCATCATTGATTTTTCAGACTACAAGGTTCAAAAGTGCAGGTATTGGGCATATTCTACGCATGTACGTTTTTTTTGGCAGAAGAAATTGTTTTCAATTTTTTTAGCAGTTGTATTTAAATCTGCAAGTATTATCGATAAGTTTCCTTACAATCTTATTACACATTTACCATTGTTCTTTCTAATTTTATTAAATTCAATTTTCATGATCAATCTTAAAGTACTGAAATTCAAATATAATGTGTTATGAAATACTGAAGAAGCACATTTTTTGGTTGTGTCAAAATTTCGTTGATTTGAACCAAATAAAATCCCGTTGGCATTTAATTTCGTCATATTGTAATATCTTTGTATTCATTAAAACTTTGGTTAAAAATTCATCATGGATTTAATTTCATTGATTTATACTGCCAACGAAAATAACGAAATTAAATCTTCAAGGAATATTTCTGCTTCTACAGTATTTAAGTTTATTTGAATCAGAATAGTTTGGAGGATACTGTACAACAAGATATACTGATTTCAAAGTCTTCTTTGGCACTTAGATGAAAACAAAAACTTTTTACTATTTTGTTAAAGAACTTGGTCAATACTGTGCTTAATATGGCTGTCTGCATATACCTGATACCAGAACTTTTAAGGCGATTCCCTCCGCATTTAGCTTTTATTTGACATTTACTGGGGATTTGGCTGACGGGATTGACTCTTCCTGTACCTCCATGTGATCAGGCGGAGGAAGACTGGCGATAGTTTGTTCTCGCCAACACGCTCGGACCCTCAGTTTGTTTTTTGATCTGTCAAATTATGTCTTCAATGTGATGTATTTATGTCTAAGTAAGATGTTTAGTGTAAATCTGTGGTCAGCTTGGGTTTCTTCAGATGTCTGAAGGATCACAGAGTTATAAGGACGCTGCCGATGTATCCTATCCATTTCTGATATCATTAAATTCGGGACTTTATCAATCAGACTTTCTCCTTTTTTGTCTAAATTTAGCTGGACTTCCATTATTTTGGAATTACACATTTATTACTCGCATTCAGAAGAATTATTCTCTCCTGTTTTCCATTTCCCCAATCTTTTGAATGTAAGTGAAAATCTACTTCTAATAAATAAATATATTTTGAATGTTTTTTACTTTTAAATACTCCAACAATTTTTTTATTTTCTCAAAAATTTTTGCTCTTGCCGCTACTCTCATTATTTACATAGATACATGTGTATACATTAAAAAAGATGGATAATGAACAAAAGTTTTCTTTTTAGAAAAAACACTACATTATTCTTATAAATTGAACAATATTTGTTAACCAAAGACATTTCTAATTTAAATCAAAATGATTCATACTTATGTGTGGAAATTAAATTAAGAATGTTGTGATTTTTTTTTATTTAAAAAGAACTAAATTACTTTGTTTTTACACTTTAAATTGAATGAATAAAAGTTTAAAATTTTATTATTCTAAAAGGGTATATAAGGGGAAATGAATCCCTATTTTTAGATGTGATTTCCTGAAAAGAATTATTCTTATAAATCTTATTGTAGGATCATTGAAAAATGGTTAAATTCTCTTTTTACCAGAAGAAATGTTTTGACATAATTATGATACAGGAGACTAATTAGAACGTTGTCACCAGACAGGAAAATAATGTGATAAACATCAGAATGTTTACACCTATGGAGGGTTGAACTCAACTACGACAAGCCCCTGTCACGCCTAAAAACAGCACCCCAGGAATTTGGCAATCTGAATTCAAACAATTAGTTCAGCTATATTAGGGGTGATTTTTGAGTTTTATCAATGGTAGCATATGGGCGGCCTTCAAAATTTTAAAGATTAAATGCTGAATTTGTTTTCCAGTGGACTTGTAGTAGCTAGAAAACTTGAAAAATAAGGAAGAACTTAGTGAGACGCATTTAAATTTCAAGGTTCTAATTTATGTTGATTATGCAGTGTTCCGTTACTAGTCTTTGTTATGATACAAAAGCTGAATTACATCTACCCAGGACTTGGCATATTGACTTCCAATGGCAATTAATATGCCTGACCCATAAGCAGAGCTGTATAGACCATGGAAGGCTAATAGCATAACACGAAATAATGTACAGTAAATTAAATTTCACTCAAATATTAATGAGAGCCATTCACCTTAGTTTATATATCCCAGTAGAGTGAGAACTTCAGAGCATCATGGTCCTCTCCATTCCTTTGATTCTTATTTAAGGGGGGCCATGTTACACATCATCAAATGTTACAACAGCCGCTTGATAAACTTCTCATCAACAAAATTGGATGTATACAATATCTTAAATTATTCACTTTTCATCCCAGTTTGTTTATTTTTTTTATTTTGGCAATTTTTCGTAGATGTACCATTTGGTGGCTTAATGTATTATTTTAGCTTCCTGCTCTACCTCCCAAATGTTTGTTTCCAGTAATATTATACATGTATGTAACAGGTACTTAGTATTTTTGCATGGTCTCAGTATCATGCGTGCAATCAATCTCAATTTGCTTGCAAACAGATGCTGTGTTAGCCATACAAAAACACTTTGTTTATTCTCTTCTATTTAAAAAAAAAAAAAAAAAGAATTGTTCATGCAGCCTGTTCTCTCAGATGTCATTTTATTTATATATACTTATTACAATGATAGTTATATGTTCATAAACTTAAATCAAGCAATGAGGCATAGACTTCATCTATTTCAAATGGTCTCTTAATTGAGTTGTCAAATTACGGAAGGCTTTCAGATATTTTTGGTGCTATTAGATTGTAATATTTTTTTCTCTTTGATTTTTTGGGCGCTTAGTGCCAGCGAACTTCAATAATATCCCATGCTTTTTCTATAATGCTTAGATAATGGTCCGATGCATCCCATTTGATATGGCCTATTTCTCTTTATGCCTCCATCTTTTCATGCGATTTACGACCAAATTTGAAATTTAAATTTTTCTTCTACTGTAATTGAGTATCGTTATTATGAATCATTATGGCCGTTTATGAGTTTTAACCTCCACAGCTTATATGAGAAACGGTGTTATTGTATGTATTTACAAATCTTATAAAGTTGTATATGGCTCTCTAATGATGGATTTTGGTATCCCTGACTCTACCGTTGTGCTGGCCAGCCGGGGGATTTGGTACAAATATAATTTGTCTCTACAGAGCAATGGTGTATAAATTCTCCATATTCGGACCTGATTTATAGATTCATAAATGGAATGTCATGCTGTCCAGGTTAATATGAATGTGAACTTAGAGATTTGACCATGACAGACTCGGAGCATCAGAATTGATTGTGTACATTAAAAACTGGACTTACTCCACACACTAACCCTCACTGGCTCACCTAGGATCCAGGGAATAATGGGGTAAAGAAACGAAGCACATAAATAATTTGACAAAGACAGTAAGATGATACACGCGGATATCAGGATCCTTATCTGCCATGCTGTGAAAGGTATAGGACTTATAAAAAACGAGACTTGTTGTTGTGTAAATTAATATGGCAGTAACAAGGCGTCTAAACCAGTATTGTCATCCATTGTCAGCACCAGCAATCTTTAAACCTTTTTCAAAAAAGTTAAATGATTAATTCTAAGTTAATGGTTATTACATGTAAATGACCAGTTGTTGAAGAGGCGTAAAAATTGATGTTCTATTTTTTCTTCTTCTTGAGGGTTTTTTAAAAAATATCTGCATTAATATTCTCTACCAAGAAATTTTGCATATGGTAGTATGAAATATCAGCTGCATTTCCAATCAATTAGAAATTAACATGTTTCCTTGTGTGTCATATAGCAGAAAAAGGATTTATAGATGGCATGAAAATTTGAAGTCACTGCTTTTCACCGCTTTCTTTTGGAAGAGAAAATTTGTATGCAGTTTATGGTAACTATTAAGGGTGTGCTGTATGTCTTTCAGGACTGTTGAACTTCTGAAGTGGTTATATGTTATCTGATGCTTGTTCTAATACGGCCATCCAATACGCCACACAGGGTTGACTGAAAGAAATGAAAAATTGGTTGTCATAACAGATTATCAGCGCTAATCCCGATATTAATTAGTTAGCCTGTCCGTGATTGGTTCCGAGGGTTTTATCGCCTGTTACATCTGATTACTATTGGCAGGTTCGAGCTAGAATCGGGATTCTGTCTAAGACTTAATTTTATGTTAGGTCTGCGGGAGAAAATAATACAATGGAGAGGAAAAAAAACTCAGACGGATGTAGTTGTTCCAATTGTTAGAAATCAGAATATGATCTGTTTCATGCAGAAGTTGGGTGCATTGTTTGAGTCTGCAGTGACACAAACTTCACAGAAACACTTGTTCATAGTTTACACTAGGTCTGGTGGTATGATTGGTGTTGTTCAATAATGACAAATGTTTTGGTCTGTTTGTTGTTGGAGTGCTAATATCTATCTTTGGGCTGACATCTTGAAACGGACCCGGGAGGCCGTCCCTTTTATTACGTTGACAGAGCGTGTGCAGAACCCCATATTGTGAGGAGCATATTTATTTATTCATGGCCCGAAACTCAAACTTTAATTGATGTGATTGTATTTCTAGAGAAAGAGAAAATTAATAATGCCGTCTTGAGATATGGAAAAGATATAAATACAATACTTTCAGCTTTTTAACTTTAGCCAGGGTAGAGTTTGAACAAGGACAATCTTATTGATTGTGCTATGAATCGTTAGAACACTCCCACTTTTTTTATATCATTCCTTTTGGAGGCAGCTTTCACTGTGTGCCATAACCATGCCTGATTGTTTGTTAGTGTGAACATTGTCAGGAAATTCCAGTGTATCTTTGAATACGACCTGCTGGGCTGTTGATGCGTTTCTGGGTCTGTGCAAACATGGTCTCCTTCTCTCTCTAAATCTGAGAACAGGTTCATTAAGATGTCTCAGTTCTCAGTGTCTCAGTTCTAATTGAATTAAACTTGAGAAGTTAAACATTGTCAACTGAACTCTAGTTCTGCTTCTCTCTGTAGAGAAATAAGCAGGCAAACTAATGCTGTAGGATTTTTAATGAAGTTTGCAGTTCATGTTAAATGTTTTGGTTGAAAAAAAAAAATGGTTAAAGAATATTGATATTGATTAATTACTTGATATTCAACTATTAAATGGTATCTACATATTATATCAATAGTTTTTTCTCTCTCCTCTTTTTGTTAATTTATTTCCTTAAAAGTCTTTTAATAAAGTTTTCATTCAGGCACATAGCAAAGAAAATGCCTTAAATAAATGTGGTGCAAATTTTGCAATGTAGAATTCTATTTTCCTAGTACATTTATTATAAAAGTGATAGAGCACATTTTATAATAAAATTAAACTCCTCAAAGATGATGTGTAGATAGTCCTGGTCTGTCCATTATGTCGGGTAGATCTGACCCAGTGTTTGTCCTAACACAGTTATATCCTTACACCCTCGGTGTTAAGTCCCGCTGCCCTTATGCTGGAAATAATCACTGGTCGTCAAAGGAATGAAAAGTCAGGTTTAATTGCAGCTACATGAATTGGATCAAAGATGACATATTTTTTTACATCTCAATAAAACGGTGGGGTATCCCATCAAGCTTTATGTCACTGGCCAATCAAAATTTCACAACAGAATGGTTTTTATTGGGCTCCATTTGAATTGATTCCTTCTTTTTTCATCGGACAATTTGTCTGCTTTAAGTTGATGTAGGCCCTTGCCGACTGGATAATGGGATGGTTGGATGGCTACTTATTTCTACACCATAATTCTGTAGACAAGGGAATTGGAGGGATGGCTTTAAAAAATAGTTCTAATTACAGAGGTCAGGGGTCGTGGACCATGAAGCCTTTCAGAATTAACCATAAAATCTTTAATGATTTATCATAAACCTTAGGCTTCTAAGACTTTCCATTGGCCCAGTAAATTCTATAATTGCTATCTCTGTAGTGGTCCAACATTTGGGGACTGGGGTGGAGATTTTTATGGTCTGACTATCTGACACATGTTGGGCATCCTGAAATCGGATAAGGAAGCCATCAGTTCATTTTTCCTGTTTCCCTGATTTGAACATAATATACAATTTCATTTTGTCAAATTTGAAAAGAAAATTTCCTGTGTTAAAATCATTTTAAGATCATAGGTCTTTTTGATTATTTACTTATGTTTAAAATTATTATATTCAAACCAAAATTTAATTTGGCTTAACAGGAATGAATTCTGGCAGGGTTTTTTTTAACGATTTTGTGGACGTTTTCGAAAATGGTGCCAAAGCACCACCTGTCCTATTAATTAATCTAATACTAGGGGGTATGTCCCTGTCAGTTTGTCCTTATTTTGCATGTTTACTGGGGGAAAGGAATCAATAATCCGATGATAAAATGGGTGCATAGTAAAGTATTTGAGGATGTCTCAAAGTTTATCTTCAGATAATGGCTTAATGCCTCTTTATAAGGATTAGGGAATTATTTTTTGGACCCAAGTACCCTTGGCAGCTAGGATCAAGGTGTTAGTTTGCCAAAATAATCATCTCCGGTCTTGTCAAGGATCAGCTTTACAACAGTTTTAAGGATAAGTCAGTGAAGATGTGCAAATAGCAGATAATGCCCGCTGTGAAATCCCATAATCCCATGTAAGTCTGGGTCTGCAGGAGTGACTGACAGACAAATCTTCATTCGGAGCAGAATTCTGGTCTTGGGTCTTTGATCTTTTGCAGAAAAAAGAAATCTTTCCAAATAAAGGAGTCACATTTAGTTTGGTTTATGGTTGCTGTTGTCAATTTATGATAATTTTTGCCTGAGTTTGACAGAACTGGCTAGATGTTAACAAGGGGCACTTTTATTGGTCAGTGATTTATGATAAAACATGAGGCCAGGCAAGAAAAGGCATTGTTATTATGTAACTAGCATGTAGTAGTGATTGTACTGACACTTATAGTGCAGGTATTCTTGTTGCCTTTAGGTGTATCAAATCAGCCATTAAAAAGTCCATAAATCTCCATATATTTATAAATCCTAATTGTCATAGATTTTATCTATGTAAAAAAAATCTATTAATAATCAATTTTCTCTGAGATGGAATCATTTCATTATCTGAGAGTGACCAGTCAGCACTAATTGACTGTTCTACCTTTATAACAGGTGTGAGAGAAGAATTTTTTCTGACATCCCTTAGTCTTTGGATGTAATATATACCTTGGATTTTCCCCTGTATTAGATTTATCTCTGGTGAGTTGTGTTTTTACGTCAGTATTTTGCTTTATGTTAGGGGACTCTTCCTTTGTGTGGACACTTATTAAGTAAGATACATTGAATGAGATGCTCCCCATTGTCGAGTGATCACAGAAGCGTTTTTTGTGACCCTCGATCATCATCAGTCACCAAGCTTCTGGAGTAAGGCTGATTACACTTTTGGTTATGGCTCTCAGTGAAAGCTCTAAACCTTCTGTCCATTTGTCATCCTAGTTGCAAAAAAGAAATGCCTCATATTCTAACCACACACAAAAAATCAGTAGTATGGTGTTACCTATATTTGGAATTCGTTTAAAAAAATATTGGTATGTAAAATTAATGTGGTGGGTTTTTTTTTTATTTGCCAGTGTATCTGGTATTATATGAAATAAAATTCGATATTTTTGTAATATGAAACTTGATTATAGAATATTTTTCAATCTGTCTCTAGTTTAATCTTGATCAGAATAGAACATTTACCTAGGTTATGAACACACCGGATTAAACGTAAACTCATAATGACACTTCAACAGACCAATATTTAATTAATTCTTTGGAAATCAAATTGAGGTGGCTTAGATAGCATGTTGTATTAACAAGTCATGTCTTAGCACCTCCAGCAATTGTGTGGACCTAGCCTAATGATAAGGATGTTTATACAAAATATTACATGAATCTACTAGAAAACAGAGAAATCACAATTTTGTCACCCTGTTGTATGGGGGCCAGATAAAAGCCATTGAGCCGGTACAACTTAATTCTATTTGATAGAGTCGGGCATAGATGAATTGCTAGGTAGGGGTGCCAGATTTTACCTGTAATTTTTAATCACACCTACACATCTATATTAGAGGGCCTATGTGTCTAAGTGGCCACTCTGATGAGGTGATAATCTCCCTTTGTTGTGTTGGATAACCCTATTGTACACTGTAAAGACCCTTGATCATCGGTCCACAGGTATATGATCTGAGTGAGAGTTGGGCTGATACATTCAGTTTCTGGGGAACCTGTTACAAGTGTTGTCTAGTGCCAGGACTGTTTGTTTTTTCCTGGTGAGTCTGATATACTGAATTGACTTCAAAGTAAAGAGGTAGAATTTTTGTTATTTGTTTTGTATATGATACAGCATTGTTATTGACAATGATCAAATTCAGAGATACTGTTGTGATATTGATGATATTCTATACTTATAACATGTGCTGGATATACCGATACATATTCCTAATGCTTTGTCAATAACAATTAATTCCCATATATGTACTTAAATAGCCATGTTCTCAAAAGTTATATATAATTTTAAAAAATATGATTTGAGGATTTCCATTGGTTCGTCATTTCATTTGATGAAGGGGTTCAGATGCTATTGCTGTTCAAATTGATTTTCAGTTGCTATGGTTAGTTTGATGATTGCAGTGAACAAAATATCTGCATTTGGGAAAAATTAAGTTCCCCCTGCATCATACTCCTCCTATTTATTGCATAGTTTGATTAGAATTATGTAACATATTTTTGCTGGGAGAGCTATTAGGAGTAATTGTGCCATTTTGTCCCTGATTCTCCCATTGTCTCCTTATTAACGGTTGCGCAGACCATACAATCTGTGAGTGGAGGCAGCGTGATTCATGTTAGCACTACCAGCAGCTCCATTAAGTCAGCAGGTCCAATGACAGAATAATGCAGTATATGGGCCTCTGAAACATTTCAACCTTTCAAAAATTAGTTTGTTTCATATTAATTCTTAATGAATTTAAGTGCACCATTTATTCATTTTAATTCTTTTTTCTTGGGGGGGGAGGGGGGAGGGGGACTACAAGGAAGTTGGAAGAGGGTGAATTTTTTAAAATTACTTTTTGAGGGAGGGGGTAGCAAGGAAAGGGGGGGGGTTAATGCTTTTGAAATCAAACTTAGGGTAATTAATATTGATTTAGAACCCAGGTAGAACAGTGCCGTTGTTGACCTATTAAACAGGTTGTTTGGGCAGGTGATTCAGACATATGTCACATCAACGCGGACGTTTGTCTATAGGATATACCTATTTCATCAGCAAACATCCCATTATCTGGCTGTCTGATCCCCAAAAACCAACGCCAGGCAGCTCTTTCATGTTTTTACTGTAATTAGACATATCTGATAAGCACTGGTCATCTCTGATCGTTCTCTGTCAGATGATGAGGCAGCTTAAGATAAAGATATAGTATGTGGCGGTGTCAAATAGGAGTAAAGATACTTAATTTGGAAGCCACTTTTGTGGGGGATCCATGCTAGTATTTGCTCAGTGATGCAATTTGTCAACACCTTACCACTGCATGCAAAATGATTGCATTTGTGCATGTCGTTGCCCGGAATAATTTTGTTTTTTGTCGTTGCAATGATTGATATTTTCTATTTGAATCGTAGACCTCAGAAAATGATAGATGTAAATGCAGCAGAATGTTATGCCGCTTGCATATGGTGGCCTCTTTAATTTTTTATTCTTATATAGTCTTGATCACAGGACGGAGTATCGCATGTTTATTTGAAGTATAATGGAGTTTATTTCATGCCCTGCTAAGCCCCCTATCTATTTCATTTTATGCTTGCAAGTTTTTGAATTAATTCTGCATTAATTTAAGATTATACCTGGCCGCTCTCTATCACATCTCCCGTAACTCACCTGCGTTATGACAAAATATTTGATTTCCCTGTTTAATACAGAGTCTTAATTTTCTCCATGCAATGCCTTAGCAGACCTAAATAGGATGTGTCATGTTTGATAAGAAAGCTTATTTTGAGAGAAAATTTTTATAGTTTTAATAAATGCAATCAGTGCTTTTTATTGCTATAATTAAGATAAAAAAGAACTATGTGAAGCTTTTGAGATTGTGCTGGACTGTTTTTCAGGCCCTGTAGGTTTATTACAAACAAGAAACAAGTTTGTCACAGGTACTTAACAAAAGCCTGGCCCGACATTTTTATGTCTGGACATTTGATAACTTTTGCACAACCCATGCAGATCGACACTTGAAACAAATTAACACAATCTATACCCCAAGTAATTAAAGATCCTTATGTATGTAAATAATTAATATCAGTAGATGGGGGGTGCTGATAAATTTTGGGGGAATAGATCTAGAGATAAGCTGGGAGATAGAGAGATTGAAGGAATAATTAGGTGATGATAGAGAGATAGACATGTTGATTGCTGGTTTGTTCACAGCTGATGCCATGTTGAGCTGTCAGTCCTATAACTGTTGGCATCCATTGGTGTGAACACAGACTGGACCTAATCATATGTCACCCTCATTTACATGTAGGCTACCAACAATCTTGTAAGAATGGTACTGTTATAAATTATAGTTAAAAGTTTAAAAATTCTAATTTTAGTTACATATCTATTTAGATAATTATTTATGTAAGACCATAAGATTAAAATACATATACTAGCTGCATTTTAGTTTTAAAAAAATTAAAATTATAAATATTTTCTTTTAATTAGAATAATCTTTTAATATTATAAATAATAATTACTGAAATAATTGAAGATTTTAATGAATTCACAACATGCAGATATTATTTCTAAAAAAAAATTCATTTTTATGGTTATAAACTCTTTTATTTGAAAATCGAATATTCGAAAAACATAATGACAATCATCCCTAAAAAAGCTGGCTAATCTTGATCAGGTTAAGCTGTTGATTTTATGATGATATCTCCCCCAATTTTATTAAGGAGGTCACAAACATCCATGTGTATCACAACTTTACTGACATCCCGACAAGCGTTGTCTGTGACAGAGTAGGCAGTCCTTAGTCACTCAGCCGCGACGCTGCGAGCAGCCCAGCTTTATTGAGAGTCAGTGCGACAGTGTTGTGGAATGGTCAGGAATACAGGGTTCCTTTTTCGGATGTGTCAACTCTTTAGTGTAATAGGGGAAATATTTAAGTTGTCTTAACGGCTTAAGCGGGTATATTTGTCGGAGAGATTATCGTCATCCTTGACTGGGAGGATGGACAATGGACACATCATTACTTTCATGCCCTAATGTAACTTAAGAATTTCCAAATGGAGAAGAAATTGAAAATTCAGTGTTGACATACAAGAGGAAGCATGAGGTTTTAAAAGTGTCTGCAGTGTTGACTGAGAAAGGAGCTAAGCTGTAGATAAATAAAGCCTGATTTGCGGACAATAATATAAACATCAGGCGCACACACACTGACCTAGCATAGCGAGTTGTGATTCAGTACGGGACTTTTGAATTTATTTTCTTTAAGGAACGCTCTATATTACAACAAGGTGAGAAATGGTTTATTTCAGGTTTTTAATTTAGGTATCAAAATATTGGAATATTGTGATTTCATTGATATACCCAGTATTTGAAATATCAATTTAAAATATCTCTTGAAAATAATTTTTTTATTGCTACGGGAAATTTAAAATTTATGCTGATTAGGATCGAGTTATAAACAAAACAAATTAGAAAAAATTATATAAATATTGAAGAATTCTTTTTTTTTATTAAATTATCAAAACTGCAAATATGACTTTAAAAGGTTCAGAGCTATCAAGAAAATATTCTTAATTGCCTGAAAATATATTTTTCAAAAAGGTGTTGATTTATGTTGATAAGTGGTTAGATTTTTTTATGGACATGTTTGATCAGAAGTTGTCAAATTTTATTGGCCTTTTATGGCATTTTTACATTGACAAGATGAAACATATCCAGATAGAAATGATTTTGAGTGATAAGATTCATTGAAATAATCCAATACCAAAATTCAATAATTTTCTGTCCAGGTTAAAAACAAAGGCAATTTTATTCTTCATATAAAGGGGGACTAAATTTATAACATGAAGAAATATTGCTTTTGCGTCAGGGTGTTTTCTGAATGAAAGTGTAATTTACAATGGGTAAATATTGACTTCAAAAGAAATGCACCAGCATAAAACACAGGTAACTATACAACAGTTGTACAGTTGAAAGTGGTTTTCTTCACTTTGGGTGAAGACAGGGGGTGTGTTTTCTATATTCTGCTGAAATATCAGGTGGCAAGGTGCAATTGAGTCTTTTGAAGTGTTGAATGAATTTCTAATAAAGTAACTTCTCGTAAATTTGGAACTTTATATATTTACTCATTTAAACGAGTTGTCTCTGGAGTGAAGGTGACATTTAAAGACTTGAAATGAGAGGCAGTGAATTTATTTCTATCTTTGAGACCACAGATCTTTATCATTAATTCTCTTTTAAAACTTAAGAAGATTTTTTAAAATGATATGACCATTTCTTTTTGTTTGTCAAATTAACAAGCAGACTTTTAAAGGATCTAGTATTGGTACGATAAATTCTAATTTTCTTTATATACTCATTATAAATTAGAGAAAAATATTTTTTTGAAATATTGAAATTGCTGTGATCAAGTCACCAATTTCAAAATTAAATTTAAAGAAATTTGGATTATTTTTTCCTTTCTGTTAAAGGAAATTCTAGTTAAAATATTTACATGTTTAGATTTACATATTTAGAAAAATGCTAAATTTTTTCAATATAAGCCCTGTTGCTAACAGGTGTTGCTAGACCTTCAGAAACTTCACAGGAAGCTGGATAATTCTACTTTTATTTCTATCTCTGCGACAGTCTTTTCTTGCTGTCAGGATTTTATAACTTAATCTAGATTTATGAAACATAAATGCATTAATGGTTTTAATTTGTTTCTTTTTTATTGCTCAGGTATCACTATAAAGAAACCCCTGGAAACCCAGCGGGACTGAAATGACCAAGGAGCCCCAGCCTTTGTGAAGGATAAACACATTCCACTATGGCAGCTTTCTTCCTACTGTGTGCTTTATCCATTTTCGAGACTTCTTTATCAGAATTTGTTGCTGATTTTTCTATAAAGGAACAAGGACCCCCGGGTCAACTGATTGGGAATATTCCAACGAAAAGCAATTTTCTTCAGAAGGCAAACCACTCATTAGTCACTTATACGTATCTGGATGAAAATAATGCCTATCCTGATCTATTTACCATCACCGAGTCCAATGGGGATTTGACAACAACTACAACCATTGACCGAGAGAATATTCAATGTAAAGATCCACAGTGTATTTTAACATTTGATGTGGCTGCAACCTTTAAGGGGTTTGAGGTCATAACAGTAAATGTTCATGTCATAGATATCAACGACAATGCACCACAATTTCCAAAATCCTTAATTACAATCAACATTTCGGAAACTTCTAGTGTTGGCCATCTTGTTCAACTCCCATCAGCCGTGGATTTGGATACAGGGGAGAATAATGGAGTTCAAAATTATGAAATATTCCCAGCTAACGGAACTTTTGGGCTACAGACCAAAAAGAAACTGGATGGAAGTTTTGATGTAAAATTAGTGTTGCTTGAGAATCTTGACAGGGAGAAAAAAGCATTTTATACGTGTAAGATTTTCGCAAAAGATGGAGGTGTAGAACAGAACATCGGCACATTGCAAGTTGATATAAATGTTTTGGACGATAATGACAATCCCCCTGTGTTTGGGGAGTCCATTTACAATAAGACTGTTCCCGAGAATACCCTGCCCGGTACCACCATTCTGAGAGTGACAGCCACTGATGCTGACAGTGGATTAAACGGAGAGCTGGAGTACCACATCAGCCAAGGAGCTTACAGCGATATATTCTCCATCAACAACCGAACCGGGGAAATCTTACTTCTGAAGAAATTAGTTTACGAACCAAACGAGATCTTTTCTTTCTTTGTGGAAGCAAGGGACAAAGGGGTGATTCCAAACTATGCTCAGGTCAAGGTTAACATACAGATTCAGGATGCTGGAAACAACCCACCAGTGGTCAAGGTCAATTTGGTGTCGGGGAGTGCCGGGAAAGTCCTAATATCTGAACTGATTAATATTGACGCATTCGTGGCTCACGTCAGTGTGGAAGACTCGGACACAGGAAAAAATGGAGAATATGTGTGCTCCATCTCCTCCTCCTTTTTTGACATCAAGCCTCTGCAAAGTAAGGGTTACAAAGTCGTGGTGAAAATACCTTTGGACAGAGAAAAAGCCAGTGAACACAACGTAACAGTTTCTTGTCATGACTTAGGAACACCCCCATTATATTCCTCCGTTAGTTTCATCGTACAAGTTGGGGATGAAAATGACAACAAACCTGTGTTTCTCCAGCAGACCTACTTTGCAAGCATAGAAGAGAATAACCCTGTTGGAGTAACTGTCACTAAGGTTTCGGCCACTGATAATGACATCGATTTGAATGCTCAGATTCAGTACGTTCTCCACAGCGATGCTGGGTCTTCGTTTAGTATCAATCGAATCACTGGAGTCATCAACGCCACTGGGGTACTAGACAGGGAGACCACTAGTGACTACTTATTCCGAGTCTTAGCGGTGGATGGTGGAAAGGAACCAAAAACCGGCACTGCCACAGTCATTGTCAATATAACAGACATCAACGATAACAAACCCAAGTTTTCAAAATCCCTTTTTACTTTTGAAGTGAGTGAGTTAAGCGACCCTTACACCCATGTTGGCAGGGTCACTGCACAGGACCCAGATTTGGGACAGAATGCCTATCTACAGTACTCCATGTCTTCACAAGACAGGAATGTTCCGTTTGAAGTCTCGCTCAATGGAACTGTGATTACCAGGGCTGAACTGGACAGAGAGTACATGGGTCAGTACAATTTCATGGTGTATGTTAGGGACAGTGGCAACCCTTCTCTGAACAGTTCCGCCTATGTTACGGTATATGTCGTGGATGCGAACGATAATGCACCAAGGATATTGTTTCCCAACAAAATGAACAACACTGTGTCCTCCACAGTGACCTCTTTACCCATAACCAAGATCATAGCAGAAGACAAAGACGATGGCATCAACAGGCAGCTTACCTACTTCATACAGACCGGAAACGACAAAAACATGTTCAACTTGCACTCGCAGACTGGAGAACTGTTCCTGAACCATAACTACCAGTTCACGACAGATCAGTCCGTCAGCTTAATCATCTGTGTGCAAGACGGTGGGCTTCCAGTGAAATCAGCATGTACCCAACTTAATGTTGAGGTGTCCATTAATAATGCCACTATTGCTGAGAAGAAACCTGAAACAGACAATAAGTATATTTACATTTCTATTGGTGTCATCATCTTTACTCTCATCATCTCCGCTGGCATTGTGGTTGTTATTCTGGTCATCAGGAAGAAAGACAATGAGCGCAAGAATAACAAGTCCAGTCCTGGTCCCCTGGGGGTCCCCATGCAGAATGGGTACGCTCCCACTGGAACCTCTACCCTCCCCAATTCTCACCCAGAGGCAGAGTACATGGAGAGGAAGAAGGTGACGCTCAACTCGGGAACCAATAGAGAGGGAAGTCTGGGCAGCTCCAGCCATAACTACAGCTCCAACATCTCACAAAATGTAAGTACACATGTACTGACAAACACTGCAGTTAGTTTTATACATCTCGTATTATTTAATTCCATTTTTAAGGAGACACAAACAAATTTCAAAACAAACAAAAATTTGAATTTTTTTTAAAGTTAAGAGATGGCTATTAACATTAAATGTGTATCAGGTCATAGATAAGCATGTTTCTTTTTTTTATTTCTTTGCAAGCATACATTGGAAAACCCGATTGCAAACAGGTTAATAAAAACTTTCTTTTAACAATTCTATTTCGGTAAAAATCCATGTGGACTTGTTAATGACCGTGATTTGAAATTCTAATGCAATTAGGAAAAAACCTGATCCAAAATCATCAGGCCGAGTCATTTAAGATTCTGTAGGGAAAATACAAACCCAAATAAAACACACATTAGTGTTACATGACCAATGGTTAATGAAATTCAGTAAGAGTTGACATTTTAACCTAAGATCACAATTCCGTGCCCCCTTCATAACGCAAGCAGTGTCTTATGAGATAAACTACACTGGGGGGAGATATCTGTAATATTATTTTATGTATTTTAGTCAAAAGTCAGGTGTCTAAGATTGCACGCCCGTACAATGGTAGGGTGTTGTGTGTATCTGGGATACCGATCTCAGAAAAATGTATCGTGCATGTCACTCCCCAAGAATCTGGTTAATAAAGGCCACAAACAGGAGAAAAATATGTTAGATGTCAGAAATGGTGTCATAATGGACCCTTAACTCTCCAGAGCGAGATAAATGGGCTGACCTTGGGCTACTTGTCGCAATATCTTTTTTAAATAACTTTGTCTTTTTGCATTACTCTTCATAATAAATTATCTGGGGTCCACAGTGGACAATGCGCCAATTTGTTTTTCCATATATGGCTATTATAGATACTTTTCGTAAAGGATATGAATCATAGAGGCTGGATTGTTTCTGAAAGGGCAGGATCATTATTTTCCATTAGAAATTGCATAATTTTTTGTGGTTAGCCGTGGTTTTTTATGCATTATTGCTCCCATTTAAAAGATATCACCATAACTGGAATAATGGCTGCTCTTTGTAGACACAGCATTTTAGATAAATAGGGTCATCCTATTTGGAAGAGGTGAAGGGATTACAATAGGATGTTTTCATTGGTTCCTTGATAATCCAAATGGTTTACGGCATCAATCTTTTTTAATCATCCCCTAATCTTCTTATTATTATGAAATTAGCCCAACCTTCGGGAATCAGGATTTTTTTCAAAAAAAGAATATTAAATCTTTATCTTTAAACATGGGCATTTTTATTTTTTCCAATTTGATAAAAAAAGAAAAAAGATGTCTTCTGGCCTAGAGGCAGTGAGTGGCAATGGTTTTGTGGGTGTATCACTGTATAGGATCAGAATTGCTGATTGGGTTAGTGTCTCTATAGGGGGCTGAAGCAATCTTATAGGAGAATGCAGTGCAGATCATGCATTTATTTTGATAAATCATTGCTTTTAAATGAATTTATATCATCCCTTTCTTTGGAATTATTGCAGATAGGGGAAATAAGCTTGTGAATGGGTATAATAATTCAGTAAAATTGATATTTATTCCTCTAACTCAATCTTTGGTCTTGCAAAAATTATATCTAGGATTTAGTTGATAAATTATTACTCTCTCTCTCTCTCTCTCTCTCTCTCTCTCTCTCTCTCCATACAATATTTTTAGAGTGTAATCTCTTTACTTAGGTGGGTACTTTCCATTCATTGTTGTAAAAACAAAGATCATAAGTATTCCAAAAAAATCTACCAATAAGAAAACATTTCATATTTTAAAGCATGTTTTTAATTTTTGTTTGAACTCAACCCTTCTAACCTAGAGGTCTTCAAAGCCTGTCAAAAAGAACCATATCTACCCGAGAAATAATCATGATATTATTGAATAGAAAAATAAATCACTTTGTTTATCAAACTTGACAAATATTTTCTTTGGGACCTTATTGAAATTGTCCAGGATATGTAATTATTTGAGCAATAGATTTGCAGAGTTTTCTTTAGGGTTTAAACTTGTTTAAGGATGTAGTCATATATTTAAACAGAG
The DNA here is from genome assembly GCF_963853765.1 of Magallana gigas. Lineage (NCBI taxonomy): Eukaryota > Metazoa > Mollusca > Bivalvia > Ostreida > Ostreidae > Magallana > Magallana gigas. The sequence goes on from NC_088854.1 coordinate 46,019,312, forward strand.
CAAACTTGCATGGAGAACAAGTCCAAAACCAACAGCTATCAATTTCACCTTTTTACAAAAGCCACTGACAAATTAAAATCCAAGACCTGCTGTATGGTTTCTTAAAATGTTAGCCTGATTTTTATTTCAATGGAGAAAATATCAAGTGACATGAAAACTAGATTGTTTGCAATTAAAACGGCATGAATCTGATCATTATCTTTTTATGCAGACATTATTTTCCTGATGATATATAATGTATTTAATTTTTTTCTTATCAAAAGATAATTATTTCCCCTAATTTTTAAGAATAGTTTAAACCTTAGGTCCTTGAATATATTCTTCTTTTAATTATTATGTGCAATTGAACTTGATAGACTTTGCTATTTCACCAAAGAATCATCTATTCTATAGTGTATGAATAGCATTATCAAAATAGATTTCCTGTCTTGACAATTAATATTTAGATTTGTGAGAATTAAGTGGTACATGCATGTACAAACTTTCTTAAGAATATTTGAACTTGATATAAAAATAATTGAGTCAGAAAATTGGTTAATAAATAATTTAATATTATCTTCAATACCTTAATCGTCTAATATTACCATATTTTTTGAAATGGTTATCCTGCTGTTCGTTTATTTATTCATTTATATGTTTTGTTACAGAATTTATATGACAAGCCCCCATCTTATTCCTCCCTGAGACCAGATTCTAACATGGAAGCCATGAAACTTCAACAAATTCTCCTGAAAAAAGACAACCAGGTTTGTACACACCTTTTTTTTTTAAAACGGGATCGAAATCATACAAAACATTTTAGAACAGTTATCCATGATGGAAGCCTCCATATAAATATATGATGTCATCATTCTTCTGCCATAAACCCTGCTGTAACAACGGCATTGTCTCTACAGCTGTTACAATGCTTCCTGCAGATAAACTTTTACGGGGACAAAAACCAACCTTCTAAATTACTGCGATCAATAATTCAGTTGTACAGAATCCTAAGTGCATTCTATATTTGATTGACAGTAAAATATCATATTCGTAAATTGTCATATCTCTGAATAGGCCTAAACAACCGATACATATATTGGCTAGAATCTAACAGAGTTCAAATCAATAGAACTCACAATGTAGTGTCCATTTCTATTATATGAGTGATAACTGATCGTGATGTACTCGATTTAGTAGTTATTTATTTAATTCTATCTTTAGGTTTCTACTAACGGGAGAGCCCACCCTTGTGACAGTAATAGCGACACGTCAGGGGAAACAATCCCGTCAGACAGCGGGCGAGGGGGCAGTGAGGATGATAATCCAAGTACTGCACATACCGCAGGTAAATAACCAAAAAGCAAAAAAGTTCATAGGAGTTTACAATCAGCAATGAAATGTTAATACAGCTGACAAGAATACAAACCTATTTACGAAATAGATTTTAAAACACAATTGTTGGATGAAACAATATTTTTATATTGATTTCTGTTCTCTTTCTATTTCAGATGATTCCAGATCATTTGATTTCTACCACAGCCAATCAATGTCTCCTTCTTCATTTATTTCATCACTGCCCAGAAAGGACAGTAAACCCCCCAGACCTCCCCCTTGCCACATTCCCAGCAGCAGTGATAAAAGACACTCAGCTGTTCCATTTCATAGTGCTCATAACATGCCATATTCCCCCATCTCATACTCCTCACATAATAACTCGGACCAGTGGGACTTCGTGAAGTCCCCCTACAACTCAAGTGTTCACAAAGACTATTTCAATCTTGTTGGCGGTGGCAGCCTTATTAGCACCAACAAGTCGCGGGAGGATGATGACGATGCCGCTACAACCACATCGGGCAGCTACACCATTAACCCAGAGGACCTGGATGATGATCTTAACTACCGATGCTCTAATGACTTCATCGTGTAGTGATGTCATTTTGTGTGTGTGTGACTGTGCTTTACAAGTTCACGTACTACAATTCACCATATTGTACTGAGTACAAGAGATCGTAGTCAAGACTTCGTATATGCAGACCTGCCAAAAAATTATCTAAATATGAGTGTATTCAGATGATGCAGGAACAATTTTTTTAATGCCAGTATTAAACGATCAAGACACAAAACTAGAGCTGATCATAAAAAATCTACAAAGCTGGTGTAGCTTTAATCTGTGATGCATAATTTCATTCCATTATTGAACTGCTTTGCTCATTTTCTCAGAATTTCATTTCTGGATTTTTGAAAGCTTTGTGTTTTATTGGACCATTCCAGGACCGCAGTGTTAAAGCTTTATCATTGTAAAAGCTTTATTGGAGGCAACAACTTTGTCGTTTTATTCGTTATATGCCAAGTTACAATTTATGCTCATTATTTTACATGTTATTATATATTAAACCTTAATAAACAAAAAAACAGATATGAACAAAATAATGTATTTTGCTTGGTTTGTGCGTGTTCGTTTTATGGAGAAAAATCAAAACATACAAGCAGTTGCTGCTGAAATGTTGTTTAACCTATGAGTAATTTGAGCATCTTATGCCAGAATCCTCACCACACCTTAAAGAGTGAAGGAGTACTACGGATCACAAAGACCAGTGGTCAATATATAAAGCTTTAAATCGGGCAAATTCATCCATATAATATTTCAAAGAAAATCTCAAGATACATTTGCCATCAATGCTTGCTTATTGAGCTTCGGTATGTCAACAAGGTGCAAATTCAGTGCATACTCAGAGGTTGTGAGAGGTGTGATTCAGCTCCAGGTAAGATGCCTTGTTCTGCAATTAAAACTCAAACTCTGGGAGCGCTGTGTCTTTGTGATCGGTGTGAATTGATAGTTTCACTCTCTGTTGAGTATGTACTCGAGCTGTATCGAGTTAGGATGAAAGCGGGGGTTTTTACGTGAAATGGGTCCCCTGTCTTCCCGCTAATCAGTCCCTTACAATGGCGCTATATGGTAAGTGTGTGTCTACACACAGAGTGTCAACATTATTTTTGATCCTTGAGTTCTTTGCATTAATTTGTAACAATGATCGGGATCAATTCTTCAGTAATAGGGACACAAAGGAAGCAATATTTAAAGATTCCAAATAACGGGGGGTTTTACCGGTGCACAATACAGCGAGATGTAAATAATGTGTCAACGCTAATGGGGGCGTGGTTTTGCGTTGTTGCGATTAACGCGTTAATGAGATTCATAAGAAAGAAAGTTCCTGTATTTTGTGTAACTTTAGCGCGCTATTGTCATACAATATTTAACGCCTTTAATTCTTTGCGGTTTATTTGTGAATCTTTTTCAACAATTCGCCGCGTGGATACAATACACAGTTGAATTTACTTTTAAATTTATTTATTTTTTAGCTGAGGCCTTCAATTTATCTTTTGAATAAAACATCTGCGCTGATATTTTAAGGAGGTATATTTCTGTTATCTGTTTTGATATTGCTAAAATATAATTCTTGTTCTAAAAAATGTCAGTGGATGCGTCCAAATTTTGCACAAATTTATTGCCTCTAATTACTCTGGTTTCCTATTATACAATTTTCTGGAAAAAAAAAACATTTAGTGGTGGGAGATAGCAAAAAAAAACCTGAATAAATAATAATAAAAAAAAATAGATAAACTCGTTGAAGACCGTGATGCAGCAAAATGAATAAGAGATTTAAGAGTTAGTCTTAGATTTCATCGGATTATTACAAAGGAGTTCCCAATAGTACGTGTAATAGAGGGCAAACAGGCACCGTCAGATTAAACTGTTTTTCTCTTTCGATTTTCTTTCATATTTTTGTTATTTAAAATCAAGAAAATTGAATATGACACTATAAACAGATTTTATTTTCTCCCGCGAGGCTGATTTGGTGGTCCCGGGGAAATGGGCTGTAAACTGATACTGAAGGTCTATCAGGACCGATTGTTTACTGTTATGGCTCGGGAAACAGACAATGAATTATGATGAAGATGGCGCCCATATAAGACGCGCATCTTGCACACAAAGAGAGTCCCAATAAAAACAAAGTTTATATTTGATTAATGGCGCAAAAAGAATAACATACTCTACTTGTTTGTCTCCTAGTCGCCGAAAAATGAATCGGGACAACAAAATATAAGAGCGTGTCGTGGTTTGAGCCAGAAGTTTCTTGCAGAGACCGCACTACTTCTTACTAAATTACAGTACATTACATCACATCAAGTTATATTTTATGATATACATATTGTTATAATGAAACATACAGTTTGTAACTTTTATAATAATCTGATTTTCTGCTTGTTTTATTTTTTCTTAGGCGTAGGTTAACGACAATTGCAAGTAACAAAAACTGGTCATTGTCATACCATTCAGTTATAGTCTTATTCGACGGAATATTTTTTCTGACACAAATTCAATTTAATTTAATTTTAATTAATTCAAACAGTTTATTTTAATGAGATGCGCGTAGTGTATACCTTCAATAGTTGTTTACACCTTGGTCTACGAGCACACACCCTTGTACTCAACGCAGTGCTTTGACACCGAATCGCATCCTGTCTGAGAACTTGATATTACACAACACTCCTATATATTTGATAGCTGTCTTCTCATTCTTACAACACAAAGGATCGGTTACGTCTTTAAAACTGTAAATCAAACTTAGATATTAGGTCCAAGTTTATATTTTTTTTATTGGTGTTGTTTAATATTACGAATCTAGCAACAACAGAAATCTTTAAATATTCTTTTAAAATTCAGGAAAATAACATTAAAGTATGCCAGTTTAAATATGATATTATCATTTATCTAGTCATAGATTCACCACGAGAGTATGCTATTGTTTTAAAGTTATACTTGTTCAAGGTAAAGAGAGATAACTCTTATTTTTCCTCTATGGTTCAGTGACTTCTCTGGAGATTTTCTTTATAAATAAACTACTACAAAACTTCGCAATAATTAGGTAGCATCTCGGTACATTATAAGAGATCGATAAAATCCACTAAGAAGAAAAAAACAATACACAAAATTTATATTTGAGAAAAATGTATTCAGAATTAAAAACTTTCAAAAGTTATTTTACTTAGAAAATATTATTCAATTAAAAGAATAAATACAAACATAATTAAAAATAATTAAGTTTAGGTTATTACGTTTGAAAATGAACTTCATATGCATGTGCTTTATAAGTTTCAAAAATTATTTTTGGTATACTAACATGTGTAAATATTTTTTTTTTACTTGAAAGCGATAGATATAATCCTTAAGAATATATGACTTACTTCCCTTTTATACACATACTTTTATTTAGATTTCAAGTTATGTACATTTATCTTTCTTGAATTTATTGGATTTTTTGTTGTATTTTACTGTTTTAATTAATATGTAATTTAAGTCTTGTTCCGGGTCCCTAGTTGAAAATAAATGTACCGTTTTCTACTCTGAAAACTTATCTCTGTAATTTTCAAAGACGTATTTATATGTAGAATAAAATAGGGCTTCTCTGTCAATCAAAGACCCATTGGGGTATAAGATATACACAACTAGCTTGTAAACATTACAAAGGGTGTGCTCAATAAAGATTTACTATGTAAACATTTTATGTGAAATGTCCATTTAGATAAAGCTCTTTAAACAATAAAATAATTTCTTTGGTGATTCATGCGGGATATGAAGGTAGTGACAATGCAGAAAAAATACATAACCCGCGTTAGCGTTAGTAAGTTATGTAATTTTTTCTGCAATGATCGCTACCTTCATAACCCGCATCAATCATCAAATAAAGCATTCTATTGTTTAAAATTACACCTTTCTTCAAACAAATTGATAAATATTGATTGTAAAATGTAAGTAAAAAACACTAAATTACTGTTAATGTACATCAGTATGTTACAGCTATAAAAGAAAAGAGCCAAATCGTCTTCTATGGGGATTTGAATCTGGCATCATGATTATTTCGTGCAGTCCGTGATTTTTCTTAGGACGCTGTAGGTTTCGAACAATCGATATAAACTTTAAAGGGGCATGGTCACGATTTTGGTCAAATTTTATTTTTCTTTGTCATGTAAACAAGGCTCGTGCCCTGTTTTTGTTTACACATGTAAAATATACCAGTAAAAATCTTTTTCAAACTGATTTTTCTATCTTCTTATTAATTTTAAGCATAAATAAACAGTTCCTAACGTTTTAACAGATTATTTTTGGTCTAAATGTGTAATTTTCCGCTTATAACTCAACAAATGACACTCAAATCTTGGTTGTATATTAAAATGCCTTACTTAAGCAATGTAAACATTAAAATTGGAGAAATAATTTTTTGACCAAAATCGTGACCATGCCCCTTTAAGTCTGGCTATGAATTTGCTATTTTAAATTTCCGTGACATGTAAGAGTTATCTCCCTTAAATCAAGAAACGCTGCTTCTCTCATCAGAACTGTCTGGTGCCACTCAACGGAAGAACAACTCAACGGTGTCGTCCTAATAATAATAATCATTACACAGTTTTGAAGTACATGCAGATATGTAGTATAATGTTAAGAGATCTTGTATTGGTTGCCAGTCATCTCGACACATCAAAGGACCATGCTCTTGGGAATTCTTATTCTCACCTTAAGCAGTTTCCGTAGAGGACAACAATATTGACGATGCAACTTACTCCACGTATTGTTTCAATTTTCTATGAACAAAAATACAAAAGAATGCCAGTAAAATTAATAACCAAAAGCATGTAACATGATCATCAATTGCCTTCTATGGGGATATTTCTTTTTCAGTATCGCACCAAACAGGTAACGTGTCCTAACGAAGTTATTCCGCTTTTCTCATGGACGATAGACAACTAAATAGATGCTTTTTCGGGTGACTAAGTCTACTATGAAGGATTTTTTATTTTAACAAAAATATCTTTTTATAGAAACCTTCAAGAAAACAATATGCCAATGAATAATTTTTTTCTGCAAAACGCAAAACGGTACAAAATAATACTTAGCATTTATTCCCTCTCCTTTCTCTCCCCATTCCCCCCCTCCCTCTCTCTCTCTCTCTCTCTCTCTCTCTGAGATGACGGAGTAGAAACAGACAGATGCTGCAATATCTCAATCAGCGACAACTTGTCGAAGTTACACCCTTCGCCGCCTTAACACTCAGTCTGTTGAGCTACTCACTGAGAGCTTCTGAATCAAACACGTTTTCCTGTTTTATTTACTCTTCATTCACCCACGAGTTCATCCATTTGTATAAATGGTTTACATGCTGGAAAACGACTCCATTTATAAATGATGTGCTGTCCATTTCTACATTGTTGATATTTTGTAAAATTCTTGAATTGATTTAAAATTAATCATCATCTTTTCGTCCAATTATGTTATATTGTATCCTTTAATGACTGTTTCCTTCTGTTTCATCGATTCATTCAATTAAACAGTTAAACCAAGAAAAGAATTGTCGTTACTTGAACATTTAATTCTTAACCCCCCCCCCCCCCCCCCCAAAAAACAAAAAAATTAGAAAGAATTTTAATTAACATTTTATTTATTAGTACATGGTGAAAATATTATACGTTGAAAAATCCAATTTTGCAAGTTAATTTATATCGACTATGAGTTTTTGTATACGTTTAGTCGGAAAGTGAACTCCAGTTCAGTTAATGTTACCAAGAGAAACCTTGCTTCAGATATAAGTTGGAAGAATTTCTGTGTTCTGAGAAGTTCACAGAATCGTGATTGGCAGCCGATATATACATGTGCATCCGCCGTCTCCTTGGTCTTTGAAACCCGAGAAAACTGTGAAGACTGACAGAGACAGAGGTACGACTGTTCTCCCTCCAGAGGGCGCCGGGAACCAGACGAAGGTTGCCTCAGACGTGTCAGACCGTGAGTGAAATCACGCAGGTCCCCCCTTCCAGGAAACCCCTCTCCTGGGGGCGTGAGAAAAAGGCAAGGCATAAAATACATTGGTTTTATTCTTTATTGATATGTATAATTAAAAAAAATGCAAACATTTTCATACATATATAAAAATGTATTTCATGGAAAAAGTTCAGATCTGTAATGTATATATAACACCCAGCAGTTGTGTATCGTTAACAAAAAAACATTGAGCATTACTTGACACGAATGTCAATAAACGGTAAACAGATTACATACATCAATTAGCGTGTCCAACTTTACAAACTCTGTACATGTACATAGATTTCACAAAAATAGCACCCTGATAAAACAGTAGACCCTGTATACTCAAAACAAAGAAGAGTGTCTGGGTGGATATTCTGGTTCTTCTTAGATTATCTATACCACTGCTCCACATTGTGACCTTTACTATAAATAGATTTCTGTATCAGAAGATGAGATAGAATGTCTGTATTTTCAAAATAAATGATCGGCAAGACTACTGAATAAGTTTGGTCTCGATCTCCTTTTCGTGTTTGGTTCAGGGTGGGCCTGCCTTAACATTTCACCACCGCTATCTCGACCGGAGGACAGGTTTACAGTCTGAAAAAGACAGATGTATTTATAAGACATGTCACTGATTTCTGTCAAATTACAGGAGATACACTAGTGATAAATCTTGGTATCTGATATCAGAAACACAGAGAAGCAAGTTCATCCACTGAGCTGTCTGTTACTTTCTCTAATTGATAGCTTCTGCCAGTGAATGAAAATACTGAATGAAAATTTGCAGACATCTTACCTATTCACTCTTTAGATTTCTTGAAAGACTTCCCAATTTTCAATTTCCTCTTGGAGTTTTCCTCTCGGAAATTCCCTGTTGACCAGAGCTAGCAGTTGATTGGTTGGCAGTTGAGTTTCAAGCAGATAGTAAAGGGTGGGGATAACACAATCCCTGAGATCAAAATCCACCAGTATTTTTGTTTCAAAGCAGATAAAAATATCAAATTTACTACACAGTATACATATTCCAGGACGGATTTGTACAAATTGTATTGTGTCGTCAAAAGTTCACAAAATTTTCTGTCCATTTTCTTTGGCCACTGCCGGAATCACAAAAAAAAAAAAGAGAAACATTTGAGGGAAGGGTCAGACATAAGATGGGAGGCAACTCTCGGACTTTGTGGATTCTTGAGAATGCCTGTTGATTCCATGTTTCTTCTCAAATGTCTCTCGGGGTGTGAGCCCTGTATAGTCTTTCTTATTGCTAGCACTATTGTCGGCCTTGTTGGAGGCTCTAGTTCCTCCCCGGTCAGGGGGTGTGTACACTGTAGGGGGAAACGATGAAGCCCGCGTGTAGGGATTTGATAAATTGTAGGTTTTTTCCTCATCTGAAAAATCAAAAAGTTTTCCTTATTTATAACTATCTTCATATACAATTACTTATTTCATTTTTGTAACATTTTAGTTATGGAGATGATACATATATTTTAAATGCTATATTTCTAAATTTGTTGAATGTGTCTACAATATGTATACATGTGTATTACAATGCAATTTTGGATATTTTTTACATGGTAAAATTTTACTAATTTTTTAAAATTGACTATATTGTAGAAGTAATTATTGGTTTTGAAAAAAAAAATGACATAATAACAGCAGGTTTTTTTCTGAACAATAAATAACACCTGATTTTCTTTTTATGAAGACGTTTGTGATTTACTGCTTTGAAGGGAGCAGCCATTACCTGGAGCGTTTGAGGAGTGGTGCATCTCGACGTCACTCCCCCCTCTCCCACTGTCACTGGCCGTCAAATCTGTGGACGTGTCACTACTGCTATCGTGGGAACCCTTCAGCAGGTTATTCTGCAAATAAGACACAAGTATAAATTGATTATGGCCGCTTTCATGTCCTAATCAGTGAGTTTGCTCATTACTAAGCCTGGACAAAAATATATTCTAATTTTATTTTTTGTATGTTTTCATGTTTTTTATTAGATTGATATTCAAAAGATATCTCTTCTATCCAGCTCAGTTTTCACATATTTGATGTTGATTAAACCTTGTTAAAAAAAATCTTTTTGGCCTCAAAAAACCCCCAACTTCTAATCTACCTAACAAGACAGAAAACATCAAATAAACAACGATTTGCAGTGAACTCAAAGACTTCCTTCATGAACAAATTACCCATATAAATAATCGGAAGCTGAGGAAAACCAAAGATATCAGCTTGTAGATGTGGTATTTATCATGGCATTGCTCTTGGAGAATGGTAATTTTAGGAAAACATGGAGATAGGGAGGCTTAATTATAGGATCTCCTCCTGGGCTAATTAGAAATGGAGGGAATGAATCCAAGTGATTGATAACAGAGACAGGTGTTACAAGGTGAGCTTTCAGATGAAGCAACTGACCAATCACCTGATATAATTATATCAAAACACGGCCCTATCCCAGATCAACACATTAAAGTTGATTGATAAACATCCCCGAGAATATTGTTATCAGAATCTCATGTAGATCATACATTATATAGAGGTACAAATAGAAATTGTGTTTCGCACTTCTTTATGACACACAATGTACTTTGTAGGAAGTTTTTAATTAAAATCGTGGGTTGAAATACGGTGCCATTTTTGTTGCTTATTCTGAATCTTTTCTTCATCAAATATTTATCTTGTTGCACCATGCAGTAGTATAATTATGTCGGTCCTTTTCATGGCAAAATTCACATCTGTTGGTATTGTTATAGAAAGGCAACATGACGATCCATGAATTATGGGAACGATCGTAATTTCAAAATTAAAATTCAAGGCCATTAATAACAAAGCATCCAAAATAAAGCAACTCGGGAACTCTCAGTTTTCAGTTCATTTAAAAGGAATTGTATTCGGAGGAAACCAATCAAGTGAAAGGGGATCCCCAGCGATTTAGGCCAATATTCCATTTTTCTCTAAATGTTTGAAGAGTATAATGTATTCTTTCAGTTTCGTTGATAATAGATCACATATCCCCCTGGATTTGGTACAATTAATCGAGAGGGCTGGAGGAGTTTGCTTGTTCATTTACCTGGCTTAATGTGGTCATTATACCCACTAGATGACCATTAGCCATGAACTGAGGGGCGGGGATAATAGAAAAACCCTGCCGGGATGGGGAGGAGGTCAGGAATTAGGGAATTTAATGGCCGCCTAATTATAGGTCAACAATCAATTCATCTGTACCCTAATTATTGGTTCTCATCTGACCTTCACAAAGTAACAAAAACAAAATGACAATTTCTGCTCCAAAAAGTTTTTCTCTGTTTTTTCCTGGGTCCTTTGGTCATCATGAATGCTTGGATTTGTGGGTCATACAGAGAAAATTGGAGAGGAGAAACTCATGTAGAGAGGAACGGACATCAAAGCTAATGGCTGTCAGACAACAGTGTTTGAGATGATTTTTTTTTTCAACTAATATTCATTTTCATAAATGTGCCAAAAAATCATGTACAACTTTTCTTCAAGTGTTAGAAAATTTCTGAGATTTTATGCATTTCCTATCTAATAGTTAATTGTGATATGAATTTGCTGCAAAAAAAGTTGGTTCACACTAGTATAAACGGGTACCTATATATTACATATTGGATGTTTATATTGTACCTTTCTATTGTCTGCGTTTGGATTGATGAGGAACTGGTCAAAGTGTTTAAGCTTGTCTTGCTCTGGTCCGGGGTGGTACAAATTAAAACGCTGCAATTAGAAATACGAGATATACATTAACAATTATAACAACAAAACAATATCAATTATTGAGTGGTAATTTACAAACAAGTGTTGCATTGTGTATACAGTACAATATGTTCTGCTTAACAATCGAGTAGAGATGACAAATGTTAAATGTTCAAATTTCTTCCACTATCAATAATTCAAAAATGTTTGACAAAGGAAGAAATCCAAGTATGTTTGAAGGCATATTGATTGTGAATAAAACTATTATAATGAAACATTTATCAAAAGCACCAGACAACAACCATGAAAATATAAAAATCAAGTCGACAGTTAATGTGTGTTTCATCAGCAAAATTTCTGATGTGCAGATCGAAATATGTCACCATAAATTCATATTGATAAAATAGTTGACTAAAAATATTTCAACAAAAAATTGCATGTTCGACAAAATATATGCAGCATTGAGCTGATATCAAAGACGGAATGAATCATTTTTTAAATTTCTGAATTTTCACGAAGAATAAGAGAGGGTTTAATTAAAATTTGACATATTCAGTCGACTTTGTAAATGAAGTCCAATGTATGAATCACGTCCGTCTCCAGTTTCCCCGATATAGTGGACGACAGTGGGTGCCACTGGACCATGTCACATTGACATCCCATTATAGATTCCTAGCCAGACAATCGGTATGGGAAATGCATCAAAAAGGCACACAAGATCAGACATTTAAATTTCTCATCATATTTCAGTAAAAACAAAACATAGGTGGGAAACCTAAACCACAAGAAGGCAAAAAGTTTAAGAGAACTATTTGGGCATATCAGAGAATCAATTAGTCATTGAAATATAATATTCTTTTTTGACCAAAACAACATACATGTATTATACATTTACAAATTTAGAAACTGGGACAGTTTTGAATTTTGAGGGGCTTAGTGTGAGAAAATTTACAATATATCCCATCATTTGTGTTGATCAAGGACTGTTGAATAACTGTTAAAATCAGAGAATGACATTAAATACCCATTTGTAGCAAGTGTGTAATTTTGTGGAGAATAGACATTTTCTGCATTGTTAGAGCCTGTTGAAAATACACAAAACCCGTAACATTTCCCCTGGGGTCAGTCTGTAACACACACAAATCTGTGGCCATGGAACAAAAGGACTAGGGGATAACAGTGACTTATCCGCGAATCTCGTCATTAGGGAGTTGAGAGTCCACTAGATTTACATAACTGATAACAAACAGGGCCGGTGTGATGGTGTCAATAAAGTCTCTTAGTACCAGCACAGAGCCAGTTAACAGTCCAGAAAACAAGATACAATCACCTAGTGTTACAAAGACACTCTGCCCCCCATCAAAGTAGCGGATTTTTCTCATGATTTCCCTCACTCGTTTTATCCATTAACCGGTTACCATGGCTAAATGATGGCAATTTAATTCGATTTTGTGAATAAATCATATCTCGATTAATAACAATTACCAGGTTTATTAGTTAGAAGTATGCCGAGAGAGTGAGTTAAACATTATAATGGGGTTATTTCTATTTTGAACTTCTGATTGACATATCTAGAGGACCATCTTAAAATATTCAGTGAAGTCCATATCAACCTGACTTTTTGAGATCAAGAAAATAAAAACCTTGAAGTATTTATGATCAGACATTTTACCGGTAATTATGTTTAATGGTTCTTCCCTATAAGCATTGATTTCCACCAATTTTTACGCCAATCCAAAGGATATATGATTCAGAGAGTGAATTTATCAGATAAAATGCTATAAGTATCAGCAATAAGTACCTGGTCATCTAAGATGGAATGGCCGGAGATGTCCAAGGACTTGTCAAGGTCATCTTCCAGGGAGAAGCTGACCTCCTTCTTTTTTTTCTTGCTGAGGTCCTCTGGGAAGGTCGGGGTTTGATTCTGGTAGTACCGCTTGTCAATGCCCTGGAACTGCTGAAGATTCCTCATCTTTTCTTGCTCAGCTTTCCTCTCCCGGTTTCGCCTGTCATTTCTTCGGATGATGATGATCACAGTGATGAGGACGGTAGAGAAGAAGATGGTGATGATCACAACGATGACGCAGATAACGACGTATTTGTTGTTGGCGTCGTCGTCAGAAAATGGATTCATGGACATATTGGTGTGTGTGAGCATCACCTCCAGAACACAGGTAGAACTCAGAGAGGGCTCCCCTTGATCAGAAATAGAAATATTCAGCCTGAATACAGAGTCCTTTCTTATAATAAAAGTATTGTCATAGAAAAGCTCTCCAGAGTTGGAATCCAGCTTAAATGTCTGATGTCCATTTCCACTGAGGATCTGGAAGCTAAGGTGGCTGTTTCGTCCAGAGTCTGCATCATAAGCTTGAACAGTCGTGATGAGAGAACCAATCTTGGTTAAGTATGGAAGACTGACGGTATGGTTATACTCATCTGGGAAGACACATTTTGGAGTATTATCATTGGTATCAATAACATGGACTATCACGTTGATATTCGTTGACTGAACTTGTTCGCCTTGGTCTCTTGCGGTCACTGTGAATGTATGGACCCTTTTAGCTTCATAATCCAAGGGTCTCCTGGTGAATATGGTCCCATCACCTCTTATTTCAAAGGTATCATCGTTCACGGTATACAAGATCTGACCGTTCAAATCAGTATCAAGGTCCACAGCATGGACCGTGCCCACTTTAATATTGTTCATGTTTTCATACACGTTAAAACTGTACTGAGTGACATTGAATCTTGGGGCATTGTCGTTTACATCCTGGACATTAACAAAGAGGGAGGTGGTGCCTGTAAGAGGGGGGTTCCCTTGGTCCACGGCCAGGACCCTGACAGTTATCTGAGGGGTGGCCTCCCTGTCCAAGGGACGGCTCGTGACGATGACTCCAGAAGTGGAATCGATGACCAATCCATAATCACCATCCAAGGAATACCTGATTACTGCATTGACTCCAGAGTCGGAATCCTTGGCAAGAACTTCAGCCACCTTCATGCCTGAAGGTTTGTTCTCCGGGATGTATGCCTGGTAGATTCTCTGAACAAACTTGGGAGCATTGTCATTGTCATCCACGATGTTAACAGTGAATGATTTGGTGGATGACATAGAGGGAGAGCCTTGATCCTGGCAGGTGACAGTAACTTGATAGGACTTCACCGTCTCGTAATCCAGGGACGACTTGATCACTACCACATAACCACTGGATCCCATTTCTTGAAGCCCAAAAGCTGGATTTGATATGGAGCAGTCCACCTGTCCGTTTTGACCGGGATCATTGTCCCCCACCTTAATGTGGGCAATGGAGACATCCTCTTTGGTTCCCTCTTTGATACTAACAGACTCATTTCCGTTTCCTCCCTCAAAGAATGTTACGTGCATGTTGGGAGCATTGTTGCCAGCATCTAATACATTTATTGTAACTTTAGCTTGAGACACTCTAACTTCTTCACCATGATCAAATGCCTCAATGAAGAATTCATAAAGATTCTGTTCACCATAGTTCAACTGAGAAATCACTTGAATTTGTCCAGTCTCTGCATTTATACTAAATTTGGATTTCAATGCCTCTAAATCAGATCTCAAACTGAATCGGTAAGAAACTTTCCCATTATCGAGAGTGTCTTTATCTGTTGCCACACACTGTAGAATATTTGTTCCAACAGTCACATTTTCTTGGACAGATTTATTATAAGATGTATGTGTGAACACTGGTGAATTATCATTGATATCCAAAATATCCACGTTAACTGTCAGGACTCCAACATTGGGAGTGGATCCGCCATCCAGAGCCCGGATATTAAACTGGTAGTAATTCTTGATCTCTCTGTCCAAAATCTGCTTTATCACAACACGGACAAAGAAACTCCCATCCAGAGATTTTGTCACATTCAATCCAAAGGGTCCGTTTTCTGGTATGATCTGGTAAGATTGAATGGAGTTTATTCCCACATCTTTGTCTGTAGCACTGTGAATTTTGTAGGATGTTCCAATACTGCTATGTTCAGGAATTGCAAGACGAAGGGAAGATGGCTCGAAAACTGGAGAATTATCATTGATGTCTTCAATAATCACTCGTACATTAAAGATTTTTGTGTATGAAAAAGCTTTCGACCTGACAGTCACTGCAAGATCTTTCTGACAGTCTGCTTGGAATTCACAAACACTCTCACGGTCAATGGAGGTGTTGGTCCGAAGTTCACCGGAAATATTCCCAATATCGAACAAGTTTTCTGGGTTTGTCAGGAACTGGTACCTCAGGGAATCAAACTGGTCTCTGGAGAGATCTGCTGTTAAATTGAAAGCATCAGGAATACTCCCAACAGAGTGAAGTCTGGGTGTATCCTCCTTGATTGTAAAAGTCACAAGACTCTGTGCAATGGCCGAGGAGAAAATACTCAGCAGAATGTATAGCATCTCCATGGTTTTCAGGCTTTTATCTTGTCATTTCTGTAAAATAAAAAAAAAATTCCATGAATAAAAAAAAATCAAAATCTTGAAGTGATTTTTGTAATATAAATTGTGAGACAGTCTTTTACCAAGACTAGGGATTATTTTTACTTCTCTTGACCATGCAAGGAGAAGTCACACTGTTTTAAAAACATCCATGACACTTGAGGCAGACCAGGGTTAATGAGCTGATGAGCCTCACGCTGATCGCAGAGTGGGCTATAACCAGTGATCAGGCCTCGCCACATGTCACTGCGGACACAATAGGGCCGGGTGTCTCAGCGAATACCTGGGCCCAGGTGTGTGTAGGCAGTCAGGTAAATTCGGACTGATAGCATCTAACCTACATCACTGATGAGTTTGATTGAATAATGCTCTTCTATTGATTTTACCCTTATCACAATCCAATTGCTCTTAATTGATTTAAAAGATTAAAAAACTGGTTAAAGGCTTAAGTTCCAATTGTTGTTTTGTTTTTGGGAAATTTCTATTTAAACATCCATGCACCTGTGGTGAATGTTTGAAGTTTACTAATGATGGGAAAATCTCAGCTCTGCCTTCTAACCCCAGATGCTTATGGGATTATAAAATTAATTCGTCAATAATAGATGAATAATCAATCAGATTTGCCTCATCCACCCAGACAATGGTGGTCAATGACCGTCCATCAATTCTATAGTCAATTTTATGGTAAATTTACCCAGAAGTGTGCTAGCACAAAATTATGATATCATATTCAAAGCACTGTAACCAAATCTTTAGATGATGCAAATGATCCAATTATCTTCTACATTAAGTTGTCAACCTTGAAAAAACAAACTGTGAAAGAAATTGTCTGTGCACAGTAGCATAGAGTGTAACTTTTCATAGTAATCCACATCAAAGGCCTCGGCCATCTTTTTGAACATCATCCAAATCTGACCACTCAATATTTTCTTATAATTTAGCCGTGACAATAACAGACAGACCAAATATTTATCTTCCTGTGCGGGACAAATTATCCTATTGTCCTTGAGCAGACAATCTCAAAATAATGAAGACCAGTTGTCCAGCATTGCAAACAGGTACCCCCGTTTCCAGAATCCCAACTACCTGTAGGGAAGTCAATATTAGCTTTGCGGTGAAGGGCCCCCAGAGTGCCCTGAAGTGGGGGGTGTTCCAGCGTCATTCCTCTCCCCCCAGACAGGCAGGGCATTTAATAATCTGTTTCATCCACACTTGATGTGTATTGTTTATTTACAAATTTTCCCTGCAGGTAAATTAGTCAACATTTCACCTTTGTCAAACTAATGACCACAAACTGGCCGTTCTCACAACCAAGAAGCTGAAGTAGTTTTGGGCAAATACTGTTAGTTAAACCATCTAGAAACATTCTCATAGAAAAGAAAATCTTTTCTTTGTCAGAAATATTATCATAAATAAATCTTAGAATTTAGATTGTAGATAAACTCATAGTTTGGAATTAAACAGTACTTGATTAAAACGAATGTATTCATTAAAGGTTACTGTACAATGGGATAGAAATTTCAAATATTAAAGGCCCACTAAAATGTTTGAAAAATATTTAATATAGGCCTGTTATATAATAAGTACAGTTATGCAATTTCCATATGGTCCTTCCTTTATACCTATGTGACCTTTGTCTTGACCCTTTACCTATTACTGGCCCATTTCTGGAACATAAATTCCCCACTAGTCACAGAAATGACAGTTTTGTCAGACCCCTGGGGAACGTTGGCCATTTATCAGCTATGACAAGGCAGGACAACATTAATTGATACTTATGGCCACACAATTCAATTACTGCACTGCCCATTACACAATTCTGACATCTCCAACAAAAGTGTCCGGGTCCTATCACTTCCCGTAACAAAAGGGAAGTAATTCTGAACTTCCCCTAAAAAAACCCACCTTCAAAAATTGTTTTTTTGTTTTAATGTAACAATTAAAAAGTGTTATAAATGGCCAGTTTTTTGGCAATTGAATATTTACTTATCTTGAGATATTTATAAAATATATCTTTTTTTTGAAACATAATTAGACACAGTAGCATGCATGAACACCTTTTTAAGAAACTGTGTCATGCCATATATAACTTTCAAATATTTCACATGAAATAATATCAAATATTAATTAAATCACTATTATCATCTTAAGTACTGTAATGAAATGTGTAAAAAACAATCAAAATAACATCTTCTAAATTACCTGCAAAATGATTTTTATCCCATGTGCAACTTTGTAAAATAAATCCAGCAAGATTATAGAATTTTAAAAAAGACCTAGTTGAACATTTAAGAAATTCCAAATGAAGATGTATCCGTTGTCCTGAATGACAAATGATGCCCATACTTGAACTGGCACAGGTAAAACAAAGGGTCGTGGGTTGATTTAACTGCCATTAAAGCTCTTCTCAGTCCCTGAGCGGTCGAGTCACTGATTCATTCCTATAATCCATCACTTCAACGGATAAAACAATCCCACCATCCCTGATTGAATACTTACTAACCAATAATAAACGAAAAAATCCCCGAACTCTTACTTTCCTATTCTTTCTTTATTAAATATCTGGCATAGATTTTCAATTTATAATTAACAAAATAAATTATCCTTATCTAGCAAATATGAAACAATTTCTCAAACTTTCAAAGACAGGCATTTCAAAAAAAAATTCCAGTTATATGACACATGGTGTCGGCATAAATAATGGGGGTCCTGATTATAAAGTAGCAACCCTAGATACCTTTCTCTCCAGATTGCCCAGCGACCAAACACCATCGGCTAATTCAAACTCATACAGATAAGATAGAAATCGGTGGCCATTGTCAACATAGTCTTAATGACATCAAAGCTGGACCCCGGGAAATGGGGAAATATGGGGATTTGTAATTAATTGTCCTCCCATTAATGCGTTGATTCAAAATTCTGCCAAACTTTGAAAGAGGGCCCAATATGGCACCAATAAATGTCCTCAATATAAGGCCATTTATTATTCTATCCAAACACATAGACTTAAAACTTTTTCTGATATTGACAAACCCCAAGTTTATAGATGCAATGTTAAAAGATAACTGACCTCATAAAAAGGGGGGAGACCATTTTTACTCACACTGATTAAAATCTTAAGAGAGTGAGAGAGAGAGAGGAAAAAATACGCTTAGCTTAAAAGGGGATATAACTCGGGAGAAAAATTCCCATCGTGTGTTATGGCTACTGCTGCAATTAAAACCTTGCGTTAATGGCCGGAGCTGTCACAGGCAGGCATATTTCCATCCCCTTGAAGTAAAACCGTAGCTTTATGACGTGCAGGTGAGAATGGGACAAACAGGGCCCTACACTGACCAGTAGCCATAATCTTCACACCAGTGGCTTTAATGACATATCATACATCTTCATAATTCCCTCCAAAGGAGGTTCAAAACAAACACTTCATCAAAAATGTAATCCCCACCATCAAACCCTCACAACAAAGACACTGTGGTTGCATCCAAACTTTGACTTGGTTACTTTTAACAGATGGACCAAATATGAACATAAAATCTCGGATTCCATTTTGGGATGTCAAATCTAAATATAGTTCTTCTTTTCTCCTGAATACCACTAGTATTCTATATTACACGTCATACATATATAAATTAATAGTAAATCTACTTATTTTTATCAATTTTAATTTTTTCTTGCTTTACTTTATTAATGTTTTATTTTAAAACAAAATTATATTTAGCAGTTTGTTAATTTAAAATCTTTACTTCAAATGATGACTGAATTTATTTATAATTTCTTTGCTAAAAAAATTGTATTTTGGAAAATTTAAATATTAATTTAATATTTGACAAGATGTTTTATTATAGAGAAAATTTCAGAACCAAGCAAATTAATTTTTAGAATAATCAAACAACTTTTTGTAATATGACACTTTTAATTCTGTACACTTTGCTGATGGTTTTGATATAAAATTCTGAATCATTTACCAATACTATATTTATACTGATTATCAGTGGATATATATGGACATTTTTTTTAAGTCAAATAAATTCAAACAAATTTGTAAATAATTAAACAACAAAAGATTAAAATCCAAACAGTTGAAATTTACAGTCATACCTGGAGATCATATCAGGGAAAAAAAATCCAAGGCTCACAAAAATGCACCTGTGATATCGGAGCAGCGAAACAGAAACAAATGAGCCTGCAGAAGAACTCCCATAATTCATAGCAGTAAACGCGGAGTGACAAAATGACAACCCACCTGATGAAGCTCTGTGGTCAGGGGCGTGAAATAGGTCAGCAACTCTGACCCTCATTAGCAACACTTTGATTATAATTCATATGTAACTCCAATGAAAGGAACAGATTATAGAGAGAATATCTGCCCTTTTCTCAATCTGCATGGAGCTTTATCAAAATTATGCAACACTTTGAAGTGAGGTGTTGGAATGGAACCTTTAGTCCCCAAAATCTTGGTAAGGTGTGAAAGTGTTTAGGATTTCACACACCTCAGGTTAGAAAAAAACATGGGGAACCTTGAAGATCTAGCAGAGATTAAAGGTAGATTTCTTTAAATTAGGTGTATCTAATTCTACTAACGTGTAATAAACTGGAAGAAATGGAGGATCACCTGTAAAAAGCCATCCATCCTATAACAGTCCCTCCACAGGTGACCAGCAGGAATCCAAAGCTGGAAACAACACTATAAAGTCACCTCCTCTAAATCCCATAGTCTCAAGTCCATTCCAGTCCGAAATCATTGACTAATCAAGCACATGCACAGAAAATATCAAAACTGTCTGCATGTAGACTTCCATGTCTATCATTGAAGGAACACTAATTACCCAAACACAGGTGACATCTTCCAAAACAAGCACAATAAAAATGCCAGGGCCCCCTCTCTACTGGTCAGTCACAACTAATTAATTAGGCAAGCAATGTTAATGACATCTAAAACAGGTAGAATTATTTTACAACACATTGTGATAAGGAAAGATTGCTGCCATATCCCTACCCCCTACGACCACAGAGCTAATAAAATTAAAATTATCAACATCTATTTAATATGATAATTATTAAACATGTGGTTTTTTGTATATCATTTAATGTCTTGATCTTAGAAACAAAAACAGAAATTTAAAGAGGAAAGTCTCATACAATTGAAAACTTATCTCCTATAATACATATACCTCAACCATAAAAATTACATTGAAACATTAAAAAACAATGACGTCAAAATAAATTTGGAAATGCTTGAATATGAGTGGAAAAAATGCCATTAACAAGTTTCTCTTGACTTGTAGGAAAGAACATTCTATTTCCATGCTTTCAGACCCTTTTTGAAAAATAAAAACAACTTACTGTGCACCTGTCTTTCAGATGAAGTCTCTGAGAAGTTATGAAATTCCCAACCTTCTCTGAAACCTTTTAATGTACAGAGATCTAAGACTTTTGAAGATTTGCATCAAACCCCAAGAAGTGGCTTCAGTCCCCATGTGTGCTGTTTGATTGCATACTTCACACCTTAGTCCACCCCAAGATTAGCCTGCTAACATATCTGTTGTTTTTTCAATGAATGGTAAATAAACACCGATAACTGCTAATCAAAGCTTTCACACTGGTCACAATGTCAGGTATGATAACATTCTACAAACATCAAAAGCAGGTACAGGCCAGTGATGTAGTCCTCTCACCTATATCTCACCTGTATCAAGACTGATTAACTGAGCATACACTTCCTTTTGTCTCCCTGTTATAAGATCCCTAAAGAACTGACGAAACTTTATCATTTGCTAATCCACTATCCCACAGAAACCAACCTTCAAATGATGACTTCTATTTCACAGAAAGGCCCAACTTCAAAAGAGGGAGTATTAACACAGTATAGATACCTTGTTTTGCTGAGATCTTGGTTTTCTGACTCCCGATACCTGTGTTAAAACCGAGGTAGTTTTGTAAAAATTTGACTACCGATCGAGCCTCCTGCAGCTTAAGCTTATGGAGGGGCACCTGACCATTGATGACAAGACGCCAGCCACTTCATTATTATGTCAGCTACTCTAGGTATTAAGGGGGTCAATATTTGTTTAAAATCTCCAATGAGTTTACCTACACTGTGTAATGACAATGTATTCCAGCTACACAGATTAGGGGCCGAGCTGCTCTGTAGGGATATGGACAGAGATCAAATTGTACTTAACTATTTCCCCCATTAGTATTTCACATACCCTTGATATTACCTGTCAATAATAATTTTACAGGCCTCCTCCCTCTTTAAAACAAAGCAAAGATGAGATAAATTACTTAACAAAAAGAATTTTTTTTTTTGTAGCTAGTACCTAGTACATAGTTTGAACTAAAAAATGTTTATACTTTACAAATATTAGCTCAAATCATAAATCAATTAATCTACAGAATTTTCTCTAAAATCTAGAGAATGAAAATTGCCAAAATGCTGACAACATAAGAATAGATAAATATTAATAAGAACAAAGGAAACTTAGTTAAGTAAGGGGAACATTTTTGGGTGGCTAATGCAAATCTAAAATAGGTCTCCTGTTTGTTTGCTATAGGATATACTTCAAATCTCCTTGTTGAGATCATTTTTCAAAAACTTAAATCGTTTCAAAACATCAAATATATTTATAATACAGTTTTAAACGGAGAATATTTTTGTCCAGATAAACTTGTCTTTGGTGTAAGATCTCGCCAATTAAATGAAAGCGGAAAGTAAATATTGACGAGTTGATCCCTGGAATAAGAGGAGGAGGGTCAATATTTGGCGGGATAGAAGAAAAAAGGTTTGTAACAAATTGATCTCTTTAAATCCCAGAACAAACTTGTCACAGGAAATCGTCCAATCAAAAGAGTTCCCCTCACAAACACAATCAATGCCTGTCATAACTGGGGGATGACGACAAGACAGGGGAAGAGTCATGTTTCTTGAGTTCACCCAGGCTAAAACGATTTCTCCAGACTTGGGACTCTCTTACACATCATCTCAAACAAATATTTTAAAAATGAACACAACCATAAGATCCCTTTTCTGTCACTATAGAAGTGGTTTCAACTGCACTTGTGAAATATCTTAAATGCCTTTTCTAATGAACCTAATGATGATATCAAACGAATATCACTTACTTTTATCTGGAGAGAGGCTGGTTAATTATAAAAAATAAATCAGATCGCATTTCACTTCCGAATTTACGTCTACGAAAAGAAGTCTTTTTATGTCAGACTTTATACATTATCATGAAAAAGTAAATGAGAACTTAAAGAATTAATGACTAATATCCTCTTAATGAGCTGGCTTCTTTGTTTTTTAGTAAATTAAGAGATAAATGAAGCACTTTCTGTAATGAAATTTAGTGAAGAATATCTATTCCTGGTGAGAGAAAAAAAAACTACCCTTAATGCACCCTTAGTCTTCAAACTAATTTTCTTTCTGAAAACGAGAATAAGCAATCTCACTGAGTTAAAAAAAATACAGGGTCATAAGTAGCTCTTCAATTTTAACATCTTTGTTATCTCTTAGTTGATCACTTTCCAGAATTGATGGCGTACACGATTGCAACACTGACCCAGGGGAAGCACTTCAGCCTTTGATGCTTCATTTTAAACTCATCTTGCAAAACGACTCCCTCTCCCCAGTTTTTTGAGAGCAACATGCCAAACTTGAGATTTCTCGAGAGTATTTGAAGGTTAAGCCTGTGTAATCTTCGGGGATTCAAGGATTCAAAAAACTTTCTTACTCCGTTATCTTACTATATCTCCCAGAACGAACAGGATTAAAATAATGAATATTTGAGATACATGCATCTCTTTTAAAACAAAAAAACATTGACTGAATAAAAAAAACAATTTTAAGCAGAAAAATCATCTAAGCATTACCGTAAATGTATTTTAAAACTGCCACTAAAAGTAATTGACTTTAATATATTATAAATTTACCTTGCTAATTCTGCAGAATAAAATCCTTAATATATAAACCACAGCTTACTCTGCAAGTTTGGGATTAACTCTGGATCGGAAAATTGTTTAAAGTCAATTTGATCATTAAAAATATATCACTTTTCAAAAAGAATATAATATGCTTCTCACTCGTGCTGAACACTGTGCACCTCAACGACACTCCTCTATATATATTCGATGAGGTTATTCCGCTTAAATGATCATTCCACTCCATGACATTAAAAATGATACCATTCTATTTTAAATGAAAAAATAATGAGAAGGAAAAAGCGGAATAAAAGATCAAAACATTGGCATTTCTAATAAAACTGCTGCAAGATTTATCCGTGTGACATGACAACTTTAATCCCCTACCTTTAGAAAACTTTCTACAGTGTAACCGCTAGATATAGTGCTTCATCTACTAAGTTAATCCCCAGGAAGATGCAGTGGTATATTGGGAATTTTTGGAGCTAGTGTAACAAATCCCTAAAATATAGAGGTGCAGATTTAATACAGTTCGGGGGACCTCCCACTGCAGATCATAATTGGAGGAAAAGCAACCTGAAGCCCCCTATCTGTCAAATCAAGGCCCCTCGGCTCATTGACCAAATACACAGGAGCGAACCAGGCCAAAAGTTGGTCCTTTATCTGCCCTCAACAGATTTTATCCCATTCTGATTGCTGTTAAATTTTTCACTGATTTTCCACAATAAAAAACAGAAACTTTAATTGAAAGCATGCAAAGAAATGATTACGATAATTGATTTATCCTGAGATTATGGCGATGGAGAGATACATGCATTAGACACCCGCTACTAAAGCTGCCATTGTTTTCCTCTGAGAAATTGTTTTTTTACTCCAAGGAAGCTCAAATGCTTCTCTGACCATTTGACCTTCTGTCTACACAAATCAGTTCTCTATAGGACACTTATCTACTAACGTTAACTTGCTAATTTTTTTTTACAAGCGTACAACCAACTGTATGCATCTCCGAGATGAACTCTAGACGGTCAAAATACTTAAATGGTGACACAAAGAGGTAACTTGAGTAATACCATGGGTAGGGGACAGGAACACGCTTCTAAGACAATGATGTATCATATTGTTTTGTTTGTATTTCCGATTACTATTGCCTGATGGGGAAGTCCGTTTTCTGATCATTCAAGCAATGTGATGTATGGATATGGAACAGCTTGGCATACAAACTGGAGTGGTTATAAAATTTAACACCTCACTGGTATGAGGACAAATAAACTGAGACCAATAGAAAAAAGGGGGGGGGGGGGTTAAAATTATTTTTTTTTAAAATACAAAAATAAGGAGGGAGCAGGGGGCAAATGTATAAACATAATTTAAAAAAAAAAACCACAAATCTTAAATCTGAAATTAAATAAAGATCTAATAATAGAAAAGAATCTAATAAGTACTTACATCTAGAAATAGCTGTTATCTCATCCAAGCATTTATGAAAAGTAATGGAAATAATAAAAATGTCCAACAATTTAGCCACACCTGGGCACTGCTTAATGTGCTGGAAATTAATTTTCAATGTGTACCTGCAACACTTATTAAACTATTAAACAAATCCCTGGCCCATAAAATCATCATGTTCTACATTGCTAATTACTCTTGTCCATATGCTCTGGGGGCTAGCCCTATATGTATCAGATAAGAAAATCTCATTTTTCACTCTCCAGAATCCAGTTTCTTCAGAATGCAAGATTCAAAAGTGAAGTACCTCAGGCCAAGAGTTGACATGCTTAAGAAAAAGCCATTTCTCAATTTCAAAGGAACCTCTTAGCCTAGAACAGGTTTTGAGTATCTAAAAGATAAACTATGAACATGTTTACCAAATCTTGTCATCATCTGATTAATAATTTTCTGCCTCTTGTAAATACGGAGCTATCAGCCGGCAAACAGAATATTCACTTATAACTGTGGCTGCAGACATCAAAGACTTGGAGTCTAGAGGGGATTTCTGTTTTTCGTGGTTTTATCAAATAAACAATCACGATATAAAAATGTCCTTGTAAAAAAAGTATTTTCTAGTCATTCAGTCTAATATAAGAAATATCAGCCAGGAATTATCTTTATGATGATCGTTCATTGCGGATTTTTCATAATTTAAGAAAATTTCCCAAAATTTGCTGATATCATTCATACTTAAAGTTTACATTTTCTCGGTGATCGACTGATAAAAATCAACGACATTGCATGAAATCTTCCTGAATATAAAGTCTGCGTAGGAAAAAGGAACAGATTAAATACAGCAAATGGACATGCAGATAATGGTTATTTCCTAAATCCAAATCATATTCTTTATGGTTTACATTAAAAAAAAAATCAGATCCTTTGAATATTAAAACTATAATTGTTAAATATGCAGTAATTTACCACGGAAGTGGACAAAGAAATTATTATTTTTAAATCATCAAAGTGCAAATAGAAAGCAAACAAGTTTTTAAAAGTTTATGAATAATTAGAGGTCTTATAGCTTTTTGAATGCCCGGAAGAGTTTGTAAATCTCTTGTCAATTAGCCGCATGCTTTCTTAATCCTTTAATGATTTAATTGTCAGAAACAGATTAATAGACCGCAAACAGATCAACAAACCATGAACACCGCATCTTAAAATGTTCAGAAATGACACCACAAATATCCCCACTAACTGGCTATTTCTTCTCATATTTCTCCCTTGTGGTCAATTAAATCCCCATTTCTTGGGTTCACTCCCGAATTACCCTTGCTACTCTGGATTCTTGTATACAGGAGCACTTCATGAAAATTAGTAGCCTCATTATTCATGAAAAATGTTGAAAGATGGTTACTGCGTGCTCTAGAATTTTTCATTAGCTATCATCAATCAAGCCCAGCTGAAGAGGTGTCGAGCCTAATTAAACATTAATTATAGCCCTAAAAGGCGACTAAACAATAATATCATAAAGTGGATGGAACTTTTTTTTACTATTTCAAGTTATTGATGTAAATGAATATTAAAATGCTATATCAATAATGACCAATTCAACGGAATTTTTTTTTGAAAAATCCCAAAATGCTTGACGAAAATATCCTAACCTAAGACAATGAAATATATGTGAATAATATATAAAATATCGCCACTTGTTTTTAATAGATCAAAATTAATAGCTAAATTAAATAAATAATAAATTGCTTAAACATTTCAATAATAATAAACTCACCAAAAATTTGCAAAATCCCATGACCTGATGGCTTCACAGAGGGGCTACGTTTTTGTGACTGAACTCGAAATGTTACTGTGTCTAAACAAATCAACTTCCTTTGAAACAAAAGATTTCCCCCCAAATCTGTTCTCTAGTAGGTGGTACCGCCTCAATGCTATGCATATTATATTTCTCGTATTTGTAAGAAGCCGATAAGGTACATGAGTCGATGCATTCACATTTATTTTATGAGAGCACCGAGGTTTTAAAGGTACTTATAATTATCTAACTCTGCATCTCTGATTAAAATCAGTGCTGACAACTTCATTATGTTTCCAGATTGAATATTAAAAAACAATGTCAAGAGAGCTGGTCTGTGTTTGTATACATCAATAGCAATATTTGGTGACCCACTGTTTGATCCAACGGGAGCCAGGTCTGTTAAATGTCCTTTGTTTTAGTGTGTTTACATGATGAAGGTAGAAGAATTCAGAGTCTGGGTTTATAGATACAGTGTCCCTAGAGAACAATTATCTTGGAGGACCTTATACTGTCTTCTTCACAATAAAGCCAAACATCTTCTCAGACAAACCACAAAACCTTTTGAATTTTTGAATAAAGCGATTTTGAAACAAGATGCTACCTATATGGACCAAATTCTAAAATATTGATTCAAGTACAAAAATGTTTTGATTTTTTGTTTTGTCTTTTATTAAAAGTTTCATGAAAACGGCAAACAAAATCTGCTATTTAAGGAAGTTTGTCAGCAATGAAATGTAGAATGAAACAGGAATAAACAGGATCTGGTAAATCTTTTGTATAATGTAACATCTTGTAAAAAGAAGAGATAATGCAAGGTGTTGCTGCAGTTCCGAAAAATAACACCATCAATTTGATGAAAAAATTCTCAAGGTGTTCTAAAGAGCCTACAGTATATAATGTACACCCCACCTTGTGTGATGTTAGTACAAAGAAAAACATTTTCCAGCTAATCCCCACATGTTTTAAACATTAGATAATTTCTAAGATAAGAGTTAATGAGAACGAAAATCAATATTTTTGGCAATAATGGCTTTTTCCTCGCAAAATCTTTCCACAAAATATTTGATAGCTCTCTTGTTAAAAGATTTATTTCTCCGCTTTCATGAAGCATTAGAATTTCAGTAATTATTGTATATATCTAAATCAAAGAGAAGATCCCAGTTTCATTGTTATGGCAATCCCATTTTCAACTTAACAATTACATAAATAAAAGCTGTTTGGATTTTAGAGCTCATCACATGTAATTAGATTTATTGATTGTTCTAAGTCCCTGACCAAACCTTGCATGCAGCATCAATCTAAGCTAGCTCATTCATTTTAACGGTCCATAAAATATCAAAAAACAAGCCAACAAAAACCGTTTCCATGGAGATACCTAACAAAGACCTCACAGGTAAGGTAAGAAAGTCCCATAACGAGCGTTCCTAGAATTGGATTTGTTTTGTGGTGGATTATCCTCAGTCAAGCAGACTACCGTTACCTCAGCCATGCTTGACCATGAAGACACTTAAGATTGTAAAATAATGCCCTTAAACTGAGCATCTTAATTAATAATTCAAATCTAGTTTCATGAATTTTCCAATGCACAAGACAAAGGCTTTCTCTGTCCCTGATGATGAAGATAAGATAGCATGGGTTCAGAAGGTCAAAATTGGCGTTCACATTCACCCAGTGTATAAGTGTATGCAGTAACAAGCTCTTTCATCATCTCATATAATCTAATTCTTCAAGTATTTAATTTTTGTTCTAAATTACTATTGACTATAAACATTGACAATAATCTTTAGAAATATGGTTATAATCATCATGTAAGTCTACTGCATGATGTATCGGCAAATCACATTTTAAAGTCAATGTAAATGAAAAGTTAATAATTTGCAACATACACAAAATCCTTAATCCAAATGTACATGCATTTCAAATCTTTGAAATCATCCAATATCAATATGTAAAAATCATGACATTCTTGGTTTGCTTAAAAAATAATGATATGAAACCTTTAATAAATTCCTATTTTACAAAATTTGCAATTCATCAGAATAAATTTTAATCCCAAATATCTTTTAAATATCTCCTTTATAATACCATTTATAATATTAACATTGTCAAGATATCTGTCCTGTAAATTCTAACATTTATCAAGTTTTATTGTAATGCAATACTTAGTATTGGATTTAATTTCTCTCACTGAATACAGTCATTGAATAGAAGACATTTATTCATACATGAACTTTTTATATTTTTAAAAAGCAAACCATTTAAACGATTTATCATATCGGTCTTGTCTTATCAGATGTTTACATGTCATTCAGTTGTTGCAATATTGAAATGGTAACTACCGGTAAAAGCCAAGGTATAATTCTAAAACAAAGAATAATGTACTTCCATCTTTAAAATGAATGAAAGCTATATATTAAAGAATACTTACACATGCTCTGGTTTAATATATTTTTATGTAATTAAAACCCTGAATGACACTAAACAAAGAAAACCTCATTCTGAAAACGCTGTAGATTTTAGTATACCTGTAGTGGTTACTGAGTAATATATTTTTATGTAATCAATCCCGGAACAAGCATATTCTAGCTCTTTAAAAACAGTTCTGTTAATAATGTCTCATTTAAAATGCTAAAATGTTTGACTTGAAACAAAAATAAAATGTGGTTTTTACATCTTAATTTTATACCGTACATAAACATTAATAAGTCAAAGCAAACTAACATATCAGTACTCTGTGAGTTTTAAAATCATAACTTTGCTAAGTTTAACCAGTGTAAATGATTTACCTATGGTTATGCAAAACTTGCACAAATCTTCACTATATTAATATAATGTACCCAGACTGGTAGCTATCACAGAGCAGAGCCGGACCTTGTCACTGTGTAAGGGATAAGGAGAGATGATTCAAATGGTCCGAGATTTAACACCTATAATTAAGATCACTATCTACCCCAAATCAGCTTTATGTAGCCATAAAAGATAGCACTTCCCTAATTCTCCGGACCTTTCCTCTCAAAAACACCTTATTCATGTCCACTGTATCAGAAACAACAATCTGAGAAATTTCCTTGGAATGATGACCAGTGTATAGACATTTGACCATTTGTCACAATTAGTCATGGAACTGAAATGTCATGTGGGGAGGATAAGAAGAAACTCCGTGGGACAAGGGGCTCTTCTTTCAACCTCCTAATGGAGTTTTAATCTTACAATAATCAAAACTGACTTTCCATGGTCACAGAAAGTCAGAAGCAAATCATTTCTTCCAGTGAGCTGTGAAAGGAATTAAACATGTCCATGAATTGGCCATCTAGACTTGACAAAGGCTAACTGAGCTGTTCTAATTAAATGCACCACCCTAACAATTAAGGTTAGAAGGGCGTTTTGGTGGTGCCAAACAAAGCTTGTCCACACCATGCAGAGAATATCCGAATTTTCTACATTAATTGTTAAAATCTCCTGTTGATTTGTTGAAAAGTTAAGGAGTTTGACAGGGGGAGAATTGGGGGTCCATCATGTTTCTCCTCCTTAGTCCATCAACCAACGACAAAATCTCAGGGATGCGTGAAATGTAGTTTTGCTTGTTAAAACAACTCTGGGTGAGGTGGTATTTCAATAGATGGATAAACCAGAGACTGGAGATGGCAAAATGATTGATAACAAGCAAATACTGACTGAAAAACTTTCAAACTCTTACAGCTGCGAAAACTTCAGAATTCAGACAACTCATGTTCATGCACTTATGAATCACAATGGGAAATAACCCATTTACCAATTCTTCTTAACTTAAAAGCCTCTCTTCAACATTCTCTGAAATTCTTCCAAACACATAATGACAAGTACACAGAGATTATAACTGTACTAAAGATAATAGCTATGCTAAAGACAAAGTACTAGTAGACCCTAATGATTTAAGTCAAGAGAAGCAATTTACACCTTCACACACATTCAATAAAAATCTAAATATTTGAAGAAAAATAGTATTTAATTTTCTTACCTTTCTGCCGTTGTCTTTTGTTCTGTAGAGGAAATCTGTGTAAATACAACAACATATTAGGTGACACCAGGCAGGACCAAATGCTGGAATCTTACATTAGTGTCAGACAGTTAATGATGTGATCTGTTGATGATAATACGATTTTGTTTGCAATAATCAATACCTGAATGGGTTCTAAAAGAAGTCACTCTAACATTTTTACACCTCCCTCATAAAGGTGAGATTATAGCCCCACAGTTATCTCCCTTACAGGTAACTGTCTCATCTATATATATGATACTTATTTATCTTTGCGTCCTCGGCCATTAGCAGATATTCTTCACTCACTAAGCTTAAGGCTGCATTGATGGTAGTTGCGCATGCAACAACGATGATAATTACTTGGAAATTCCTGATATGCATTCCCATTGATTGATTGTTTTACCAGGTGAAACCATCCGTGACCTCGATTTTCCATCCGCAATCCAAAAAACACAAAAGTCATCAAAAACCATGGATCAAATGAAACTTGAAAATCGATGTCTTCAAAGAGAATCGTTTATCAACGAAAATGATGACATTTTACTTATTGCATGCTGGTAGTTAAAGTGCAAGAGAATCACAAGTCTCCGATTATATGCAATTTTAAAGGTGTTCATTTTGTACGCATTTTGTATTTTGTAACCTGGCAATTTCCTAAATTTCTTTTCCCCATCATGTTCTGTTATTAAGAAAATACATTTTTTTTTAAGGAAGCTCAAATTGAATGCTTCATATAACTTGAAAATTCATAATGGAGAGAGAGAGAGAGAGAGAGAGAGAGAGAGAGAGAGAGAGAGAGAGAGAGAGAGAGAGAGAGAGAGAGATTTTTATTAATTTAATTACAATCTCATACAGGGATATTCAGGATATATCATCACTTAACCATTAACAAATGAAAATTACAAAAAAAGTCAAGTAAGCTTATTACACTGTAATACTTTTTTGAAATCAATAAAAAAAATAATTACACTTTTTGGTAACAGCCTGTAATGTGAACCGGTTCAATTATGTTTGATTAAAAAGTTTCCCATGTCTAATCATTAATATCAATCAATTAAACAACATCACTTTTATATGATGGGTTCTAAAGTGAGGGGTTATTTTCAAGTTTATAATACTAATGCTATTAAACATTTTTAATTGCAAAATTTCAAAAAATGATAATTCAACTTTTACATAGCTTCAGCAAAATAATAAACAAATTGAGGGAATCAATTTTTTTTTTCTTTGTCAGAATATAAATTAGTATATTCACAATATTATATGCAGTTTAACTTTAGAGAAAGTTTAGATCATTACCAGGTAATTCAATAATATTGATGAATACTTACTTATAGACAGTCGTGAATTTTACGAATTTAAAATCCTTCTTCATCCAGTGAAAGCAAGATGATACTGAGCACGGATGCTAGAACCACTGAAAAGAAGATGTTTATCTGCAGATGCAAGTCAAGTATCTCTTTATATCAAGCTTTTTCACACAGTTTAATGTATTTTCTCACACTTATTGCATTACTCTTTAAATTTCCCATCACCAATGTTTTTTTAAAGTGACTCTTCTTTTTTTAAAAGTCAGAAAAAAAACATCCCGAAGAACTACAAAAAAAAAAAAAAAAAAAAATTCAAAATTTCAGACTTTCACAAATAAATTAAAGCTTTCTATTGGCTCACATGATAAATATCAAATCAAAATATAAAATTTAAAGAAATTTGAATACCCACTGTTTGTTTAAATCCCAAATGCTACGAGATTGCAATGAACCTAACACCTCTCCATGCAAGAAGTCTTTATTTCTGTTTTACTATCCGGTCCAATGATTTCCAACATGCATTCCCTGGTCACCTGCAGAAGCTTTTTGCATCCTAGCTATCTCAAGTACTGGATCCAAGATATCTGTAACTTGTTCAGCCACGCATGAAAAGTCATGGAACACACCAAAAGGCCTGACAGCTTCTAACCTTTTTTTTTCTGGCATCCAACAGCCTGTTTCTGGTATTCCTGTGGTAATTTACATGCAATTAAAAAAATCAATATCAAAATTTTTGAGTTTCTGTAATAACAGCACACGTGTAATTTTTATTTCTCATATCAAAATTTCTCCCAAAGGAACTGCGGTCTGCTTGCCTTTATGATCTTTATAATAGATTTTTTTTCTCTGACAAACAAAATAAAAAATCTTTGTCCAAGTTTAGAGTAACCCCTATGCACATTTATATAATCATTATTCTGTAAATATTTTCTTTTCACCAGTACATATACCTACATATATGTACATCTATCTGAAATAAAACAAAAATCCCCAATTAATAATACTGGTACACATGTATATGCATTTTTTACAAATATAATTGATGGCAACATGTATTTCATAAAAAGAAAGAAAAATTCCCATTTTTTAATTGGAAGGGTGTCTTAATTACAAAATCTGCCCCATGATGGAAGTTCTAGGTTTGTTTCCTGTTCCACCTGATGAACTGATGATAATTGTGTCACTATCCCCCTCACTGAATTCCAGAAACGCAACAGTTATAAACAGCAGATAACCCTGGGGACAGGGGTTATCTATGCCTGGGGGTGCACCTGCTAATCTGCCCCCAAAAATCTTTTTTCCTTCCTCTAATTTGCAGCGATTAATTAAAAGTAGGTTTGGTATGTTGTGTTGGATTCATGTTTCGAAGAGATAACATATCATCTTTTAAAAATGTTTGAAAATCTTCTAAAAAATAACAAGACATTTTTTGTTTTTTAGAGTTGCGACCTAGGATCTATGGCATTCTTATTAACAAGCATTGATCATACCTGTTAAAAAATCTTTAACAATACAATTTCTCTTCAAATGACAATGTGTAAGCCCATACAGCAGAACTAAATCGTCAAAATTATGTAATAGTCAATAAAATGCTTTTTTTAAATAAATGGTTTCTATGACAATATTCAAAACAAGCACCCATCTGTGAAATGGTCTCCATTAACAGACCTGCACCTGTTGTGTAACGCTGAGATATTGGGGATATATCACCTCCCCTCCCCACGATTCATGGCAGCAGGCTCCAGTGATCATCAGCAGACCATGGTGGGTCATCTGTCAAATAAAGCACTAAAAACAAACCAAATTACCATATCAAACAGTTTAAAAGGATCTGAAAACATCTCAAAATTTGGAACACATTTTTTTTTATATTGATATATATTGTGTTCAAAATGCATGTTTAATGAAAATGAGTGAAATCTGAAAATTTTTAGAGGAAATTAATTCTTTGAAGATATTTCTAAAATGATTAATTTATTGGAATTTTGGAGAATTTCTTTTGATATGAATTCAGGTCAATGTGCAAGGATATATTTCTGAATTTGTTTAACTACAGAATATGGAATTTGGATAATACTGGCTGTGGGTGTATTTATCTGAACTATTATAACAATGAACAGCTGATGAATAGCATCGTGTCAATTTCTTCCTTGTCAATTCTTCGTTTCCTGTGATTTAACTCGTTATCATTTGTCGTGAAGAAAAAGTTTAGTTTTTTGTTTGTTTTTTATTTTCATTTTTATGTGACTACTATATAATACAAAGGTGCAAATTGACTGCATTCATAATACACATAATCACGTAGTCTACTCTTACAACTATTCATGTTTAATTTTGAAAATTAGATTGATTTAATGATCGCCTACAATTCATACTTATTAGATTAACTTTATATCATACTCATATGTTTTGCAGACTGAAATTTTTTGAAGAGACGTTTATAGTCAACATTTTTCATCCTCGCTGTTAATACTTCGCCAGCCGATAGTTATGAACTGTAACTGTGATCATTCTATACTGACGATTTCCAGTCGTCTTTGTCCAGTGTTTGTTGTTTCAATTCTCTTCTAGTGAGATATTGCCATCAACACCCACTGCAGCGATGATTAAAAGTAAACAAATACTGTTTGTTGAATAAACATCGTATTGGCGGTCTCGTGTCGTGCACGCTACTGTGCCCAAAAATGGAAGCGAGATAACTCGAGTTGTTTCAACAAAAAATATGTCCCGTGAATAATCGCATTTTTTATTTTAGAATAGCCTTACTGAAAATCTGCAAAAATAAGCATAAAACCCTGATGATAAATTGCAGAAAGCATAACTTGGGGTTTAAAAAGTTCACCATAAACATTTTTAATGACTTACACTTGTTAATAATACAATAATATTAAAATTCTTTGAATATATATTCTCCAGTCTTAGTTTTTTTTAAGATTTAAGCAAAAATGTATAAAATTTGTGAACATAGCTCAGCTTGCAGCACATGCAAGAATAACAGTCGTCATTTTTGCCTTTTAGAACTGACGTCGACATTTGATGTTATAAAGAATTCAAATTCTGTTAAAGCAACAACTGCAGTAATTTGATTTTCAGTTCATCGTCCGTCATATTCTGAACATGTATATAAATCCCAACCCTTCTGACCTTCCTTGTTGCTTCTAGAAGGGTCCCAATCAAGTGCGCCCCATTAGTGATATTATTTGTTCAATTAAATAAAATTATAAGACAACTGTTGTTTTGTAATGCTTCAAATCGTAGTGACAGATTTGAAACGGGTTAATGCCCAAATACTTTCCAATTCGTACATATTAGGGAAAGCCTGGATTCGAGACGTGAAATCAAGCCTTAATCATCAAAGTGCCGAAAAAAAGTAATAGTGTACATTTGGTAAATATCAAACAAGTATAAAAAATGTATATACTTATATATATATATATATTTAAAGGGACTTGGATACGATTTTAAAACAAAATTTTTATTTCTTAAATATAAAATGGGTAGCTGCAGATCTGTTTGTCTATCCGAATTTTTTCAACCAGAGAGCTACAGATCTGCAGCTATAAAATGGGTTACTTGCACATTTTGAATGATTGACCAAAATTTGAATGTTAGAATTTAAGTTATAAGGGAAATACAGAGGTAAGAACTCATTGTTATGTATGCCAACATGGTGCATGATGTCAATAAACTGAAAATAGTTGCGGCAGTAGATAATTACATGATAATTATATTACATAATTACATTACATAATTACATGATAATTACATTACATACATACATGTGTACGAGTATTACATGACGTAGGCGCCTGATGTTAAAATATTTCGGTTCATAATATTATTAAAGTAGAGGGGATAATTTTATTATTAAACGAAATAGTTTTAACGTCAGGCGCCTGTGTTACATGTGATATTAACTAAGAAAGTGAAGCACTGAATAAGTAAAAAAAAAAAAATCAAAAATATATTCAATGAAAAAAAAGCCCGTATCGTTGAATTCGCCGATTTCCTCTTGAACATAATGAGCAGGAGACAGCTATTGGCTAGTGTGTCTGTTTCCGCAATACAGTAATTGCTTTCACATACCGAATCTTCACTATAATGTGCATGCAATACCCCCTCCAAACATGCCCGGAAGTACATGTACACTTTCAGTTCAAACATGGCTCGCTTCAAATTCATTTAAATCATAAAAAGGCATTTGACCCTGGGACCACAGAGCCTTTTTGTAATTTGTTAACGAAATGTATATTATAAGGAATATTCTACCACCTCCTCCCGAAACATGTTTTTTCTCTTTTCGGGAGAGGTTTTTTTTTTTTTTATATTACTACATCTATATATACATTAATGTAAGTTTTTTTTAATTTGAGGGGTTTGGATACGGTAGAAGCGAAACCAGGAAAACAATTTGTGAAACCTCGACTGTAATATATAAATAGTGCCTGTTTGGGAGGGTAACAGTTGAAATTGACACCCCGAGAAAACCATTGTCAACCGACGCGAAGCGGAGGTTGACAATGGTTTTCGAGGGGTGTCAATTTCAACTGTTATCCTCCCAAACAGGCACTATTTATTTTGTTATACTGAATGTCTTTTTTAAAAATTTTAAGAAAATTTTACTGTTTTTATATAGGAATAACGTGAATTCTACAGCGAACCGTACGCGCATAATTTTCGCGCATGTAACATTTTTTAATGTTACCCGTTGCCAAGTGCGTTGCTAACGCTGAGGGTAATAGTAAATATTATTAACTGCGTCTTAACCAATCAGATTTCAGTATTTAACATGAAAGTATAACAATATGTTATATACAGAATATGTTTAAAAAGATTCTTCACACACAAATAAAAGACACGACACGTTTTAAGGTCCTCTGCGTCCGTGTGTTCATTTTTGTACGTGTGTGTGTGTGTGTGTGTGTGTTGGGTGGGGGGAATCGGCTTGGCAAGTAATAAGCTAAACCTACCCCCCCCCCACCCCCACCCCAGACGACGATTTCTGAAAAAATAACAGGAAATGTTCAAGTGTTGTGTTTTTTTTCTGTTTTATAAAGTTCTATATATAATGACGTGTTTATACATATACATGTAGTTTGGTTAGAACGAAAATGGATACTCAAGAAATACTGAATACTCAACACGATACTTAACATTCACACCAAAACATGCGGTATAGGTCAATAACATTTTGACCTTAGAACAGTAGACGAGGAAGGAAAGAAAATGAAGTATCAGTTTCACACGCTCTTATGACTCATTTTTATCCTTTTTGGGAGGGGATGGGGGGGGGGGGGTAATAAAAGTGTGCTTTTGTTTTTAAAAATATCAACGATACTAAATATACTGTAATTGCCATTTGAACAACATTAAAAAAATTATTAAGACCGAGGGCTAGATATTCGTGGTCATTTTTTGATTACGTATCAAGAAGGTATTTAAATCCTAAATAAGATAACAGTTCATGGCCATACAATTATATCTAAATTTGCGGGTAGATCTAATGGGTAATTTGCTGACCATCCAGCTCACTCCTTCATAATTTCTTGAGACGTTCTAATGTTTGTGTGTATGTAAAGTGCATACACATGTAGTACAAAAAACGTTAATATCGGCAATATGCCCAGTTAAAATGTAGTTAAAATTCAAATAGAATACATAGCAAGTGCGGATCTAAAAAAAATTCCGGGGGGGGGGTCTAAGTGATAATTGTGTTTGCCGGGGGGGGGGGGGGGGGGGTCTTATCCCCCCATTAGATCTGCACATGCTTATGTACAAAACACATCACTGACAGCTTTCAGGTTTAACGGAAGCTACAAGTCTTTTCCAAAACAGTTCCTTTGCACTCTTCTTGTTTGACCACTCTAAGAAGTTTGTTGTTTTTAACAGAACATGGAGGGAGTTAGACATGTTTTGTGTTCTAATGTTTTCCAGAATTACTACTACAATGTCACTTCTGTCTTCCTCCACATTGCGAGCATGGACCATTGCCATCTCGAATTTACACCACCGATTCTGTATAAAGTTATTGGAGAGTAGAAGCAGCACTTTCCGACTGCTGTTAATCTTTTCCGTTATGTTATCAACTATCAGTTTCCCAACTTCAAAATCTCTATCGTGGAGACAGAGCCGGAGTTTCTCCTTCCTTTCCAAGCATGGAATCAGCTCCGATATTACCCAGACTCGGTCATCCGAATGATACGCAACGAATACGTCATAAATGAAATCGTCATCGCCGCCGGGTAGCGGTTCATAGCCGCGTTTCCTGGCTCGCATGAGATAGAAGAAATACTTGATGTGCCACCGGTAATGGTAGAAC
This sequence comes from Magallana gigas, assembly GCF_963853765.1. Lineage (NCBI taxonomy): Eukaryota > Metazoa > Mollusca > Bivalvia > Ostreida > Ostreidae > Magallana > Magallana gigas. The sequence continues at coordinate 46,058,115 of NC_088854.1, forward strand.
AGTCCCACCACTATCACAATCAGGACCACTCCAGCGGCCGTCGATATTGCGGCAATGACGTAGGGACTCAATGGATGACAGTACGAGTAGGACAGAGAAAAATCCGAGAAGAGTTTTGTCGCCCATTCACGTGGAGATTTACACTTGTATGCATAAGGCCAGTTTAACATGACCTTTGTATTGTTCCCGGTCCATTCTCGGAACCATACCATATCACACGTACACAGGTACGGGTTATAACCAAGCGACAGTTGTTTCAGGCCTCGCAGAAGTTCTGCTGGAAAGGAAGTCTGGTTGATGATGGCAATTTCGTTGTGATCGAGATAGAGGGTTTTAACTGATGCCACGTTTCGAAAAACTCCAAGCTTCCACTGGCTCAAATAACAGTGGTCAAGATGCAAGCTACCCAGAAAAGGCATTCTTGAAAATAAGTTCTCGGGGAGTGTCAGAACCAGCGTGCTCTGGAGAACCAGTTTGGTCAGATTGGTTAAGTGGTGCAGAAGCTCATAAAGCATCACCCCGTCGTATGTAGTCAGTCGAATTCTCGTCATGTCCAGCACATTGAGTCCGCGACAGTACCGAAAAATGTTTTTGTAGTCCGTTCTTGATTTGGAATCAAACATACTCATGTGGTTAGCAATGTAAAGCAGGCGCATTGATGAACTGTTGAAGCAGGTGGTTTCGAAAGTTATATCGAATGAGCGCAGATACTTTATGGAGAGGCGAACAAGTGAGGGGAGGTCGGAGAACGTGTTGTTAGGAACTTTGTGGAACAAATTCCCGTCTAAAGTGAGATTACGGAGTCGTGGAAGACAACTGCCGCAAAAATTATGTCTGTTTATCTGAGATATAAGGTTGTGACCTAAATCAAGAACTCGCAGCCTTGGGGCTAGTGGTTTCCTTGCATTGTCACAAAATCTTGGAACCGTAGTTAGTTTGTTCCAGCGAAGTCGAACAACTTCTAAATGTGTGCCTCCGAAGTCCACGTTTGTAATTGAATTGTTGTTAAGACCAAGGTTTCGAAGTCCTCGAATCTTTGAAAACACACTCCCAACTAAATTTGATATATTATTATAATTTAATGAAATTCCTTGTAGTGTAGAGACATTTTGCAAATACTCGAACATGTCCAATGGTAAGTCCGGAAGCGCCATCTGAATGAGGAATAACTTCTTCAGACTGCTGTGGCGAAGTCCATAAAAACTCTCCCTGAGTATGGAGACAGGAAACTGGTTCCCACTAAGGTCCAGGAAGGTCAACCGTGGAAAGACCTCGAAGGCGTCACTTGTTATGTTTTGGATGCCATTCCCACCAAGAACCAATTCTTTGAGCCGAGCAGACGTCACATTTCGGAAGGTCTCTTGACTGATCAGGGGTAAGAAATTTCCCGTGAACTTGAGAACTAGCGTGTCTTTTGGAATCGGCGGAATAAACGGTAAATGGTGGCCATGTTTTTCACAGGATACCTGTCGTTTTGAGCAATTACAGAACTGTTCCGGACATTGCGAGTTTTGGGCACTTGAAGAATTACATCTAACACACATGTACATGTATACTAAGAAAATCACAACCAATGTACACCACGGCATTTTTGTATACAGATTCACCAGACAGTTAAAAATTCCTTCTGACAATAATACACAGCGTTTAAAGATGAAAATTCACATTAACAGGAAGAAATATAATGCAAGATATGCGTGATCATGCATGACGTCTGATGTACATGTAGTATTTTACATCTATAGTGGTTTTTTTTTTAAAGTTTAACATATATATATATATATATATATATATATATATATATATATATATATATATATATATATATATATATATATATATATATATATATTACTACCCTTATATCAATATTATAATGACATGTGTTTGAATTTAATTTAATGCATATAAGGACAGTATTTACGGTAGAGAGAGGTACAGTGCGCTTAATTAGCATACAGTGGGGCCAATTATATTCCACACATTTACAACATAAATCATGGTCAAGTGTGGGACATACGGAAGAATGAAAAATACTGGTATGCTTTGAAATATATACAGAATTGACTAGAACTAAAGAAATTCGGAATTGGTTATGTTAATTCACCAAGTAAGGATCATGGGCATAAAGATTAAAAACAATAATATAGTCATGATTTTAACAAATAATGGTTGAAATGAGTGGAAAGATCGTCCAGTTCCACGTTACAAGCTTTGTCAACCGTATGTAAAATGATTTATATGAAATATATGTGTCACAAGGAGTAACATTATGTTCCACACCAGCTAAAAAATCACCCGGTATTTTCCGTCATCTTGACTCGACGGAAAAGGCCGAGTGATGTTCCGATTAGTACCACACATGTCATGAAAAAATATGTTGCATCAAAATAATTTTTGATAACGTATTCTTCGTGTTGAAAATTAATAAAACACCCTGTATACGTGTCCAAGTGGTAACGTAAGGGTCTGATTTTGTGGTCGCTTATTTGATCCAACCGAATTCTATTTATGTATAGGATATCGATATTCTTTTTATCTTGAGAGTAAAATAAGTGAAGACTCTTCAAATTCTTGGCGCATTTTTTCGCAGCTGCATGTGACAAAAAATGTTCAAAAACAATAGAAACAAATTTCCGCATGTGTATTTCCCGACGATTGTTTCCTGAATTTATCTTAAATTAGCAAAAGATGTCTGATTTTTCCGTTCTAGAATGGGAGAGGGCAATACTAGTATATCACTTATAACTCTAAAAAATGAATAACGAGTTCTCAAGGAAAAAAAAGGTATTTATTATCGAGGAAGTGTTAGTTGCACATAGTACATTGTACAACTACACATGCTTCCTGTAAATGGATCTAAGTATAATAGAAGATTTCAAGCGTAAAGTTTGGGAAAAAATTAATATCTACAGTATTACCATGACAAACTCTTCGACAAAATTATTTTGTACAGTTATGAACTATTATCTAAAGCTTTCAAATGTTTCATCTATTGTTAGCGAAGTTCAGTAATACCATTTCTAAGTAGTATAAAAACAGAATAACAGATCAGTGGTTACAACCCCCCCCCCCCAATTTTTATTTTTTTTTTACATTTGACGTTTTGAAAGGACAGGAAAAGACTGACTATGTGCAAACAGTTTTGCCCTCGAGAAAGGTAAACCAGTCTATA